>NC_044210.1:15000-662471 GCF_900880675.1 Sparus aurata | reverse complement strand
TATACACACATATATGTATATATATAATGTATATATATATATATATACAACACACACATATATGTATATATATATATATATATATATATATATATATATATATATATCTATATTATATATATATATATATATATATATATATATATATGTATCTGTCTGTCTGTCATGTATGACGTTTGACAAACAAACCTCGTTAAAATAGCTTGACAACTGAGAAACACCATTCCTCCATAGCTGTAATGCACTGTAGGAGCGAGTGGGCCTGTTCCAAGATGGCCGCCCTGTAGGCACGCTGCCCTAGTGGGCGGCAGCAGTCAATGCGGCGTCTATGTATATATGTCTATGGTCGCGACGACCGTTGAACTAGCCTGTTAGCTAGCTCGTGCGCACCCAGCGAATCGGCTAACGTTAGCTGGCGGTTTACATGTATGCTAGCAAAGAAACGACCGTTGAAGTAGCCTGTTAGTTAGCTCGCGCTTACCCAGCAAACCGGCTAGCTGGCGAAGTACCGGGCTGGTGAGCAAACAAGCCGGATAATTAGCCCGCTAGCTGCCGGCTGCCAGGCTAGCGAACCAGCGAGCTAGCTGGCTAACTCAATAAACATGACCAAAAGCCCGCGGGCATTATGGACGTTTCACTAATTCATTTGGTGAATGGCTAAAACCAAACAGATGAACTGCATCCGTGTGTGCTTCCATGATAACGACAATATAAAGATACTACTTAAATACGTAACGCAAGACGGACAATGTGAATTAGATATGTCGTGTGCACAAACCTTCAACTTGGCTCGCAGCGGCGAGGATGATCTGTCGGGTTGCCGCTCGGTGCTTCATGGTGGATGAGGGGACAAGTCGGCGTGATGACGTGTTGACGTTCAAAGCATAAACATCCCAAGTGCTGGGTCAACTGATGTTTGTTGGGTTGATGGATTTTAACCATAGACTGTAGATAACCAAACTGTATTTAACCCAATGCATGGGTTGCACAAAATAACCAAAATAATAACCCAAAACCCATATAATGACCCAAAATGGGTTACACATTTCATAACCCAGCAGTTGGGTTGATGAAATAACCCAGCATTTTTTAGGGAGCAGGTGTTGCCCTTATCTGTCTAAACCCGCGAACCGTTTATAATCATATGGATGCTGTTATAATGTGTAGTGATTGAGATCCTGACCCACCAAACATCCTGGAAAGTGGCAGTTAAGTTTTTCATGCTAAATTACATAATTATAGGCCTACATAATCACCATCAGTAAACAGGAAGCTGTCTGACTCTGTCACTGGCGGGACGGAGGCTGTTTGCTGGGGGAAAGTTCCCTGAAGTCTCGGTCAGGAGGGCTGACGGTCGCGGTGATTTATTTTCATCACAAACACTCAGTGAGTTAAAGTTGTTTGCCAGTGACAGACGCTGTTTTTTTAGCAGAAATGTGGGTAGGACAGGCGGGAGGACAGACGCTTCTCCACGTACAGCTGTGGTATTTGTTTTCCTCATATAAGTTGCCAAAGACAGTTACAGTTACTAAGTTACTTTTGTTAATGTTGCTTTGTGGGACATTTCTCTGTATTTAGTTGAGTGAAGGACCTGTGCAGTTATCAGACTGCACGACCGACACGCCCCCACTCCGCGCCTCCGTGGCTCACCAATAATGCTAAATGACAAAAATGCAAGCCACTTGCTGAAGGCTCATGAGGATAGCCACGAGCACAATACCCACATGACAACATGGAAGGAGTTGGAGGTCGTTTTGCAAAGCGGCTGACAATATATAAGCGAGAGATGGCACTCTGAGGCTGAGAGATTATATGTTTGCGCAATGCCTTATTTATATTGTATTTTTATCACTTGTTTCTTTCTTCAGTTTGTATTTGGTGTATTTTTGACTTAAAAGAAATAAAATCTTGAATACATACATGCAGTTTCCTAGTGAGTGTATGAAAATTGATTGTGAAATTGACTGCAATGCAAGGGGGCACCGGCTAAGATCTTGCCTAGGGCTACAAAATACTCAGGGTCACTCACTGATGCACGTAGATGAGACGTGACAGTGGAGCGACTTGAACCTTTGTGAGGTATAAATCCATTAACATAACTTCCTTGTGGAGGCTAACAAGTCGCACAATGTGCTTAAATATGAGTCATATTTCAGAAAAAAGCCCATTTGTGCTTGTTAAGCTAACTGCTTGTTAATGAGAGTTAAGAATAATATGACAGCTGTCTGTGTCGGCTGTTTATCTGGCCACAAATCTTAAACTTCTTCCAGATATTTACTGTGACTTTGCTGTTCATATTTCATATTAGTCTCAGCCTACCAGTTCGGAAGTCATTACTTGGTTTTGGGAAGTCGGGAATTGGTCTAAATCATTGTCTAGCTAATGTAGGTCTCAGGCTACATTAGATATGTGTGTGCAGGGACGTGCACATGATTATAGAGGGGCAGGGGTTCAAAGTCAGAAAAGGGCAGTATGTGCGCGCGCATAGTGCGCGCCAACTTTTTTTTCAGGCCTTAATAACACAATATGTAGGCCTAGATTAACTTAAAATTAGAAGTACTATTATTAGAAGTACTTGTAGAAAGCTAACTACTTAGCTGTGTATCCTGTGTAGCTGTGAGTGATATGCAACTGCTATTTTGTTTGTGTCAACAAGAGTTTATTCACATTATCATAATACTGAGGTTTGGATGACATGCAATTCAGCTGCAATTCTTAAAAAACTATCAAACACTGGTTTATTATTAGGCTGTTTATTGGAGGGCAAGTGCAAATTAGAAATACAGGCTACACATCTAAAAATGTGACAAAACCAAGAAATGACAACTGTGACTGCTACTGTGGATGTTAGTAGAACAACAATGTTTACAACAGCAAAGTCACAATGAACTCAATATCTGGAAGAAGTTTAAGATTTGTGGCAAGATAAACAGCCGACACAGACAGCTGTCAGATTAGATTATTAACTCTCATTAACAAGCAATTAGCTAAACAAGGACAAATGGACACTCTTCTGAAATATGACTCATATTTAAGCACGTTGAATAAGTGACAGGCGACTTGTTAGCCCCCACAAGGAAGTTATGTTAATGGATTTATAACTCACAAAGGTTCAAGTCGCTCCACTGTCACGTCTCATCTATGTGCGTGGTGGAGTTCTCGATGAGGCAGCGGTCTCTCTCTCTCCCTCTTTGTCTTCAAAATAAAAGCTTTACATTGCACCCCATTGGTGTTTAGAACTGGGTTCTTAGCGGGGGCTTTTAGCGGAGCGGACAGAGAAGCACACTCCCAACACCATATTACGAGGAAATACGTACAGTAGATAACCGTGGCATTTTGATACCGCCGTTTTTTTGACATCCCTTTGCACAACAGGAATTTATGTATTCATTAAAAAACACACAAAAAGGGCACTTTATAATACGAGGCAAAAAGGGCAGGGCCTCAAGCACCCTTTGAGCCTTATGTGTGCACGTGCCTGTGTGTGTGTGTGTGTGTGTGTTTGTGTGTGTGTTAAATATGTATGCTGGCTTACTTTAGGGCTGCTTTAGTAGTAGTAGTACTAGTAGTAGTTGTAGTTGCATGAATGCTTCTGCACCTCAGTATTATGATAGTGAATAAACTCATGTTGACAATAATTTGTTGACACAAAAGAAATGGCAATTGCACATCACTCACAGCTACACAAGATTCACAGCTAAGTAGTATTAATAAGTACTACTAGTAAGATTATTAATTTTACATTAATCTACATATGGTGTTATTAAGGCCTGAAAAGAAAGTTGGCACGTGCTACACACACTGCCCTTTTGCGACTTTGAGCCCCTGCACCTCTATAATTATATGCACGTCCCTGCTCCGAAGGATGCAGACCCTGAATTGAGACACAGCAATGGTCAGAGGTGATACTGTGACTCCCTCCAGTGGCCCACCCCTCCTCCCTTTCTTCCCTCCTCTCCCCCGCTCTCCTCCTCCTCTCCTCCTCCCCCTCCTCTCCCCCAAGCGCCGCTCTGCTGTTGTTTTTCAGCACCAGCGGAAGTGTCGCTGGTTGTTCCGGACACATGGTGCACGGTGGGCGTGCCCAGGACGCTGATGTAAACACAAAATACGCCTCATCCCCGTCGGATAAATCACCGTGGAGCGAATTGGCGAGATTAACCCGAATAACTGCCGCTGGTCGGGGAAACCGCGCCGTATCCGTCGTGTGTAATATGCGTTAAGGCGCAGATAGGCGACGCCATGGAGTTCTACATCAATCTGAAGGTGAATTTCAGGGGAAATTCCAAAAATTTCCTCCTGTCGGGATCCGAGACCAAGAGCTGGGAGTCGATGGAGGCCATGGTAAGAATGACCAGGCCCGTTCTCAGACAGCAGCGATCACAGCTGACAGTCAGCCTGCTGCTGATTCCGTCCTGCTCCATACACGTTCACTAATTGGGACTGATGACATTGGTGTGCCACAGCGGACTGTTGTGTAACCCTTAAGACGAATAGCCTCCCTCCTCCACATATGCTATTACTGAAATGCGATTGACAATCTCTATAGCTTTATCACCATCATGCTGCTCGTGTCCTGAGACATTCCAGCTGTGAGAATGTGACAGACTTGACAGCAGCACTGAGATAAGAGTGTCATATAGAGGACAGGGTGGATGTACTGCAGTCCTTACAGGATTACTGTAGTGGATTGTCGTCATGGAAACACTATTTACCAGCTGCAGAATTGTTGTGATCAGTTTTAAATTACACATACACCATTTAAAATGATCTCCTCTGGTCTGTTAGCTGGAATTATATCACGGGCTAGCTCAGTGGTGTCTTCATCTTAAATAAATGTATTATATCATACCAAACCAAGTCTGACTTAGGGAAAAATACTGAAGCAGGGACAGCGGTTATGTCTTCAACAGTTATGATCATGAACAGGGCTCTCAAGTTTTGAACTAAGTTCAGAGTGAGATTTTGGCGGTGGGGGTTTGGTTGGGGTGGGGATGAGGGTCTGATCTGATAAATGACACATAAATGACATAAAAATATTTATTTAATTCAGCATTTCTTAGTGCAGGTGTGTGTGTGTGTGTGTGTGAGTGTGAGTATGTGTGTGTGAGAGAGATAATGGTTAGTGTTGTTTATTGTAGGTTTTGGTGGCAGGTTTTAAGGCCTTCAGCACAGGGTTTGGTGGCCCCCATTTGAAACAGTGTGGTTCCAGGCCAGCCATTTTAACTGTAATGATGGATAGTGCCAAGCTGTTCTTGGTTTTGGTCTTGTTTAGTCTTGACCATAGAGAAAACCCTCTCAGCGACCTTCATTCGAATGAGGGAGCACTAACTCCAATCACGCAGGAGAAGACGCATAAAAGCCGTAGGGCGTTGTTCGCCAATTCTCTGCTGATGGTGATTCACACAGAGTGAAGCATCTCCGCCTTAAAGACAAACCGCCGTGAATTCACACAAAAAACTGGCGCTGTGGCTCCTAAATAGGCGTGACGGTGAGGTCATGATGATGACGGCGGCGTATTTTCAAGGTGTTTCCCCTGTGTCCCCCTGTCAATCTCGCGAGGTCAGAGGCTGTTTTCCAGGGGAAAGTTCACGGACGTCTCAGTCCGGAGGGCTGTGATTCATTTTCATCATCACTTGGTGAGTTAAAGTTTTTTGCCAGTGACAAACTGGTAGAAATGTGACGAAGAGTTGGTAGGATGGGCGGGAGGATGGACACTTCTCCACGTATATCTGCAGTATTTTTTTCCTCGTATAAGTTGCTAAAGACAGTTACAGTTACTACGTTATTTTTGTTTGGTCATATAATGTTGCTTTGTGGGACATTTCTCTGAATTAAATTGAGTGAGGGGCCTGTGGTCCGGTCGACACGCCCCCGATCCGCGCCGCGTGCTTATCCGTACAGACTGGTTCGGTTCTCCAATAGTACGGCCCTGACACTAGCTCCAGAGGCGTGTCAGGGTCGGAGCGAAATTTCACCCCTCGCCGCCTCTGAGAGATTCACACTCAGATGAAGGCTGGGAATTGGCATACTAAAGCCGCACTCAAAAGCCAATGTGAATGGGGCTACTAATGCAGCTATCTTGGAAGCCCCCCAAACTGGCTCAAATGGGTCACTGTTGAAAAAAGAAACCAAGTGCCACTATTACTCAAATGCTTTGCTTTTATTATTTCAGTTAATTATGTGTATGTCATGTGGCGCCAACTATTTCTTACCTTGCTCTTGGTTGAGGACATACTCCCCCAAAACTCCTCAACATTAAAGATGGTGGGATCTGGGGCATGGGGATATCCATGAGCATGTCAACGAATTTAGCATGCTTCAGAAGGGCCTCCTTCAGGGGGAGTTTGTTGATTCCGTACTCCACAGCCCTGACCAGAAATGCCAGTGCTGCCTGCTGGAATAGCTGCACCTCCTGAGGCGTGATGTCTCCAGCCTCAAGGAGCCTGTTAAGGGTAGCTCTGGTGGTGAAGCCAACATTTAGCTTTTCTAGCTTTCTACCAGACAGAGAAACAGAAAGAGATAAAGCTAATTAAGTACAAGTAATTTAAACAATATCTCAGAATCAAAATCACTTTTTATTCGCCAGATGCATCAGGTAGACACTAGAGGTGGGTGCAATTCTTTCATGTGGTGATGCATCGCGATTTGTCACGCGACGATTTGGCATCGATTAATTAACGTTGATTCTTTGCCGCCAGACCGGAACAAAAAACACGTAACCGTAACCTTGGCGCGCGTGTCGCCCGGACTGTTTAGTGAGTGGGACCACAACAAACGGCGCAGTGACATTAGTTTCTTTGTAAAATGGCAACAGCTTTAGCAGCCCCCAAAGAGCGGCCGATTCTCTCACCACCAACCCTGCAACCGTGTGGAAGCACTTTGGATTTTATGAGAGAGCAAACAATTCGACTGACAAGACCTACACGATTTGCTGTTTTCAGTGTTTTCCACCAATAGAGGGGGCTCTCGTGCAAGTAGAACTTTCCCTGCTCAAAGTTAAGTAGGTCAAAGTGCAAATGTTTACATAGTCATAAAATATTTTGTGTCTTTGAAAAATACAAGTCAACTGTTCAAAAAACCTTGTTATATACTTAATGAGTGTACTTTTAGAGGAACTGAGTTAATTGATAGGTTATTTATTTACAAATGTAGCCACAGATGAAGACAAAATCAATCTTGTATGGGAAAAAAAGCATTAAAAATCACAATAATCGAAGAATCGTTGCATCAATAATCGAGTCGAATCAACAATCGTTATAATCGAAGAATCGAAGCTCCCATAATTGAAATCGAATCGTATCGTGAGGTACCCTTGTTGGAACACCCCTAGTAGACACAAGGAATTTGACTTGGCACTCAGCACTTTAACTCAAAACTAGACAGGTCAATCACTGCAGAGCTCACGCCCACGACATACCTTAAGAAACAAGCGGAATTATACCTGCAGCGGCGCAAGCTGGACCAGGATTTTGCTGGCGGTTCGGTCCCGTTCTGTTCTGTGCATCGAAACTGACTGTTGTGGATTAATGAGACTGAACGAGTCCGGACCGAGTCTGTTCGGGTCTGAGGAGATCCGGAGGAAGATCCTCCATGCAAGGACAACAAACTGTGGATGTTCGTGTGCAGCTAGCTGCTAGCCCACCCCCACCACCTCCTCCTGAGTCGACGGACGTGCCAGTGCGTCACGTGACCAATTTAAGATGAAGTAGCAGCAAGAGGCAGCCTTGAGTCTTGGTTCCAACGTATGTGTTGGAGCTGCCTTCAAACTATATACCAGTTTTTAAATCGTGTTGATAGGCCAAGTAAAACCGGACTTATGATAAATAATGTCCGCCAAAGCTGGGGAAGAATAGTCTGTTAAAGGGGGGGGGGGGGGGGGGGGGGAGAGAAGGAAAGAGAAGAAAAGAGAAGAAAAAAGAGAAAAAGGGAAAAAAAATCAGAGAAAATGAAATGAAAACAAAATGATTTAGCACCCATTCTCACTCCTGTTGCATTTAAAACACTACATATATCGTTAGTGTTTTCAAATTCTATTTTCTTTTGTTTTTAATGAGGAAGCAATGTACACAGGAGCGCTGGTTCGAGTCCCAGCCTCGGCAAGATTATGTTGTATAATATGCACTGTAGAAGTCTTTGTGTTGCCCTTGTAAACTTAAGTTTATTGAAGACGTTATTCATAAGACTTGTGTAATATATTTAAATGTTAATACATTAGTATTAAAAAACTGTCACGATTATTATTAGAGCGTTGCATTGAAGCTCACCATGTTTTGCAACGAGCTCCACCTAGTGTGTACTTAAAAATTCACCATAAGAATGAATAGAACTGAGACAATATTAATATTAAAATTGGAAATCTTATGACTAGGTCTTTGGCTTTTGAACTGGTGTAACAAAAACATCTTGGCCTCTGGCAAACTGTAAAGGTAATTTTTCACACATTTCTGATAATGCTGTATTTTCAACTCCAATTATTTGACAGTTACTAGTTAGTTGAAAAAAGATTTTTCACACAAAACATAACCCTATTTGTTTTTATTTTAAAACAGATGGCAGTTCTTTTCATGGTTAAAATACAAACATAGAAAGATAACATTTTTACAATTTCAATATGATTCAAAATCATATTAAATTAATTTTCATGAACTTGTGGAACAAGAGGAACAGCACAGTGTACATAAGGGAGCAGGAGAAACATGATGACATAACATAATGATAATCATTTATTATTAGTTTTCATTCATCTCCAACCACTGATCCTTTGGAATAGCCTCTACAGAGGGGCAGTAAACCAGGCCTTTGTACTGGCTGTGTCCGGTCTCTGCAGTGTGGAACTGCCCGCACTTCTTGCAGGTGTTATGCTGCACTTTGCGGGTCAGTTTACACACAGGAGCAGGAGCAGGAGGGGCAGAGGAGAGGGTGACACCAGGGCCTGTCATAACTGTCTCATTGGCCAGAATGCGCCGCCTAACTTTTCTGTACTCCTCAAGGGTGAGATCCCATCTAGAAACTGTGTCACCCCCTTTCTTCCTGGGACTACGTGGATGGCACAGAGCCTGATGAAGATCATCTCAAGCAGGCGGCAGCAATCTGACTACTGGGCAATTGGGGCAGGTAGGGCTGGACGATTATGGAAAAAATAAAAATATTTATTGAGCCACCAAAACTCAACTTTAAATATAACTTTTAGAAAAACAACCAGAAATAAATTAGTAACAAGTAAAAAAATAATAATTTAATAAATATATATATAAATATAATTGTGGTGGCAAAATACTCGGCAGTGGAGACACCTTTTTCAACTTCAGCGCAACATTTATCGTACAAAGCAGGTAGTGCAACTCTGCTCAAGTGTTTGCGTGATGGCAACACGTACTACTTGTCCAAAGTCTTGACCAGTGTCTTGAAGCCTGGGTTGCTAACTGTACTGATAGGGCACATGTCCTTAGCTAGCATGAATGTCACAGCCTCCGTTAGCTCTTGCTGTCGCCGGGAGCCGGTGGCATATAGAGCGGCATTGTAAAGAGTGTCCTCAATGGAGGACTGTGTTGCAGTGGCAGTGGCGGTGGCTGAAGTCGACGCTCTTGCACTTTTTTGGGTCTTTTGCTCCTTCCATACTTTGTCATAGACCCCTTTATGGCTGGACTTTAAATGGTTAAATTAATTTGTCGTGTTGCCCTGGGGTGCAGACACGACGGCGTGACAAACTTTGCAAACAATCTTCTTCTGCTCCACGTCCGACGATTTGAAGCCAAAATGTCTCCAAATGACCGAAGTTGTCCTACCTTTCTTTTCAATTAAAGGCTCAGGCTGCTTTTCTGCCATGTTGTCAATCGCTCGTTCCACAATTGATCCACACACTCACTGCTGCAGCTGCACATTAATCGTTTTTCTTCAATTACAGTGTTTTCATGATCGTGAGAAGCCAAAATCAAAATCGCGATCAAAATTCGATTAATCGTCCAGCCCTAGGGGCAGGTGTGGTCAGAGCATGCCTCTTCACACTATCCACCCCTGGAGTGAATTCATGTCTCTTTTTAGGAGAACGGAACCTCCCTGTGTCCAGCCTGCTCTGATGTCTGGCAGCGAACACCACCCTCTGCCTCTCATATTCCAGCAGGTTCTGCCAAAGAGCAACAATAATGCTCACCTAAGCAGAGGGAACAAATAGCATATTAGAAGATAAAAACATGTAAGTGTGAACATGCATGACAAGACATAGAGGAAATGTAGCAAAACAATAAAAGCTTCTGACCTGCTGGTTTGTTAGGACAAGAGAATGTTGGTTCCTCAGCCCAACCAGATACTCTGCCAAGCTATCAACCCTGTCCAGGCATGGCACACCAGAGTCATCCACAGCCTGCAATACAAAACGAGACAAAAAAATGAAATAAAAGCAACAGAATCTGAGGACAGTGAAGTGGGATACAGTGATTTTATTTCTTTACACTTTGTTATGCATTTACATACCCCGGACTGGTCAGGTGACGCTGAATCCTAGGAGGAGGCAGCAACCAAGGAGGAGGTAGCAGGCTGCAGGGTCCCAGCAACCAGGGAGGAGATGGCAGGCTGCAGGGTGGCAGCAACATGGGAGGAGATGGCAGGCTGCAGGGTGCCAGGAACCAGGAAGGAGGTGGCAGGCTGCTGGGTGGCAGGAACCAGGGAGGAGGTGGCAGGCTGCAGGGTGGCAGCAACCACAGAGGAGGTGGCAGGCTGCCGGGTGGCAGCAACCACAGAGGAGGTGGCAGGCTGCCGGGTGGCAGCAACCACAGAGGAGGTGGCAGGCTGCCGGGTGCGCGCGCACTCAGCGGAGTCAGTGTGTCGGCCGTCGGAGGCGAGAAGCAGGGCTCACCATAATAGCTTATTTTGTCACCGGTAATCCACTCTTCTCTTCCAGCGTCCATTTAGCAATACCTGCGACACGTGCTGGCATCAAAAAACACTGTCGGTTGTACAAATGAAACCAAACGGACTCTAAGAGTGTATTTTCATTAGTTGCTAAGGGAGAAACGTTCACTGAGTGTTTAATTGTGTAGCCACCACTGCAGACTGTGAAGGTGTCATGCACCGACAATAAGATATTTACAAGCCCAGAACGCCTCATGATGCAATATTATGTGAGCTTGTATAGCCTATTATTTATTATTTTCAGTGCGCAAATCACAGTTTTTATTGGTGCATTAGCGTCTGGCATACTTAGTTACACTAATGAATAAAAGAAGATGCAATATTTTGTAATAATAATAATATAATATATAGAGTAGATATTGATGCTGATAATAATAATATTAATAATAATAATAATTATAGAGCAAATGTCTGAGAAATTAATATAGGCTGCCTGTTCTGCAGGCACACTTAGGCTAATAATAATAATTATTATTATTATTATTACATTACATACATAAGACCAGTGTATAAGATCGTACCCCCCCCCCCCCCCCCCCCCCCCCGGCTGGCTACTTATGTATTATGGCTGGCTAGTCTGTGTCTTAGTGGAAAGCCCTGTAGAGGCAGCAGCCAGGGAGGAAGGAGGAGGTACCAAGGAGGGGTAAAGGACAGGAGGAGAAACTTTGGTCATTAAGGAGACTTGACACAACAAGGTCATGTGTTTGATCCTCCTCAAGGCCCTCGTCTTCTTCTTCGCCATCATCCACATCCTCCAGCATGTCTTCTGTTTCCTCAGAGTCAGGGTGTAACTTCAGGGGCTGTCCAGTCTGATTTAGGAGGTAATCAACACCAAGCAGCTTTCCTATGAAAAAGAACAGAAAAATGTGCACATGCATTAAGTTGTACTATGTATTAGGGCTGGGCGATATGGCCTAAAAATTGAATCTCCGATTTTTTCACACCAAACTTTTTTTTCTCTTCTCAAGAACAAACTTCAAATTACAAAGAAATTATTAAAAGCATTGCTTTTATTTTAATGCTATGATTTACAACAAATTTGCCCTGCCATTGTAAACAGTGCAGCTTCAAACTCACATAAAAAAGTGCATCCTTTTGAAAAGACTGTGTCCCTTTTTGATAAAATGCTTTTATAAACATAAATGTAATATGTCAGATTGCTTGCTATTATAAAAACAGATAAGTTTCCATATTGGTATTGATAAAGTGTTAATATAACTTTCATTAAATCCTTTATTTTGCAAAAGGTGCCTTTGTTTACAAAAAAGTATTTCATATCCCTGAAGATATGTAATCTAAATTAAACATCTACATGCATTGCATAGTAAACATGACATGTTGGTAGATTTTACGGATTTTTGGCCAGGAAGACAAGCCTGTCTGCTTCCTCTGGCTTGAGACATCATCCCCTGTTGTGGCTTCGTAACACAAGTCTGGGGTCGAACATTTTCTGCATGTGGATGAACCTCCGGCGTTTCCACTGTAAATACGAGCAGCATATCTTTAGCGATATGCAACGTGACTGCATCTGTAACAGCTGTCCACTGGGACCCTTTCTTCTAATACGGGACACAATGATTAAATGATTCCGCTAATGTTGGCTGCTTTATAGCGGATACGTGTGGGCTGCCGCGGTACATCTTGTAGTGAACAACATGTGTCCCACTGTGATCCAGGCATCTGTTTGAGATGCTGAAATAAATGGTTCGGTCCGCTGCCTTTAGTTGCAACAGCCTTGTACAAACTTTGCAGCGGACGGTGGTTTGTTCGAGGTCTGACGCCACAAAACCAAGCTACTAACGAGACAGTGCCTTTTTAGGAACGAACTCTTTGCTGGCTGCATGTTGTGTTTGTTTATCTGTGGAAAGGCAATGCAGGGGGTGAGGGCGGAGCCTATTATGAACTACGGGAGCCCACGAGGAGCAGCGGCAGAGCAAGTTAAATAAAAAAATCGATTTTCATTTTTAAAAATCGTCCTAAACCAAAAACTCGAATTAATCGATTTTGCCGGTTTTTCGCCCAGCCCTACTATGTATAATATAAATACCATTTCATTTAAAATCAGAGTTGTATCTCAATATTTTTTATGAGTTTATGTTTTGCAAATAAAGCCTTGTTCTACTTAAAGACGCTAAAAACCCAGAAACTAAAACTATTATGTAGCCAGATTACAATAAGACATACAAGTGTATTCGGCAGGTGGCCTAAAGGTTGGCACAAATGCACGGCCAAACACCATTTAGGCTGTTTGTGTTGACGCAGTGGCTCACATCCCCAGCATATGTG
Source organism: Sparus aurata (assembly GCF_900880675.1). NCBI lineage: Eukaryota > Metazoa > Chordata > Actinopteri > Spariformes > Sparidae > Sparus > Sparus aurata. Next base: position 649,277 of record NC_044210.1, on the reverse strand, counting down.
AGGAGAGATGATGACCTGGTGGTCACCGCCGCAGTACCCCGATCCTGGTTTCACCTGTTCAGGCCTTCCAGGAGGTACAGCTGGAAGTTCAGTGTGTTTGCACTGGTTCCTGATAAATCATCAAAAATATTTAGCCCAATGAAAAAAGGGTTTTGCTTTTCAATCTGAATAATGAATCAACAATAATAATAATAAAAAAACATCAATTATTTAAAATATCATACATAGAAGAGACACCAACCTGGAATGAACCTGTTCAGGTGGAGGCGAAAGGATTCCAGGGATGTGGACCCTCTGGCACAGCGGTAACTGGTCAAAATGATCCCTCCCTTTGTGGTGGTGCCAGTCTTAGTGTACAGCTGCACACCTGGCACGTCCTGAAAGCACCTGACATGGCGTTTCTGCACACGCCAGATGTGCTCCATTCGGACCTGGTCCAGCAGCGGCACCCCCATGAGATCTCTGCCATTTGCGCCATTTGCGCCCCCCCCCCCGGGGTTTGGAGCAGTCGCTCAATGAGAGTAGGTGGTTTCCTCGCCCTGTTTCATTCAGCGACAGTACTGGCTCAGCTCTGCCTTGCTGATCCGCGTGTGCACCAGGCGATCAGTGATATCATGCACACCCTCCTGCCTGAGCTGCTGTCACTTTGCCTGCCGCAACAGAGTGAGGTCCCCAGCATCCCACTCGAAAATGCATGCAGACAGACTGCTCATGAAGGTGGGGTAGAGGGGATGAGCATCTGTGGTGCAGCCAACAGCCAGCCTCCTCCATAAAGTGCCGGATGTCAAGTCGTATGTTGAGGTCTTGCCACTCTGCAAACCTGGTCTGCAGCTTGCTCATCCCGTCACTCACAGAGCAGCCACAGCCCACATATAGCAGCACAGGGGGTCGAACAGGTGCCTGGTGGTACCGCTGCACGATCCCAGACACCATGGCGCTCAGTCCAGGTCCCTCCAGCACGGACAGGACACTGATCAGGATCTGGCCGACTTCGTTGCCAAGCGAGGTCACCCAGAGAGCTGTCCCCTTGCCGTGGCCGGCCAACTTCTTTGTGATCTGGAATAGACAACAGGATTGTTTAAGATTACAAATTCCTTCGAATTGTCTAAAGGCAGAGAGTGTAAATAGATTTATTACACAGCACACATCAATAATAGCTGCTAATGTCTGTTACACTAGTATTCATTACCTCTTTGGTTGAGTCCATCTTTAAGATGGAGCCAAATGTGGAGGTGATGCTGGCCTTAATGTGGTCCAGGCTGGAGAAGATTACCCTGTTGTCCCTGCAGCCAGCGACTAGTGGGGATGTCGATGGGCTCTGGAGGCTTCTGGCAGACCAATAGGAAGAGGCTCGTTTGATCCACAAAGTCAGCACACTCCCCGAGATAGTGTGCCAACCGGTTCAGCCATTCCTACCCATGGTTCTCCTTCATCTGCTTCACCAGTCGTGCTGGACTGTTGCCCAGGGTCCGGTCCCAAAGCAGCCGAATGACACGAATGTCACAAGCATACCTGAAATTAACACTTTATATCATTTATTGGTTTATTTAAAAAAAGTGACAATGTACAATAAATGTATTGGACCAGATAAAGCACAATGTTACCAGAATTAAAAGAGACTGTTGGGGCTGACTTGACAGAATTAAAACCCAGATAGCAAAATTCTTCTGGCCCATATCTGGCCCACACCTGACATGTTCATCCGGCCCACATAACGCATGGAATGATGTCACTTGGGCGCTCTGCTTCTGTTTGCCAAAAGTGGGCCACAACCAAGCCATCACAACAATGCCAGATGTCAGCCAAAAACAGACCATGTAACCTAGCACTCAACCGAATGTGGCCCAGATAGCAAAATTCTTCTGGCCCACACCTGACATGTTCATCTGGCCCACATACCACATGGAATGATGGCACTTGGGCGCTCTGCTTCTGTGGGCCACAACCAAGCCATCACAATGCCAGATGTCAACCAAAAACAGACCATAGAACCTAGCACTCAACTGAATGTGGGCCACTATGCATTTTTATTCTGGCCCACCTACCACATGGAATCATGACATTTGAGTGGTCCACACTTGTTTCCCGGATATAACCCACAGCTTAGTCATAATGCTACATATCAACCAAGAGCTGACCATATACATTAGAACTCACTCAAATGGGAACCACAGTTAGCTCTCAGACTTACCCAGAACTGGTTTACAGTCTGTGAACTTGTCTAGCCTGCACATAAGGAGTCACAACCAAACCATGATAAAGTTTTATGTCAAATATGAACAAATACAATAAACCAGAACTAGGGCTGGGCGATATATTGATATAAAACTTTTATCGATATATTTTTGAAATGTGATATGGAATTAGACCATATCGCATACATCGATATAGTTCAAATTTGCGCTGTGATCCTTGCTCCGGGCAAACCGCTGACCCGGAGCTCTCTGCACTGCTCCCCCCGCCCCTCCTCCTTCATGCACAGAGAGGGGAGGGGCTGGAACAGACACTCCGTCACTCTTCAACAAACACTTTGGTGGCCGCCGTTGCCCCACACTTTGGCCTTGATACCCCGTGAAAAAATATCATTGCACGGCCACCGGTCAGCGTAGCGGGCTTGCCCTGAATTACAGCCACCTGAGTGCACAGTGGTCACTCACAGTAACTTCAGTGAGTCCGCGGTTAGCGCAGGTGGAGTCTCATCATCACGATGATCTCACGTGAAAGCCTCTCAAACAGCAGCAGCGTCTCAAAACAGAAGAACGAAACTTACAGCACAGCGAGCGAGCGCAGCCGGTTTTGACATGATACGTAACTGACGTATGTGGACTGATTTAGTCCGGTAAAGTTGGAAATATATTCACAGATTCGAACTTCCCGGATCAATAACTCATAAGTGAAACCTTGTTAAAACACAACTGACGGCTCTTTCCTACCGTAGTACGGTAGACAACGAGCTACAACCGTATGTTAATCAAAACGAGCGTCTGGACATGAACAGAACACATTCATGGCTTGTTGAATTGAATACGGTAAAAAGTTTTATTTTGACCAAACTGGCAAGTAGAATAAACGATGATATGTGTATGTGGGAGTGCGTATGATTTAGGGTTACCACACTAAAACATTGTCTGAGAAAAAAAATTAAGTTATTGGTATTTAGAGAGGGGGGAGTGGTGGTTGATAGAAGAATTCATTCATTGGATTACCTGGTGTCTTTATCATATCTCCAGTTATCTTCCTTAACTCTGTCTTAACTTCTTGAAACTGGAACAGAGAGATGCAATGATGGGAAATACATCCATCACATATCAAAATATACTGTTTGTGAGCTTGGATCCTCTGAGAGATCAGTTTGTAACCTAGGTTAGCTAATGTTAGCTCGCTAGTTCTAGCAGCTAACCATTACATTCATTGTAATTGGTTCGCTAGCGGACTTTTGCCTCGGCTGTAAAATTACTTTATTACAATCCATATCGTTAAATAAGTAAAAGTGAATAAATATTAACATTAAAAACTTACAGTAAGTCCTGACTGCTACCGCGTAGGTCGAACTTTCTGCCTCCTGTTGCTTCCGGCCGCCAACCGTCTCCGTTCAAACTTGTCTTCTTCTGTGTTTTTTCAAAGAGCGGTAAGGAATCAGTGTAGTATGCGCATTAGCGCCGCCTCCTGCTTCGGAGGGTGAATCAGAAATTAATTCGGAATGAAAAATTATCCCTGCAGCTGCTCAACACTGTTGTTTATCTTGCCACAAATCTTAGATTTCTTCCAGATATTGAGTTCATTGTGACTTTGCTGTTGTAAACATTGTTGTTCTACTAACATCCACAGTAGCAGTCACAATTGTCATTTCTTGTTTGCATTTGCCCTCTAATAAACAGCCTAATAATAAACCAGTGTTTGATAGTTTTTTAAGAATTGCAGCTGAATTGCATGTCTTCCAAACCTCAGTATTATGATAATGTGAATAAACTCATGTTGACAATAATTTGTTGACACAAAAGAAATAGCAGTTGCATATCACTCACAGCTACACAGGATTGAGAGTGAGGAGTTGTCGTCATGGTACAAAGCCCCTCCCTCGATCTCGCGGGATCTTCCCCCTCTCCGCCATGATGGCAGGATGCCGGCGGCAAAACACGATTGTTTACGTGTGTCCTTAACTCTGTAGTAGTGGAGGTTTTTACAATTCCGCACTGTTTTACCATGCCTGGAAGTCACTGCTGCGTTAAAAACTGATTCAGTACCTCACACGATTCATATGGAAAACATAGGAACAATGGGATACAGTTTAGGTTGCCGAAATGGACACAGCATAAGGAAAGCAAGTCTCTGACCTGACGAGTAGACGCCGGATTGCTTGGTTGGCTGCAATAAGAAGAAAGGACCTTACTTTCGATCGCACCCCCCAGTCGATGAGAGTGTGTTCTCTGCATTTTCACTCGGGTACATTCTCTAAAAATGTCTTTTTGCCGGTACAACGCTGTTTTCACCACCCCGGGGCTTGTAGATGGCCAAGTCCTGCACCCAGCCGCAGCAGAAAGTCTCGTAACTTTCCAAAGACTTGTGGCTTTTAAACTCCTGCATTGTGTAGTAACTTACACCAAAAACAAGGTAACTGACGATGTGCATGGAGGTAAATGATCCAGGTCTCTGTGCCATTCCGCTGCAGGGAGCTCGTATGGGTCGATATTTTGGATGTCCGAGAGCTTCTCCAAATACCGCTGTTATGCGCTTGGTGTGAGCTTGTTCCTGTAAGGTCCCTTTTCTTTCGCCTTATCTTTTTGCATTGCTTTACTTTCTTCCTTTTCTTTCTCATATTCGTAGATCCGTCTCTGTCCCGCCGAAATAATAAATGCGCAGAAAGTAGTTAGCTAAGTAGTTAGCTTTCTATAAGTACTTTGTTTATTTATTTTAAGTTAATCTACATATTGTGTTATTAAGGCCTGAAAAATTTTTTGGCGCGCACTATGCGCGCGCACATACTGCCCTTTTCTGACTTTGAACCCCTGCCCCTCTATAATCATGTGCACGTCCCTGCACACACATATCTAATGTAGCCTGAGACCTACATTAGCTAGACAATGATTCTAGACCAATTCCCGACTTCCCAAAACCAAGTAATGACTTCCGAACGGGTAGGCTGAGACTAATATGATATTTTTTCAAAGGCTGCATTAACACAGCTTGCATAACAAAAAGAAAATCATGGGCGGGCAAGTGCAAACTAGAAATACAGGCTACACATCTAAAAATGTGACAAAACCAAGAAATGACTACTGTGACTGCTGCTGTGAATGTTAGTAGGAACAGCAATGTTTACAACAGCAAAGTCACAGTAAATATCTGGAAGAAGTTTAAGATTTGTGGCCAGATAAACAGCTGACACAGACAGCTGTCATATTATTCTTAACTCTCATTAACAAGCAGTTAGCTTAACAAGCACAAATGGGCTTTTTTCTGAAATATGACTCATATTTAAGCACATTGTGCGACTTGTTAGCCTCCACAAGGAAGTTATGTTAATGGATTTATACCTCACAAAGGTTCAAGTCGCTCCACTGTCACGTCTCATCTACGTGCATCAGTGAGTGACCCTGAGTATTTTGTAGCCCTAGGCAAGATCTTAGCCGGTGCCCCCTTGCATCGCAGTCAATTTCACAATCAATTTTCATACACTCACTAGGAAACTGAATGTATGTATTCAAGATTTTATTTCTTTTAAGTCAAAAATACACCAAATACAAACTGAAGAAAGAAACAAGTGATGAAAATACAATTTAAATAAGGCATTGCGCAAACATATAATCTCTCAGCCTCAGAGTGCCGTCTCTCGCTTATATATTGTCAGCCGCTTTGCAAAACGACCTCCAACTCCTTCCATGTTGTCATGTGGGTATTGTGCTCCTGGCTATCCTCATGAGCCTTCAGCAAGTGGCTTGCATTTTTGTCATTTAGTCCTTCCTTTGAGTTTGAGTACATCAGCCAGCTTCTTTTGATTTTTTTAGCATTGCACTAAGACTCTGGTACAAAAGTCAGGTCGACACTCTCCCATCTTTGTTTTTGGGATATGTGTAACTGCTTTTTATTTGAAATGGTCCTCTGTGAACTAGCTCTCATCTTACGTAGTCAGCTAGAAGAGATGGCCAGTCAGCATCTATTGGTGCAGCCTTTAGTCCTGATGCTGTGTCACTCTGTTGCGCTGAGGTAGAAGGACAGAAGCACCTGATGCTGTGTCACTGGGGTGGTGGCAAAATATTTTAAAAGTGCAACTGAAAGAGCTGAGAAGTATATGTGACCAGTGGATGTTAGATTTTGATAAAAGATGCTTGATGTGTGCTACACATAAGACTAATATAGACTAATAATGAAAATGTGATGAGATTCATTCAACTTTGTCATTGCAATGCAATTCAGTCTAACCAGAGTACAAGTGCAGTGTATATATATATTTTGCCTATGAATGATATGGGAAAGCTAATGTGTGGAATATTAACAGTAATACGCTATAACTGCACTTTAACACTGATGTAAACTTTAACAAACATAAACTGTGACACAATAAACCAAAGGCTTACAACTACACTATTACAAAGGGGATGGAAAACTACACTGTAAAATTTTTCACTGTAAATTTACAGTAAATTACTGGCTACTAGTTGCATTACTTTCACAGTAATTTTACAGTAATTTATTGTGAATATTTCACAGTAATTTACTGTACATGTTTCACAATAATGTACTGTAAATATTTCACAGTAAAATACAATGCACCTACAGCTGTATACTGTAACTTCACAGTAGTCATGCCCATGGAATTACTGTGATATAGCAGTATGTAGCTGTGAAATTACAATATTTTGCTGTATGTAAATTACAGTAATTGCCTGTATTTTTTAAATTTTACTTTAAAAGTAATGCAACCAGTAGCCAGTAATTTACTGTAAATTTACAGCTTAAATAATACTGTAATATATTGCAAATTTGACTTGTTACCTGTGATTTTACCACACAAACATGCTTTGGATTTGCTAAATTAAAAGTCAAAACAAGAACAAAGAAAACAAAGACAATACTCATTTTAATTTTTTAATAATTATAAAACTATCATATTCAACAATTTACAAGAGCTGTCTCTGAACATAAACATGAATTTTCATTTTTAAAGAGCAGATTCAGCTATTAAGTGCTGATTCATTCCCTGTCTAATGTCAATATTGATACCAGTATTGATGTGTTACATAGCTGGGGTAGTTATGTTATCAGGTTACAAATCAAAATCATACTTTGGTATCACCAACTGAATCTATGAATCAATCAATCAATCAATATTAAATCGAATCAATATCAAATTGTGATTAATAGATAGCAGGAAATTGGTCACCATACTCAACCCACACGTCAATTTACAACTCTAAACATATACAGTATAAACAATACAGTATAAACAATTTACAACTTATGAACATATACAATATGAACATTCTTACGCCAACTACGTAACAATTTCATATTTACATTGACCACTCAAAGTTAACAAGTTTAATTTGGAGCGTGCTCACGTGTCGATTGATGCCTCCACACTTCTTTGAATTTGAGCCCATCTCAGGGTTAATGCCCAAGAAGCACCTGTAAACAATAAAGCAAAGACAACTTTCAGTTTCACAGATTTAATATTGCATTGTTTATCCAAGACACATGCAGTGGTGCCCCTTCTTCTTTAACTAAATCTGACCTACACCAAAAGAATTAGTATTGAAAGCCAAGCACGCTGACAGTTTTTGTATAGCTTCAGCCTTTAAAAAACTCAAAATGCTGCCCGGTGCAAATTTACATAAGCAGTTAACAAGTAGCTCAGCTGATGTTAGCAAACAGTCCAGATTGTGAACTTAAATTTACACCCTGCTAAAAATATGACACTGGACATGTCGGGATACATACATTTAACAAATACAATCAATCTATATAGAGATCTCTGATTAAAAGCAGCTTTCCATTGATGTGAGCATCAATGTGCAAGTTAGTGTGTATGTATGTTATGTTGACAGTCCGTTTGCTAAAGTCAGCTGGGTGGAAAAAGTGGTTCGCAGCATGCTCTGCTAAGAAGTGACTCTCGTGTCAATTATTTTGTAATAGGCAACTATAAAACAAATAGAATTCACCAATCTCATATTTACTGTATACTGAAGATCGGATGATTTGGATTGATGGCTGATCTATCGGGGCTTCCTTAGTGATACAGTTCCAAACCAAATTTTAGTCAGATACCAACTACTGGTACACTACTGCTTAAGCTCAGATTCAGAAAAGAAAAAAAAAATATTATATATAAAATATTGGGGGAAAAAAAATGTCAAGAGACCAATAAACAAGTTATGTGAAATGATCATGTAGTGACTTTTTTGTTCATTTTTAAAATAACCACATACAGCTCGAAATATCAATATAAAATCCAGATATCAACAGTACCTTGGACAATCAAGCTGGGGGTGCTTGGTAATATCACTGTCCTCTGCACATCAGTGGCTGTGGCACACGGCTGTAAAATAAGAAATAACATAGCATTGTAGCGTATTCAACATGGTGCATAAAAGACGTGTCACTGGTTCTAATGATTTAGAGGTTAATCAGAGCAAATGTTATGTGTCAACATATGAATGAATGCGATTAAATTACTGACTATAGGCTTAATTTGATCCAAATGTCATTTGCTAGTTTGATGAGACATTCAGTGGTGGATCAAAGTACAATATCAAGAAGAGAACCACTTGATTTTCTCAGATTATTTACAGTTCTATGTGCTATTTTTTCCTCAACAGCCTGCTCCAGGGATCACTGTCTTTGTTTAAACTGCCTCTGAAAAAGAATGGAGAGCAATTAGTGACAGATCATATACTTTAAGCTGGAAAGATTAGTAGTCAATCAAATACTCATGCATATCCCTCCCATCGATATGACCACCAAATGAAAGCATATGATTTGAGCTATCCAAAGATATAAGTTACTTCTCTGTGAGGCAAAGCTTCGTGGAGAAAAAACGCTTTGTAATATCTTAGTTGCTGCAGCTGGAGGCTAACGTTAGCTTACTTTAGCTTTGACTTTCGCTAATTGGCGGCGAAAACATCGCTTATTCTCGGTCAAATAACTCACACACTATGCCTCCTCACGACATGTGGAGACGAATAGATGAAGACACACAATTTGAACTTTCCAAAGATATAAGTTACTTCTCTATGAGGCAAAGCTTTGCGGAAAAAAACGGCTTTGAAATGACTTAACAGCCAAAAAAGTGGAGCATAAAGTGACGTTACCTTGATCCAAAGATCGTTCACTTACTAACATTAACTCACACAACTAATATAAAGTTCTTACAAGCTGCCTAAAATGTAATGATGTTAACCTTACCTTCGAGCTCTTCTATCGGTGTGTGTCGGGTCGTAACATTATCCACCATGGATGTATGTAAGAGAACAGTATCTTATCCACCCGTATCCACCTGACGTCTCTTCTTGGTCCCACAATGCAGTGCGGTTCAAGCGCGATTCAAATTTTACAAAAATTTGTTGTGTTATCACAGAGGATGGTTTGACTACAGTATTTTACTGTGGAATATTACAGTAAAATGTTGTTAAAACCTGGCATCAAAATTATAGTATTATATTGTGATTATTACAGTTAAAGCCTGTAAAGTGATAATACAGTAAATTATTGTGAAATATTACAGTAAAATATTGTTAAATTCTGGTAACATTTTACAGTGTAGTAGCATTTTAACTGACACACAAGCAGGAAAGACAACTGTAAAATTAAAGCTGCAAGCAGCGTTGAACTGGCCCTCGCAGTCCACGCGCGTCCAACCCGTCCACCATCAGGGGGCGGCACCACACACACACACACACTGCAGTAAACCCATCCACCAGCAGAGGGCAGCACCACACGCACACGCGCTGCAGTAAACCCGTCCACCAGCAGGGGGCGGCACCACACACACACACACACTGCAGTAAACCAGTCCACCAGCAGGGGCGGCACCACACACACACTGCAGTAAACCCGTCCACCAGCAGGGGGCGGCACCACACACACACACACTGCAGTAAACCCCTCCACCAGCAGAGGGCGGCACCACACACACACACTGCAGTAAACCCGTCCACCAGCAGGGGGCGGCACCACACACACACTGCAGTAAACCCGTCCACCAGCAGAGGGCGGCACCACACACACACACGGCAGTAAACCCCTCCACTAGCAGGGGGCGGCCCCACACACACACACACACTGCAGTAAACCCGTCCACCAGCAGGGGGTGGCACCACACACACACTGCAGTAAACCCGTCCACCAGCAGAGGGCGGCACCACACACACACACACACACACGCACTGCAGTAAACCCGTCCACCAGCAGGGGGCGGCACCACACACACACACTGCAGTAAACCTGTCCACCAGCAGAGGGCGGCACCACACACACACACACACACACACTGCAGTAAACCCGTCCAGCAGCAGGGGGCGGCACCACACACACACTGCAGTAAACCCGTCCACCAGCAGAGGGCGGCACCACACACACACACACACACACACACACACACACTGCAGTAAACCCGTCCACCAGCAGGGGGCGGCACCACACACACACACTGCAGTAAACCTGTCCACCAGCAGAGGGCGGCACCACACACACACACTGCAGTAAACCCGTCCAGCAGCAGGGGGCGGCACCACACACACACTGCAGTAAACCCGTCCACCAGCAGAGGGCGGCACCACACACACACACACACACACACACACACACACACACACACACACACACACACTGCAGTAAACCCGTCCACCAGCAGGGGGCGGCACCACACACACACACTGCAGTAAACCCGTCCACCAGCAGAGGGCGGCACCACACACACACACACACACACACACACACACACACACACTGCAGTAAACCCGTCCAGCAGCAGGGGGCGGCACCACACACACACTGCAGTAAACCCGTCCAGCAGCAGGGGGCGGCACCACACACACACTGCAGTAAACCCGTCCACCAGCAGAGGGCGGCACCACACACACACACACACACACACACACACACACACTGCAGTAAACCCGTCCACCAGCAGGGGGCGGCACCACACACACACACTGCAGTAAACCCGTCCACCAGCAGAGGGCGGCACCACACACACACACACACACACACACACACACACTGCAGTAAACCCGTCCAGCAGCAGGGGGCGGCACCACACACACACTGCAGTAAACCCGTCCACCAGCAGAGGGCGGCACCACACACACACTGCAGTAAACCCGTCCACCAGCAGGGGGCGGCACCAAACACACACACACTGCAGTAAACCCGTCCACCAGCAGGGGGCGGCACCACACACACACACACTGCAGTAAACCCGTCCACCAGCAGGGGGCGGCACCACACACACACTGCAGTAAACCCGTCCACCAGCAGAGGGCGGCACCACACACACACACACACACACACACTGCAGTAAACCCGTCCACCAGCAGGGGGCGGCACCACACACACACACTGCAGTAAACCCGTCCACCAGCAGAGGGCGGCACCACACACACACACACACACACACACACACTGCAGTAAACCCGTCCAGCAGCAGGGGGCGGCACCACACACACACTGCAGTAAACCCGTCCACCAGCAGAGGGCGGCACCACACACACACACACACACACACACACACACACACACTGCAGTAAACCCGTCCACCAGCAGAGGGCGGCACCACACACACACACACACACACACACACACACACACTGCAGTAAACCCGTCCACCAGCAGGGGGCGGCACCAAACACACACACACTGCAGTAAACCCGTCCACCAGCAGGGGGCGGCACCACACACACACTGCAGTAAACCCGTCCACCAGCAGAGGGCGGCACCACACACACACACACACACACACACACACACACACTGCAGTAAACCCGTCCACCAGCAGGGGGCGGCACCACACACACACACACTGCAGTAAACCCGTCCACCAGCAGAGGGCGGCACCACACACACACACACACACACACACACACTGCAGTAAACCCGTCCACCAGCAGAGGGCGGCACCACACACACACACACACACACACACACACACTGCAGTAAACCCGTCCACCAGCAGGGGGCGGCACCACACACACACACACACTGCAGTAAACCCGTCCACCAGCAGAGGGCGGCACCACACACACACACACACACACACACACACTGCAGTAAACCCGTCCAGCAGCAGGGGGCGGCACCACACACACTGCAGTAAACCCGTCCACCAGCAGAGGGCGGCACCACACACACACACACACACACTGCAGTAAACCCGTCCAGCAGCAGGGGGCGGCACCACACACACACACTGCAGTAAACCCGTCCACCAGCAGGGGGCGGCACCACACACACACACTGCAGTAAACCCGTCCACCAGCAGAGGGCGGCACCACACACACACACACACACACACACACACACACACACACACACACACACTGCAGTAAACCAGTCCAGCAGCAGGGGGCGGCACCACACACACACACTGCAGTAAACCCGTCCACCAGCAGAGGGCGGCACCACACACACACACACACACACACTGCAGTAAACCCGTCCACCAGCAGGGGGCGGCACCACACACACACACACACACTGCAGTAAACCCGTCCACCAGCATGGTCCGCCTCTGGAGCTGGCTGAAGAGAATGTGCACACGAGGCATGATGCAATGAAATAGTTTCAGGAAGAAGCTGAAAAGATCATCCTCCAGTAGCCTCACAAACCTTCCAGCTTCTCGCACAGTGGTAGGCTCAAACTCCCCTAATGGTGTCAAAACACTGGATGATGTCACCTTTGTGCTAAAACAGTGTTCACTGCACAGATATGGAAGTTCCATCTTACTCTGTTTGCTCTTGGGAGTCTGTGTGCCACCACTCTGTCACACACACTGGTTCTCTTGGATGATCTTGAAAACAATCCAGAGAATACAGCCAGGTCAGAGAAGAACTGATTAACTGATGGGATGGGAGATGTCACCTGCTGCATGATAAAAGCTGAAGAGGAAGAAATTGCAGCTCATGGGGGAGTTGCTGTTGTGCTTTTCCCTCTGGGGCTTTAGCAGCCAAAAGTGTAAGTCCTACCTCTGAAATAAGACCATCAGCTGAAAGCCAACAAGATTTCCTACATTTCTATGTATATATTGTCTATGTCTTCCATCTGCTCCCCACTGTAGCGATGATGTCACGCCCTCTAGCTCACGCAATACACACCCATTATAAAATCAGAAAAACAGCCTGAAAGTCTTTCAAATTAAAACTGTGATGATTTGAAAACCGTACAAGATTTTTAAAAACTGAATACATGCCCAATAGTTTGAGGTCTTCTGACTCTTTAAAAGTTAAAATGGTGTGTCTAGTTCAAAGTATGAGGGACAAGGAGAGGTTGAAGGTCGATGACTTTTGAAGAGGACTTGAAGATTTCCCCAAATAATCCCATTGAAACTAATTAAACTGCGACCAGAGCGCCATCTATTGGCCGATTTGCACCAAATTTTACACAAATCCTCATCAGGCCATACCACACAATGATGAACATTTATGTGATAAGCAGACAGCATTTTGTAAAGATATGCAAGATTGTCTGTTTTCAACACAATATGCAGGAATTTGTCATTTTATATTTCGGGCAGTTTATGAACTATCAAAATTCTTTTGATAACTTTATGTCAGGAGGGTCCACAGATGCTACATGCAAAGTTTGGTGCAAATTAATCAAATCATCTAGGAGGAGTTCGAAAAAGTAGGTTTTTCATTGTTTGCAATTTTGTGAATGGAAAAACACTGCAAAATTGGGCCTGGCCTACACCAACAATTCAGCTGCATTAAGGGAACACAAAGTTGTGAGGTTTAATAATGTGCACCATATTAAGTGGGAGTTATGATCGAAAAAGTCTTTTGCATTGAAAATAGCGCCACCTGCTGGTGATTTTTGGTGTGTCGGTCACAGGGGTCATTCTAAAGCACCTCTATGAATTTCATTTCCATAAGTGTTATGGTGTGGGCACAGGGCCAAGTATAGAATTAAACTGGCACAAGAGCGCCACATAGTGGCGGATCGGTAAACCCTTCTGCAGATGTCCTCAGGAGGCTACTGACAATAAATGTACTAAGTTTCGTCTTAATCCGATGAACCGTTGTGGAGATACAAAATACATCACTTTAAAGAGCGCCACCTTGTGGTCATCGCCTAAAATTTTGCACAGGGCCTCAGGGGCTCATGCGGAAGTAGTATTCTGAGTTTCATGTCATTAGACCACACCAATCTGGAGATATGCAACACTTCCTGTTTGTAACCAAATCTGCAGGAAGTTGTTATTTAATAACTTGAGTATTGTGTGGCCTATCAAAATTCTTTTAATAACTTTTTGTCAGGAGGGTCCACAGATGCTGTGTGCCAAGTTTCGTGCAAATCGGTGAAATCGCCTGGAAGGAGTTAAAAAAAGTAGGTTTTCGACATTTTGCGACGTAGCGAAAAAAAAACGGTAGGCGGAAATGGGCGTGGCCTATACCACGAGATTCAGCACAATTCACTGAAAGCGTGGATGTAAGGTTCTTGAATGTGCGACAAAGTATATGGGAGTTATTAGCCAAAACGCACTTTCCTTAATAACAGCGTTAGTGTACCTGTGTCTTCTTCACGTTTTTCTTCCTCTTCTTTCCTTCGTTTCTTTCTCTGGGCGCCGGATGGTTTGGACCTTGGGGTTCTGTTATTAATATGCAAACTTCAATATTTGTTTATTTATCGCAAGTTATATCGTCATCGCAGTATTGAACAGTGTTATCGCACATCGCAGATTTTCCTTGTATCGTGCAGGCCTATCACCTAACTGAGCAAAGCTCAAAATGGTTTTTTTTCCCCAGAACTTGTCCACAAAGCGAGCAGAGAGACATGTAATTTACTAATTGTGTTTTTTTTTTTGTTAATTTCCTGCTAGAAATGGGGCTAATAGGGTATCAAAGTGCTAAAATTAACCTGAGCCACTGATAGCTGTGAGGGCAAAAGACCAGAAGACCTGCTTTTAAATCCCTGGCAGTGTAAACAGCCAGTGCAATAAAGGTGAATTAGGGTCTCCAAGCCTTCAGCCTTTGGATTTGTGGTCTTGGTCACAGCAGCCTGGTTGAGTTTATTTGTCTGAGTGCTGCTGAGTCACAGATGCCAGACTTCACTTTGAGTTGTTGTTCTACCAATGAGAGAGATGCAAGTGGGCTTGGTGTACAGGTTTAGCGTTATCGATTTTTCATCTGATACACTTTGCTCAATAATACATGCAACATCTCCTGTTTCATCATCGCAGCACAATCAAGACAAACAGAGGGAGGAATGTCATCAGGATAAAACATTCAGCTCTCAGCCAGTAGGAGTGTGAATGGAGCCCACTCCCTAAACACAGCTTCCTTCAGCCGAGCAGGGATCAACACAAGCCACTGAGTCCGCTCAGAGGTCACCTTTTCATACATACACGGAGAAACAAACTGTGCTCAATATGTCCCATGGCATCTATCACTGAATCCCCCCCTCGAACACACACACACACACACACACACACACACACACACACACACACGGACACCCATCTCAGTCACTGAGTTCATCTCTGACATTGTATGTCTTAATTCCCAATAGTAGAGCTGACCCGTCATGCCCTTTCCTCATCAGAGCTATATGTCTGTGTGTTTGGTGTACAGGTGAAGCGATCATTTGGCCTTTGCAGTCTACAGCTGACATATTTTGATGAGGAGAACGAGGAGGTGAGACTCTTTCTGTTG
Organism: Sparus aurata; assembly: GCF_900880675.1. Lineage (NCBI taxonomy): Eukaryota > Metazoa > Chordata > Actinopteri > Spariformes > Sparidae > Sparus > Sparus aurata. Next base: position 633,414 of record NC_044210.1, on the reverse strand, counting down.
TCACTCTTGCTTTGGATGTTTTCATACTTGACTGACAGACTGGGCAATATCACTTAATTTCCTTTTCCTTTACATTTGACGGTTCTATTGAGGTTTTTTTTAAATTAAGCTTTGAATGTCTCCTGTTAACGTTAATGATGTCATCACCTGAAAAACAAACTCTTGAACTAAATTCACAATTTGACTAAAGCAATTCATCATCAAGAATCTTAAAACGCTTCTAAACTGTCAATTTGTACAATGTTTTGATGGAGCCCCAAACAAATGCAGATACATCTAATGGCTTAAGTAATTTCCTACTGTAGTTTTAGAGCTGAAATAGATTTTTGGGTATTGTGGTTATACAGTATAAGTAAAGGATAGTGTCTAGTTAGAAATTACTTCCTGATTGTGGACACCTCAAATGATTTCATCACTATTATACCATCATCACCTGTCAAAGGTTTTCACAAGCCACAACTGTTTCCCTGGCAACAGCTGTGGTGTTAAGAGGATGATGCATTGAATGACTACCCTTGGTTGAGTTCAATTATTTGTTGTACTTGGGTGGAAAGTGGCAGCCTGTTTGATGGAATGAAATTATCAAACATATCAGTATGGCTAAAATTAAGTTGGTTAGAGAGTTGCCCAGCCCTGCTTTGCTTTTCTGTAATTTTAAAGGGGTACCCTGTCATCTCATATGGACTTCCTTTAAGTTGGTGGACTTGCATGACATTGATGAAAATAAGAATTGGTCTCTTAATGCTACTCAGAGGCATCTCTCTGTAAACCTGCTACATTCACACTTGTTCCAAGCTCTACACCTTCAGCATACTGTCTGCTAAATAGTATATAGCCTACAAAACCAGGAGGTGTCATGATAGATATAATATGAATAAACATAAAAACATCTTCACTTTTCTTCCTCCAGGTGTCCATTAACAGCCAAGGTAAGTAACCATAAACAATCATAAGTCATGGGATGTTGAACAAAACCAGAACATTCTATAAGATTTAGAGTGAGCTGTATATTTAATGTTAGGTTGATAATTAATGTCCCTGCTTTTATTCCAGGGGAGTACGAGGAGGCCTTGAAGGTACGCTGATTTGATGTCAAGTTACTATTCACTTTTGCTGTACTATATACTAATGGGGAGAAATGGAAGGACATTTAGCTCTGTTCACATTGAAAGTTTAAAATATGACAATGTTTATATTGTAATGACTTTGGAACAATTTTGAGACTTAATCATATGTAAGACCCACATTTTTGAAGCTGTAAAATAATTCATTTATTCACTTTCTGGTTAGAATCAGTGCAGAAGCAACTATTTTTGAGTTGTGCTGACACAATGGCAATTAATCTGTTGATTGTGTATGCAGCACAAACTGGCCAAATTTAAGAGGCTTGCTTCGTAATGTTTCTGTATAAGTCCTTCACAAATAAAGAAACCATCAACAGAGTGACTATGAATTTCCAATTCATAGTCACTCTGCTGACGGTTTCTGAAGGATATTTGCCTCTTTTTCCTTATATGTTACTTCGTCCATGAGCTGACTTTGTGAAACAATCAACAAAACTAAAATTTCGATATGACAGCCTTCTTGTATTTGTTTTTATTGGCTTTGATTGATTATTCATTCTTCGGGCGCTACATAAAATGTATATGAATTTCATTGTCTTGGTACACTACAGAAGTACTACACCTATGGCCTAATCCTACAGTGATTCAGAAGAGGACCATTCACACAAATTATTTTTGTTGTTACGATAAGAAAAACTGTTTTTGTTGAGATGTTAATCCAAAAATGGCAGAAGGTGAGACCAACCACTTTACTTGTTTCCCAGAGTGCAGCGAGGCAGGGGAACAGACTGCACATGAACGTGTACGAGACTCGGGGACAGCCTGTGAGGGTCCCCACCACTAAGGCCAGTGGAACAGAACCCAAGAGGGGCTTCAGACCCCCACAGCACTGCCCAGCGTTGGCCCAGGTAGTCAGCCGCAAAGTCCAGGCTGCGGTACCAGAACAGGGCATGGTAAGACCACATCACACTGCAGTTCATATTCGGAAAAATAACAAATTGTGCATTTAAAGTCCAAATTCAGTAAGATTAAGGCATAATGATTAATTTGAGAACATTGTGATTGCAAGAAAATTGGAGAATGCAACAGGAACTGTTAAATCCCATGCCACTGAAGAACAGATCTGCTCATACCGCAAGAATGGCTTTGTAAATAAAAACATATCGGTGACTGCGGCAGGGTCTACACATAAAGCAGACTATTTCACTTTTGATAACACAATGATGAGTAAGAGACCCGCAGTTTGTATGAATCTCAGAGGTCTGTGATACACATTACCAGCATGTGAAAACAATGCGCAGAAGCATTGATATACAACATGTCTCCAAAATCAGTAACAGGCACAAATGTGTTATACGCTGGATATGTGACCTGAAAGTCAGGTGGTCATCAATTTAAAAAAGCTTCAGGTTTTAAAATTATATACTAGCTCAGTTTGTTGACCACTCCATCTTAGAATTTTCTTTGGCAGTGCAGATCTTTTTGTTTTTGAATTGTTAAAGAACAGAAGTTTTGTTTTATCTGCAATTTAGTTGAAATTAGGGTTAATGCCTGCTGAAGGGACACAAAAGCCGTAGCAGGAGAATGTGCAAAGCAGTAAATGACCGCTTCATAAGCTTATAAAAAAAAAAATGATACCCTTATGAGAGACTTGTAAGAAGAGAGGACTGGTTCTTCTTCCTTGTTGGTTTGTTCTCTCTCAGAGTGACACCATCAGTATTGGTGTTTAGTGACTCAGCAGCTGCCAAAGACTTCACACATGCACATGCTCATATCAGTTTAATTTACTAGGTTGTTGGTGAGAACCAGGGGCTTCAGTATAAGTATAAGTGTTTGAGTTTTGCTGACAGTTACAATTTTGACAGCCCTGATTCCAAAAAAGTTTGGACCCTGTGTAAAACAGAATGCAACCAAACTGTACTGATGGCAGTTTCACAAAGTGTTCCTGACCTAAGTAGTAATCTCCTGTATACAATTGTATGCTTGACAAAATGTTGAACCTCGCCTCATCCTTGCATGTGAAAGACTGCACCTTTCAAGGATGTCCCTTTCATACCAAATCATGACGCTAAGGGGCCGTCCACACGGGTGAAAACAATCTTTTTTTTCTCCATCTTCCTCGTCATCGTTTTGAGAATATTTGCGTCCACACGTCTTCACTGAAAACGACTGAAAACGACCGAAAATGCTGTAGTTCATATTCCAGGCCAATAGGTGGCGCTTGACATTCACCAAAAACGGAGAAGAAGACACGGAGCATGCGCATCAAGTTTGCGCGCTGTAAACAAACAGACAGTAGACGGAGAATCCGAACACAACAACAAGAAGATTAAAATGGCTAGTGCAAGGAAACCAGAATCGTTTGTGTGGACCGTTAATGAGGTCAGTCAAACTGCTGCTACGGCTCACACTCAACTACAAGGCATGTAAGTTGCAAGAAAGGCTCAATATCTTCAGCAGCACGAACACGAGCATGCAGGCCGCCATTGTTGTTGTTGTTATGGGACGTCGCGGGGTGGGGCGATGGCGTCATCGTTTTGGAAAGTATGCGGATTCGCCGTCCACAGGAAAACGGGAGGGCTGCGTTTTCGGATTTCTCCACCCTGAGACCCGTTTTCAAAAAAGTGCGTTTTCAGGCGCTGCGTTTTCAGGATCCATATGGACGGTCGGCCAAACCGATGCAATACATGTGCGTTTTCGCAAAACGGCGTTGTCGTCTGGACGGGGCCTAATACCTGTTACCAATGAACCTGTTTACCTGTGGAAAGTATCAAGCAGGTGTTTATGGAGAATTCCACAACTTTCACAGTCTGATGTTGCCCCTGTACAGATAGGTTGCTGCATCAATTTCAGAGTAAGTGCATATTTATCAATGAGTTGATGAGGTTAAACATTAATTATATTGTCTTTGTACTGTTTTCAACTGAGTATATGTCAGTATGGATTATGATTACATTCTGTTTCATTTATGTTTCACACATGAATCAGGGTTATAGGCAGGGGTTAAATGGAAATGCAGAAATAACTAAATATTAATGTGTTGGTAATAACACTTCTAGGTAGGGCTGACCTCCAATAGTCGACAATTCGACGATTCGATTCGGAGAGGTCTGATTCGACTATGAACCTCGTAGTCGAATGGTCCGAAAATGTTGTTATGTAAACAAGACCGTACCATTCTGGCTACATGGGGGTGCCCACGGCTGCTGAGCATAAATTGTTACATAAAATGTATTTTTTTCGTTTTATAAAGGCCTGTTTTGATACAAAATCTGCCTACTTTCTCTTAATAAAGAGTTCAAAATGATGTGTGCGTTTAAACGGTAGTCTTAGCTTCTTACTACGTATTAATAAATCACCCACTGCAGTTGCACAATCCAAATGAGCGGAGATGAGCAGCACACTACAGGACCGTTAGCATTTACGGATTTATTGGCTCACAATGGCTACTAAGGCCTCATCCACACGGGCGAACTGCTGCTGTGACTCACACTCAACTCAAGGCAAGTAAGATGCAAGAAAGCTCAATATCTTCTGCGGCACGAACACGAGCATGTAGTCCGCCATTGTTGTTGTTGTTATGAGACGTCGCGGGGTTCAGAGGCAAGAGGTCGGGGGGTGGGGCGATGGCGTCATTGTTTTGGAAAGTATGCGGATTCGCCGTCCACACGACAACGGGAGGGCTGCGTTTTCGGAGCCTGCTATCTTAAAAAAAAAAAAAAAAAATGTTCGACGATCAGTCGACTACCGCAAAATCTGACGAATCTGATTCGACTATGAAAATCCTTAGTCGAAAACAGCCCTACTTCTAGGTTATGCATGCAAAAATATTATGCAAAAATCATAAATAGAGATGTCTGCCTTCTGTTGAATCTAAAGGAAATAGATACAACTCTGCTTGTAGCTCTTAGAGCACCAAAACAATACATAAAAAAGCAAAGTCTCTTTTTAGAAATCATGGCTAGGTTACTTAAGATGATCCTTACAGAAAGACACCTGCATCCAGGGGCGAAAATCCCAAGTCATAGTTGGGGGGGACAATACGCAGTAACATTTTAGAGAATAATTCCAGGGGGGGACAAGGAATAAAAGTTGTAACCTGTCTTTTATACAGCATCTTTTACCGCAATTTGACACTTTAATCTCCATCTCTCCAACAGGCAGGCAGAAGACCTTTCTTAGCACTGGCCGAGTCCACCTGCACATGTCTAGAATTAAAACAAAATGATTGAAATCAAATTAACATGTACACGCAATGAATAAACTAATTATCAGGCAAACATCTAAGTTTGTTTACAGAGATGGACAGAGTACTCGACCCCAGTACTTGAGTAAGGGTACAAATACTACTGGTCAAAATTTACTCCGTTACAAGTAAAAGTAGCTCAGTCGACATGTTACTCGAGTAAGAGTAAAAAAGTACTTGCTTTTAAAGGTACTTAAGTATCCAAAAGTACATGCTTTTAAATTTACTTTAAGTAAAAGTAAGAGTAAGAGTAAGAGTAAATGTCTTATTTTTCACATCAATGAATTACTATAATTTTTCTAAATTAATTTAAGGACCTTTTAACTCTTGTTTCTGGGAATTAACTCTTTGAAACCATCTGCACTGATGTGCTTGCTTTTAGAACACAATGTTACATAAAGCCTGCAGAAACACTTATAAAAACAAATACAATGATGGGGATCACAGGAGGACAGCACAGTGATGTTGATAGGTTTTCAATGTCGTGAGTCCCCGGGACCCACAGGTGGTGAGTTGAGTGGGTCCCTGAGAAATTCAATGGGTCCCGACTTCCCAGTTAAAAAGATTTCTTTCTTTCTTATATTATTCTCCTTCTTAAATTTTATTGAGTGTTAAAGTCCTTTGATGGTGGTATGATATGGTTATAATAAACGGATATATTCATGTATGTTCAAAATGTATCTGAAATTAAACAAATAAAATTCCAGATCTGAAAAGTTTATTACAAAACAACTGTCACAGTGGCATATGACATTCAAATCAAACAGCATTTTTGTAGCAACATAAATAGCACCAAAATAAATGACTAAAATTCAAATAGTCTGCTGACCTGCACCGTTTGGGCATAACAAAATGGTGGCTGCCATTCAATGTAGTTTTCATCACCACCACCGGATTATGTTCTATTTATTTCATTACAGCACGTCCCCTAAACGTTAAAATATAATCGACACAAATGAGCACAGCATCGAGCAGTGGAAACGTGGGTTTATTTACTATGAAGTTTGTATTTTTAATTGTTGAAAATAGGGGTGTAGTAAGCTTTTCAAACGTGCGGGGGATGGATGTGGTGGTGGTGGTGTTTTTTTTAACACAATTTTGGGTCGGGGGGTGATGATAAATGACACTTAAATATTAAATCTGTGTCTAACATAACCACACCCTGACATGTAAATGTGACATCTGTCTTGATTCGTTTAATTATAATATTTATAATAGAAGCCTACTGCAACTGTACTTTTTCTTTTTTACCATTAAATGTTATTTTATACATTATCATATTCTATAATGTTCTGTCATGGACTATGTCACTTCACTGCTAACAGAAAAGAGAGCTGCTCACTGCCAGTTGCAGCTGCTTATCTTGATCTGCAGTCTCTGTTAATTTTTTTGTCATGATTGTTATTATTAGTACTTAGATTATCAACAATCACAGTTACATGTCAGGATGTGGTTACTATAGACAGATTAAATATTTAACTGTCATATGTCATCACAGTAACAGCGATACATACATTAGCAGCTGTAAATACATAAAAACATTATAAAACACATCATGTGGTTTGGTGTCGACCTGTATTCTGAACGTATCAGGAGTAATCAACGTTTATAATCATCAGAGAACGTTACAGACAATGTTTTTGGTGCTCTCCGTTTCCAGAGAATTCACAGAGAAGCTGGAGAAGTTTGTGACATTTTCAGCCCGGATTTTTGTGAGGAGGGAATTAATCGCCTGTCCCAAATAAACGCCTGGTCTGTTTAGTGGTTGAGACAAATACACGCCCGGCTATTATTTGGTATTTTACGGTAGATCCCGCCTCATCAACAAGAGCTGAACAATAAATCTAACATAGCAAGAGAGGCGGGACTTAAGGCAGAACAGTAAATCATCAGCCGGTCAGTCCCAAAGCCGGTGTCATGTTTGAAGCAGCAACAGGAGAGGGAGGAGAGAGGAGGCAGCTGCAACGAGCGCAGACTTAGAGCGGCAGGAGAAAGTGACTCCGGCCGCAGTAAGGCGTTTGTGCAAAACTGCAGAAAAACTGCAGAAAAAGTGTGGGTGTTGAACCCTCTCATCGGGAAAAGTGTGGGTGTTAAAACACACACATCCCCCACGAGTGCGATGTCCCTGGTTGAAATGAAATCAGCGGTGATGGGCTAGTTGTTTTGGTAGCGGCTAAATTAGGATGTCGCGATACTTTGTACAGGGGATCACGTCTGCGCCGAGTAGATGCGCAGAGGGGTGAAACAGCGCTTGTCCGGTCTGCTAACAACAAGGTTTCTTTGCCAGTTACTGTGATTAAACACGAGTTGTTTAATGTTCACAATGTATCGTTTTTCATGGGAAAAAATGAGGTGCGTCCCCGGGACGCATGAATAGTAAGTTTAGTGCGTCCTTTCAGATTTTAATGCATCAGGGACGCAGGACGCGTACCTAGCAACATCACTGCAGCAGATGTTGCAGATGCAGATGTTTATTAACTATCATTAAAACTGTAACCAAATGAACCCTGCACCGTCCAACTAACTCTCTATCAGAAGTTGGGAACTGGAACCCCCTCAAAGACCAATGTTGTCCCCAGACCACTGGTTGAGAATCACTGCTTTACAAAAAAACTACATCTGATGCAGCCATTGTCGCGGTTTTGTGTTGACAAACGCAGTCGAGAGCGTGGCTACTTTGGTGGTATCCTTATGGGGAGGAATGACGTATTTCCGCTTTTACGTAGATCCCAGTGGAGAGCGTGCACTGTGATAGGTTTCCTTCTTTGACAAACACAGCTTGTGTCCAATAGTATTTTAGAAAAAAAAAAAAAAAAAGAGCAGACCTGAAAGTAACGAGTACTTTTCAGCCTTCCTAGAAATTAACTCGAGTAAAAGTAAAAATATTTGTCTTGGAAATGTATTCAAGTAAGAGTAATAAGTACCAAAGAAATCTAATACTCAAGTAAAGTACAAATCCTCTGGATATGTACTTAAGTACAGTACTCAAGTAAATTTACTCCGTTACTGTCCACCACTGTTTGTTTTTCCAGATGAAATCTCTCTCTCTCTCTCTCTCGCAATGTTGCACTCTTGCACTGTCAGCATGTTCAGATCAAATGTTTTAAAAAATGTTATCAAAAGTAATGATAATTACAATAATTGCATTATACTGTATTAGTCCTTACCCTACCTGTATACAAGTTCTTGTTTATTCACCCAGCAATACAAAACAATGGTATTAGGTGGAAGGTGGCAATAACACACTTTATGTGAACACATCTGACATAATACCTTTTTTCACTGTTCTAACTTCCACCACAGTCCATTAAATATCTTTACAAGAGGTAAAAGCTCCAAACAATCTCAAAACTAAAGGAAATACCTTAAGGAATAATCCAACATAAAACAATTTCTCAAAAATATATATTTATTGTGTTGTCAACAAACATCTGACAACTATGCCACAAAACTGTATGTATTCTGTTTTACAGTTAGAGAGTTAGTGCTCTTGTCCTGTCCTGTCCTGTCCTCACCTCTCTGTCTGTGACTATCACTATCTGTAGCTTTTCACTTAGCTTAACAGCACTAGTAATTGAGTAGGCTTTTGAACAACGCAGGATAAATGTTGCAGACAGCCTGGACCTGGCGCTTTAAGTAAATGGGATGTGTGTTGTTGTAACTTATGTAACTATGTCTGTGTGGTATAGACCTCTTACCCCGCGAAGCATAGGGTGAGTAGCAGGCTACATCCACACGCTGCTGCAGCTGCTAGCTCCGCCCGTTGGAAAGAGTGTGGGGTGGACTCAACCATTTGTAAGAATGGGAAGGGGGGGGGGACTAAATCTTTAAAGATGTAAATAGCACATTATTGCGCAATTATAATGAGCACCGCTTACATTGTGCTTTCAATAAATGCTACTGCATTGTTCAAAAATTATTAATTGTGTCTCAAATTATTCAAGGGGGGGACAGCTTTACTGGAGGGGGGGGGGGGGGACATGTCCCCCCTGTCCCCCCCGGGATTTCCGCCTATGCCCGCATCTATTCATGGACCAGAGGCTTTTGCTCATGACAGTGGGGAATATAAACATTAATGTCTCTCTCCTTGGCTGAGCTGTAACATTAGCTAGCCTAGTTAGCTTAGTTAGCTACCCTCTCGTCCATGATTAGATGCAATGACAATGTGGACAAAGTAGTTCCTACATATACTGCTCACAACAAGGACTTTTGAGTGACTTGAGTAACCAGGGGCCTCATGTATCAATGTTGCGTACGCACAAAAACGTGGCGTACGTCATTTTCCACGCCAACGTTCAGATGTATCAAAAGTGAAATGACCGTGGAAATATGCGGTGCCCCACGCCAGCTTCATGGCTGGCGTACGCACGTTTCTACAGCTATTGTTCCTTTGGCGACACTTAGAGGTGATGCTGGGAAACTGTTAATTATGTGAAAACAATTAGTCCTCAGTGTAATGTGCACATCAGAGACACATTAATGGACAATTAACAGACACGTGTATGCAATCATATGGATGGATATAAAAGCATGCGCAAAGTGATGAAAAAATGGCATTAACAATGGCAGCCTTGGCCTTGTTAGAAGACATCGCAAATGGTTATATCAGACGTGAGAGGATGTTTAGAGAACGGGAAGATCTGTTGGCAAATGACGACAACTGGCTCATGAGTCATTTTAGGTTGCCGAGGCCAATGTTACTGGAGCTGTGCGCAGAGCTGCGGCCGGCCCTAGAAGGAAACATAGCCAGGGGCCTGGGGTTGTCCGTGCCCACACAGGTGCTGACCACTCTGGGGTTTCTGGCAACAGGAGCCTTCCAGGGGGAACTGGCCGACCGGCAGGGTTGGGAGGGTTACTTTAAAAATGTAGTCCGATACAGTTACTAATTACCTGTTAAAAAGTTTACTCAGTAACGTAATCCAAGTACCACAATATTAAAGTAATGTAACTTGATTACTTTAAGTTACTTTTGGATTACCTCAATACAAATGCAAATAAAGACTTCCTCTGAGGAACACATAAAGCAAATTAAAAATGTAATTAATTGTAGGGTATGTTACATTTATTCAGTTTTATTCATTGACTACTAACTATTCTGCTGTATTCAAGAATTACATCACATATTACAATAATAGTAGTAGTAATAATAATAATAATAATAGTAATAACAATTATTATTAGTGTTATTGTGACTACTAGGCCTATTTCTAGTAATAGCAGTTGTAAAACACCCCCACATATAGGATGTGTGTCACTTATTTGTCCCCCAAAATTACCCATACAATTTCCTAATATAATCATGCTATTTTAATACCTTGTTGTGATCTAAAGTGTTAGTGACCCATTTCAGTCACTGCAGGTGTTTCAGGCAATTTTGTAATGTACAAGCCTCACAAGGTGGCAGTAGCTACATTTTAAGTGCCTATGGGGCCCTCGAAAGTCAACGAGTTTTCCACGATGAAGTCCGTGCAAATGTTTCACAATAAAAGCCTACTGAGCCATTTATGTAAGAGGACTTTTAATTTGAGACGGACACAGGAAGTATTGAGTTTGTATTAACAATGTAATGTCTTCATTTTAACAGGGCAAACGGGAGCGAACCAAAACGAGACTTCAAAACTACCAAAAACCTAAACACGTACCGACCCGGTCACCAGCAGCACCACCCACAGACCCAGTAGTAATACCTAGTAGCAGCAACAGCAGTAGTAGTTGTTACAATGACAGTCTGGTTAGCAGGCTAACTAATGTTAACTTTAGCTAACATAATTTCTGTGTAGCTAGCTAACGTTCGCAGTTTCGCTTACCATTAAATGTTTCTTTAAATTGGATGTGGTGTCCTTGGACGATGACAGTGTGTGCACAGCTGGGAGGCATAGCTTGCACTGTACAGTGATGTTGTTCCCTCTTTCTTCTTTAGAAACAAAGTAATGGCGAAATTTCCACGCAGTGAAAGCATTTTTTTCTCTAGCGCTCGAGGCCATAAGGAGCCGTCTGGCTTCACTTGAGAGCAGAGCGTCGTTGTGACTGACTTGTAGTGAACTGTAGTAATGTGTGCGCGCGTGCATACGGCATTGCCGCATTGGCAAGTGTTAGATTAATTCATTCACACTTATTCATCATTCATCATCATATATTTTAATTGTAATCCAACTAATAATCCCAATTTTTTTCCAGATGTATCTGTAATCTGATTACGGCTTTTTTTTCTGTAACTGTAACGGAATACAGTTACTGTTTTTTTGTATCCTAATTACGTAACGCCGTTACATGTAGTCCGTTACTCCCCAAGCCTGCCGACCGGTCAGGAGTGTGCCAGTCCACTCTGAGCCGCGCCATGCCAGCTGTGTGGGACGGGATCATAAGAATGTCAACTTTAAAGCGCAATTTGCAGCAAGAGCCATTTCCCCTAATGTAATCAGAGCTATTGACTGCACACATGTTGCTATAAAAGCGCCATCACAGGATGAATTTGTTTTTGTCAACAGGAAACCTTTTCATTCAATTAATGTTCAAATAATATGTGATGCGCAATTGCAGCTCACCAACATCGTGGCAAGTTGGCCTGGTTCAACGCATGACTCGTTCATTCTTACCAATAGCATGGTTGGTAACAGGCTGGAGGCTGGCACGGTGCGCGATGGGTGGCTTCTCTGTGAGTAAATAATTTATCCGCTTAATTGCGCCCCGAATGTAAACCAGCACAATGCCCGTTTGGGGACGTGCATTCAAATATGTGTTTTTGTTTTTCCCTGGTGAAAACAGAGCTATCTAATAAGCCCTTTATTGTTTCTTTGTGTCCAGTATTTGTGTCAATAAACGTGTGCGTAAAGTTGGAAATGTAACACTGCAGTAGCCACGGCGCACTTCTGCAGTCATTAATAAGTGTGATCAGTCTTGTCAATCCTTGTAATGAAGTAGTTTTGTCCTTCTGTTTGTTTCCCACTAACGGTAGCACTTATTATTGTTATTATTATCCTATTTTTTTTTTTTTAAAAAGCAATAGTGGTTCGATCAAGTGGTGCATGAACAAAGGAAACTAAACCTATTTCACATGTTGTATTCCTCCTTCATTTGACTCCTGTACCCCCGCCCGTTGCGGTGACGCTTCGGCGGTGGGCCGAAATCCTCCGCTTTACCTTCACGTCGGACCATTTTTTTATTTTTTATTTCAGTGAGTGTGCGCTGCTCCGACCCCACAGCGTTCAGTGCCACACACACATGCTCCCACTCACATTTCTTTTTTTGGGTGTTTATCCCTGACGAGAGGCTACCAAATAATACAGATCTTCGCGTCTCGACTTCATTTAATAGAGTTTCGAGCTCAGACTCGGTGAAGTTTCGCTTCTTCCCTTTACTCATGGTGTGAATCTGATGGTGCAGAGAGGGGAATCCCTGGTGCAGGCCCTATTTAAGTGAATTTGCATATTTAAATGGGGGCGTGGACAGGGACAAAGGAGAAGTGCTTGGATCCATGCGTAAGCACACTTTGATACATCTGATTTTTTTTGTGCGTACGACAGTTTCTGGATTCTAGCGTACGCCATGTTTCAGTAAGAAATCCACGCAAGTCTTAGTACATGAGGCCCCTGGTCATGATTTTTACAGACAATGCTGTTGAATTTTTCAAATGAATTAATTTGGGGTAATATATTACACATTACACATTACTATTAAAAATAGTAATGCCATACATTACATGATTACTCCCTGAAGAAAGTAATTAGTTACATTACTTGTTACATTACTTGTTACATTCATGTTGCTCCACGGTTCCTTACCGGGCGCTCACACCAAAAGCGACTTGAGCGACCGAGGCGACCAACTGCCATTCATTTTCAATGTACGCTGGCGACGAGGAGCGACCGGCGGCGTGAGCGACGCGATTTCAGCGACGCGACGCGAGCGACGCGACGCAAGCAATGCGAGCGACGAGAGTTGACAGATGCTCAACTTTATGCAAATGAGCAGCGGCGCGACCGCGGCGACAGCCAATTGGGGGCTGATCTGGATTCCAAAGGCGGAAAAAGGCGGAAATGCCTGCTGCTTGAAAGACCCGTCCTTCGGTCGCTTTGGTTGCTTCAGTCGCTGCAGTCGCCTGTGTGGCAGCGACTGCAGCGACTGAAGCAACCAAAGCGATGTGAGCGATCAGAGCGACCACAGGCGATTTTAGCGCCTTTGGTGTGAGCGCCCAGTTAGCGACAAGCTTTGTGTAGGCGTGCTGTCTCTGTAGGTTCTTGGTTAAGTTTGAGGTAGTGTTAGCAGCGGTGGAGAGATGTTTCCAACACGGGCAAAGTGTGCACCTTACGGTCAAGTTATTTTCCTTACGCTCAACAAATTCAAAGTAATGCTTATATCTCCAACCGTCAAAAGTGGCTTTATGCAGCGGGGGGTCTTCGGGCAAGTCGCAGCAGCATGTTCCGCTTGTGTTGTTGATGCTGCCATTGTTTACCCTTCTTCCCTTGCGGGTGGCGACTAACCAATCGGTGATGGTGAAAGATACTTTGTGCCAAACCCCAACCAATCACTGTTCCATTATATATTTATATTTATATATATATATATATATATATATATATATATATATATATATATATATATATATATATAAACACTAAAACTAAAATAAAATGACATTTCCATTTTGACAAATTAAAGTAGTTAAATAAAACAAAGTTTCTGAGTCTCTAAGTGAGCACTCTTGCTTTTTGTTGTTGTGTCATAGATGTGACAAGAGTCCTGCTTGCAGCTTGATATGACGATTTCAGTGCATACATTTTTGTTGTTCTTATCTCTGAATTTTTAGGAAATGTCTCTTCAAAAATGCTATGCTTCATCTCCTAATGACGTTTCAAATTGGAAATCTTCATCACAGCTATGGTCTATTGGCATATTAAGCAAATGGGTCTGGTTGAAGGGGGGATGAATGCACATTTTTCAGTCCATTCTTCTTCGAATAGTCGATTTTCACTTTCCACTTTTCTCTGAGCAGTGAACTTGGAACACGCCATTTTCGTGCAATCCAGGCTCCTACAGCAGGCATACCGTATTGACCCGAATATAGGACGACCCTGATTATAAGACGACCCCTCTTTTCAAGACTTCATAAAACTGAAGACTCTGATAACCAAAATTCGTTTCTCAGTAACAAAGTCACATACCCTCCTGTCAGTCTCTTGGAAGCGGCCGCTTAGAGGACCACGATAAGCTTTTCTCTTACTGTTAGCGTTTTCAGACGATCTTTTTGGACCCGCCATCTTCGGACGTTACACTCCGTAACTCCATATATCTTGGCTGGCTGACAGTTGTTTGGCGCCTCCGCTGCACTGATCTCCATTATCTTAAAATCAGCATCATAGCTCCGCCTCAGATGTCTGTTAACTTGCCACACTTTTGATCCACTTTGCTCCGTAAAATCACCGCGTCTCTCCATTTTTCATCTCCTGTCACTTCTTCTCCGCTGTGATTGACAGATAACCGCAGCCACAGTGTCAGTGACCTCTCTACAATAAGCTGGCGCCCTCTGCTGTTGTGGTCGTGTAGCGACCCAAACAACTATCAGCATGTGTCAACGGTTAGACCCCGATTATAAGACGATCCCACTTTTTCCACATAATTTTCATCCAAAAAAACCTCGTCCTATATTCGAGTCAATACGGTAATTTCAATATGCGAACTGCTCCAAAAACGAAAGTGAAAGCTAAAAATTGCGCTTGCAGCAGTCAGCGACCCAGTAACATGTTGTCTGTCTATCATTGGCATGGAAAACACATGGTGAAGGAATAATAGTTCTGGGGCCACAAATAGGCGGCCGGTGGGCCGGAGGCGGCCCGGGGGCTGCCTATTGAGGACCATTGGTCTAGATGGATAAATAGCACTATAGGTTAGATCAGCGGTTCCCAAACTTTTTTTGCGGAGCACCCCCTTCTACGTCCCAACCGGGCTGACGCACCCCCCCCCAAAAAAAAACCGCAACAACAAAAACGCAACAAAGCTTTGTTTTATCGCCATATAAAGACTCATGTTTAATCATGCGCAAATAACCAGAACACACATGACGATAACAACATCAACAGAGTTTCAATATAATACAACAAAGTTATGCACAAGCTTCCACTTTTAAGAGGATGAGGGACAGACACAGGCTCAGTAACAGAAAGCACGATTTTGACATAAATGTTATATTTTCAGCCGCGTAAAAGAAAAATTGCAGCAGTATTAAATAACCGTGGAGCTAACATCAACATCATCATAACACAACAGTTATGGAAATTAGAACGACAGAACATTGAATTAAATTGCATTGAAGTTACAAACGATCCACAACATTAAAGAGCATGGGCACAGAAACAGGTATAAATAAATAAAAACGAGGATCAATCTGAAACTTTACAAGTGAGATAAAATTACACACGATCCACAAAATAAGTAACAAAGAGGATGGGCTCAGAAACATAAAATAGGCCTAAATTAAAAGAGGATAAAAGAGGATCCATCTGGAACTTTTCAAGAGCAGCGCAAAAGTCGCTCAGCCTGCAGCGAGAGAGAGAGAGAGAGACGGGGAGGAGGATGTGTGAGTATTCCCAGTAGGCCTATATTTGTAGCAATAATATCAATACCGACAAAGACTTACCCATATTAATGCAATGGATGGGAGCCAGGCGGACAAGGAGGGAAAGGTGGAAAAGGCGGAGGCAGGAGGAAAAAAAAAAATTAAAAAATCCTCCAACTTTATGTAATGAGCTACGACGCGTCTAGGTGGAAAAGCCATGCGATAACCAATGGGGATGTCTCGCTCTGCTGTCGTCCCTCAGTCAGGTCGGTCCCAGAGAAATTGGGACTCGAAACTCGTCACCTCTCTGATGTGTCTGCAGCTGAGCACTGTGATGCTTGTCTCTCTCCCCGGCCGGGAGAGTTATCATACCGTAAAATACCAAATAATAGCCGGGGCGTTTATTTGGGACCAGGTGGCAATTTGTGACAGGAGTTTTGTTCCTTCCTCTCAAAACCCGGGATGAAAATGTCACATACTTCGCCAGCTTCTCGGTGAATTCTCTGCCATCTTTCTGCAAGTGAAGTTGTTGTGGCGGAGGAAACAATTCAGCCAACCAGCACTCGCTGCAAACTCCAGACAGACGCTGAAGCTCAGTTTGATTTTTTCACCAATCACTCACTCTCTTGGGGTCGACAGAGAAATGTGTAGGCGCAGCATAAATAAATAAATAAATAAATAAATGAATTAATAAAAATAAAATCAAAAACGGCCGTTCATCGGCCCACCGGAAAAAACCCCGGTACTCCCGATGGCCAGTCCACCCCTGCAATAGCAGTTTCTCCAGTGGCTATGTGTGTGTGCGTGTGTGTGTGTGTGTGTGTGTGCGTTATCAAGTTACTGTTCAACGAGTAACTTTCCGTGATCAACGATGTCGGTAAATAGATGGGCTGTGCTACAGCAGTAGTTGCGTGGTGGTGTTTAACGCGAGTGGCTTGCGGGCCCTTTAAATTTAGAAGCAAGAACGAACAGGGTGACTAAGCGACTTAGGTGGAGTGGACAAGGCGGACAAGGCAGATTTTCCTCTTTGTGCGCTTTCGGTCTGAACGCACAGACACTGTGTAATATTTTTACACCAGACTACCATTACATTTTTCATCTCGCGCACCCCTGGTGGCGGCTTGCGCACCCCCAGGGGTGCGCGGACCACACTTTGGGAATCCCTGGGTTAGATGAAGAATATTGAGTTTTGATATTGTGGTGAGCTGTCCCTTCTTATGAATGCGCATTTTAAAATAAATTCCCAAATTGTAGAATTAATCTAGAATTTGCATGGATATTTGAATCTGAATCAGTGGAAAGCGGGTTGACAGGTCAGCTGTGCAGCAGGTTTATATGATCAAATCCATGATCCATGATAGCAGTTTGAAAGATGGTAATAGTCGCATCAACAGTAATTATATTTCCGCCAGTGTGAATGACAGGGTGAGCTGGTTGCTTGTGAAATTATAATGCATGCCTGTATAGTCATTTACATCGAAAAAAACGTAATACAGATGCTGAAATGTACGTTTTACTTAATTAATATTTTTTCTCTCTCTATGTTGATAAGGTGATCATGAAAGAAGTGAAGGGGACCAAAGAAGAAGACAAGACTCCTCCAGCCTGGTTCACTTCTTACATGGAGAAGGTAGGAACAACCTGATGGAGGTGACAATAGTTTTTGAGTGCAAGTTGGGTTGTTTTGCTGGAGTGACTGGCTGAGACACTGAAACACTTTATCATATTGCCCCAATCCCCCCCCCCCCCCTTCATCCCTCTAGTTTAAGGACCAGGTGGTTCGCGAGGCAGTGGAAAAGATCTGCCGGGAGTTCTCTGGACAGTGCTGCATCCACAAGCCTCTGGGAGGAGCAGCAGGAGTAACAGCAGGAGGAGGTAGAGAGGAAGCAGCAGTAGGAGGAGCAGAGGTTCAGCAGGTCCCCGAGGTTTCATCCTCCACTCTGCCTGGAGCTCCATCCTCCTCCACACCTCCCTGCTCCTCCTGCAGGGGACAGACCACTGGAGGAGGTTACCAGTGCAGGTATGTGTAATCTGCACAGATAGAATAGAAAGTCACTTTGAATTGGATAGTTGAAGTTTTTTAAGCAGAAATTAAACATGCATATAGAGGACAAGCAGATGGGAAGGCAAAAACACTTCCTGCACAAAGGTTTTACATTAAAAGTCTCACAGCAGCTCAAGGGCCATAATACTTTGGATCGCTGGTGGACTTTTAATGTGAAACATCTGCAGAAAGTGACAGAAGCATAATATTGATGTGTTGGCTACCAAAACTACTAAAGAAACTTTGGACAATAAAAAACGTATTATACTTTAAATCGAAATCTACCGAAATTAAGTCACAATCTTGAACTTCGAATTAAAAATTGGAATCGTCGATGCTTCCACGTCCCCATGTCACGTCCGGTCGGCTTGCCAAGTGGAAAAATCACACACAGGTTGAAGTGCTGCACTGGCTAAGCCAGTAGCTATAAGCTACAGCCAGTCAAACGATAGCATGGTGTTTTTTATGTTTTTTTGATAGCATTCCTGTTCGGCTCCCGGACCTATGTCAGGAAGCACAGGGGAGATGATTTCCTCCAGGGCCGAAATTTGTGTTTACCTTCGGGGTGAACCCCTTTCACGTGTTCGGTCGGGAAATAATACCAGGGAGCTTTGCTGTATCTTGAGGAGCCGTCGCCTTTATTCACAGCCAAACTGCAGACTATATTGTACATTTTATTACCACTGCTACTCCTTTCGCTTCCCATTCCTCTCCCATTCATTCACTGTCCGCACGTACGCACGCTCCCTCGCTCTCGCCCGCCCACACACACCTTACGCAACTTATGCATCTTACTCACACACCTCACGCACCGCCCTATTCCTGAAAGGAAAATTTGACAATGTAGTGTGGTACATTGAGAACAAAGGTCAGATATTATATTCAGTGTTGCATCAAAAATGTCATCGAATCGAGGATTTGGAGAATCCTGACACCCCTAGGTGTAATAACACATAATTCATAATTATTGATTAGTTATTTGTATTAACAAATGCTCAGAGACATTGTTGCATGCTGTTATGGAAGTTACCTTGCTTACTAAGTAACCCCTTTTTTATTTTAGGAAGGCAGCTATCTCACTGACGGACGTTGTATTGAAAAACAGAGCTGATATTCTTTGCACTTTCCCTTTAGAGTGGGGTATTTAAATAAAAAAAAGATGTATTTATGACTTTTGAACTGTTTGTGGTGTTTACATTAAACTCAACTGAGAGTCATTTGTTTTTACTGGCATGTGCGTTTTTGTATTTTTTTTTATTTCATATCATATGTGCGTTGTCCTTTTGATCATATTTTTACAAAGTACTTTGCCAAAAAAGATTAGTCCTTCAGGTAGCTTTGCTTTGCTGACAGTGCTTCCTGTATCTCCACGGGTGCAGACTGCTTGCTCTTGCTTCTGCTTGCTTTCTTTTCCACTGTTATTCTTTTTCTTCACTGAGAGATTACAGGCAGAGAATACTGGATATTTAAAAAACAGTGGGACAACAATTAATTGGCTGCTGCTGCCTTATTTCACTTTTTTTTCCCGAACTCAGTACTTTTAGAACGAAGCCTACGAAGTAGCACAAGCCTATTTGCAGCTAATGCTAACTAGTATCAAAATGCCTCCTTTACTGTGGACGACTTTCTGAAGATCCTTCAGAAAATCACTGTGCTGGAAACCAAGATCCACCAGATAGAAATAAATGTGGAAGTGAATGGACTATGTGGGAAAGAATCTACTCTCCCATGGAATCAAAACAGCAGACAAGAGCCTGCTAACACACAGCTAATTAGCCCCGACCATGACTCGACAAAACAGGAGTTCTGGGGACTGGATAAAAAACCCAGGAACATTCTTCCTTGCTGGAATACTCTTGGCGCAAAGCCTAAAGATAAATCATTTTTGGGAGAATGAGTTACAGGCAGAGCCCCACGCCCTGAGATCTGTGATGCAACAGGTTGACCCGCACTGTCCTCTGAAAAGAGTGCCTCCTCAACAACCGTACCAAAGAGGAAACAACCGTGGACAACAGTGAAAACAAAAAGTAAGAGCAAACCTACCCAAATAACAAAAATACAACTGGAGAACAGATTTGCTCCACTTTATCAAGACCTTGCAAGCTCTCCGTCAACAAACAAGGAGAGATATGAGACCAAATCCAAAAGTAAAGACCACACAAAGAGCTTATGACTGGACCACAAACACTGATTGTGGGTGATGTTGCTGTGAAGGAGGTAAACAGCTTTTGCAGCAAGAAGAACACCAAAGTACTCTGTTTTACCAACGATATGGTCTCTGACATCTCAGAAAAAATTCTGGACATTGTTGCTGATCATCCAACAGTGAAATCTCTCATCTTACACACAGGGGCCTGTGATGTTGTGAAGCAACAATCCGAGGTATTGAAACAAGACTTCACTGATCTGTTGAACAAAGTCAGATCTCTTGATAGTGTGGTGTTTGTCAGTGGCCCTCTACCAACTGTCCGAAGAGGATTCAGCAGGTTGTTGATGTGAAGAAATGGCTCAAAGCTACATGTGCCGCTCAATCGGTGAACTTTATTGACAATTTTCTGTCATTCATTTTTTTATTACGACAACATTGCAGGATATATGAAACATACAATGACATCACTTGGTCGTAACTTCATTTTACAATTTCTCCCACTACTGTTGTGAAAGTAATTTGCAGGCCTGGGCGATAAACCGAAAATTTACCGATACCGAAATTTACGACGATAACCGACGTCATTTTGCCCATGTCGGTACATTCGGTGTCATAGGCCTAACATCCACTAGGGAAAGGGGGACATTTCCACTTTCCGAAATCCCGTTCCCCCCCCCCCCCCCCACTTTTATTTAATCCAACGCAATCGCTCTCAAGCGTCTGATACTCAAACATTAGGTCCACTTGATTTATATACCCAGCGTATGTGCTTATTTCACATTAATTTGATGGCAAACTCTGCCCGCTGATGCAACACCAGCTATGCCAGGTTAGTAATCAAGTGAACCCACTCTCGCTGTGAGATGCGGACAGTTTGTGTAATGATGCTGCGTTCAAAGACTGCAACAGGCCACTGTCTTCGGCCGGGCCGGTCCATTGATCAAACATTTGTGTTTTGTTTTTTATTCACTCAAAATAATGACTGTATTTCCAGCTAGAAAACGCGCATCTCTCTCCTCCCTCCATTGTTGTTTGCATTTGTGTCTCTGCGTGGTCTGACACGTGAGTGTCCTCATGCTGGAAAACGTGACTTCTCGCGTACATGACGTCACTACGGTGGCCCAGAGGTGTCAGGCCAAATACAAAAGCCACAACACGAATACAAAAGTCACAACACGAATACAAAAGTCACAACACAAACACAAATGCCACAACACGAATACAAAAGCCACAACACGAATACAAAAGCCACAACACGAATACAAAAGCCACAACACAAATACAAATGCCACAACACAAATACAAAAGCCACAACACAAATACAAAAGTCACAACGGAAGTGACCAACAACGGAAGTGAACGGCAACGAATGTTGACAATGCGGCGAATTGCAATAATACCCAACTGCAGCCACTGCGACCCCCGAAGCCACTACAAACCACGCCCCATACAAACCACGCCCCTACAAACTACGCCTACGTGTTGCTACGGTGGCCGGGAAGGACGTTTAAACTCACAGCAGCAAATGCAAGCAGTCAAAGAAGAAGAAGAAGAAGAAGAAGAAGAAGAAGGCAAATGCAGCGAAGATAAGACGGCAATGCCAGTTCAGGTGAGACGCATTTATATTATTTTTAAGTTCCCGGTTGGAAGGTGTAAACATTGAACACTTAATGTCATTCTAACCGTACGTTCGCCGACCGCAGTTGTCAGCAGCGCCTGTAGGCAGACAAGATGGAGATGCCGGTTTAGGTTAGGTCGTTTACATTTTGTGAAGATGTTGACGTTTAATTTAATGTTTGAGACGTCTTTTGCCAGGCAGAAAGAGCATTAATGACTGTTTTTCAAAGACACCGGACTATTTGTAAAAAAAGAACACATTTCGTCAAACCGATACACTGAAAATGTGCGTAAGCAAACCCATTTTGTGTCGTCTTTTACGTTATGAAAATCAGATTGATGACTGAGCAAGGGATGATAACAGAAGTATTGAGGGAACACGGCACGTAGACGCAGAATATTGTCATTTAACTCAACATATCAATGTGTTATTTTGACGCACAAAAACATTAAGAAATAGGGTCACGTTTTATATCACTTCAAATAACTGTACTGGCTAGAGATTTGTTAACGGTGACGTTTAAGTGCATGTCAGAAAGTGACATACAAATACATTTATTGCAAAAATGACAGATTTATTCTTGAATCCATTTAAATTGTTCATGTTTGATTTGTTTATTGTAAAAAGCAGAAAGTTTGTACATTTTGTCAATAAACCTAATTTGCAATGGGGTGCGATAATTTTAAGTGCAAATGTCAATCTTACCTGGATCCCCATAAAACAAACTGACACAATTATGGTTTGCTTTCTTCAGAGTCCACAGGACACCGACCACATGTACAGCAAGAGGCCTTACAGCTTTCCACCCAGAGAGCATGTTAATGTGAGTGAAGATTAACCCAAGAGAACAACATATCCAGTGTTTACAGCTGTGCACTAAGCCATGACTTTGTGTGTCTTGATTAAGGACTATAATGACAGCATGGACTAACATGATGTGGTCACCACAACCAGAGACGTTGGGATCCTGAGTGAAGACGCATCTTTCCACAGGCTTGTGGTGAGGACATGCAAAGGATCAAAAAATACAACTAATCTTATTTGATATACTTAACCAGAATAATTACGTTTAACATCTGAATGCTGTTTGATCAAATTTTAGGAAAGGGCTCAGCAAGCTGAACACCATAGAAAAGTCACTAGTAACCTTCATGTAACGTTCATCACTCAGGATAACGGTCTACTGCAACATCTTGAAGTGAGTTTGAAAATGGAATTTAAGTCACATAGTGTAACTAATTTTGGTCAAAATATGTTAAATGAATGATTTAAGTGAAACATTTTCTGTTAGCCTAGTGTTCGTACATTTATTTTGAGCATTCTCCTAAGAAATATATATATTTACAGGCGGTCATCGCATGAAAAGTTCCATCCTCATGGGCAACATCAAAGGGCAGGGTGATCATTTTCTTTGTGGAGGATGAGCCGCTGGACAGAGTGCTGGGCTTCTTGACAAGCCTGGTTAAAGCACAGACAACCAGGTGTCACAATCACGTGGCATTTGTTATGGATGTGCTTCTGCCAGAGGTAAATTATGAAACTTTTTTATTTATTATAATAACATTTTGTATAATTGTTATTATTGTCAGTCTTTAACTTATGGTTAATATCTTGTTAACTGCAACATGACAGACAACTTAAATGTCTAAATGAAAGATGTCCTTTTGTTCACCTCATGACACAGGCAACAGTCCACGCCCTTTCAGCTGTCCATGCATTTTCCATTGACAGAGCGACAGAAGTTTATAAATGTGGACTGCAGTATGACTTGAGGTATGCTACATACATAAGGAGAGTGCTAATACCTATAAGTATTGTTTTTTACATTGTTTATGACAGCCTTTCCGTGTGAATTTCCTTTTACTAATCGCTATTTTCTTCCATTTTGTCTCATCAGTGAAAAACGGCTGTTGGCTGATTACATGACAAACAACATGAGCAAGGAGGCTCTACAGCAACTAGAAAAATATGCTGAAAAACTCAGAAGAGCTCTGGACTCTGAGGAGTTTTTGAAGACGCTTTAGTATGTATGTAGGATGAATTAAAAAATAGTCTGTGAAATGATGTTTTATTTTATTGCCAATAAAAGTTGTTGCTGGCTAATTCATTTGTCTCAACTTTTGTGTTTTGAGGTACATATTTTAAAGAGCTGTGTATGGTCATATTTATAAATACATAAATACATTTTATTTGTGTCAAAGGGCGAGCAATCTTTTCTGTTAACCCATAAGAAATCATCACCTTAGGGTGATAATTATGGCATCTGATGTAGTAGGCCAAGCTCTGTGACAGTGTGGCTCTTAGAAAAACAGCTGGTGGAAACAACCTATTTTAATTGAAATGACTACTACTAATTATTATTATTATTATTGTAAAATATTTTATTTTATTGAGTTTAAAATAACCTTGTGCACATACATTAGTCACTTATATAAAACATGAAAAGATGCATGCACCAGATTTAGCAGTCCTATATAATCTTTTATCCCAATCTTTTATTTTTTTTATTACTTAACTTTCTATTTTTATATATTTATTGTTTCAAGCACATTGTTTGCATTGAAAAGCATTTAATGTTGTGAATCAACCGTTAAAGTTGTTAAAAATGATCTGGTTATTGCTTTGTTTCCTTTGTGTTTGCTTTCTAAGTTCTCTGGGCCTCCACAGCCACCGTAGTGTTGTATGGGCGTGTTTTGTTGGGGGCGTGTTTTGTAATGGGCGTGGTTTGTAGCGGCTCTGGCTTGGCTGCGGCTGCAGCTAGACCCTTCTCGCGAATTGTTGCTGCCATTTTAGGACCCGTGTGCCGGCTGTCTCTGGGCAACACAGAGTCCAACCTCGTCCTTGACTTTTTTCCAGGCTCTCTCCTGTTTTGTCCAAGTCTCTGTGTATCTGTTTCTGTCCCAGAGCTCCCGAACTCCGGTCTTTGTATGCGTAGTGTGGTAGTATAGTACGGAGCTAACGAGCTTTGGGGCGCCGAGCACGGAGCATTAGCCCCAGTTAGCACAACAATAGAGCAGCTAGCTTCTCTCGCTTGTTGTGTCGTTCCGAGCCGGGGTTGCAGCGCCGACAGCAGCGCTCCGGTCTGCTCCCCGAGCTCTGTACTTGCTAAGTTATGAAAATATATGTCTGTTACTTGATTACAGCGGTCTGTTGTACTTTATTATGAACCACAGTAGCACAATCACATTCATGTGTCCTTCATTTCCATAACTCTGCCTAATATTTATATATATATATATGTATATATACATATATATATATATATATATATATACATATATATATATATATATATATATACATATATATATATATATATATATATATACATATATATATATACATATATATATATACATATATATATATATATATATATACATATATATATATACATATATATATATATATATATATATATATATATATATATATATATATATATATATACATATATATATATATATATATATATATTTTAATAAGGTAACGCTGAGTGGCCTTGATGCCTGTAAGTCATGATGAGTCGCATCTCGTCACCTCTCTGCTGTGTCTGCAGCTGAGCACTGTGACGCATGTCTCTCTCCCCGGCCGGGAGAGTTATCATACCGGGAAATATCAAATAATAGCCGGGCCGTTTATTTGTTTCAATCACTTAACCAGGCGTTTATTTGGGACAGACGTTTAATTCCTTCCCTCTCAAAAATCCGGGTTGAAAATGTCACAAACTCCGCCACCTTCTCGGTGAATTATCTGGCATCATTCTGCAAGTGAAGTTGTTGCGGTGGAGGAAACTCCTCATCTCTGCTGTCACTCATGGTGGCGTACATTTGTACAGCTGTGATTGTGCTACTGTGGTTCATAATAAAGTACAACAGACCGCTGTAATCAAGTAACAGACACATATTTTCATAACTTAGCAAGTGGTCCAACTTCCTCTCCGATTTCCTCCAAGCACTCTCCTTTATTGTCCGGTCTTTGTATGTGTGTACAGCGGTATGGTGGTACAGAGCTCGGGGAGCAGACCGGAGCGCTGCTGTCGGCGCTGCAACCCCGGCTCGGAGCGACACAAAAAGCGAGAGAAGCTAGCTGCTCTATTGTTGTGCTAACTGGGGCTAATGCTCCGTGCTCGGCGCCCCGAAGCTCGTTAGCTCCGTACTATACTACCACACTACGCATACAGAGACCGGAGTTCGGGAGCTCCGGGACAGAAACAGATACACAGAGACTTGGACAAAACAGGAGAGAGCTTGGAGGAAAGTCAGCGACGAAGTTGGACTCTGTGTTGCCCAGAGACAGCCGGCACACGGGTCCTAAAATGGCTGCAACAATCCGCCGCATTGTCAACATCCGTTGCCGTTCACTTCCGTTTTGGGTCACTTCCGTTGTGGGTCACTTCCGTTTTGGGTCACTTCCGTTTTGGGTCACTTCCGTTGTGACTTTTGTATTTGTGTTGTGGCTTTTGTATTCG
Source organism: Sparus aurata (assembly GCF_900880675.1). Lineage (NCBI taxonomy): Eukaryota > Metazoa > Chordata > Actinopteri > Spariformes > Sparidae > Sparus > Sparus aurata. Next base: position 607,270 of record NC_044210.1, on the reverse strand, counting down.
TGTTGTGGCTTTTGTATTTGTGTTGTGGCATTTGTATTTGTGTTGTGGCTTTTGTATTCGTGTTGTGGCTTTTGTATTCGTGTTGTGGCATTTGTATTTGTGTTGTGGCTTTTGTATTCGTGTTGGGACTTTCGTATTCGTGTTGGGGCTTTTGTATTCGTGTTGTGGCATTTGTATTTGTGTTGTGGCTTTTGTATTCGTGTTGTGGCTTTTGTATTCGTGTTGTGGCTTTTGTATTCGTGTTGTGGCTTTTGTATTTGGCCTGACACCTCTGGGCCACCGTACGTCACTCCCCGATATAAATATATATATATTTTTTACTAAGGAAAATGACAAAACTAGTAACGCGTTACCTGCATCACTGATTGTGTAGCTTAAGTGCAACATGGAGCATGAAGATGTAAAGAAAAAAATAAAAACAGTAGAATTAACTTTGAGCAAGTTTGGAGGAAAGTCGGAGGTGTGGACCCATTTTAAACAAGTCGTGGGCCGTGATAATAACATTTGTCGGCTCTGTCGAGTGCGTTAAGTGCGGCACTTGTTGCATTATTCATTAAGATTTCTGTAGTTCAAACAACTCGCAATTGTAGTCAAGAACGTCAGTTATAACAGCCCACTTATTAAACAGTTGTCGGGTTTAAATCGGTATCGGGCTCATAATTACATTCAGTGTGTCGGGCCGGGCTCGGACACAACGTGCACGGGCTCGGGTCGGGCTTGATTCTACTCGGGTCCAGCCGCGACTTTACTGAGGTTCACCCCGTGTGAGCAGCAGGAGGACGGTTAGCTCACCTCCCAGAACATGGCACTGAATCGCTGTAAACTGATTTAGGGAACGTCATCAAATTACTTAGCATAAATATATTAATACAAAATAATTGCAGATTGTATTAGTAAACTGGACAAATGAGACACAGCTATGTTTGTTGTACTTTAGTGCTTCCTCTATTTTATATGAATATTAATATGCAGAAATCTAAAATAAAAAAAAACGTCAAATGTAAACTGTGCCAAAAGACTAGAGATGCACCGATCGATCGGCAACCGATCGCAATCAGCCGATAATGCCCCTATCGGTTTTGATCGGAGTTCTCAAAATAGATCACATCAGGCCGATCAGATGACGTTTAAGTATAAAGACAGTGCATTAACTGCATGCAGGGAGGGAATTTCATGGCCGCCGTTGCCCCGCACTTTGGCCTTGATGCCCCGTGAAAAAAAAACTCATTGTACAGCCACAGTGGCCTCTGTGCCCCTGGCCCGGTCAGCGTAGCGAGCTTGCCTTTAATTACAGCTACCTGAGTGCACAGTAGTCACTCACAGTAACTTCAGTGAGTCCGCGGTTCACGCAGGTGGAGTCTCATCATCACGATGATCTCACGTGAAAGCCTCTCAAACAGCAGCAGCGTCTCAAAACAGAAGAACGAAACTTACAGCACAGGTGCGAAAGCGAGCGCAGCCGGTTTTGACATGATACGTAACTGACTTATGTGGTAGGATTTAGTCCGGTAAAGTTGGAAATATATTCACAGATTCAAACTTCCCGGATCAATAACTCACGGCTCTTTTCTACCGTAGTAAGGTAGACAACGAGCTACAACCGTATGTTAATCAAAACGAGCGTCTGGACATTAACTCTGGTCTGTATGGTCAGCAGTCTGTGAGACGAGGGCGCAGGGACCGTCTACAAAGTGTAACACCGAAAGGAGAAACTACAAAAAATTCAATAACTTCACTATTATTCAGAGTGTAGTGTCACCAAAATCACTCCACACATCAGTGGTCTCCTGCTGGTTATTCTACAATTTTTTGTTTGGAAAAAATGTGCTTTGCCATAATTTTGGGGAATTTCTATTTGGGAGAAATATTCAATAACACTAATATTCAGTGAGGTGTCACAAAACCCACCTCACCCTAACCCTACTTAACAAAAACTACTTTCTAATGTAACTTTAACTTGATTTTGGTATAAAAAAAAATGTTTTAATACACAATCCATGTCTTGTTATAAATTAGGATGTTATGGTATCAGTCTGAAAGGTAAATCAACACATTTTACCCAGTGGCCTTTGTGCCCTGTCATGTGGCCTTGGTGCCCCTGAAAAAAAAAGTGAAGGCCAAATGGACTTGCCCCTAAAATGACAAAATTCCCACCCTGACTGCATGCATTCCCACTAGTAATCTACAGTGAATCTATGTAAGCTGAGTCCAAGTTGTCTCTAAGAGAGTCTCTAGAGTGTGAAATATTGCACATTGCCTCAGCCTGCAATAAAACGGTGGTTTTATTCATGATACTTTCTCATCTCCTAATTTTTATACTTAATAATACAACGTCAATGTTGTGTAAGAAGAATCATTAAATAAATATATGAAAGTTACACAAGACAACAATGTAGAAGAATTTATGGATTTGACGCTGTGATCGGTGATCGGCAATATCGGGATCGGCAGATACTGCTTTCGGTGATCGGCCCCAAAAATCCTGATCGGTGCATCTCTACAAAAGACCGTTGCGACAAGTCAAGGTAACACATCCAACCTCTTCCACCACCTGCAATACAACCACGTGATTCAATTCGAAGAAATAAAAAAAGCGAGAAGCGATCAGGACCAGCTAAAAGTGTTAGGATTTGTTTATAAGAGACTGTATTTTTAATACTTTGTGTTTGAAGGAAATTTAAGTTATTTTACACTTTTAAACTTGTTCAGTTGTTGTCATTTCAAGTAATCTGTGCTTTTCAGCTGTTCAATCGTGTGTCCATCTAAAACCAACTCTAATACCATGACACAATTTGATCCAATCAATGACAAAAAAATGCAAGACATTATACAGCATTTGAAATCTTCCTTCTGTCTTGATATTTTACCAGCAGAGTTCTTCAAAAAAGTCTCAGACTGCATGATTTCAGATCTGCTGCAGATTGTCAACACATCTCTTCTCTCAGGCGTCTTCCCCCAAGCCATGAAGACTGCAGTCATTAAACCACTCCTGAAGAAGAGAAATCTGGACACATCAGTAATTAATAATTATAGGCCCATTTCAAACCTGCCAATTTTAAGTAAAATAAAAGAACTTGTTGAGCTCCTCAATGACATTCATTTAAACACAGACAGCGGAAAAATCTCAGTCTTAGTATTACTGGATCTCAGTGCTGCTCTTGACACAGTCGACCATAATATACTACTGGACAGACTGGACAACTGAGTTGGACTCTCTGGTACAACACTAAAATGGTTTAAATCTTACCTAAATGAGAGAGACCACTTTGTGTCTATTGGTGACTACACATCTGAACGGATGAAAATCACAAGCGGAGTACCCAAGGGCTCCATTCTGGGGCCTCTACTATTCAACATTTACATGCTCCCTCTAGCTCAGATAATGGATACCAATGACATTTGCTACCATAGTTATGCAGATGACACACAAATTTATATAACCATATCCAGGGTTGGGAGGGTTACTTTAAAAATGTAGTCCGATACAGTTACTAATTAACTGTTAAAAAATGTACTCAGTAACGTAATCCAAGTACCACAATATTGAAGTAATGTAACTTGATTACTTTAAGTTACTTTTGGATTACCTCAATACAAATGCAAATAAAGACTTCCTCTGAGGAACACATAAAGCAAATTAAAAATGTAATTAATTGTAGTGTATGTTACATTTATTCAGTTTTATTCATTGACTACTAACTATTCTGCTGTATTCAAGAATTACATCACATATTACAATAATAGTAATAATAATAATAATAATAATAGTAATAACAATTATTATTAGTGTTATTGTGACTACTAGGCCTATTTCTAGTAATAGCAGTTGTAAAACACCCCCACATATAGGATGTGTGTCACTTATTTGTCCCCCAAAATTACCCATACAATTTCCTAATATAATCATGCTATTTTAATACCTTGTTGTGATCTAAAGTGTTAGTGACCCATTTCAGTCACTGCAGGTGTTTCAGGCAATTTTGTAATGTACAAGCCTCACAAGGTGGCAGTAGCTACATTTTAAGTGCCTATGGGGCCCTCGAAAGTCAACGAGTTTTCCACGATGAAGTCCGTGCAAATGTTTCACAATAAAAGCCTACTGAGCTATTTATGTTAGAGGACTTTTAATTTGAGACGGACACAGGAAGTATTGAGTTTGTATTAACAACGTAATGTCTTCATTTTAACAGGGCAAACGGGAGCGAACCAAAACGAGACTTCAAAACTACCAAAAACCTAAACACGTACCAACCCGGTCACCAGCAGCACCACCCACAGACCCAGTAGTAATACCTAGTAGCAGCAACAGCAGTAGTAGTTGTTACAATGACAGTCTGGTTAGCAGGCTAACTAATGTTAACTTTAGCTAACATAATTTCTGTGTAGCTAGCTAACGTTCGCAGTTTCGCTTACCATTAAATGTTTCTTTAAATTGGATGTGGTGTCCTTGGACGATGACAGTGTGTTGCACAGCTGGGAGGCATAGCTTGCACTGTACCGTGATGTTGTTCCCTCTTACTTCTTTAGAAACAAAGTAATGGCGAAATTTCCACGCAGTGAAAGCATTTTTTTCTCTAGCGCTCGAGGCCATAATGAGCCGTCTGGCTTCACTTGAGAGCAGAGCGTCGTTGTGACTGACTTGTAGTGAACTGTAGTAATGTGTGCGCGCGTGCATACGGCATTGCCGCATTGGCAAGTGTTAGATTAATTCATTCACACTTATTCATCATTCATCATCATATATTTTAATTGTAATCCAACTAATAATCCCAATTTTTTTCCAGATGTATCTGTAATCTGATTACGGCTTTTTTTTCTGTAACTGTAACGGAATACAGTTACTGTTTTTTTGTATCCTAATTACGTAACGCCGTTACATGTAGTCCGTTACTCCCCAAGCCTGACCATATCACCAGGGGACTATAATCCCATACAAACGCTGAGTAGATACATTGAACAAATCAATGATTGGATGTGTCAGAGTTTTCTTCAGTTAAACAAAGATAAGACTGAAATAATTGTTTTTGGATCCAAGGAAGAATTACTAAAGGTCTCTGCTCAGCTACAGTCTTAATGTTAGAAACTACAGACCAAGCCAGAAACCTCGGTGTAATTATGGACTCAGACCTGAATTTCAGCAGCCACATTAAGACAGTTACAAAGTCAGCCTACTATCAACTTAAGAATTTATCCAGGATAAGAGGACTTATGTCTCGGCAGGATTTGGAGAAACTTGTTCACGCATTTATCTTTAGCAGGCTCGACTACTGTAATGGTGTCCTAACAGGACTCCCTGTTGCAGCTGATTCGGAACACTGCTGCTCGAGTCCTAACACGAACCAAAAAAATAGATCACATCACTCCAGTTCTTAGATCTTTACACTGGCTTCCTGTCTAGACTTCCAAATAGACGGGCCAAAATATATTTCTGATCTGCTGCCGTGTTATGAACCATCCAGACCTCTGCGATCGCCAGGTACTGGTCTGCTTTCAATCTCCAGAGTCAGAACTAAACATGGAGAAGCAGCTTTCAGTTACTATGCGCCACATATTTGGAACAAACTCCCTGAAAATTGCAGGTCTGCTCCTACTCTCACCTCTTTTAAATCAAGACTTAAAACATTTCTTTTTGCCACTGCTTTTAATTCAAGTCTTTGAACTGCATTGTGACTTTTATTCTACAGTCTTGTTTCTGTTAAAGCTTTTCTATTTTAGCCTACTTGTTTTGATGTTTGTTTCTTAATGTTTTTACTTGTTTTTATGTCTTTTTTAATGCAATTTTAATGTCTTTTAAATGAAATTTGTATGTCTTTTAATGTAGTTTGTATGTGCCTGTAAAGCACTTTGAGTTGCCTTGTGTCTGAATTGTGCTATACAAATAAACTTGCCTCGCCTTGCCTTGCCTAAACTTCTTGAGGGACTTCTTCCCTTTGGCTCTAGTCTTACCTCGACCAATTCCTTAGAAAACTAGAATAGCACGCAATAGAGTGCATACCGACGCCAAGACCTATCAGGATTTCAGAAACTGAAATCTATCATTTGAGAGAATAAAAAGAGAGAGCAGAGAGGTGACTAGGCTGAAAGAAACAGTGTTGACACAGCACACAGAAATGTTTCTTTTCCTTTTATCGGAAACTTAACAATGAGAGTCAGTGTCTGTTTACCTGGACATCACTACTCTGAGCTGTGCTTTCACTTTTCATGAGTCTATAGCCTCATAGCAACGTGTTATTGCACAGCAACAAAAAGTCCTCCTTTAACTATGTGCTGCCTGTTCTACATCATGGTTTCAGTTCTTTAGCTGGAATTACCCTTTCTCTCATCTGTCTATCTCTAGCCCTTTTTAGATAGAAAAGGCGGCACATTTGCTCCAAGGTTAGGGCGGCAATGTGCCGCCTTGTCTTTCTAAAACGGAGGCTTAGTATTCCTCCTTTACCAAAAGCCGCCACCGGGGTAGACTTAAACATGTGACGTGATGTGAAGCACAAAGTTGGGCTGTGAACAGTGACAACGAATTTGTCTTCAAAATAAGAGCTTTACATTGCACCCCATTGGAGTTTAGAACTGGGTTCTTAGCAGGGGCTTTTAATTTGGAAGTTATGACTGTTCCTAGCTTGCCGCTACAACAACAAGCGGACAACTAAGACAGCTACAGAGACCGAGGAGACTCTAGCATCTCCTGGATCTCAGCGGCTGTCCAGTTGGTCATCTTAATGTCCGCGGATGAAGTGTTGGACTGACTGCTGTGATCAGCCGTTTGTTGGTTTTAAAACTCCCCAGCTGTGGGTCGCACAAGGACGGGCAAATTGGCAGCTTGCTGTCCAGTCTAAAAACAGATTCTCTCCCATTCATATTTCACTGTTCTGTCTCTCCCACCTCTCTCAATCTTCTTTTCCCGTCCCCTTTCTCCTGTTTCTGCTCAGTGTGTGCACCTCCTGTACTCTGTGTGAGCCCTGCAGCTTCTCTCATGATCCCAGTCACAACTTGGTGAGAGCCAGGACTCCCCTGTCAATCCCAGAGCACGGATCACCTGCCCCAGACCACAGCAGGTAGGACAGAATAACTTTATAACTTTATTAATTTCATGTTCCTTCTGTACAATATTGTGTTTATATGTCTATATGAGTCTATACTGTTTCTTACCTTTTTATTGTTTATATTTTGTTATTATTATTGTTTTTGTGATATTACTGTCCTTTGGCTGCTGTGGCAAAGAAATTTCCCTGTTTGCGGGACAATAAAGAAATTCTGATTCTGATTCTTATTAAGCAATATTACCCGAGAGGGTGTGCCTTAACGTCATTTGAGCACAACAGTGATGCGGTCCGCAAGCGGCACTGAAGTGCTCAAATGACGTTAAAGCACACCCTCGAGGTAATATTGTGATTATACAACTAATACCAACAAAAATAAAATTATTAATCAAAATATATCCATGTTGATGGACAATTTGCTCTCAAATTTTAAAGGTTTTTGAGAGTGTGGGTCGCATTTCCATGGAAACTCATGGGGTCTGACTAATAACTGAAACAAAATCAGTCACGTCAGTAGACTCATATGTGTAATGGAACATAGTTTACCACTACAGCAAATAATCCAACCCTTAGGAACGACCTAGCAACAGAAAGGATTTTCTAGTTTCAGATGAGTGAACTCTGAGCTGATGTTTATGTTTTATTGCGGTCTCTGAATTTCCCGAACTAAGTCAATACTGCACAAATAAACAGAAATTGCTTATTTTTATCGCCCAAGTTATAACAAAGATGTAGATTTTTTTTCTTTTATATTTTTTATAAAACGTTTTCACCGTGGTCACAATAGTGTCTCTCACACAGAAGGGAATATAGATAATAGCCGGGGCATTTATTTGTTTCAGTCACTTAACAGACCAGGCGTTTATTTGGGACCAGGCGGCAATTTGGGACAGGCGTTTAATTCCTTCCTCTCAAAAATCCGGGATGAAAATGTCACACACTTTGCCAGCTTCTCTGTGAATTATCTGGCATCCTTCTGGGCAATAGTTGTCTTCTGCAAGTGAAGTTGTTGCGGCGGAGGAAACGATTCAGCCGACCAGCACTTGCGGCAAACTCCTCATCTCTGCTGTCACTCACGGTGGCGTACATTTGTTTCGCCATCACCCTGATCATTTTACGGGACACTCTCGTGGTGTGCCCATTTGCTGATAACTCATTCCCGCATGTTTATCTCAAGCTCCTCGCTCGCTCCCAGCCTGGCCCTGTTGCTGTCCTCCTCGGACAGACTCTGAAACAAATAAATCAAAATTAACAACAAACCGATCAATTTTGTATCCTATTTCTCCGCCGTTTCCTACTCCAGCTCTGACAGTTACAATGTTGCCATGGAGATGAATACAATGTTGGCACAGACTTGGCGGAGTAATATTTTGAGTAATGAGTCAGGCGTGCTGTCATGCTGATTTGAGCACGGTCTAAATTTCTTGTTGACCAATCAGATTGCTTGGTCGGAACTACTTGTTGTATAATGTGAAATAGTTTCTACGCAGCCATTGTACTATAAAATTGTCCCTTAGCCTGAAAAGCTTACTTTGTCAAAAGACCTTGAATTAGGGCTGGGCGATATGGCCTTTTACTAATATCCCGATAATTTTAGGCCATGTCACGATACACGATATATATCTCGATATTTTCCCTTAGCCTTGAATTAACACTTTGATGCATACAATAATGCCAGTATGATGATTCTACGTGTCTAAATAAAAACATTGGGCCTCATTCACCAATATCTTCTTAAGAATCTTCTTAGATTCTACCTTAAGTTGTTCTTAAGAGGTTCCTTAAGAAAACCCTACGTCAGATTCACCAACTCGTTCGTAAGCCTCAGAATTGTTCGCAGCTGTGTTCTTACATTGATGAAAGCCGCAGGAGCAATATATATGCCATTGTTTTGCAGGCCTTGGATGGAGAACTGCCACATATAAATAGGGTGGGGGGGGGGGGGGGGGGGGTTCCAATTTACTTGATTTATCTTAAATCATTGGCACATTTAATTTATTTTAGAATTTAAATTCTTTGTGAATTACCAAAAATATGAGATAAATAAATAAATAAATAAATGAATAAATATGAGAGAATTATCACTGTAATATTGCATTTTATTGAACTACACAAGAGAAGAAAACAACCATGCCAACATTTCGGCACTGAAATGTGCGTAAGAGTACTCCTGAGTGTTCGTAGGATTTGTTCTTGCCTAAGAAAAAATCCTAGATGAGAAAAAATTCATGAATGCCACAATCTTCGTAAAATCTTCGTAAGTGGGACTTAAGAACAAATTTGTTCGTAAGAACGGTTCATGAATGAGGCCCATTGTTCATACTGCATTAATATATGGTGATTTCTAATTCTATTTCTAATAAGTTTTAAGAATTGATCCAAAGCGATCCAAGAGGGACTGGATATGTAAAAAACCAGGTGATGATCAATGATCAATGATAATAATCAAAGAAGTGCTGAGGCTTTACATTTGTTCTATGTTATAATACAAGATTTCAGCATTGAGCTACAATCAGGCTACATTCATGATTTTGTACAGTCAAACTAACCAAAAACTTCTTACTGATTATTATAAAGTTTCAGGGGTTCCTGTAACCATGGTAACTCACATTGCCAGAGGGGAAGGAGAAACGCGGAAGCCCTACACGCCATGCTGAGGAAGGAGGAACGGAGACTAGCGCGGCTCGCGGCTTTGACACCAAAATAAATATTTGGGTTTATGAATATCTTCCACAGAATAGCTGCTGCATGACTTTCCTAACCCGGCAACGTCCGAGCAGCCGCCTGTCTCCACGGCTTCACTTTCCTTCAGCATTATCCACGCTGTATGTTTAGCTTGATTGACACTCTGGCTGGGCGCTACTGCTGCCTTCAGAAATATAAACTCGCTGTGTTTCTTCAACAGTACTTTCCCTATTTTGTTACTGTGCAGGTAGTTGTATGCTTCTGTGTTTTTGTAACTGCGTAATTCTCCACCGTCAACATCTTCAGAAAATATAAGATAAGCATTAGCCCGACGTTAGCTACATCACTAACGTCAGGGCTAATGCCGTGCTAATGCTTCATGTCATCTGCCTACTCCGTGAGAACTGACGGGTGAGGCACTGTGAGAACTGTCCTCACGACTTATTAAAACATCTGTACTGTGTATCCACCGCCGATTTTTATCAATTCTGTCGCTTTCTTTGTGTTAAAAGCCGGTTTTAGAGCGAGCATGACAGCTACGTTAACGTAAACACCGAGGTCAGCCAGTTCAACCGGAAGAGCATAACCGAATACCGCTATGAACCATGGGTAAACTCACGTAGTCAGGAATAAGGTGGATAGTTGTTATTTAACACATGTAGCACACAACAGGAGACTCTCCGTGTCAGACGAGTTCTCACGTGTTGAATTAAAAAACAAATTGATAACGTAGCAGCGCGGCGAGTCCTTGCTAGCTAAGCAGCTAAACGTTAGCGCCGCTCCGTGTTTAGATCCCACCCTGTGTGGGTCACTACACTGTCATTGGTCAGGCGCGCACACGCTGTTAACGATATCATTGGCTGTAGAGTGTGACAATCTGTCAATAATATCAGCCAACACTTGTTCTCCTCCGATCTACATTGATCTCATAAGTCACTTCTGTGAAGTTTGAATGACGGAAATCCGTCGTAGCGGAGGAGAACTTTAATCCATGCATACTTTACGTCCTCCTTCTTGTACCCAAACCACCGACAGACGATGGATCCTGCATTGTTTTTCTTGGAAATTAATTCTCCCTCCATTTTTCATAGCACCTGCTGCTGCCACTACCTGAGTTCTCTGCTGCTATATGCTGCCGGGCGTATGACGGGCACGCACAACAGAATGTGATGTACGTAACTAGGTGCGTTTGTTTTATCTCTCTGTGCGGAGAGAAGAGAGAGAGTGAGAAAAACCTGTAGTTCAGTGCCCGGCCCGCGACTAAAAGCAACTGCGTGACAATTGAATGTATACTCGAATATTCACGATATAGTCATTTTCTACATCCCACAGAGAACAAGCCGCGATACATCGAGTATATTCGATATATCGCCCAGCTCTACCTTGAATTATTAAAAGTGTTTTGACATGACATGGACAAGACTATGGAGGGCTAAACCAACAAAATCAGAAATAAGTAAATGGCTCAATAAAGAAATTAATATCCCATTAAATGCATGAAAATAATATAGCAGATACATGTAGATATTAATTAATGTATAAAATGCTACATAAATTGATATTTCCAGTTTAATTTGTCTCCGTATTTTTCATTTTCCTTTGTATTAATTCAGCTATTCACTTTCTTTAGCATTTAATTCAATGCATTATTTACTTACTCATTTTTAAATGTACTTGTTTAATTTATGTTGTATTCTTTTCCATTCGTATTTCACCCCTATTTATTTTTACAATTATTTATTTCTGTATTTTCTTTTTACTTCAGTTGAAATAATCCAAAATTAGATGCAGACGCAAATTAAATAAAAAATGTCAAATAATGAATGCCTACATTTATTTAAGATATTACCTTTGGTGCATTTATTTTCTAATTTATTTATTAAACCATTTATTTATGCACTTAGCTGTGATTTGGCCCATTTCAGTCCTCAAAGATGAATTGTACCTTATTTTAACGCATGAGCAGTATGATGTACAGCTTGGGGTTAATAGTTCCGTATGCTAAAACTCAACTGAATGGTTATGCTTCAAATTGTTGCAGAGGAATTATTCAGATCCTTTACTTAAAGCTGCAGTCTGGAGTTTTGAGAAAAACGTGGACTTAGTCAGAAAATTTGAATGAACACAGCTCCCAGGTCCCTCTTTCTTCCTTTCTGCTACACTGCAGCCCTGCCTTTAAATCCCATCCTCATAGAGGAGCCTGCCGTGCACGAGCATGCTTGTAACTACGGTAACAGAGGAAGCCAGATAACCAAGACAGCACATTCCCCGATTGTTCTCTTTCTGAACAATACAGCTAAATTACAATGATGAGTGCCTCATGCAGATCACTGTAGATAACCTGAGTAACAAACAATATTCCTCACATCGGGGTAGACAGAGTTACCACGTAATCGTTACCCGCTGCAACGCCATGTTGCCTTTCTGAAGTGTGAATAACGTCATTTCTCTAAACCAATTCAAACACTTCAGAGCGTCCTGACCACAAAGTAACGTTATAACTGCCTGGTCACTTGAAAGACACTTTTGCTAACCAGTAGCCATAAAGACAGAGCTAAACACCGGAGTTAACATTCATATTGGGTAGCGATGCACAGATCGATCGGCCACCGATCGCAATCGACCGATAATGCCCCTATCGGTTTTGATCGGATTTCTCAAAATAGATCAAAGCAGGCTGATCAGATGTTTCAATATAGAGTGCATTGACTGCATGCAGGGTGGGAATTTCACGGCGGCAACGGCGGCCACCCGCACTTTCGCCTTGATGCCGCGTGAAAAAAATCTCATCGTATGGCCACAGTGTCCTTTGTGCCCCTGGCCCGGTCAGCGTAGTGGGCTTGCCTTGAATTACAGCAACCTGAGTGCACAGTAGTCACTCACAGTAACTTCAGTGAGTTCGCGGTTCGCGCAGGTGGAGTCTCATCATCACATCGATGATCTCACGTGAAAGCCTCTCAAACAGCAGCAGCGTCTCAAAACAGAAGAACGAAACTTACAGCACAGCGAGCGAGCAGTTTGGTAAAGTTGGAAATATATTCACAGATTTGAACTTACCGGATCAATAACTCATAAGTGTTAATAACTCAATAACTCAATAACTCATAAGTGAAACCTTGTTAAAACACAAACGACGGGTCTTTCCTACCGTAGTAAGGTAGACAACGAGCTACAACCATATTTTTATCAAAACCAGCGGTCCTCCAGGTTTGTATGGTCAGCCGTCTGTGAGACGAGGGCACAGGGACCGTCTACAAAGTGCAACACCGAAAAGATAAACTACAAAAAATATTCAATAACTTCACTATTATTCAGTGTAGTGCCACCAAAATAACTCCACACATCAGTGGTCTCCTGTTGGTTATTCTACAATTTTTTGTTTGGAAGAAATGTGCTTTGCCATAATTTTGGGGAATTTCTATTGGGAGAAATATTCAATAACACTAATATTCAGTTTGGTGCCACAAAAATCACCTAACCCTAACCCTACTTACCTACGTTTTCTAAGGTAACATTAACTTGATATTGGTATTAAAAAATGTTTTAATACATAATCCATGTGAAGTGACGGCCAAATGGACTTGCCCCTAAAATGACGAAATTCCCACCCTGACTGCATGCATTCCACTAGTAAGCTACAGTTACTCTATGTAAGCTGAGTCCAAGTTGTCTATAAGAGAGTCTCTAGAGTGTGAAATATTGCACATTGCCTCAGCCTGCAATAAAACGGTGGTCAATTCATGATAATTTCTCATCTCCTAATTCTTATACATAATAATACAATGTCACTGTTGTGTAAGAAGAATCATTAATTAAATATATGAAAGTTACACAAGACAACAATATAGAAGAATTTATGGATTTGATGCTGTCAGTGGCGGTTCTAGACCAGTTTTAATAGGGGGGCCAGGTTGGGGCCGGCTTTTTTGTTAGGGGGCACATACAACCCAGAAAAAAGGATAAATCCCTCATTCAGACAAAGCAGTGTTTACAATTTCAGCAATTTTGATTGGGTAGTAAACTGCTGAGACACTTTATTTCTGCCTTTCCCTTCAGAACAAAATCATTGCAAGAAATCTGTCATTGTATTATTAATGCAGACTCCCTGTCAGGGGGGCCACAGGGGGGTCCAGACTCAGAGTTACGGGGGCACTGGCCCCTGTTGGCCCCCCCCTAGAACCGCCCCTGGATGCTGTGATCGGTGATCGGCAATATGAGGATCGGCAGATACTGCTTTCGGTGATCGGTGATCGGCCCCAAAAATCCTGATCGGTGCATCTCTAATATTGGGAAGCTAGATTTAGCAACAAGCTACATAGCTTGACTGCAACATCGTACAGCCATATGCACTATTGCGAGTATTACTGTAACCGCCGCTACCAGGGTGGGAATTTCACTGCGGCCACAGCCCCCGTTGCCCGACATGTGAAAAAAAAATCATCGTACAGCCACAGTGGCCTTTGTGCCCCTGGCCCTGTCCAAGTTCCATGTAAAAAGCGCCAGTGCAGTGTAGTGGGCTTGCCTTGAATAGAACTTCAGTGAGTTCGCAGTTCGCACAGGTGGAGTCTCATCATCACATCGATGATCTCAAGTGGAAGACTGAGCCTCTCAAACAGCAGCAGCATCTCAAAACAGAAGAATGACACTTACAGCACAGGTACGCAAGCGAGCTAAGCTACGATATGATACCTAACTGACTTATGTAGTAGGATATAGTTCGGTTAAATTGGAAATATATTCACAGATTCGAACTTCTCGGATTAATAACTCATAAGCGAAACATTGTTTAAACACAAACAAGGACTCTTTCTTACTGTAGTAAGGTAGACACCGAGCTATAACCGTATTTTCATCAAAACTAGCAGTCCTCCATCCTGGACATTAACATTGGTCTCTATGGTCAGCCGTCTGTAGCCCCTTTTGGATAGAAGGTGGCGTATTTGCTGCAAGGTAAAGGCGGCAATGTGCCGCCCTGTCTTTCTAAAGCGGAGGTGTAAACATGTGACGTGACGTGAAGCACGAAGTTGGGCAGTGAGCAGTGACACGAATTTGTCCTTCAAAATAAGAGCTTTACATTGCACCCCACTGGAGTTTAGAACTGGGTTCTTAGTGGGGGCTTTTTAATTTGAAAGTAGCGATCCCGTGCAGTGGACTTACCAAGCTTGCAGCTACACCAACAAGCGGACAGAAGCAAACAGCTACAGAGACTGAGGAGACGCTAGCATCTCCTGGATCTCAGCGGCTGTCCTGTTGCTCATCTTGATGTCTGCGGATGAAGTGATGGACTGACTGCTGTGATCAGCTGTTTTCTGGTTTTAAAACTCCCGGGCTGTGGGTTGCACAACAGTGCAGGTCATCGACACCTTCGCCCATCTCACGCAATTGCCATCACATTGACGCCTCGGATTTAGATAGCAGTCGAGGCGGTAATAAGTGTACCCTCCGAGGCGGCAAATTGGCGGACCAAAACAGACCCCCCATTTAACCGCCCTCTGTCTAAATCCGCGGACCTAGCCGCAAAAAGGACAGTCAAATTGGCAGCTTGCTGCCCAGTATAAAAACGGCTAGTAACAGATAATATAAAGATGTGCTCATCAATTGGGTCGGCTGGTTAAACAGCTTACCTAACGTTTACTGTTATGTTTATCTTCTCCTCACAGTTGACACCATCAGCCAGGAGTGGGCTTCTGTGTCCTGAGAAAGAGGACATTTTTCTGAAGAAAAACTGTAAAGTGAAAAGGTCCTAAGTATGTAGCAGTGAGCATTAGACATTGACTTGTCACTTGCTTGCAAGTGTTCTTTTGCACTGGAAATCATTCGTTGTGTATTTTTTCTTCAAGAAAACTGCTTGGAGTGGAAAAATACCAAAACTGAAAAGCAAAACTCAAGATTTGTACTGTAATGTGTTATGTAATTATTTTTGTTAGAATCGATATCGAAAAAAGTATTGTTCAGGAACCAGTATCCAAGTGAAGGTATCAGTATTGGTACAAATCCAGCGGCTCCCTCCACCTCTGAAATGACGCTCAGATATTTATCCTTGTTTATTCTCTGGCTCGGTCCAATTCTTTCTTTATACACTGCCTTTCTTCGTCAGTCTTCTTATTTCTTCACTTTGACGTGGGCAATGGTGGGGCATTTTTTGGCTCTGTTCTCCGCCATTGTTTACAGTTTGGGTTTTAAACGTATCTGACCAGGTAAGAGCCGGTACTGTGCCTGCACGGGGGAGGGGCACTGCCCAGTACGCGCTGCGTGAGGGAGGGCTCTGATTGGTTGTGTTGAGCCGGGAGCGGTGGATTTAATGCAAATCAATTAAGGCCACTGGGTGGACCCACAGACATTGGATTTTTACACAGCTGACCTGTATTTTGTTCTACTGTCAAATCTTTATGACAATTTTAGCAAATATAACAAAAAAATAGTTGCAGACTACAGCTTTAAGTAGAAATACTGTAATTTGAAAACAATTAATTGTAGAATTATTTTCATATTGAAAAGGTAAACTTAGGTAAAAGTATTTGATTATTAAATGCAAAGTGTATAGAGAATCACTGTAAAAGTATTTGTTCTGCAGAAAGTGTTTTCATATATAAGAATATTGGATCATTTTCACTGATGGATTTCATTGTTGTAACAGGTTGAAGTGCACTTAACTGAATATGATTTATATACTGGTGGATAGTTTAAGCTGAAACATCTATGACATTAACCTAATACTTTATTATAAACTCATATGTTTTAAAAAATATTCAAATGTTCCTGCCAATGACATCGGTGACCAGCCAGAATTTGACTCGCTCATCTGGAAACTACAGGAAAACAATGTCAGAAATCTGTATCTCAGCAGGGATGGTCTTTTTTCAAAGTTTCTAGGCGTGTGGCAGCACCATAAGCCCAAAATAACATAGACACAGAATCCCAGAAAAAGTCAGTTTTTCATAATATGGGACCTTTAAGTATATTTGTTCTTGAATACCACAAGGGTACCACAAGGGTAAATGTACTTGATAGGTTAGATTCCACCACTATTGCAGAACCAGCCAGACAAAGGCTCTGTTAGTCACAGTGCTTACTGTAGAGCGCTTGTAGTAAAGTAGATTTTAAAAAGGCGATGCATGCATTGTTGATGTAGTTTAGCATGCTAACATGTGCTAATATGCTAATTAGCTGAGGCTGGTGTGAATGTCCATAGCTTTGCTGGCATTTGGTCATAAAAAAAGTGTTGGACAAATTCATATTTTGACCCGATAGTGGTGCCAGATGAAAAAAAAAAAAAATTCATCCTGTTCAGTTATTACCTTATGGACTGATTTTGCCATCCCTAGAGTAATGCCACTTTAAATAAATACTATGTTATTTACATTTACCACAGCCCATTGTAGCTCACAAACACCTACAAGCTACTGCGCAGGAGACAGTGAGTGTGAGAACATGCACAGTGATGGGTTAGTAGAATATCAAAGTTTTTGTTTTGATGCTTACATTGACTAATATTGTAGAATAAGTCTGACCTGTAATACTACCCCAATTCCCAAAAACTTGGGACATTGTAAAACATAAACACAACTTGATAATGAATTAGTCTTTTTCGACATATACTCAATGAAAACAGTACAAAGAGAAAGGACACTATTTATGTCCTCAGGCATCTTCCAATCCTCTTTTCCATCAACAGCTCCATTTGGCTGCATATGAGCAAACACACCAGCATTTTTCCAATTTTTTATTTTATTTTGGCAAATACATTCTTACATATCATCTCATACAGTTACAGTACTACTGATAAAGTCACACAACGTATTTTGAGACTTTTCGTTCTTCAATTTTACTAATGTTGCCCTTCCATCCATCCATCCATCCGCTTATCCAGGGCCGGGTCGCGGGGGCAGCTGCCTGAGCAGGGACACCCAGACTTCCCTCTCCCCAGACACTGCCTCCAGCTCTTCCGGGAGGATCCCAAGGCATTCCCAGGCCAGGCTCCTCCTGGCGGGACATGCCAGGAACACCTCCCGAGGGAGGCGACCCGGGGGCATCCGAAACAGATGCCCGAGCCACCTCAGCTGGCTCCTCTCGATGTGGAGGAGCAGCGGCTCTACTCCGAGCTCCTCCCGGGTGACAGAGCTCTTCACCCTATCTCTAAGGGAGCGCCCTGCCACCCTGCGGAGGAAACTCATTTCGGCCGCTTGTATGCGGGATCTTATTCTTTCGGTCATGACCCAAAGTTCATGGCCATAGGTGAGGGTAGGAACGTAGATTGACTGGTAAATCGAGAGCTTCGCCTTGCGGCTCAGCTCTCTCTTCACCATGACAGACCGATACAACGTCCGCATTACTGCGGCCGCTGCACCGATCCGCCTGTCAATCTCACGCTCCATCCTTCCCTCACTCGTGAACAAGACCCCAAGATACTTAAACTCCTCCACTTGAGGCAGGAACTCTCCCCCAACCTGGAGGGAGCAAGCCACCTTTTTCCGGTAGAGAACCATGGCCTCGGATTTGGAGGTGCTGATTCTCATCCCAGCCGCTTCACACTTGGCTGCAAACCGCCCCAGGACATGCTGGAGGTCCTGGCTCGAAGGAGCCAACAAGACCACATCATCCGCGAAAATCAGAGATGAGATCCAGTGGCTCCCGAACCAGATCCCCTCCGGCCCATGGCTGCGCCTAGAAATTCTGTCCATAAAAATAATGAACAGAACCAGTGACAAAGGGCAGCCCTGACGGAGTCCAACATGCACTGGGAACAGGTCTGACTTACTGCCGGCAATGCAAACCAAGCTCCTGCTCCGGTCGAACAAGGAGCGTACAGCCCTTAACAGAGGGCCTCCGACCCCGTACTCCCGGAGCACCTCCCACAGAATGCCACGAGGGACACGGTCGAATGCTTTCTCAAAGTCCATAAAACACATGTGGACTGGTTGGGCAAACTCCCATGAACCCTCGAGCAGAGGGTATAGAGCTGGTCCAGTGTTCCACGGCCAGGACGAAAACCGCATTGTTCCTCCTGGATCCAAGGTTCGACTATCGGCCGAATTCTCCTCTCCAGTACCCTGGAATAGTCTTTCCCAGGGAGGCTGAGGAGTGTGATCCCCCGATAGTTGGAACACACCCTCCGGTCCCCCTTTTTAAATAGGGGGACCACCACCCCGGTCTGCCAGTCCAGAGGCACTGTCCCCGACTGCCACGCGATGCTGCAGAGACGTGTCAGCCAAGACAGCCCCACAACATCCAGAGACTTGAGGTACTCTCATCCACCCCCGGTGCTTTGCCACTGAGGAGCTTCCAAAGTATTTTCATTTTTTTGAACCATAGGGCATAGTTAACTATATATAGTTGAACATGGGAAGCTCTTCACTCCATTGTTCACCAGAGTTCAATGGTAAGGAATACAAGCAACCATGTGCACATGCATACACACATGTATGTATACATACACCTACACACACATATCTACATATATCCACATACATGCACACATAAAACAAAATCAGACAAAAACTTACATATACATCGTTTCGTATTGATGTCCATACATACATTTCCTATTGTGTGTAGTACATGAATCCATTAATAATGGCAACATCCCTTCAAACATATTGTCAAGTCAGTTAAAATCTGATCAAATTGGTTTAATGTACTCAGTCCACCTGGTCCAAATCAGGCAAAATTTTTCTTTTTGGATCCTGAGGGAAAATGATAGTCGCTCCATAATATACATTTCATGTATTATTTCTATCCACTCTTCAATTGTTGGTGGCCCTGATTTTAGTCTTTTAGCACCCAGTTAAGGGTTTTTAATGAAGCGTCACCTAGGTGTTCTTGCATACCAACCAGGGCCAAAGCTGTCCGGGCCCAGGGACTTTACTGTTTAAAGTCTCCTAATTGCTGAGTATAGTTCCTCTTAGCTTATTTCTGCAACCAGTTTTTGATTTTGCTCCTCCATAATCAGTGTGCGTTACACCCAACTCTGATTGGCCGGGGGCCGTCAATAATGGAACAGTGATTGGTTGGGGTTTGGCACGAGGTATCTTTCACCATCACCGATTGGTTAGTTGCCACCCGCAAGGGGAGATGGGATAACAATGGCAGCATCAACAACACGAGCAGAACATGCTGCTGCTGCGGCTTGCCTGAAGACCCCTGCTGCGTAAAGCCACTTTTGACGGTTGGAGATACAAACATTACTTTAAATTTGTTGAACGTAAGCAAAACAACTTGACTGTAAGGCGCACACTTTACCCGTGTTGGAAACTTCTCTCCACCGCTGCTAACACTACCTCAAACTTAACGAAGCACCTACAGAGACAGCACGCACACACAAAGCTTGTTGCCAAGGAACTGTGGAGCAACATGAATGTAACGAGTAATGTAACGAGTAATATAACTAATTACTTTCTTCAGGGAGTAATCATGTAATGTAAGGCATTACTATTTTTAAGAGTAATGTGTAATATATGACTTTTTTGAGTTACGAGCCCCAACACTGTCCGTAATGGAGGGTAGATTCACTGTAGCTAAGAAAGCGTCAATTTGGGGATCATCATCTGTTTGGGTTTGGGAGTATAGTGTTTTATAGTATTTCTCAAAACTTTCTTTTTCAGGCTTTAGAATCTTATGTATAGTGTATTCAGCTTGTTGTTTTCGTAATCTATAAGACAGAAGCTTCAAAGATTTTCCTCCTACTCCATAATAATGTTGCCTTGTAAACAACATTTTTTTCTGAATTTTTTGTGTGTTTATGTCATCTATTTCATTCTTTGTTTTCTTAATGTCTGAACTAATTTCTGGATCTAAGGTTTCTTTGTGTTCTTTCTATAACTGCTTTAATCTGTCTTCTAGATTCTTGAGCCTTTGTTGTCTAAGTTTTTCCTTGTGAGAGGTAACAGAAATTATCCTCCCCCTAATTACAGCTTTGGGTGCGTCCCAAAGCACGGGCGGCCTCACCTCTCCATTACCATTAAGTTCAAGATATACTTTGATTTCATTTCCTAATTTATTTTTGATTTGTGTATTATTTAGGATATTTGAGTTTAATCTCCAAAAAGTCGTCCTCGGTTTATTGTTAATATGTATTGACATATGGGATTGTAATCTGACAGAGCAATTGGGCCAATATCACATTGCACTACTCTATGGAGATCACTTTAAAAGATTAAAAAATAGTCTATTTTAGAGTATGTGCCGTGAGGGGATGAATAATTCTTTTGTTAATTTGTATATCTTTTTACTGATACCACTTAAGTCTGGGTTCCCCCTTGAAGAGTCTAGTTTTGGAATTAAACGTGTATTTAAGTCATCCCCCCATATGACAGTCCCCTGACCTTTTGAAGTCATTAATTCAATTATCTGTTTGTAGAATGACCATCCACTGCCCGGGGGAGCATATACATTAAGTAAACTCACTAAGATTCCTTCCACTTTGCCAATTAGCAAAATATATCTCCCCTCTTTATCTCTAAATTCAGACAGGTGTTCATAATTTACAGCATTAGCTATCAGAATGGCCACTCCCTTTCTGTGACCTGATTTATAAGAGGTTGAATATACATGCTTAAAGCCCATTTTACTTAATGTATTATGTTCAATTTCACTGAGATGAGTTTCTTGGAGAAAACCTATCTGGATTTTTTCTCTCCTTAATTTTGATACAATTTTCCCCCTTTTGACTGGATTAAGCACCCCGTTGACATTAAAGGAAATTATTCTTATTGGACTAGCTTGCATTTGAGTGGACAAGCTGGTTTTCACATTCATGGATTTGAAAAGCATTCCCCTCTCCATAAGAGCAAAAGGAGAGTAAACAACAGCAAAACTTTGTTAACACAGAATAAAAGGAACGTGGTAACAAAAGAAAATAAGTGTCCTTGATGACTTCCAACATAGGGGTCCTTTTTGAGACCCTGCTTGAGCCTTTTACATAAGGCTTCAAGGGAAAGCCCCTCTTTCGGGACAGATTGAGAGGGCCCTTGTTGAAGATAGTTGCGACCAAGTGTCCTGTTACTTCCCTGTCATTGTAGCTTTGTTTTTATTTACCAGAACAGGAGGTTGGGATGAGGTGATTACTTATATTACTGTTTCAGTGCCTGGCACACCCAGTTTAAATTTCAAGCTTTCCATATTGAATAAATTAAATGTTCTTATTACCTACAAAGCAGGGTAAGAAGGATTGATGACCAATCTTTCATGATGTAGGTGACTCTCCTCTGAAGGCTTGCAGTCTTTCTTTAAAGTTCACCTCAGAGGTGTGAGTTGCCCGTCTGTCAATGCGTCGGCGGGGTCTCTCCCAGGACAGCTGCTGTATCTGTGGGCCTGATGATTTCAACCGGGAATCCCTTCCTTGACAGATCCCGCGAAGCCTCCCCTGTCATCTCATATACTCACATTCCATCATCGTGTCTGACCTTAAGCTTAGCCGGGAAAAGTGTCTGGAACGGGATTTGTTTGTCTTTCAGAACCTTCCGTATTTCAGTGTATTCCCTGCACTTTTGGAGAATACGTGGGGCGTAATCATTATCCAGGTTTATCTTCTTCCCGTGCCATATGAAACCTCTCTTTTGCCATGCCAGGCGGAGTATTGTTTCCTTAGTTCTAAAGCTAAGGAATTTGATTAGGATGGATCTTGGTTGTGCATCCTCCGGTGGCTGCTGTCCAAGTGCGCGGTGGGCTCTCTCAATTTGCAGCGACATGTCCGCAGGTATGTCGAGGTTTTCCCGGAGTAACTTTTCCACAAAGGAGATCATGGATGAGGTCTCTTTCTCTGTTCCCTCTGGTATGCCATATATCCTTACATTGTCCTGCCTGGATTGGCTTTCTTGGTCAGTTATTTTTCTTCCAGTTTGGACTGGAGCTTGAGCATTTCTTTCAGGATATCTTCCATATTTTAAAGTCTCTCCTCCACTTTTGTTATCCTGCCTTCAGCCTCGTCCAGTCTGGTGTTTGTTTTCACAATTTCTTCCTTTATTTCTTCCAACTGTTCTCTGTTGTCCTGACGGAAACCTCTCAGCTCCTGGAGGATCGTTTCCAAGTGTACGCTCTCGTCGCCAGACATTGTTTGCGTTGTTTTTTCTGTTAGCTTGCTAGCGTTAGCACTCACGTTAGCCACTGGGTTACATTGGCGTTTTGACTCGTCCTGCTTTTCTTGTTGTGTTGTGTTTTTCTTGGGTTTGTTTCTAGTTGCCATTAAACACCCATTTCAAGATAAAGTAAATTTGATGAAAAATAGTGAGTTTTTGGGGTTTCTCTGAGAAATCTCGTCAGGGTTGGACGGGAGAGATGTTGTTATTCAGCCATCTTGCAGGTGGTCAAGCCGGAAGTCCAACACACCAGTATTCACGTGAGGAGGAGTGCTGCTGCGTCTCAGAATCAGAGTTTTCTGTGGGGAAATGTCTTTGCCACAGCAGCCAAAAGACAGTAATATTATAATAGAAATAATTAAAGTAAAAATATATATATATAAAAAAAGGAAACAAAGATAATAGACTTGTATATACATCTAAACATAATATTAATATGAACATGTAATTATAAAACAGTGTGGCAGTGTATTGTTATTTACAAAGGGTAAATATGGGTATTAAAAAATTGTCCAGATAATGCAAACCAACAATGAGAAATTAGTTATGTATTGGTTTGTATTGCACAGTGAGGTCTGCTGGAGCAGTGCTGGTTGTAGAGTCTGACAGCAGCAGGAAGGAAGGACCTGCGATACCTCTCCTTTACACACTTGGACCTGCAATACCTCTCCTTCACACACTTGGGGTGTATCAGTCTGTCACTGAAGGAGCTGCCCAGTGCTGTGATAGTGACCTGCAGGGGGCGGACTCCTTCACCAACAGAGTCATAGAAAGTTGTCAGGAGTGCCCTCTGCACTCCAAAGAACCTGAGCTTCCTCAGCAGATGGACCTTTCTGCTCTGACCTTTCTTATATGTTGCTAAAGTGTGATCATCCAGTCCAGTTTATTGTTCAGGTGAACGCCCAGGAACTTTTAAGATTTCACCATCTCAATGTCTGTTTCCTGGATGTTCACCTGTGTGCAGGGTTGTCTGTGCCAGCGGAAATCCACCACCAGCTCTTTGGTCTTTCCGGCATTGAGCTGGAGGGGGTTCTGCTGGCACCAGTCTACCAAGTCCTTAATGAACTCTCTGTAGGCTCTGTCGTCCCCGTCCCTGATGAGGCCGACAATAGCAGAGTCATGAGAGAACTTTTGTAGATGGCTGTGGGGTGACAAATCTGCAGTGTACAGGATGAACAGGAAAGGGCCTATGACTTTTCTATGTGGGGCCCCTGTACGGCAGACAACTGTATCGATCTGTGTGATAGTGATACATGGATCAGGCAGGCCAGGTTATGAAAAGTATCATTCGGATTTATGAGGACAGGAAACTGTGGGTGATATGATTAAGAAATGAAGAGAATAGGCTTTTCTTTCCCTCATCATGGCAAGTTTTTCTTACTTGAATCAAGGGTCAAAGGACAGAGGATATCGTTCACAGTACAGATTGTAAAGCCCAATGAGGGATTGTGACTTTGGTCTACATAAATAGAATTGATTTGATTTGATTTGTGAATATCATTAACATTTCCTGCAGCAATACTCCAGAGGGAGAAACTATAATTGGCTCTCCCCATGAAGAGAGGCGATGTGCATATTTACCCACAAGGGACAGCAGCTTCATTGATTACTTAATTGATATGAGAGGATCGATCAAGATTTAATTCATGTTTTGTGGTCACACAGAGAAATTCACAAAAAGTGAATTTCAAATTGGTAATTGACATGGGCAGGCAGCTAGCGTGTTTACTGACCAACAAACTCTTAATACCAGTCTGCTACATAGTGGTGTTTCAGTCTTGCCATCTTTGACCAAATGGCACACCCTGGCTCAAACCCTGTTGTCTGTTTGTGTACATTTTCATGCTCAGCACTGTCTCCATGATACTATATTCTATTTACCATTTATGATTGATTCCCTTTCAGGTTCTACAGGCGAGGTGATCGCAGTTTCCGGAAGGCGGAGAAGCAGCGACTGAAAGCAGAGAAGCGTCTTCTGAAGGCAGAGGTCAAAGAAATCCGTAAACAGCTAAGGATGGAGAGGCGGGGCATACAGTGGAGCTCCTCCCATAGAGATGGAAGTTCCTCCCCCGTCCTTCTGCAGCCCCGAGCCACGCAGCACAGCAGCCCTGAGTAAGTTACTGGAAAAACACATGGTCCAGACTTGAAAGGTCAAAGCACACACTAGGAGTAAATAAATAATTTTCCCATGTCTCAGAAAATGAATAAATGATTCATTAAAAGTCAGAGGTCACTACCACCAACCACTGGTACTTCTGCAGTTGCCAGGGGGTTTGTGTATATCTATATCTATATATATCTAAATATAGATATCTCTCTCTCTCTATATATATATATATATATAGATATATGGCCCTTTGATTTCTGCGATCACGGAATCGCGGAATTGGCCGGTTAAAAACGGAATCTATTGTTAAACGCGGAATATCGCGGAATTTGACATAATTTCACTGAAATGCTGTTTTCGTGTGGAAGAGGAATGTATGTCTGAGGAAAACTGCGCGGAGGGAAGCAAATCTGAGTGGCACAACAAGTGAAGGCCAAATGGACTTGCCCCTAAAATGACACAATTCCCACCCTGACTGCATGCATTCCCACTAGTAATCTACAGTTACTCTATGTAAGCTGAGTCCAAGTTGTCTCTAAGAGAGTCTCTAGAGTGTGAAATATTGCACATTGCCTCAGCCTGCAATAAAACGGTGGTCAATTCATGATACTTTCTCATCTCCTAATTTTTATACTTAATAATACAATGTCAATGTTGTGCAAGAAGAATCATTAATATAATCATTAATATATGAAAGTTACACAAGACAACAATATAGAAGAATTTATGGATTTGACACTGTGATCGGTGATCGGCAATATCGGGATCGGCAGATACTGCTTTCGGTGATCAGTGATTGGTGATCGGCCCCAAAAATCCTGATCGGTGCATCTCTAATAGATATGACCTAAAACATCTTTACATTTTTTACACAGGTCCTAAATGTACATAAAGAGAACCCAATTAAACAAATGAGACAAAAATACTATACTTGGCAAAGTTAATTTGAAAGTGAAATTAGAGTCAGTGTTTTCAATCAATGGGATGATAATCAGTGGGTGTCATGTTCTATTTAAAGAACAGGGATCTATCAAAGTCTGATCTTCACAACACGTTTGTCAAAGTGTGTCATGGCACGGACAAAGGAGATTTCTGAGGACTTCAGAAAAAAGGTTGTTAATGCTCATCAGGCCAGAAAAATGTTACAAAACCATCTCTAAAGAGTTTGGACTCACTAATCCACAGTCAGACAGATTGTTACCCTCCTCAGGAGTGGTCGGCCAACAAAGATCACTCCAAGAAAAGACCCATAATCGTTGGCAAGGTCACAAAGGACCCCAGGGTAACTCCTAAGCAAGTAAAGGTCTCTCTGACAGTGGCTAATATTAATATTCATGAGTCCACTGTCAGGAGAACACTGAACACAATGGTGTGCATGGCAGTGTTGCAAGGAGAAAGTCACTGCTCTCCAAAAAGAATGTTGCTGCCACATGGTGGTGGTAGTATCATGGTTATGGCCTGTTTTGCTGCATCTGGACCAGGACTGCTTGCCATCATTGATGGAACAATGAATTATACCGGCAAGTTAAAAAAAAGATATTTTTGAAAGAATAAGAATTTCAATTTTTTTTTGTATTTCTTGCCCAGGCGTCCAAAGCGCCCCTGTCCCCTGGTTGTTCCAGCCATGACAGCTGCATTTCTGGACGAGAATCTTCCTGATGGAACCCGACTACGTCCCGGTACCAAGTTTATCAAATACTGGAAGATGAGAAACACTGGAACAATAAGCTGGAGTGCTGATACTAAGGTAAAAAACTGTTGCCCAGTCCACTCTTTTGAGTGTCGTGTCACATGGATTATGAGATCATGCTATGACAGTGTTACCTGAAATGCAGGTGAATGAATATGCTGTGTTTTAAGTAACGTAAAAAAAAGGAAAGACAAAACAAAACAAAATATGTGGCAGTTGGTGTTGAGTCGTGGTGCACTGCAGAAATTATTCAATGTATGGGAAACACTGTTCCTACTTAAAGGGAAAGCAGAGAATTAATCTTTACTAAACGGGCAAAGAAAAGATGATAAGAAAACATAACAAGCCATATCTCGCCTGTGGTATGACCAGTACAACAGCATGTAGTGAAGAAAGAGCACAGCCTGTGATAAGTCTCAAAATATGAGCTTCTTACACTATGTCACCAAAAAAGTTACGCCACGTGGAGTCTACATGTCTGTGCCTTCAAATTCTTGCTCCTCAGTTTAAAAAGCTGCACACTGTAGCTGAGAAATGAATAGTTCCTTATGCTATTGGTATTGTTCCAATTATGACTGATGAAGCAACAGCCACCAAACAACTACTGTCATTGGATGACACACCACTGCCCACAGGCTGATGGGCTAAAGTGTCCTAGAAAAGTAAGAGAAAACAGGCAGAGGGCAGGGTCTAAAGCATCCCAACACACTTCTAGTGAGTCAAAAGTGATAGGATTACTTTTGTTTGAGTTATACATTATTATCAGTATTGTTTTTTAAATAAATTCCTTCTTATTCTGCCTTTAAATATACTACCACTGTTAAATGTGCTTCATATTTTGCCTCGCCTGCTCAGCTGAAGTTCATGTGGGGAAACTTGGCAGTGGGATCTGGGGATCGTTGGAGAGAGGTGTCTGTTCCCTTCCTCCAGCCTGGACAGGTGAGATGGTAACATTAAGGAAGTTTTCATTTTCACTTATCTTTGGAAAAAAGTACCCTGAACTTGTATTGTCTTTGTAAAATTAAACCACATGGAGGCTGTCAGCATCAACTGCTCTGTCATTTTTCACTGTATTGTACAGGTTATAGCCATTGTCTGCCGGTGGGAAAAAGTAGCCAGTTAGATGGCCATCAAAGCACAAACAATTCCAACATGCGAGCACTCAATTACTGAATATGTTATCGAGCTTGTCTACCCAACATGTATTGAGGCGTAATGGAGAAAGAAGTATGTTGTGCGTTCTGTTCACAGGGTGTTTGCCTCTGATAATTATCGATAAATACAATGATGTGATTTTCCTTTACCCCATTGAAAGAGCCTGTGTATTCTTTTCACATCTGTGTCATACTCTGTAGATATAGACATTAAAACTGTAGTGAAATCAATCAAGCAAACATTATTTATGTAGCACCTTTCAAACAATTAAAAATGCAATCCAAAGTGCTTTACAAGTGATTGAAAAAGATAAGAAAAAAAAATTGCAACACCAATGGCAATAAATGATAAATATAGGACTATGATAAAAACAAAAAATAAATTTTAAACATTAAAAATGATAAGAAATGGACTTCCGGTTTGGCACATGGAATAGCCAGACGCATGGTGAGACCGCTCTCCCAGGCAAAAATGGTTTCTCAAGTGAAATTGTACTCAAATTGTGTGAATTCTTCCTAATTATAGTATTGAAACATGGTTTCAGCTGTTCTATCATTAGTTTTAGTTAGAAGTATTTTCTGGCCATATTTGTGCTTTTCAGAGCGAAAGACGTTTTTTGCACTCATGACAGACTAAGCTGTATTTCAGTCAAAAATGGTTTCTCAAGTGAAATTGTACTCAAATTGTGTGAATTCTACCTAATTATAGTATTGAAACATGGTTTCAGCAGTTCTATCATTAGTTTTAGTTAGAAGTATTATACCCAAACTAATTTAAAATTCAGTATTGCTCGATAAGAAAGATTGATGGAGTGGGGAAGAATACTTGGAAGCCAAAAAGCCGACGAAAGAGAGCCTGTAAAGCAGAAAAACACGACGACAGCCAGAGACAGCAGCGGTAACATGGAGCAAGTCGGCATGGCGCCTGCAGACATAATTAAGGCGATTAACGACCTCAAAGGTGATCTAAAAGGCGATAACAATACTCTGCGACAAGAAATTTCCTATCTCGGACAAGAAATAAACGTTAAACTGGATATGCTTGGTGCAGAAGTCCGCAATCTATCGGACCGAGTGGAAGAAGCAGAGTCCAGGGTGGAGACAGTCGAGAGATGGGCGGCTGAAACGACCGAGGCCCTGAGCACCTGCCTGAAACAGCAAAAGGCCCTGCAACACAGACTAAACGATCTAGAGTCACGCTCCAGACGCAATAATATCCGCATCTTTGGAGTGGCAGAAGGAGAAGAGGGAGAAGACTCGGTACCAGAGTTTGTCGAGGCGCTCATCCGGAGCAAGTTGCCGATCCCCGACGGCATGGAGTTAAAAATACAGCGCGCCCACAGATCCGGCACTCAGAGGCCCGCTCCAGATAAACCCCCGAGAGCATTCATAATCAACTTCCAGGAATTCGCAACCAAAGAATTGGTTTTAAAGGAGGCGTGGAAAAAAACCAAGGAAATGTGGCGAGGTGGAAGCTAGGGGTGAGTGTTGCCGAACAACGCCACCTGGGGAATTTCGCCACAGGAAGTAGTTACTGTTTTGCTAGGAGACTATAAGATCACACAGGTTCGTAAATCACCACTGGTCAGGAGACACTGTTCAAAATATAGAAATACTTTTATTGTACAATGGGTTTTTTTTAGTTTCAAAATTTACCAAGCCATCTCACATTAATCACTGGGCCAAACAAAAGGGGATGGACAGAGCTGGGCTTGCCACGGCAGCCTGAAACCAAAGAGGAGGGAGAAACAAACCAAAATAATAATATCACCCGTGACACTGCACACCCACGCAACTGAGAAGTGAAGAACCCGCCACCAGGGATTGGGTCGCCGCTCTGAGCTCCAGCACCTGTCCACAAGGAGAGAGGGAGAATTAAAATGGCCTCACAGTCAGGCTGGTATCTCTCTCACACACACAGACACACACACACACACACCAACAATAAAGTATTATAAAAAAGGAACCCAAAATAACCAATTAAATCTTCAAATACAATTAAACAAAAACGATGTAAAATAATAAGAAACTCAAATTTACACTTAACAATAAACAAATTAATAAATCAAGCTTTTCCTCAAATCAATAAACCCATGCAGCAGCCCCCAGAGAGCCCAGCATTAGGGCTCTGATGACAGCTCTGTGAGGGGGATGCTGGACCCAAACTCAATTCAGAAAACCCAAAAAAAAAGAACACAACAAAAATTATTTTTTTTAAATGACACCAAAACGGCTGCCTAAAATCAGCAGCAGCCAAACAATGGAGCCACACAAAACAGCAGCGTCGTCCAGGGAGCCTTGGCGATGAATGAATGTTTAAATGGAGCTCACCGGCGCAGCGTCACAGCAGGCCAGGTAGCAGAGTTATTGCACGGCTTCTGCCTGATCCAAACTGTGGCACAGAATGTTAACAATTAGCCGGGGGTCGAGCAGCGGTTAGAAGGGAAAGAGGAGGACGGACAACGCCGACTTACCACGAGGACGCACAACCACACCCAGGAGGGCTTCCAGCGGAGCAACGCGGCCCCCACGGCGACAGCAGCCTGCCACACTACAGCAACAAAAAGGAGAACCGTGTCACCGATGCGCCCTGCGGCACACTAAGTGGGAAGGAGGACAGCGGTGCGCATACCTGTTGTGCAACGAGAGGAAACGTGCGCCAAGATGATCCGCCACGCCAAACCGGGCTCCACCACACGCCACAAAGGCTCAAACACCTGCACCAGCTCTGCCACGCCGGGCCACAGCCACCACGGAGGACGAGCAGAACCGGAAAGGAGAAAGGGATCGCAGGTGTGACCAGGCCAGTATAAATAAGCGCGCAGCGCCGCCCATCAATCAGTGCGTCAATCCACACCTAATGTGGATGGAGCAAGGAGGAGGGGGGGGGGGGGGGGGGGGGGGGGGGCATGTGGGAAAAGATGAGACCGTCCTGCCACAGAAAGGATCCAGCTGAATAATAAAACTCTTTATTTTGATCATGACTACACAGCTGAGGTGGTCAAGAAACGCAAAGATTACAACGGGATCAAAAAGGCTCTGAAAGTGAAAGGAATCCGCTTCCAAACACCATATGTAAACATGCGCATCCACTGGGAGACGGGAGCCTGACTTTACAGCAGCGCAGAGGAGGCGAGAGCGGAGCTGAGGAGACGAGGAATCGCAATGGAGGAGGCGACGCTGGCCGAGGGGGCGATTGACTGGGGAGCATGTCTG
This sequence comes from Sparus aurata, assembly GCF_900880675.1. Classification (NCBI taxonomy): domain Eukaryota; kingdom Metazoa; phylum Chordata; class Actinopteri; order Spariformes; family Sparidae; genus Sparus; species Sparus aurata. The sequence goes on along the minus strand of NC_044210.1, from coordinate 576,311 downwards.
GGAGAGCTGCTGGGGTCGTGGCAGAAGGCAACGGGACATCGCGGGGCAGAGGACGACATCTCCTGGAGGGCGCGGCACAAACTTCAGAGTTTCCAGAGTGATCATACTGCTCAGAGAGGATCCCCAGCGCAAGGAAAGTAGAACGAAGAATTAGAACTTATCACAGGCTGGTAAGATTACTGCCACTGCGAGACTGAAATACAAGTGCTGATCTGGACTAATATCAGGCTTTATATAGACTATATTGTCAATAATTGTCTGGGAGTGACGACTTAATCCTAATAGCTTATGTTGGACTTTAGGATGGTAGGGCTAGTTCGCTCAGATGGCAGTAGCCACCCTATGCATAGGGCCCTATCTTAGTTATAGGATCTACCCTCGACCCACCAACGGGGTCTCGGTGAGGAGTTCTCTCCTCCCAGTTTGGAGGTCTGTGTTTCACTATGTTCAGGTGACTTTGTTCTGCTTATGTTCTTGTTTTTTTGTGTTAACGGGGGACAACACAAAGCCATTCTCTCTTTTCCTGGGTTTAAATGATAATGTCACATAATTTGAAAATAGCTTCTCTCAATGTTAATGGCTTGAGTAACCTGGTCAAGAGGAGTAGGGTGCTAGCGAAAATGAGGAAAGATAAGTCCCAAGTGATTTTTTTACAAGAGACACACATGTCTAAGCTGGAACACGAGAAACTAAAAACGTTTGGGTACTCCAATACATATTATAGTTCATGTAAAAATAGTAGGAGGAGAGGGGTTGTAATAATGATATCTAATTCATTAAACTTTGACTTGATTAAAGAAAAAAGGGACGATGAAGGCAGATATATGATAATCAAGGGCAGGATGGACTGTGTTCTGGTCAAACTTGTGAATGTTTACACTCCTCCAGAGACTGACATGGATCCCCAAAATCAAAAACCCTAAATATACTGATAAGAGAGGCAGGCTTGACTGATGTGTGGAGAAGTCTTCATACAAGGGACAGAGAATTCACCCACTATTCAGCTACACACAAAGTTCACTCCAGGTTGGACTTTTTCCTGATGAATACTATAGATAGACACAGGGTACATGAGTGTACAATCGGAACAGCAGACGTGTCTGATCACAGTATTATCTATTTAAATATATGTTTGAACAGCAAGCCGAGGAACACACTATGGAGGCTGAATATTGGAATTTTAAACAATAAATCCACAGTGGAAGAAATTAAAAAAGAAATTGGTGAATGTATAAATGATAATAAGGATGACCAGGTTGACCCAACTATTGTTTGGGACACGGTCAAAGCGGTTATGAGAGGGAAGCTAATATCAAGAACAGCCCATCTAAGGAAAATCTGGAGATTAAAATATGATCAATTAGAGAAGGAGTTGGAAAAATTAGAGAAACAACATCCCAAAAATGACAATAAGGACATAATAGGGAATCAGATTAAAGATATAAGGAAACAAATAGAAAACTTAAATAACGATGAAATAGAAAATAAATTGAGATTCATGAAGCAAACCTTCTATGAATCAGGCCCAAGGGCAACACGAATATTAGCGAGGTGTCTTCGGACGCAACAAATAACAAATTCAGTTCATAAAATCAGAGATCCTTTATCCAGTTCATTAAAATACGAACTAGAGGAAATTCATAAAATCTTTAAAAACTACTATGAGACCTTATATTCACAGCCTGAGAAGGCTGACGAAGAGAAATTAAAACAATTCCTGATTTCACTGAACCTCCCCTCAATAGGCTCAGAGCAAAATAGTTATCTGACCGCCCCTATTACGAAAGACGAATTAGATAAAGCTATAGGTAGACTGGCGAGTCCTGGAAGCGATGGTTATCCAAACGAGTGGTACAAAAAATTCAAAGAAGTCCTCGCCCCGGCACTGTTGGAATCATTTAATTGGACACTTGAGAAGGCTATAGCCCCACCATCCTGGAGGGATGCTGTGATTTCTGTCATTCCCAAAGAGGGGAAAAACAAAGAATATTGCGAGTCATATCGCCCAATATCGATTCTGAATGTAGATTACAAACTGTTCACATCCATTATCATTAAAAGACTGGAGTGTTTTCTGCCTGACCTGATACACGAAGACCAGACAGGCTTTGTAAAAAGGATGCCAAACACAGGATAACATCAGGCGCACCCTTCATATTATAGAACATGTCAATATATATTATAAGCACTGCCCTGATCAGCTTAGACGCCGAAAAAGCGTTCGACAGGGTCAGCTGGGATTTTCTGTATAAAGTACTAGAGAGGATGGGATTTAATGATAAATTCATTAAATGTATAAAGGCATTGTATACTGACCCATCAGCCAGAGTTAAAATCAACGGACACCTGACAGACACTTTTAAACTGTACAGAGGGACACGACAAGGTTGTTGTGCTAGCCCTCTTTGCGATCTTCATAGAGCCACTCGCTCAAATAATTAGACAAGAGGACCAGTTGACAGGAATCACGATAGCAAGAGATGAACACAAAATAGGCCTATTTGCTGAAGATATAATTACCTTCCTTCAAGACCCAAATACAACGTTTATTAAACTAGTAAAGATAATGGAAGAATATGGATTGATGTCAGGCTACAACTTGAATGTCAAAAATTAAGATATAATTTAAATTGGAACGCTAAGTCAATAAAATACCTAGGAGTGATAATAACTCAGGAATTCGACAGAATTTATGATACAAATTACAAACAAATAAATGAAAGAATTCAAAGAGATGTGGCAAAATGGTCATCACTGGTAATGGATTTCAGCTCAAGAGTTGAGGTGGTCAAGATGAACTTCTTGCCTAGGTTGTTGTATCTTTTTCTATCGCTCCCAGTAAGAATACCGGACTCACAATTCTCAGCATGGGACAAGTTAATTTCTAGGTTCATCTGGGCGGGAGCCAGGCCTAGGATAAGACTCAAGACTCTTCAGCTGGACAAAGAAAATGGAGGTTTGGCTCTGCCAAACTTTAGAGAATACTACCATGCTGCACAATTAAGATACGTAGTATATTGGTGCTCTCCCGGTTATTGGGCCAGATGGAAGGACAGTGAGATGGGCCTGGGTCAGGCCCCTCCACAGTCAAGGTTAAGTGGAAAGGAACATATGGGTCTTCTTAAGGGTGAAAACTCGATTATGAGAGAAACATTCGAAATATGGTACGATGTGGTTAAAAAATATAAGTTAACAGGAGAGTGTAAGCTGTTGATTTGGCCTTCTCACACCTCCAGGTTCAGACCAGGAACATTAGACAAGACCTTTGAAAAGTGGAGAGACAAAGGAATAACAGCGACATGTACACTTGTAGACAAGCAACATTTTAAATCATTTAGACAACTTAAAAATGAGTTCGGATTGGAAAATGGAGATTTATACAGATATCTTCAATTAAGACACTTTTTCGAGACAGAAATCAAGAAGGAAATCTCACTGGAAGGGAATGATGTGATTGAGGTGCTGACAGGTGCATACATGCAAACTCCCTCAAGAATTGTCTCTAAACTGTATAAGGGTCTTTTGAAGCACCAGGGAAGAAATACAGTGTATATAAAAGTGAAATGGGAAAAATAATTTAATGTCGAGTTGTCTGAGAGTGATTGGCAATCTATATTTAAGACCCAACATACAACAACAAGCTCTAAAAGATGGAGGGAGTTTGGTTGGAGAAATTTAACATGTTTTTTTATTACACCCCAAATTAAAAGTAAACAATTAGGTCAACAACAGTACTGTTGGAGACAATGTGGGCAACTGAATGCCAACCACTCTCATATATTTTGGTCATGTGTGAAAATACATTCATTTTGGGAGGAGGTGCTGAGAGCCATGGCTGAAATTTTTGGATATAATATCCCTAATGAGCCCCGGCATATATATCTGGGACAGATAACAGACGATGTAATGGGTAAAGAGGACATACACTTGTTCAAGATCTTATCTCTTGCGGCTAAGAAGGCCGTTACAAGAAGTTGGTTGAAAACTGACCCACCTGGACTGAGCCACTGGCTGGACATTGTAGAAGAAATTCGATCAATGGAACAATTGACCTACAGTCTACGACTCAAAATGGAGCTATATACTGTACAAAATGGACAAAATGGCACCTGTATGTGACAAAGTAGTGTTTATCCCCCTGTGCTTTGTTTCTTTTTATACCTGTCTTTGTTGACTGATTGAAGAAAAATAAAGATTAAAAAAAATAAATAAAATGATAAGAAATTATAATAATTATAAGATACTACCAGTGACGTGCGGCCAGGAGAGGCTCACCTGTCATCATGGAAAAAATAAAATATATAATAAACAAATAAATTAAATGGTTATATTTATCAAATTATTTGAACTATAAACTGATTTTCCATTTAACTTAAACAATTTGGATTGTTTTATATTAAGAATCGCTGAATTTTCGCATTTCTGTTCAAATACGGGGAAGAGATGCACGGTGAGGCAGCAGCAAGCTGAGCCTCACCTTGGATTGCGCAATTCAATGCTCTGCCACGCAATGAGAGCGTGTCACTAGCCCCATTCACACTGCCGTTTGCATGCGGGGATCCTGCGCCAATTCTCCGCACCCTCCTCTGTGTGAAAGTTTCAGATGCGGAGAGGGGGGAAATTTCATTCCTGCGCTGATCCGCCTCTGGAGGTAGTATCAGGGCCGCATTATTGGTGAGCCGTCCCAGTGTGAACGGATAATCCGGAGGCGCGGAGCCAGGGCGCGTCGGTCTGACAGTCTGATAACTACACAGCTCCTTCACTCAACTATATACAGAGAAAGTCCCACAAAGCAACGTTACATGACCGAACAAAAGTAACGTAGTAACTGTAACTGTCTTTGGCAACTTATATGAGCAAAACAAATACCACAGCTGTACGTGGAGAAGCGTCCGTCCTCCTGTCCTTCCTCCGCCTGTCCTCCTGACTCTTCCTCACATTTCTGCTCAAAAAACAGCGTCTGTCACCAGCAAAAAACTTTAACTCACTCAGTGTTTGTGACGAAAATAAATCACCGCGAATGTCAGCCCTCCCGACCGAGACTTCAGGGAACTTTCCCCCAGAAAACTGCCTCCGTCCCCGCGAGTGAGGGAGTCAGACTCAGACAGCGTTCTGTTTACTGATGATTATGTAATTATGTAATTTAGTGCATAAAACGTAACTTCGTCACTTTCCAGGATGTTTGGTGGGTCAGGATCTCAATCACTACACATTATAACAGCATCCATATGATTATAAACTTTCCGCGGGTTTGGATTGACAGGGGGAACGCCAGGGGAAACACCGACGTCATCAACATGACGTGTACCGTAACGCCTCTTTAGAAGCCACAGCGCCGGCTTTCTGTGTGAATTACACACGTGAAGGCGAAGATGCTCCGCTCTGTGTGAATCACCATCAGTGGAGAATTGGCGAACCACCGCTCCGGAGATAATGCGGAGATGTTGTGTAAAAAGGGCTACTGTCTCTCTGTATGTTGCCAATCAAATGTTTCAAACACTTTTAATAAATGCCCCCCCTGACTTTCTGTAGTTTAGCTGATGTATATAATATATGTGTGTAACCTGTTTCTTGTGTTCGGCGATCTTACAACGGCAGTGAAGAGGCAGTGGGTGAGGCAGGCAGTTCTCTTGCCTCAAGGTAGGGGGACACTCGTGAGCCCAGACATTCTTATGCTACTCCGCAGCTGCAGAGTAAGTGACAGCGAGCTAGCAAAAATCTTAGAGTCCATGGTTACGAGCGAGTTAAGTGCAGTGATAATTTTTCGCCCCTCTCGCCCCGCCTGGTTTTACAATGGAGGATTTTATATCGAAGCTCAAACAATTTTCTAATCTGGACTGACTTCCCGCTGTGCATGTGCATGTGTATGTGTGCACGCGTGTGTGTGTCTGTGAGGTAGACACCGGCAACTGCCGTGGCAAGTCAGTGGTAGCTGCCCCACAGCTGCTGAGAAGGATGTTGAAAGATTGATTAAGAAAACCAAATTAATGTAGAAATTACGTAATGGAAAAGCTACTGCTAGCGAGTCAAATGACACGACTGTTTTATAAAACAAAAATAAAAACAAATGCCCATAACGGCAGCGGTTGCCGGCAACTGGAGTGGAAGGCAGGAAGTGCCACTACTAGCTGCCGCTGCCACGAATTGAGCCATCCCTTGCTGTCAAATGGTGAATAATCTACTCTGTTGGGTTCATGAATTTGTAAATCTGATTCTGATGGAGTCAGTGCTTCACCAGCCATAAACCTCACCACATGTCACTGGACACTACATAAAAGCCAGACTGAGTAGATGTGGAGCAGCTAAAGGGGAAGAGCTAGAGGATCTGAGGGGCCTTCCTGGTTCATAAATTAAAAGCATTTGTTTGATGTAGTCTGGTGCAAGACCATGTAGTGCCTTATAAACTAATACGTTTATTTATTTATTTATTTATTTTTTCTGGGCTTAGTCAGTACTACAGCAGAATTTTTAATTAACTGCAGCTGATTTATTGTGTTCTTTGTGAGACCAGAAAGGAGAGTATTACAGTAGTCTAGTCTCCTAGTTATAAAAGTATGCATTAGTCTCTCTGTGTTGCTCTGAGGGAGAAATGGTCTCACTTTAAATGTTTGCGACAAAGCTTACATGTGCCTAAAAATTTTAATCTGAGTCAAAAATCAAAGCAAGTTTTTTTGCGTCTTGGCTTGGGTTGGGTACATCTAGTTAATTTAGTTTGGATGCCAGTTTTCTCCCCCTGAGCCTTTGAACCAATGTTCATTAGTTCCATTTTGTCCGGGTTGAGCTGTAAAAAGTTCTGTGACATCCAGGCCTTAACAACTTAAATACGGTTAAAAAGTGAGTCAGTTGGTCCAGTGTCATCAGGAGACACAGCCACATAGAGCTGAGTGTCATCTGCTAAGCTGTTGAAAGAGGATGCCTCCTGATGACACTGCCCAGGGGTAGTAGTACAAATTAAAAGGTAACGGTCCTAAAAAGGATCCTTGTGGGACCTTGTGGGATCCTTGGGGCGATTTCAGAAACAGTCATAGGCGGAAATCCCGGGGGGGGGGACAGGGGGGAAATGTCCCCTCCTCCAGTAAAGCTGTCCCCCCCTTGGTAATTTGAGACACAATTAATATTTTTTGAACAATGCAGTAGCATTTATTGAAAGCACAATGTAGGCGGTGCTCATTATAATCGCGAAATAATGTGCTATTTACATCTTTAAAGATTTAAGTTAAAAGCCACAGATAGTGATAGTCACAGACAGAGAGGAGAGGAGAGGGAGAGGACAGGAAAGGACAAGAGCACTAACTCTCTAACTGTAAAACTGTATGTATTCTAACTCTCTATCTATAAAACTGTTTTACAGATAGAGAGTTAGAATACATACACTTTTGTGGCATAGTTGTCAGATGTTTGTTGACAACACAATAAATATATATTTTTGAGAAATTGTTTTATGTTGGATTATTCTTTAAGGTATTTCCTTTAGTTTTGGGATTGTTTAGAGCTTTTACCTCTTGTAAAGATATTTAATGGACTGTGGTTGAAGTTAGTGTTGTTGTATATAGGTAGGGTAAGGACTAATACAGTATAATGCAATTATTGTAATTATCATTACTTTTGATAACATTTTTTAAAACATTTGATTTGAACATGCTGACAGTGCAAGAGTGCAACACTGAGAGAGAGAGAGAGAGAGAGTGAGAGAGAGAGAGAGAGAGAGAGAATGGCATAATCTGATATCTTTCATCTGGAAAAAGGCAGTTATCTGATTATGAGAAATCTGATAAACAAACTTAGATGTTTGCCTGATAATTAGTGTATTCATTGCATATGTACATGTTAATTTGATTTCAATCATTTTGTTTTAAAGTCTAGACATGTGCAGGTGGACTCATCCAGTGCTAAGAAAGGTCTTCTGCCTGCCTGTTGGAGAGATAGAGACTAAAGCCTCAAATTGCGGTAAAAGATGCTGTTTAAAAGACAGGCTACAACTTTTATTCCTTGTACCCCCCTGGAGTTATTCTCTAAAATGTTACTGTTTATTGTCCCCCCCAACTATGAAATGGGATTTTTCGCCCCTGGAAACAGTCACCCATGGATACAAAAACTAATCCAGACAGGCCAACATGCTCACTTGATCTATTTAAAAGAATCTGGTGGTCCACAGTATCAAATGCTGCGCTAAGGTCAAGTAGCAACCGAACCAGAGGTTAGTTATTGTCAAGATTTGATGTGATTTCTGTCACTACTCTAAGTAGGACTGTCTCTGTGCTCTGATGCTCTGAATGGGAGATTTGCAATTAGTCTGTAGTTGCTCAGCACTGAAATAGCAAGGTTCTCTTCAGAAAGGGCTTTACCATAGCAGGTTTAAAATCAGTGGGGAAGACTGTAGGGACTAATTTACAATGGTAAGTATATCTTAAGATACAGTATTAAAAATTGTTTTATTAAAGGGAAGTTGAAACTGGATTAAATTAATGTGGAGGGCTTCAGTTCTGTTACTATTTTCCTCAGTGGTTCAGCATCAACCAGGTCAAAACAGTCCAACTTTACATCACACTGTACATGGGATATAGGTGAAAGTGCTGTGTGTATGTTTTGCTGGCAGATATCAGATCTAAAGTTGATTATTTTCTCCCTGAAGTAGCCAGCAAACTCTTCACATTTGGATCTTGGAAGCTCAATACTATATTTAGATGAGGGATTTTAAAGGGAATCTATTGTACTAAAAAGCAGTCTGAGATTGTGAATGTTGGTGTTTATCATGTTTAAGAAATATATTTGGAGCTACTGCATCAAGTACTGTTTTCATTTTACATTCACTAACTATGGGGCTGACTGCACTGCCAGCCCCTTACTTACATTCAGATATCTCTGGGAGATACTGTATTTGTGAACAGTTAGCTTGCTACATTCAACAAGCTCATCCTAGCCTTTTAAGTCAAATAAATACATAAATAAACAACTTCATACACAATACCACAATCATGTAAACTGCTGAGAGTGTGCTTTGCGCTAACGTTACTGGATTAGCTTCTGAACAACAGTCTGTCACTGCTGCTGCTTGGGATTGCTACTTATTTGAAATGTTGATGATTCCTTCTGTTTGTCCAGGTGGGCATAGTGAGTGTAGCACTGTGTGCTCCCACTGTGGAGGGCTCCTACACCTCCCACTGGCGTCTGGCCCACACTGGAGAGCAGTTTGGACCTAGAGTCTGGTGTAGTGTTGTGGTCGATCCCCTGGCCCCAGCACCTATGATGGCTGATGGGATACTTGTGTCACCCTGTGTCACACCGCAGGTAAAGTGAATGGACGGATATAGAGACAGGAAAATTACATTAATTGATGTCCACAATTTCTTCCTGAATTTGTTCTATCTGCAGGGTAAAAACCCAGTGGCAAAGGATGGAAAAGTCTGTGCACCTTCTAGGGAGCAACCATTAATGTCAGTGGACCAAGAAGAGTACTACATCCCCTCTGTTGACCTACTCACTGCACAGGTAATCATCTCCAGTCATTACACTGCTGTACACTTTGCACTGAGGCTGTAACAAAGGTTTATTTCAACAATTTTAATAAAAATATAATACAAACTATTAGAATAAAGATAAACATACTATACAGAAACTGTCCTTTTGTGTACATAATGTGTGCAATATATTATATTATTGAGGAGCTGCAGAGTTTATTCATGATCCAACTGTAACCTGTACTGTACATTTACTGCCACTAGACAACTCCTCTGCTAAACTATACCCTCTGCTCCAGTTGCTAACGCCTGAATATCTGAACACGGTCACCAGAAGCTCTCTCTCCTCATGTTGCTCAATGACTCACACACTACACGGTGCCTTGCAAAGGAGCTTTACTGCTAGTATAACTCCAGTTGGAGGATGACTTTTAATTATAGTCACACGTTATTATCCCAGCTTAAATGTATTGACTGTGAGCACAAAATTATTACAAATACTTTGCACACAGTTTGGCTCATCAACCTTGTCAGAAAAATATCAAAGCTCTTTTACAATACACTGGAGGGGGGCTTTAAATAGTTCTCTGTTGTTGCTGATCTCTCAGGATCTTCTGTCCTTTGAGCTGTTGGACATCAACATTGTCCAAGAGTTGGAGAGTGTCCCTAACAACACCCCTGCTGGTAAGGAGACTTCTACCAGTTATTGCTGCTCTGTTCAGGAACAAAATTATACTAATACTGCTTCTTTGCCTCAACCGTATTAGTATGATAAACTCCAATGAAATGTTCCAGAGATACAGTATATGGTAGTTTTTTTATTTTGTAGTGGCTGATCAACAGACTTGAATTCAGTTGTCATCCTCTCTCCCTCCAGACATGACTCCCTGCATGTCCCCTCTGCCGCAAGATGGCCACCTACAAGAAAAGGGCAGTCCCTCTCTGGGCCTCATCCAAGAAGAGACTGAAGTCATAAATAGCATCATGGGTAATGGAGTTTCCTATTCATAGCCCAGTAAGCCTACTAATTTAAGGGTCTTGATGGGGTTTTGTTGATCGGTTGGTAAAAGAAAGGGACGCTGCATTTGTCAAAGCATGCAGTGTTTTGTGTGTGTGGTTTTCCAAGTAAAAACTGAAATACATGTCCTGTAACTGGCAATCTGTCAACTGACACAATTATGCTTACTTCATTGACAGTAGAGTTGATCTGTACATCTGTATTTGGGGAATCAGTTTTCCTACAGTTACATCAGACCAGGGGTTTGTTGATCCTAGTGGTCAGTAGTGGTTCTACATATCCCATACATACATGTCCCATACCAGCAGGCTGACAGACAGCTTCTTCCCCTGGGTCATACGAACTACAAATACTAACGGATACACTCACAAACCACCCCCCGACAAGAACAAACCCAATCTACCTCCTCCTACCTCCCTTTAGCACCTTAAAGGGCTATATATATAATTTATTTATATTTATATTACTATTTGTTCTATGTGTTGCTTTTTTTTATTTGTTGCTGCGGGAGCACCCTCAATTTCATTGTACTCTCCTGTACAATGACAATAAAGACTATTCTATTCTATTCTATACACACACAAAAAAAGAAATTGATAAATGTAGTTTTACGTATAGAAATGAGAACACACTTCCTGATCAATGAGGTCCGTAGTCTGCGTGGCGTAACATTTGTCTCCCTGTCACCGGATCTCAGATGTCCCTCACAGGGCGGGATCAGGAACAGAAGGAGGAGGCATCCCTGCTCAAGAGGAAGGGGAGGACGACATCAGCGGGACTCAGTTTGTTTGTGAGACTGTGATTCGCTCATTGACCCTGGAGGAAGCCCCTGACCATGCCCCTCTGAGATGCTCCCGTTCTGCGACAGGTAAAGGTCAGTTCAGATTGCTAGTTGGTTGTTTTTTATATTGTCTTCAAATTTGATTCCAGTTGTACATTTTTGAGGTTTTGATTCATAAGAGTAAGAGCAGAGGAAGTACATAAATATTTTTGACTTTTGTGTTCAGCTCCAGCATTAATTCAGATTTGAGCATTTTACTCTGCCTATATCTGCATGTGTTTGAAAGTGACTGAAAGAGTAAAGTATGACAGTATAGTCTTTGATGGTGGACTTTCTGTTTTCTCTCAGTGGTGCATCCAGCTGCTCAGGGCAGCTCTTCCTCTTCCTGTGTGAAGAGTAAATCCATAAAATCAGAGGAGAACCCAGACAGCAGCCCCAGCAGCTCTAAAAATGATCTGAAACCACCGACTACGCTGAAAGCTTCCCTCCCTTCCCCGCTGAAAGCATCCCTGCCTGCTCCCCTGTCTGTGGCCCTGACCCTAGGAGCCCCCAGCTCAGCACCAACTCCACTCCATGCTCCACCTAGGGCCTGCAGACTGCAGGAGCAGACAACAGGTGACAGAGTGGTCGATCTGGAAGTCAGATCAGAACAACAGTTTTTGATTGGACCTTTTTTATGTTATAGAGAGCGGTGTTTGGTTAAACAAGTGCAGAATAGTTGGCTTGTCTCAGAGGTGGGGACCTGAGACTTAAAGGTGCACTATAAGGTTTTGTGAAAGAAATATTTAAGAAAGATGTTCATTGTCTGATTTTTTTCTGCCTAAACAAACTGAATAATCACACTCCCTCTGTCTTCATAACTGAATAAACTGAATAAACAAACTGACCTTAAAGGACAACACAATTTATACTGTTTTAATTTGTTTATATGTGGCGAACCCTGCCACCTTTCTAGCTTCAAACAGTATTCTGGGACCTTATTTTCCTCTGACAACAACTTATTTATTCACTTCTGAGTTTGTATTATTACCTCATTAATGTTGGAAATATTAGAATTCAAAGTTTTTATTTAGTCAGTGAACATTGTTTATTTAGCAACTTTGCACTGTAGGGTGTCTGCCTTCTCAGCAAACATCCCAAGCACAGTTCAAGCTCACCTTTGTTACAGATGTAAAGCTAAAGCAACCAGGAGCCTCATTTTATATTATAATTGTTCTAAGATATGAACTTGGTGTGAAATTTGAGATAATTTTCATGATTTATAAAAGATGCATAGTAACTGAGAGCACCTGCCTTATGATTACTGAAGCACAAATGAAGATTTGATAGAGATATATCTAAAGAGAAAATCTAACTTTTTGGAGGACGGCGATGGTAGAGGAGATTGAAGCCAGCTAACACTTATTATTCTGTGGACTTAGTGTTGGGTGAACAAACAAGCCCAAACACACAGCTTGGGTGGGTGTTACCCCTGCTCATTTTTGAAAAATCTCATGCAAAGTTCATCAAAGGCTTGGTGTGTCCCAAACTGCAATACCACTGTACAACCAGCAAGAAAATCCCTTTAGGTCAGCCTAGGAAGATAGTCATTTACAAGTCAAAGTAAGGTTTTATAAATAACTACAGTACCTGTACATTGTTTTCTACTGAAGTCATATTTAAGATCAAAACTGATCTCCTCACATCCTAACCATGACCATATACCTACACTCACAGGACACTGATTGGTTTATTTGATGAAATGTTATTGAACTTAAAATACCAAGTGACATGATCATTTGCCTTTTAAATGGAATATACTAGTGCATTGCCCGTAGGAAGTATGTATTCCTATCGAAAAGTGGGAGGTTAAGTAGCGTTTTCATGGATTGCCAAATGAGGCTGTGTTTGAGGGTGGAACGTCAGGGATATAATTGGCCGTTTTTGACTACTTTTGATTTTACCATTATATTTCACCTTAAAAACGATTTACCTTGCCTTGTTTGGTGTCATTATTTTCAACATAACCTCACATGTGTGACTGTGCAGTTATTGTTTCATTTGACATACTGTATTAACACAATGGACCTAAAATCACAAAAAGAACATAAAATCGGAGTAGGAAAAAGTTAGATTTTTTGCTGTGAAAACCACAAATATGTTTAACGAACCATTTTTATTACTTTTAATCAGGGCCATGGCCGCCATTGCCCCGCACTTTGGCCTTGATGGCCCGTGAAAAAAAACTCATCGTACGGCCACAGTGGCCTTTGTGCCCCTGGCCTGGTCAGCGTAGTGAGCTTGCCTTGAATTACAGCCACCCGAGTACACAGTAGTCACTCACAGTAACTTCAATGAGTTCGCGGTTCGCGCAGGTGGAGTCTCATCATCACGATGATCTCACGTGAAAGCCTCTCACACAGCAACAGCATCTCAAAGCGGAAGTACGACACTTAGAGCGCAAGCGAGCTCAGTCGGTTTTGATATGATATGTGACTGACTTATGTGGCATGATTTAGTTCGGTAAAGTTTGAAATATATTCACAGATTCGAACTTCCCGGATCAATAACTCATAAGCGAAACATTGTTAAAACACAAACAACAACTCTGTACTACCGTAGTAAGGTAGACAACGAGCTACAACAGTATTTTCATCAAAACGAGCGGTCCTTCGGGCTGGACATTAACATTGGTCTCTGTAGTCAGCCACACAGAGACCATCGGCCATCTACAAATTGCAACACTGAAAAGAGATACTACAAAAAATATTCAATAACTTCACTATTATTCACTGTAGTGTCACCAAAATCACTGCACACACCAGTGGTCTCCTGCTGGTTATTATACATTTTTTTGTTTGGAAAAAATGTGCTTTGGCATAATTTTAAGGAATTTCTATTGGGAGAAATTTTCAATAACTTCACTAATATTCAGTGTAGTGTCACCAAAATCACCTAACCCTAACCCTACTTTGAAAAAAAAAGTTTTCTTATGTAACATTAAAGGGATATTCCGGTGTAAATCTAATCCATGGTCTAACACACCGTGAAACTGTGTTAGACTCCCTCTCGAGAGATAAAGTTTGCAGACCGCTAGCTAACGTAGTTTTAGCATCCTCCGAAACGACCGCACGACAACAATACATTGCAGTTAATGGGTCCAAATATAAAACCGCCATCAAAAAGCCACAAATAATGCTCAGAACAGCACCAAACTTCAGCAACATTAGAAACAGGGTCCCAGCACATATTTCGAGGCATCAGACATTTGATATCATTGCCGGATTTGTCGGAATAGATAAACAAATCTCACCACCCGTGAAGCCTTCCTTGTTGTGGGGAAGCCCTGTGAGTCGATTACGGAGTGCAGTAGAGTCCTGCAGTAATGATCATCATTGAGCTGCGGAACTCTACTGCACTCAGTAATCGATGCCTCGTGTGGTGCCTTTTTCCAGCAATAGGAACATGTTTTTTTGCTTGCAAACACTTCCTGCTTGCGGACACTTTCGTGACAAAAGCCAGTTTTTACCGTTTCTTCCTGCACCAGACACAAAGCAAACTCAGGAGGTGGGGCGTGGGGGTGGGCTAGCAGCTAGCTACACACGAACATCTACAGATTACGATTCCACACGTGGCTATGGTGGCTGTGGTTGACAATGCTAGCGGAATTGGTAAAGCATTTATGAAATAATTTGTTAACGGTATCATTGTAGTCCACACAAATCCGACGTTGCACACCCTTAAACCATGCACCAGCCATGTTGAAAGTCTGATCTGCAGAGATATTTGAGGCACACACAGACACACACACAGACAGACAGACAGACAGACAGAGATTTCTTGCTTTTATAAAGAGATGACACCACAGCTGACTGAGCGGCAGCTACAGTTAGCAGGTGTTTGGGCTCACTGGTGATATTTGTTATCATCAGTATGATTTCAACAGGTGGCCAGTTTTTACAAATTGCACCTTGAACTAACTGAGAAGTTGTCAGATTAATATTGGCTAGGATACTCACTCCAGTCTGTTATAATCTTGTCTGTAGAGTTTCAAGAAATTGCATGGGTGTCACATTTTGTGGCCTTGGCCTCCATTGTGTGCTTATAGAATATGCTCTCTGTATCAGTCTGCAACACTTATCTGTTGTCTTAATCCCATCACAGATGGAATTGAGCCGTCTCCCATGGAGAGCAAAAAGAACCTAGAGGAGGACAAGGAGAAAAAGGGAGAGAAGAGAGAAGGGATGAGAAGTCGCTCCTCCTCCACCTCATCTGAGGATTACATCATCATCCTCCCTGATTGCTTTGACACCAGCCGGCCACTGGGGGAGTCCATGTACAGGTATGTGACTTTTGGCTCTTCAGTAACGGCATGAGCTGCCATGCAGTTCCATTTGCGTAGTCATGGAAGGTAAGATAAGGACCTCCAATATGGCCACTAGGGGCTGACTGTGTCACACACCCTTTAATTCTCCATTCCTTCTTCCATTGCAGCTCTGCTCTGTCCCAGCCTGGTGATATCCCAGCTAAGAGCCCCACAGATCTCCCTGACCACATGGATAGCTTCACCCCAGAGGGTGAGGCAGATGAAGCCGAGGCTCCCTGTACAGGGGTGTCAGGCACCAGCAGCGCCAATGACATGCTTTGTACTTCTCAGACGCTAGATGATGAGCCACTCACGCCCGAAGTGGTGGCACCACCTAAAGCCATTGTCACACCCAGGTCAGTATGAAGGTTGGGATACCAACAGCAGCAACAATGTACTGGAAATGCTTAACTGCAGGCTTTTATTTGATTTGAGGATAATATTAAAGACATGACATAACTTTAAATTTCTTCTGATTTAGAAGTATATGTTGTATTATCATGTCCTATCATCTCCTGTTAACACTTACTGTTTCATTCATGAATTATTTCCAGTGGCATCAGAGTTTTTTTCTTTTGTTTTCAAGCTGTTGTCAATGAAGTGCAAGTATATACTGTAGGAAAATACCATAGGTCTCTGAAGGGCTTGTGTGACGCTTAATGTGGTTGGCTATGCCATCTTGCAGTGCCTGATTCTAAACTAATCCAAAAATGGGCATAGATGTGGAGCATTGGTTGGAGCTGAGGCCAATGGAATGAAGCCTGGTTACTGAAACAGTGGTCTGGAGTATGGAAGCTAACAAGCTACTAAAGTCTACCAAGCTAGCTGTGGAATGTTTTTTTTTAATGAAAACAGGGAAGTTTTGGAAAAGACAAAGGAATTTTGGTAGGACAATCATTTTTACTAGATAAATGTGTCTGACTACAGACAGTGGGAAGTTCATAATAAAGTTCTTAGTGAAAAGAATATTTATTTCTTTTCATTTATCATTCCAAGATATTTAAAGCCCTTATTGACAATTCTAAATAAAAAACATGAAGCTGATTAGATTACCTTTTTTCGAAACTGATTTTATAGCCTGAGAGTTTTCCAAATTGGACAAGGGTATTGAGAATGGAAGGAACAGATTTTACTGGGTCTGAGAGAAATATTCAGATTGCTGTCCATTTATGGACGAGTCAAGCTTGATTGCAGTTAGATGTTGTCATCATATCCTAAGTGGTAACAAGCATGGGTGATGTGAGCAGCAGAGTTGGTATTTATAATAAATATTATAAATCATATGATTTATTTATTAATATAAAATAAATAAATACATAGGAAAACAGAATAGCGATGGCAAAATAAATACTAACAATTAGCAGAAGAAGACTGTCTGAATGGGGACAGGGGACTGAATTGTAGTATGAAACTCTATATACATACATAGCAAACAGAACAGCCATAACAGTTGAAGAAAAGTATTATGAATGCAGATCAACTTGCATTATTTTCATTTGTCATTATATCCCTGTGTCTATATGTGTGCACACATGCACATCCATATATGATAGGGAATGTGTGACAGATGACGTATTATGTAATTATGACGTATTAACCAATAACAGAAGCCTATAACGAAAGAATTTGGCAAAAGAGAAATATGAATAAAAGTAATCAGGGAGCATATTTCAGGTAAGGTTATGCGGATGTTGTTGAGTCCCGATCGGTTTTCCAGGCCATCCGTCTTAAGTTTGAGGGCATTGTTTTCTTTGGACAGGGCTATGCAGGTAATTTCAAGGGTTGCTTGGTTTCCATATTGTTGTTAAGTGACATCTCAATGTTTTTAATTGTTTGGTTGTGCTGGTCGATAGTTGCTCAGTCAGCAGAGAGCTGGTTAGAAAGTTTGGCTATAATGTGGTCCTCCATTGACTTGAGAAGTTTCTCCATGTCAGCCAGGGTTAGCAGCACGTTGCTAGTAGCATGCTGTTCATTTCGGTTAGCTTCTGTACCATCACTAGCCCTTTTTAGATAGAAAAGGCGGCACATTTGCTCCAAGGTAAGGAATATTACACCTCCGTTTTAGGGGGCGGCAATGTGCCGCCCCGTCTTTCTAAAACGGTGGTGTAATATTCCTCCTTTTCCAAAAGTCGCCGCTGGGGTAGGCATAAACATGTGACGTGAATTGAAGCTCAAAGTTGGGCTGTGAACGGTGACAACGAATTTGTCTTCAAAATAAGAGCTTTACATTGCACCCCATTGGAGTTAAGAACTGGGTTCTTAGCAGGGGCTATTAATTTGAAAGTAGCAACCGTTTCTAGCTTGTTGCTACAACAACAAGCGGACACAACCAAACAGCTACAGAAGCAGAGGAGATGCTAGCATCTCCTGGATCTCAGCGGCTGTCCAGTTGCTCATCTTAATGTCCGCGGATGAAGTGATGGACTGACTGCTGTGATCAGCTGTTTCTTGGTTTTAAAACTCCCCGGCTGTGGGTTCCACAACAGTGCAGGTCATCGACACCTCCACCCATCTTACGCAGGGGCCAGCACATTGCCGGCAAATCGGCAACCAAAACAGACCCCCAATTTGCAAGTTGGCGGCTTGCTGCCTTGTCTAAAAACGGCTACTTTGATTATTTTCTGAAGGATGCACTTCTCTATGTTGGTTTGGCTTTTTCAAAGGTTTTCCTATGTAAACCAGACCTTAAAAAAAAGTTTGCACGTGTAAATTGTAGTAATAAATCCCATATGGTTCGACTTTAGACAGTATTTCAACAGAACTCTCCCGGTGTGTGACCTACTCCGTCATTAGTCAAACTGGAAGCCTGCTCTCCATATGTTCTTGAAGTAAAGTACACTTACCATCCATTCAGTAGTCAAATGCAAAAGAATTACACTAATGTTACATTGCAGAGGATTTCAGTACCTCTGCACTCACTGCTGTAGAGGTAGAGAAGCATGACTGAATATAAATCCACTTTTGAAGTTGTTTTTTCTATGGAGTGGTTTTGGGAGAACACTTTGTTGGTTGCATTGTTCTTTAACACTTGAAAAATGTCTTTCTCTTAATTGTGTACAGCCCAGAGAGCAGTGGAGAAACAGATGTTGATCCTGCTGCTGCCAGTGAGGGGACAGAGGGCATTGAACTGTACCAAACTGAAGATAGTAAGCCCAAACACACAAGTGACTGAGTCTCTGGCCATGCTTGCAGCTCTGTCAGGCTGTACTTTTTGCTTTTTATTCTTATGATGCTGTTAATAACCATTAGATGCTGGGAGAAATGGATATGAATACAGATTTTTGAAACTGCATTGATTTCTGCTGATAGATCATGTGGTGGTTTTATTATCCTGCAGCCTCTGGCCCTGAGCAAACTCAGACAGATGATACTGAAGCTAATGAAGACACAGAGGAGGACAACCCTGAGGATCCCAGGTCTCTCTCTCTCACACACACACACACACACACACGCACACTCACACTCAAATCTCCTCCCGCCATGCCGATGGAGTCAGGAGAAGTTTCGTATTCCACGAAAAATTTCTGGAAAGATGTTGATTACACCCCGGTTAACTCTAACTAAAAGTGTTAGAGTGTACCCCATCTGAACCGGAGTGTAAATAAACTCATCTAATCAACATCTTTCCTCAACCTCCAATTCTTCAACTGCACCATAAAAATGTTCCATTTAATTACTCATGCTAACCGAATAAGTCGGAATCCAACTTAGTAACAGGCATGAAGAATAATTCTGATAATTATATAGAAATAGCCAGTGATCATCTCAGTTGTTTCTGTGGGTCATATACAGGCACCAGTATTAAACTGACACTGGGTTTTATCACCACTTACAAGTTCCTTCAGGATGTTTAAGTTCACGCATTTCACTCCTGTCTCATAACTGTCCTCAAATAGTTCCTCCTCTGACATCCATTCTCCATTAAAAGTCAGCATTGTCAAAACTGCTTGCTTTTGTGAAACGACTGAGTCAGAGTTCACCAAAGTTGAAATTGACGCAAGAAATTTGAAAAGATGTACTTCATCCTAAATCCACTACTTGCATCAGTGTTTGGGATTGAATCGATTTTGCTTTGAGACTTCTCTGTTTGAAATGCTGGTGCGAGCAGACCCTAACACTGTAAAAGTAATATATTATTGCCTGAAAGGGATGTCTTATTTCTTAAGTGATCTTTAGTGTTGATTGTGTAAATGCAGTAGTCATCCAAGGACTTCGGTGATCTGTTTTTTTCATTTTCAGTATTGTTTTAATTTACTAATACAAATGATGTAGGAGTTAAAGCTGCAGTCTGGAGTTTTGAGAAAAAGTGGACTTAGTCAGAACATTTGAACGAGCACAGCTCCCAGGCCCCTCCTTCTTCCTCTCTGCTACGCTGCAGCTGTGCCTTCAAAGCCCCTCCCCACAGAGGAGCCTGCCATTGAGGAGCAGGCTTGTAACCACAGTAACAGAGGAAGCCAGATAATCAAAAAGGCACATTCAAAATGACAACAACTTTATTTCTGATCAATACAACTAAATTACAATGACGAGTATCTCATGCCGATCACTGTAGATATCCCAAGTGACAAACAATATTCCTCACATCGTGGTAGACGGAGTTACAACGTAATCTTTACCTGGTGCAATGCCATGCTGCCTTTCTGAAGCATGAGTACCGTTATTTTTTTAAACCAATTCAACCGCTTCACAAACCAATGTTATAACTGCCTGGTCACTTGAAAGACACTTTCGCTAACCAGAAGCCATAAAGGCAAAGCTAAACACTGGAGTTAGCATACAAGCTAACAAGCTAGATTTACCAATGTGATGGAAAATCTACAAAGAGAGAGTCTACAAGATGTCTTTGTGGTTATTTTATTTGGTTTTCTGCAGAAAGGACCAGACCAACACAGAGTACAGAGCAGTCTGTAGGGGTCTAATAAAGAGTACAGAATACAGAGGATATTTATACATTTGTCACAGGAGCAAGGAACTGTAACTAAAGATTAACAGGACCCTGACAAAATACAGGAAAGAAGTAATCATTGAGACAGTCATGTATAGTCATTCATTTTAGTTCCTGTGTCATTCAGACAAAACGAACCACGGGATCATCCAAAGGTTGCTTGTTTTAAGTGACCGACTTAATCATAGAATGATTGGTGCTTCCCGACCTCTAGGTTGAGTCAAGTGACAAAGTTTGAAGTCGTAAGATAATCTATAAGATGTCCAAGAGGTCTTTCTTGGTCAAGGAGTACATTTTCCATTACACCAACAAGCTATATAGCTCGACTACAACATTGTACAGCGATATGCACTATTGCCAGTATTAACTGTAACAGCCGCCACCATAGCCTTGTGGTTTAAACATAGAATGAAATCTATCAAGCATTCTTGCTTGTCGGGCAGAAAAGCCGCTAACTCTGCGTCGCTCTTGAGTCCTTACAAATCACGCAGCTCCCTCCACCTCTGAAATGATGCTCTGATATTTATCCTTTCTTTTTACACTGCTTTTCTTCCTCAGTCTTCTTATTTCTTCTCTCTGACGTGGGAAATGGTGGGGCATTTTTCCAGTTATGTCGTTCTGTCTGATCTGCACATTGTTAATGTCTGCAACCTTCTTTTGATGTTAAGTGAATATACTGTGGAGAAAATTATAATCTACCATATTGACCACATGACCAATCATGCTTTTGACCAATGAAAGCTTAGTCATGGGATTACGAAGTCGCTCTGGAGCAGAGGTTTCACAGTATTATTTGCTGCAACAAGTGCTTATAAAAAGCTTAAGAGACAAGAAAGGACTTTTTTAACAAAATGTGTCTGTCATTAATCCTTTTAATACATTATTATTTCCGTTGAAACTTCTGAGTTTGACATGTAGTCAAAGCTTTGTAGTAGTCAAGTTTAATATAACCTTTATTGTGTGTCCTCAGGCACCCAGGCATCACCAGGGGCCTGATGAAAGGAGCTTTGTCAGTAGCTGCTTCTGCCTACAAAGCCCTGTTCACCGGACAAGGCCCCACACAGGTCAGCAATCAGTTTATATTTAACAGTCTAATTTCACAGCTCATGTCTTACATCTAAGTAGACAAGACATTTGCGGCCCTCATAAATAAAACAGGAGATGTCCAGCTGAAGTTTATTGTAGCCCTGACCAATCCAGCATCTTCAATTTGAGATATCTGCTCATATCAAAGCTGATCATACTAATTTAGATACAAACGCCTCCTGTTGCTGTAAAATATGGATAATGTCTGTTTATGACAAGGATGGCTGCAGGGCAATGCTAACGTATACTGGTATTTGTAGGGGCACAATGGCAGACTATCATGAAAATGAGTTTGGCTGGGGCTGCTGAAGTGTGAACTTCCGGTAAGCCAGCAGAGCAGGAGAGAGATGCTAACATTACAACATCTACTCTTGCTATCACTCTGTGCACACTGCTTTACCATTTGGAGAAAGTCACGCCTGCTGCGCCTGCTTGTGGGTACTACTGTATGAGTAGAAAGTTACTGTACAGGGGAGGGATTTAGTAAATTGTGTGTTGGTAATTTGGTCAGTACCCATATGTTTTCTTGTAAGTTTGGTTTTATATGATCAGTAACAGGTTTTATGGACTTATGAGATCTTGTTCCTGTGCAGCCTCCAGTGGATGTGTCCACTCAGGACACCATGATGGCCGTACTGGTGGAGATGGGTTTTGGGGACCGGTCACTGAACCGGCGGCTACTGAACAAATACAACTACAACCTGCTGGATGTGGTCAACGAGCTGGTTCAGATGACCGACAATGATTGGTACTCTACACGCTACTGATTAAAGAGCGACAATGAAGCCTAGGAAGAGGTAAAATGGAGTGAGAAGGGGATGAGACACAAGAAGGATGAAGAAAGAAGAAGAGGAAAGACCAGAAGAGAGAAATTAATTTCTGCTCATATACCTTTTTACTCTTCTGACTGGTCCAGTTGGATGGAGATAAATCTTCTCTCTGGGATACTGTACTAGACCATCAAATACCCTCTGTCCATAGTATTACTTCCAGCATAGGCCTTGATGGTGGCAGGCCAGCTGCCTGCATAGAGACAAAAAAGAAAAGCGACACTTTCCCAAAGTCTTAAAGGAGCTACGTGTAGCATTTAGCATTTACCAAAATTAAAATATGTATTTTAATGAGACACAGTATGCTCTTGTGAAGTTGTGTTACTTTGAAATACTGAACAGTTCCACTTCCAGGCCATAAGGAAATGTAATGTTTCATTGTTGATGTTAGATGCAGCTTAGTGCTTAGCAGAGCATCAAAATATGGTTATGATTTGTTAGCGCTGAAATGCTACACATAGCACCTTCTTGTTCGGCCTCTTGGTCAGGACAGGTATGAAGTTCAAAGCAGCGAAAAATATATCAAGTATTCATTGACACCTGCATTGAGAACTTTAATGAGGAGATCCACACATGTTCACATGCTAGTCAGTCACATATGGAAACTCCACATCAAAGTTATGGTATGCTTTAACCATACACTAAACAGCTCAGAGCACTGATATACTTGCTTTTGACTACATGTTTATTTGAGCATGACGGTTCCTTTGTAGAATGGTGTGTGCGTTTTCAAAAATGATAACCTCACATTCCATTAGCTCGCTATGCTCATGAACAGCAGTAAGGTCAGTGGCAGACTCAAACAAATGAAAATAAAGACACAGTCACAATATTTAACAACAGAGTAAACTTAAAACTGAAAGTTCTGTAGCTGGACTTGCAAAGTTTTGGTATGTGGGCTACTTGAAGTGTCGCCTCTACGACCTTTTCTCCAGTGTCACTCAGCTGAAGTTTAATATTATTTTGCATTTTGATGTTAAACTTTCGAAGAAGGTAAGTTGAATTGTTGTTGTGAGAAATGAAAGCATGACGCATTGCAGTTGCCCCGATAGACTGTATTGCTGCTACACTCTCATTCATTGGCTTTCACTACATTCCTTGCGGGAGCAGCTAAAGTTTAGTCGGGCACCTAGTGGGGAAATTTGCTATTAGCGGTCAGGGCTGGTCTGATACAGATCAGTACTGTTATTGAGATCTATTATAAGGGCTTGAGCACGAACCATGCAGTGGCCCTATTGTAATTATACATGTTACAGACAGGCAAATATTCTGTTAACGAAGCTGCTTGTGTTGGAAACGGTTGTCCATCCATTAATGTTGGTAAAAGCAAGTATATTATGAGCCTAAGAGTTTAAATTTTTTGAGTACAACTGCTGTATTATTGTATTGGTTTATTTATATTTTTTTGTTTGTCTTTTTTATAACTTAGGTCCGTATCATTGGAGAATATATTGGGGTCTCCACAAACCTTTTACTGTTCCGAATGCATAACCTAATGTATATAAATAGATAACTACTAAAAGCAGAATAACATTACCCTTTAAACTTTAGATGCGGAGACAGTCAGTGCGTTTACATGCACAGCTTAGTCGGATTACAGCCATAGTTCGACTCTGCTACTCAACTAGACAACTGCAATTATCCGAGTATACATGCCGGTGAGAAAATCGGATTATTGGCCCGGAGCTTGTCATACCCCGGTACGATAGGTGGCGCTGTACCCATTTCAACTAGTGGTAACAGAGCCACCTCCGGCTGACCTCATTACGTCACCATTTGCCTCGGCATTCCAGAAAGATGGCATACGAAGAGCGAGACGAAGCCATATCTTTGTACATTTCGTATATGGTGTACATGATAATTACACAAACTAGGTGCACAATGGCGCTCTTTCTTATGGTGATTTCGGAGGAAAGACGCCGCCGTCCGTCTCCTTCCGGCTCACGGCCCCGGGGAAAAAATCTCGCGCCTGCGCAGAATGCAAAATCCGATCCGATCTGATGGAACGTATACATGCAGGAGTAATGCGACTATCAATCCAATAATCTGGGTGCTTTAATTCGACTATGAGAAATCCGATCCGGTCCGATTTTAGTCAGACTAAGGTGTATACATGTATCTTAAACAGTACAAACACAGTAATTCGGTTTTCTTGAATGTCATGTAAACGCACTGAGTGTTTGCACATAAACCTTACAGGACACAGGGACCATTCATTCAATATTAACTAATATTTTTTCTTAATATGGACTTGCCTGCTTTGACACACTTAGGTCTTGACTTTCAAGCATCTTCCCTTGACCTGTTTATTGTCTCGAACACATTAGCTGGCTCTCAGAACAAAGGATTCTTTCTGTTCTCTGCGCCTCCCAGTCAGATTTAAGGTCTCCATCTGCTTTACCCAAACTAGTTCTTAGTAGATAGTCCCAAACATTGTTGCATTCAGCCTTCTGCAGTTCTGCCATTGGAAGAGGCTAGACACATTTAGGGCTCTTTATGATGTTTGTTTGGTTGGGCAGGTGTGAATGATGTCTATGTCTCTGGCAAAATGGACCAACCATGGGATTCATGATAGCATCATAATATGACCTAGTATATGTCTGGACTAAATGAACCAAACCGCAGGTATGACTTCAACCTTTGATATTCTCTTTGTTTGAAGTGTACTGAGGGTTTAAGATGAAAATGAACACTTTCCTAACATTTTGTTCACTTTTTTCTCACCCATGACACAGCTCTTCACAACAAGGCAGTCTTGAGATATACAGCTGCTAATGTGACTGTATTTAGTTGAGTTACATAAGGTAAGTTTTATGATTTCAAATAGGATTCAGCTATGCTGAGCTAAATCCCTTCAGAAAAGCTCATATGTGTTCATATCATTTTGCACTCCTGTCATCTGTTGTGTTCTTTTTCACATGGGTCAGGTCTGACACTCGTAAAGGATGTGTGCTTCCTCCAGTAGAACACATTAACAGCATGTACAGTACAATAACAGTAAGGTCATTCCAAACTTGAGCTGGAAAAAAACTGTGTAACAATGTTGGAATGTGCCCCCCCCCCCCCCCCCCTTTCAAAAATGTATGAATATATTCAGAACCTCTTAGGTGGAATTAATGAATATCAGTTGACTGTTTTAGTTTAAGTTAAGATTGTTTAAGGTGTTCTTACTTTTGAATGCTTGAAGGCTGTTTGGAAATATAAGAAATTAGAGCTATGGATGTTGTATTTTTAGGCTTATTGTGTGGTGGTTAAATCTGCTCTGCTGTATGTGTGTGTTAGTGTTTTCCTTTCAAAAAAGATTTTTGAGGTTGGAGTTGAAGAAATCGTTAATAGAAAAGCACTTGTTCTAGGATTATAATTAAGATGAATGTTGTGCATATGTATTGCACACTGATCGGCCACACCATTAAAATGACTGCCAGCTTAACATTGATCATCTTGTTACAGTTCAATGTTTTGCTACAAAACCACTGGTAATGGAATTCCTGTGAATATTAATTTGTCTCGTAGCACCCACTTAAATGTTGTTGACCTGGCCTCAAAATTCCATTGTTCCTAATCTGAAACCAACTATCCACTTGATGCCCCTGAACAATTGTGATACTTGGAGGCCTCACCCCTCAGGATCGAAAGAATTGGGTCAGCATCCCTGTGTCTGGACACCCCAGATGTCCCATGTCCATGCCCGAATGGGTTGGGGCAGTTTTGAAGGACCTGCCTTCAATGTTGCGGCTAATCGATGTAACTCAGTGGTCCAAAAAACCCCCAGCACAGTTTTTAGTACGCAGTTTTGTTTTTGGTCAAGCTCCAAATCAAAATAAAAACTCTGCAATGAATTTAAAAATGATAGTGTGATATTTTAGCAATTTGCTTATAGTAGGATCATTTTGGACCGAAACATGACCGCGGTGAGCGAAGGTCCGTTTCTCAATGTATATGTGAGTTGCTTTCCCTCCCAGAGCACACAATGTCCTGTAAATGTGTTCTAAAATGTGGTAAGCCCTTTAAGCCCACAGATATTATAAATCAAGGCAAATGGGAGAGCTTACAATTAAAAGCCCAAAACTGGTCAGGACTGGATACATTTGATGAAGCTGTACTTAAGCAAGCCAGGCGACACAAAGACAATGAAAGCAAAGAAACTCAGTGTTCGAGGTATGAAATGCCTTTATCTGAGTGATCGTCTTGTAGGTGGGCAGGTCACCAACAAGAAAGGAGAATGGAATATTCTTCTGCCAAAAGAATCTTTTTCACATGTTTCACATGTTTCAGCATGATGTCATTCAACACTGACTTGCTTGGAGGTTCATTGTATGTTGTGTGGTAGTACGGCTTGCTCTTGTTGGGTGGTGGATGACAGCAGGACTGGGCACCACTGTATCCTGGAACTCGCTGCTCTTCAGGTAGTGGTCTTGTACCATGATTGTCTACACGGGCCAGTGCATGTATCACAGAGCAAACACGCTGTGGAGCTGACCCATCCACTGGTGGGTTAGGGTTAGATATGATGATGAGATAGAAATATAACATGACGAATGCATGTAGTGATTGGCAGGCCCATCCTCCCAGGAGGTGGTGGTGTAAACATCACCAAATTTATCAAGTCCTGACCAGTTTTGGGCTTTTAATTGTAAGCTCTCCCATTGGCCTTGATTTATAATATCTGTGGGCTTACAGGGCTTACCAAATTTTAGGACACATTCACAGGACATTGTGTGTTTGTCTTTCTTTGGGAAGGAAAGGCTTACCTTTTGAGCATTGCAGAGTAGAGTTAAAACGTAGAGTTAAAAAAAGATTTTACTGTTTGTTTTGAGTTCACCTTTGAATTCAGCTCAAGCAACAAACATTTCTACCTTTGCATACCTACTTTGTGTTATGTTAAGCTATTGTGCAAAATTATTTTTGGTTCATTATGAAATGTGATGGGATGAACTGGACACTATATTGTTAGTAGGATATCCTATTTAATGGGAAACAGCAAATCAACAACTGTTGTTTACACATAAACATCTACTTTATTGACCTCAGATATTATTTCTGTGTACTTACACTGTATATTATTCCATTCATCATGAGCAGAGCTTCCACTAGAACCTAATATGAAGACTCTGAAGATTCTGAAAAAAAATCACCAAAAAGGGAAAAAATCCCCCCCAAAATCCCCCAAATTGGCAGCCATCTTGAATTTGAAGGTCAAAAAAAGGTCATATCATTATGTAAACCAGACATATGTATGCTTTGACAAAAATAAGGTCTGAAACCATGTAGTGTGCATCATTGTAGGTCAAACCATTAAAAAGATAATTTCCAGCTATTTTAAATTTTGGCCTCTAAAAAATTTTTTCCAGCCATTTTGAAAAATACACCCCAGCTAAATTTGTTTTTTAGCCCTCCTAGATGACAAATCCATTGAGAAACGGACCTTCACTCACCGCGGTCATGTTTCGGTCCGAAATGACCCTACTATTATTTGTTTACTTGATAAGATTTAGATGA
Organism: Sparus aurata; assembly: GCF_900880675.1. Lineage (NCBI taxonomy): Eukaryota > Metazoa > Chordata > Actinopteri > Spariformes > Sparidae > Sparus > Sparus aurata. The sequence continues at coordinate 548,349 of NC_044210.1, read as the reverse complement.
GAATATTGATACCACTCTCAGAGAGTACCAGTCTTCTCATCTTACTGTCAGCAAGAGAGCGAATAAGCATATTTCTCATGATGTTAAGCTCTTCCTTTTAAGGTGTAGACATCAGATGTTTGCTTAACTGAGCCATTTTTATCTATGTAGCTCTGCCAAACCCCCAAATATTTAAACCCCTAACAAACGTGAGTCTAGTGGAATGATGCAGATATTTCATCATGATTGAAATTGGACATTGTTTAATTATCATCAACATGTACAAGAGTCAAGTTCTATACAAACAGATTGCTGTCAAGTTTATACAGCCAGTCTTACCTAAAGGTCAATATGACGTTAAGGGATCATTGAATTGCCAGCAAAAGGACGTCAAATAGTGTGAAAGATATTTCACCTCTTAACCCTAAGGGGAACATGTTTTGGTTTCATATGATTAAAAAGGAGATGGCAAATTTAACAATGGACCATTTTTTGATGTCTGAGTTCACACATTTCCTGGGGTAGAGTATTATCCAACATAGTTTATCGAAGCAAGGTTTCTTGTACATTTTGCTTCACGTTCATTCAACTGAATCCCACCTCAGTCCCTCTCAAAGAATTAAGCATTCTAAACCCATCATAGGTAATTAATAAAACCATGCATCACATCTCTTGTGAAATGGACCCCTGCTGAAATGTGCACCTAATGAAGGTGAAGAGTTTCACATAATGTACTGTACTGTCATTTTGCTAAGTTAACGTGTATGTGTTCTATGAGACATGGTGTGGTGAAATATTTATATATTGGGTTATGATGCAAGTTAAGTATTTAAGGATGAAGAGAAAAGCTGGATTGTTATAGCTTTTTTTCTGTGTTGCACTTTATGAACATTGTTATGATGTACAAATCAGTCTGTCTCAAATTAAACTCACTACATTGATGATGGATTTCTGAATCATGTCCCCAATTTTCCTTTTGAATTAAACAACTTGCTACCGAAGGACGGGCATATGTTACAAGAGGAAGCGAGTTTCAATGAGGACAGTAGCCAACAGGGCAGCAAGCCGCCAATTTGCCGGTCATTTTGGCGGCCAGGTCTGTGGTTTTAGACAGAGGCCGGAAAATTAAGGGTCTGTTTTGGTCCACCGATTTGCCACCTCAGAGGGTACACTTATTTCCGCCTCGCCTGCTATCTAAATCCGAGGTGTCAATGTGCCGGCCCCTGCATATGATGGGCGGAGGTGTCGTGGACCTGCACTGTTGTGCGACCCACAGCCTGGGAGTTTTAAAACCAAAATTCCGCTGATTCCGCTATTTTGAAGACAAATTCGTTTTCACTGTTCACAGCCCAACTGCGTGCTTCACGTCAAGTTTACGCCTACCCCGGTGGCGGCTTTTGGAAAAAGAGGAATATTAGGCCTCCGTTTTAGAAAGACAGGGTGGCACATTGCCGCCTTTACATTGGAGCAAATGTGCCGCCTTTTCTATCTAAAAAGGGATAGAGTCACTGATGGGAAGCACCACTTTTTACATAGAACAATTGAGTGAGAAATGTGTTAAAATGTATGGCCAACCCTTGGTTATACAGTAACTTGAGGTGAGGTTTAACCTTGAGGTTAAAGTAGCATTAAATGGATCAGAAATACAATCTAGACATTGCCATATCTGAGACTGGCCAATGAAAGAAAAGATTAAGATGGTTTAAAGAACAGATATTAGACAGAGGAAGACTGGATATACTCTGTTATGGAGAACAGCTGTGTGACATAGAACAAATGAATTGCATGGTGGAGGAAATGTGGTGGTCTGGGGGGCTTTGGTGCTGGTTAAGTGGGAGATCTTAAAAGAGATCTTGGTAAGAGAGGCTATCCATTTTGCTAAACCATATCATACCCCATGCTGGCGCTTGATTGGAGCCAACTCCATCCTTCACAACAGGATAATGACCCGAAGCACAGTGCCAAGACGTATTTCGGAAGAAACAATCAGCTGGTATTCTAACTATAATGGATTGACCAGAACAGTAATATGAGTAATCCTGGGAAAGGTAGTTTTTTTTAACTGCAGTTTTTCAAATCATTCCATTGTTATCATTAGGTAAAGAGGACCACCAAACAGAATCAGGAAATGAAGAATTCAATAAAAAATTTGCTGAAATGTTACATTTCTTATTCTTCATATAAAGAATGATATATAACATACATATATATAGGTATGACAGTCTAAAAAGATGTTTCTCGCCATCAGTAGATGTTCAGTATAGTTTGAAATAGGCTGCTGTAGGCTGAGATACTAAAACGTGATAGCCATCAAGTTTCACTATCATTACTTTGAAAGTTGTGCAGGAAATGTTATGTGTTGTTGTTGCTGTGCTCCATGTGGACTCCACCAATGTTAACAGACAAGAAGGCGCATTTGTGTCCAGCGGGACATGAAATGAAGATGTGTTTAATGTCTTGACGCAGAATTTCGTGCCAGGTAAGCTGTCAGCAGTGGGTGACGTTATCCAACAGCTGGGAGGAGCAAATTAAAGTACAACATTTCTGTCAGAGAGCGTGTTGCAGTCTATGTGATTCACTTTAGAAACTAACAAACACTTACAGCAACTAAGAAAGTAGACATGTAAGAGATTAGGTTAACTACTATTTTTTCCCCCCCAAAATGATTTACAGGGTTCTGTAACAGGCAGTTCTGGCTGATTTCCTCTGATAAGACTGTAATAACACTGAGAACAGCAGCGCAAACAGAAGCCTTTCCTAAACAAAGTCTGAAGTGTCTTCTCTCATTTTCTTGAGTCAAGTCTTCATCAGAAGTCATACGATGTACGTATGTTGGGTTTAGTCATGTAATGACAGTCTGGCACAAAGCAAGTTTCATTGACGTAATATCCCTTCCTTCTTTTTGAGGTTCCTTAGTTGTGTCATGTTAGAAGTGTGTCTCCATCTAATCTTTGCTGGTCCCTTGCTGGTAGCTTATATTGCGGTATCTCAGTGCACCTGGGCCCAGTATGTTGTAGTTAAACTCCTGCAGCTGACTCTGACTCTCTCTGTGCTCAGGCCCTCTCAACAGGCATGCTATTGTCTGGTTTTGGTGATGTTATCCTTTTGCTTTGTTTTTCATCCGCAACACCTGCCCTCATTCACATTATACACAACTGGCTTTACTGATTTCCACATCCCATGTTGTAAAAATGTATTTGATCATTTAATTTTGTGGTTGGATTCGATTTAAGAAAGTGTTGGGCCTTGCATTACATGAGGGGCACCACCTTTGAAGAAGGTAAAACAAAGCAAATTTTCCAAATCAGTCTCATAAAAATGTACTAAACTGTTTACAACTCTGACTAATAATTAACTTAATAACTACAACCAAATGTACCATAACAGTTAGTAATGGTAGAAGGATTTTGGAGTTCTTGACAGTGTAGAGGTTGGCAACATTCACTCTTTTACAATATTAAACAGACAGCAAGAAGGTTCAAAAGTCTTATATTCAACACAATGATTGAAAACACCCGATCTAACTAACATGTACTATATACAGGTATGTCTATCAGCAGATGGAGTGCAGGGCGCACCCCTGAGGACTTTCTATGACTCTGTGGTGGCATCAGCCATTTTCTATGGAGTAGTCTGCTCTGCTGGAGCAGCAGCATCTCAACAGCAGACAGGAGACTTGATAAACTTATCAAGAAGGCAAGCTCCATCCTGGGATACCCTCTTGACCCAGAGCAGGATGATCTATCTATCTGTATTCGACCTAACAGGAAGGCTTTAGGAGCGGTCCACCATTACTCTCCTGCCTGTTAGGTCGCACTCAGGGATCGACACTTTTTGTCTGCCATGAGATGCTACTGCCAGGGGCAAAAATCCCATTTCATAGTTGGGGGGGAAAATAAACAGTAACATTTTAGATAATAATTCCAGGGGGGGACAAGAAATAAAAGTTGTAGTCTTCTGTCTTTTATACAGCATCTTTGACCGAAATTTGAGGCTTTAGTCTCTCTATCTCTCCAACAGGCAGGCAGAAGACCTTTCTTGGCACTGGCTGAGTCCACCTGCACATGTCTAGACTTAAAACAAAATGACTGAAATCAAATTAACATGTACACATGCAATGAATAAACTAATTAGCAGGCAAACATCTAAGTTTGTTTATCAGATCTCTCTCTCTCTCTCTCTCTCTCTCGCTCGCTCTCTCTCTCGCTCGCTCTCGCTCTCGCACTCGCTCTCGCACTCGCACTCTCGCACTCTTAGCGTGTTCAAATCAAATGTTTTAAAAAATGTTATCAAAAGTAATGAGGAAGTCATTGCTTTATAATTCGGTGGACTGCTATTGCCGGTATGAAATAATGTATGCTGAAGTCAGAAACATTGTGTGAACTGCTGCATGATTCCCCGGACAAAGAATGAGTCGATGGTCCGCCTCTGGAGCTGGCTGAAGAGAATGTGCACACAAGGCATGATGCAATGAAATCGTTTCAGGAAGAAGCTGAAAGCATCATCCTCCAGTAGCCTCACAAACCTTCCAGCTTCTCGCACAGTGGTAGGCTCAAACTCCCCTAATGGTTTCAAAACACTGGATGATGTCACCTTTGTGCTAAAACAGTGTTCACTGCACAGATATGGAAGTTCCATCTTACTCTGTTTGCTCTTGGGAGTCTGTGTGCCACCACTCTGTCAAGCACACTGGTTCTTTTGGGAGATCTTGAAAAGAATCCAGAGAATCCAGCCAGGTCAGAGAAGAACTGATTAACTGATGGGATGTGAGATGTCACCTGCTGCAAAATGAAAGCTGAAGAGGAGGAAATTGCAGCGTATGGGGGAGTTGCTGTTGTGCTTGTCGCTCTCGGGCTTCTAAATCCAAAACTGTAAATCCTACATCTGAAATAAGAGCACCAGCTGACACCCAACAAGATTTCCTACATTTCTATGCATATATTGTCTATGTCAAGTAAAAGGTGTGAGATCAAAATCAAGCTGAAGACAATTTTGTCTCCCATTCTTCGAGCTGCTCCACACTCTAGTGATGATGTCACGCACTCTAGCTGACACAATACACACCCATTATAAAATCAGAAGACGGCCTAAAAATCCTTAAAACTAAAACTGTGATGCTTTGAAAAATGTAAAATATTTTTAAAAACTGAATACATGCCCAACAGTTCAAAGTCGTCTGACTCTTTAAAAGCTGGAATGGCGTCTCTAGCTCAAAGCATGAAGGACAAGGAGAGGTTGAAAGTTGATGAGTTTTGAAGAGGATTTGAAGATTTCCCCATTTACTTTCCATTCACAATAATTACACTGCGACCAGAGCGCCACCTATGGGCCGATTTGCACCAGATTTTGCACAAACCCTCATCAGGCCACAGAACACAATTGGGAAAAGTGTTGTGGTAATCGGAATGTATTTGGTGAAAATATGAAAGACTGTCTGTTTTGAACACAATGTGCAGGAATTTGTTGTTTTGTATTTTGATATATTTTTTTGATAACTTTTTGTCAGGAGGGTCCACAGCTGCTTCACGCAAAGTTTGGTGCAAATCACTCAAATTGCCTAGGAGGAGTTCGAAAAAGTACACTTTTTCATTTTGCAAATGGAAAGTTAGCGCGAAAGTGGGCGTGGCCTACACCAAACAATTCAGCTGAATGCAGTGACCACATAGGGATGAGGTTTAATAATGTGCAACATATTAAAAGGGAGCTATGAGCCAAAAACGCTGTTGCATTGAAAATAGCGCCACCTGCTGGTCATTTTTGGTGTGTGAGTCACAGGGGCCATTCTATAGCACCTCTATGAATTTCATTTCCATAAGTGTTATGGTGCAGGCACAGTGCCAAATATTAAATTAGATGGCCACCAGAGCGCCACCTAGTGGCGGATCAGTAAACCCTCCGTCAGATGTCCTCAGGAGGGCACTGACAATAAATGTACTAAATTTCGTCTTAATCTGATGAACCGTTGTGAAGATATAAAATACATCAATTTAAAGAGCGCCACCTTGTGGTCATCGCCTAAGATTTTGCACAGGGCCTCAGGGGCTCATGGGGAAGTAGTATCCTGAGTTTCATGTCATTAGACCTGACCACTGTGGAAATATCCTACACTTCCTGTTTTGAACCAAATCTGCAGGAAGTTGTTATTTAATACCTTTAAAATTATTTGTCAATTAAACTCTTTTGATAACTTTATGTCAGGAGGGTCCACATCTGAAATAAGACCACCATCTGATACCCAACAAGATTTCCTACATTTCTATGCATATAATGTCTATGTCAAGTAAAATATGTGGGATCAAAATCAAGCTGAAGACAATTTTGTCTCCCATTCCTCGAGCGGCTCCGCACTCTAGCAATGATGTCACGCACTCTAGCCGACGCAATACACACCCATTATAAAATCAGAAGAGGAGCTAAAAGTTCTTAAAACTAAAACTGCGACTATTTCAAAACCGTACAAGATAGTTCAAGGTCTTGAGACTGTTTTAAAGTTTGAATGGTGTTTCTAGCTCAACGTATGAGGAACAAGAAGAGGTTGTATGTATTCTAACTCTCTAGCTGTACAGCTAGAGAGTCAGTGCTCTTGTCCTGTCCTCTCCTCTTCCTCTCCTCTCCTCTCCTGTCTGTCTGTGACTATCACTATCTGTAGCTTTTAACTTAGCTTAACAGCACTCGTAATTGAGTAGGCTTTTGAACAATGCAGGATAAATGTTGCAGACAGCCTGGACCTGGCGCTTTTAGTAAATGGGATGTGTTGTTGTAACTTATGTAACTATGTCTGTATGGTGTAGACCTCTTACCCCGCGAAGCACGGTGTGAGTAGCAGGCTCCGTCCACACGCTGCTGCAGCTGCTAGCTCCCCCCGTTGGAAAGAGTGTGGGGTGGACTCAACCATTTGTAAGAATGGGAGGGGGGGGGACTAAATCTTTAAAGATGTAAATAGCACATTATTGTGCGATTATAATGAGCACCGCTTACATTGTGCTTTCAATAAATGCTACTGCATTGTTAAAAAATTATTAATTGTGTCTCAAATTATTCAAGGGGGGGACAGCTTTACTGGAGGGGGGGACATGTCCCCCCTGTCTCCCCCGGGATTTCTGCCTATGGCTACTGCTAACGTGAGTTGTCCAATAACTCTCTTTTTAGTAAACTCTGTGTACACAAACAATGTTTTCAATGCTCGTGTTCATGTGTAGAGACCCTGGTGATACTTACAAGCAAAGTTTCATGTTGTGTTGAGCCTTCTTAGTGTTTTAAAAATAGTGATTTTGATTCTATCGCTAATTTTCCCTAAGCACTCCCATTGAGAATGAGTTTGACCCGAAAACAAAAATACCGTAAATCTTAAAAGTGCCTCTTTCGTCGTAATTATGCTTTTACACGAAGGTCTGACTCATAGACATTCTCAAAAAAATCCTAGGTTGCATTTTGCCGAGAGTTTCACTTTAAAGGGATATTCCGGTGTAAATTTAATCCACGGTCGAACACAAGACCCCCCCATTGAGAGATCAAGTTTTCCAACCGCTAGCTTATGTAGTTTTAGCAACCTCAGAAAAGACTGCACAGTAACTATACTCTGCAGTCTATGCCTCCAACCAAGAAACTGCCATACTCATAGCCACAAATAATGCTCAGAACAGCACCAAACTTCAGCAATAGTACAAATAGGGTCCCAGCACATATTTTGTGGCATCAAACATCTGCTAGCTTTGCTGGATTTGTATTGAAAAGACAACCTAACTCACCACTCTCCTGCAGCAGCTTGCTTGTTGTGGGGAAGCCCTGACGAGTCAATTACCGAGTGCAGTTAGAAATGCTCAATTACGTTCTTTTCCCTGTCAGCTCTCGATAAAATAACTGTTATAATCTGGTAGGCAAGACACATATGAACTTTTCATTTGATTGCATTTCCATGGAGTAATAAACATTTTCATCCTTGAGCTGCAGAACTCTACTGCACTTGGTAATCGACTCGTACTTATGCCGAAATATCCCTTGAAGCCTGCTAAAACTTTACTTATTTTTCTTTCATGCATTTAGTTTAGTTTTTTGATTAGCTGTGGACATCTATTTATTTAAAAAATATTACATTTTAATTTAAAATAAGTGCACTGCAGTCAGAGTGCAGATCTATGCAAACATCTAAGCAGAGACAATGCAGACAATAACATTAGTGTTAAATAAAATAAATGTTCATTTAGTTTAGCAATTTTGTGTATTGTATGTTATCAGATAAAACACAACAACATGATATCAGCATTGACATCAGCCATTGAAAAACCCCTATCAGCCGACCACTACCCTTCAAGATGACTATGAATTAACTATATTGTCATTTGCAGATAGTAATTGACTTTATGAATTTCAATTGTTTATATCACAGTTTTGCATGTTGAATGATATTTACCTTACTTTCTGTCCCTCCACTCTAACCAAGGATGCCTGTTTTTGAATTCCCTAGCTTGATTCTCAGTCCACAAAGCCGGCCAGTTCTCAACTAAAAGAAACAAGGAGATATACAGAGGGATAAAAGCATTCTATTCTGTTGACTACTGGACCCACACAGACACGCACTGCTGTTTTTGCTGATTGATACTGCTCTTGTGCCTTGGTTTCTTAATAAAAATAGGTGCTAGCAAGCTAACGTTATCTACCTAGCTTGCGATAAGAGACGCTCATTGGAGAAATGTGCCAAGAACAAAGACAAACAGTGAGCGTTTAATCTAGCTATAACATTATCTTGCAAACTTAGCTGGTTCGCTAGCTAGCTAGTAAGGTTAGCTAGTGAGTCAGTTAGTTTCTGCAGTCTCATTCGAAGCAGCAGCAGTAGCTTTAGGGCCAGGTTTACGAAAACACTGTGAAGTGTAGTTTGCTTTCGTTTCATATCTACTTTGGTGGTATATGCTACAATACTACAGAAAAGTGATTCAACACTATGTTAGCTAATTTTAAACTTGCAACGCTGAGAGCTACTGTCTAGCCGGGGAAATGACCAGCAAGCAACTGTGTTCGTTAGTACGTGATGTCACGTACAGGTCATGGCCTAAGCCACAGACAAGACTAGAGCGTATAAGGGAGAAAAAAAGAGCGCACAGCGTGAATTTTATAAATGGAAGTGAAAAGAGGAGACGCATTCCCCTGCAAAAGTTATTTTATTGCAGTTTTTTACCCTGTATTTGCAAAACAAAATCACTGAAGTTAAAGTTCTTTCACAAAACTATATTGTTACGGATCTTTGCACTTTTTAAAAAAATTTTTTTTTTTATTTTCATTTTGCATTTAAAGGAAAACATACATAACAATAACAACAACAGTAACAACACCCCGGCTCAGACACGTAAAATGAAATTAGAAAAAAGATACCTGTGACTTTAGTAAGCGCACATACACATAGATGAGTGTATAAACAAATATACAGTAAGGCTACCAGTTATTTGTCATCTGTCCTGGTCTCATCCAGGTAGGCAAGGAAGGGGCCCCAAATAGCCAAACATTTTCCAATTGAATTAGTCCTTGTGAACCTGAGTCTTTCCATTTATATGGCTGAGGCTATATCAGACAACCACCTCTGAAAGCAAGGAGGAGACGTCGACTTCCTGTTTTGCAACAATCATCCCTAGCATCAGAGACTGCTGCATTGCTGCAGGTAGGCTTGCTGTAGTCTGTGAGCAGCCAATGATTGCAAGTTCAGCCTCCAGTTGGAAGGGTCTCTTATAGGCCTTGGAGAACCGGTCCAATATTTTGTCCCAGAGTCCAGTCAGCAAGGGACAGAGCCAGAAGGTGTGAGACAGTGTGCCCTCCGACACTTTACACCTGTCGCACAGCGTTGAGACGGAAAGGAACAATCCTGTGCAATTTGAGTTTGCAGTAATGAAGACGGTGAACAACTCTGAATTGAATCAGCTGATGTCTGCTGTTAACCGAGCAAGATTGTATCATAGCTAAACATTTCTCCCATGTTTCTGCAGACAGCTCAATGCCTAGCTCTCCCTCCCAAGCCTCCCTCACCCTGTCCGTGGCAGCCCCGTTACAATCATCAAACAAACACACAAATCTAGAAATGAGATACCTGGAGTCAGGGGGGCTCCTTAAGATATCAAAAAAACACATGCTCCTTAGGTAGAGTTTTGAAATCAGGGATTTTGGATCGAACATAGTCTCTGATTTGCAGGTAACGAAAATGGTGCGAGTGTGGTAACTCAAATTTTGCCCACAATTTATCAAAAGAAGCAAAATGTCCATCCACGTACAAATGCTTTATGGAAGTGAGGCCCCTCTCCCTCCAGGCATGGAAAACATAAAGGAGTGGTTGAAGCAGATAGGTGTATGTACAGATGTCGTTGGCAGACCCAAGGCTTTTCTCACCTGGTTTAAAATTCTAACAGCGTTTTTAAAAACAAAACTTTGACTCCTCAAAATGGCTAGCTTCTCTATTTTGCAGAACAGCAAGGCAGATAAAGATGATCTGACTACCGAGATAGCCTCCATATTCAACCAGGAGGGGGCCCCAGGGGCCAAACTGCCTGGAGATTCCAGTTGCCAGAACATCAGTGCCCTAATGTTAGCAGCCCAGTAATAATGTCTAAATATAGGTAGACCCAGTCCTCCCTCTGATTTGGCCTTTTGTAAATGGGCTTTTGAGATCCTGTGGTTCTTATAGTTCCAAATGTATGACAAAATTATAGAGTCTAGTTCTTTAAAAAAAGCTGATGTGAGGAAAATACAAAGGTTCTGACAAAGGTAAAGGAACCTGGGAAGGGAGACCATTTTAATTGAGTTAATACAGCCGATCATGGACAGGGGCAAGATCTTCCAAGCCTCTATATTTCCCTTAAGCTTAGCCACAAACTCTGAGAAATTTAATTTGAATAGGAGTCTGGGTTCCTTGGGTATTGTCAGGCCAAGATATGTAAAGTGATCTTTAACCAACCTAAAAGGGATGTCTTCTAGGAAACCGGGCGTGTAGATGTTGGAAAGGGGCATGAATTCGCTCTTTGCCCAGTTAATTGTATACCCAGACAGCTTACCGAAAGAGGTGATCAGTTCTAGCAGAAGGGGAACAGATTTTTCTGGATGGGCTCTTATTGTTAAGGCGAGGGGCTCCAGTGCGACAGCAAAGAGGGCAGGCGAGAGAGGGCAGCCCTGCTGTACCGAGCGACGCAAAGGAAATGGTGTCGATCTATCACCATTAGTTAAAACGGAGCACATCGGGTTAGCATATATCAGTCTCACCCAAGATATAAAAGAGTCACCGAACCCGAATCTGTGCAGCGATTCTAACATATATGGCCACTCGACCTGGTCGAAAGCCTTGTGTGCGTCTAGAGACAAAATTGCTGCCCCACTGGTTTCCATGTGATCAACTTACATAACATTAAGAAGGCGTCTGATGTTGGAAAAAGAAAATCTACCGGGGATGAACCCTGTCTGGTCAGGATGAATTATGGACGACAAATACCTATTTAACCGACCAGCTAATATTTTGGTTATTATCTTCCTGTCAAAATTCTGGAGCTGCCTGGGTCTGTTTCCTCCCTGCCCTTCTTCAGAATGAGGGAGGTATTGGCCTCATAAAGTGTTTTTGGTAAGATTTTGTCTCTCTTAGAATTCACCATCATCCTGAGCAAAAGTGGAGCAAGAATGCCACCGAACTTCTTATAGAATTCGCAGCCGAAGCCGTCAGGCCTGGACGCTTTGCCTGATGGGAAGGACTTAATGGCAGTGTAAAATCGGAGTCTAGGTCTTTCCTGGCCGCATCACTAAGTTTAGGTGTTTCAAGAGAGTCAAAAAAGTTTGCCAGGTCAGAGTGGGTGGCATCACATTTAGAAGAGTACAGCTTACTGTAAAATTCTTTGAAACGATCATTTATCTCTATAGGGTCGGTCAACAGGGTGCCTGCCTTAGATTTAATATTGTGAATAGTCCTGGAAGCCTGCACACCCCTCAGCTGCCGCGACAGAAGCCCCATGGGTTTTTCCCCCAGTTCAAAATGTTTTTTCCTCAGTTTCAGAAGAAGGCCGTTGGTTTGTCCTCCTAGAATGCAGTTATACTCATATTTGAGCTTAACTATCTTATTGTAGTCTTCAGAAGACATTGAGGTTCGATATGTCGCTTCATAGGTGGGAAGAGTATTCCTGATTTCTAACAAACGTTTCTCTCTCTCTTTTTTAATGGCAGATTCATAGGAAATTACGTCTCCACGAATAACAACCTTTAGAGTTTCCCAAAGAGTAGAATCCCACACCTCACTGTTGTTGTTGATTTCTATAAAGGTTTTTAGTTTGGTAGTAATAGCTTCCACAAAGTTACCATCGGAGAGCAGCAGAGGGTTAAAGCGCCAGGAGTAGTTTTGTTTGGGGAGAGAAAGGTTTAAGGACATCGACAGGGGACTGTGATCCAAAATGAGTATATTGTGGTATTTAGTATTAGTGACAGAAGGAATTAGACGTGAGTCAATCAAGAAATAGTTTATCCTGCTGTAAGATTTGTGGACATGTGAATAAAATGAGTAGTCCCTGTCTGTAGGATGCTGAATCCTCCAAATATCCACTGCATTCCTGGACTTAATCAAATTGTTCAGGACCTGCACTGACGTAATGTTTGGAGGTGGACATGACGACATTCTGTCCAAATAAGGATCTAAATAACAATTCAGATCACCTTCAATTGGTTGGTGGTATCTGGCAACAAATCAAAAACTTTTTTGAAAAAATTAGGATCGTCTTCATTCGGACCGTAGATATTCAAAAATATTAATGGAAATGAATTAATAGTCCCAGAAACCATAATGTACCTGCTGTTGGGATCTGTATTGAGGGAGGTGAGTTGAAACGGAATATTTTTCTTGAAAAGAATAGTCACCCCACGAGCGTGAGAGGTAAACGACGACAGATAAACCTGGGATATCCAGCTGCACCGCAATCTACGTGGCTCAGTTGCTCTTATATGAGTCTCTTGCAGGAAAATTACATCTGCAGATAAAGATTTAAGATGTCGGAAAAGCTTGTCCCTCTTAGTAACATGACCCAGCCCCTTAACATTCCACGAAACCACCGTGACATCCCTGCCTCCTACTGTTACTCTATCTTGGGCCCCCTGCATACATGAGTAGTAAAAGAGATGACATAAATGAGCAAAAGCATATTAACCATTGTAACTTGACTGGCAGAATTAGAGAAAAATCACACAGAAAAACAACTAACACTGACATGTCTGAGCCATATACAAAAACATATCCCCCCCACCCCCAACCCGCCTCGTGCCTACCTGAACCTGGCACGTAACATCCTACCTTCATCCTAACGGGAGCTGCTGGGCGAGTACAGTAGTCACTACTAACAGTGTTACCGCCATCTCCCCTCTCCGCGACGTTATATAAACAAAACAACTGTATAATACCGCAATAATTAAGTTATTAGAACAAGGAATATGACTAAAACTAGCACCCGAGTGAGAGTGAGAGAACATGACATCACTTTAAAGGGGCCTTCTCGTAGAGAAGTGTTGTGAGCGGTTAACCAGCCGCTTTGAAGAAACAGTTGCCTCACCCCGGTGCGATCATGAGTTGAGTGAATGGTGTTAGCCTGGGTTATTCCTTCCCAGGGACCGTGCTGCCTCGTCCGGGTCCGCGAAGATTGTGGGCGCCTCACCATCCCGGGAGTAAACGAAGAGCTTGGCCGGGTACCGCAGGGTGTGTTTCACACCTCCCTCACGCAGAGCCTGCATCACATCTCGGAAGGCACAACGCTGGGCCATCACCTCACTGGTATAATCCGGAAAGATCAGCACCTTACATCCTTTATACTCCAGTGGCTGCTGTCTGCCCCAGCGGAGGATTAGTTCTTTATCCTGAAAATGGTGGATACGTGCCAGGATGGTGCGCGGTTTAGCTCCGGTGGCCGGCTTCGGTTGAAGGGAGCGGTGCGCCCGGTTAACTTTAACTGGGTGCGGGAAGTGATCAGCGCCAAGAAGCTTGGGGATAAGTCTGGAGACGAACTCGGTGGGTTTACCCCCTTCTTCGCTAATGAAACGCTCATTAATGCAGCGCAGGACCGATTCGGACATCTCCTTACACATAGCATAAGTCTTGTCTGGTGTTGCATCCGGCTGGATGGGGGAGTCTTTGTCGGTCTCGATGTTAGCACTAGCACTAGCACTTGCTCTCGTTGCGGCGGTTTGTCCCTCCGTGGTTTTGGGTCTGCTGGGAATGCTCGGTTTCGGCATGTTGCGTTTTCAACTCAATAAAGTTCTTAGGGAAGCATATATATTCACTTTCACAGCTTGTAAGCAAAAAGATGCGGTATTAAAATAGTTTTTCAAAGTAGCGGAGAGGAGCACATGCGAAACACGTCCTCATACATCCTTGACATGCACACTAGCGCCCCCTCTTTGCACATTTTTAAGTGGGCATATTGAAATCCTGGAGCTTTCTTAGTGGGTATACGGCGTATACCTGCGTATCACGTAGGCTACACCACTGGGGCCTGTACACTGCAGACTTCTCCCACCAATCACCCCACAGCCATCTACAAAAGTTCTGTGACGACTCTGCTATTGTCGGCCTTATCAGGAATGGGGACGACAGAGCCTACAGAGAGCTGATTAAAGACTTTGTAGACTGGTGCCAGCAAAACCACCTCCAGCTCAGTGCCGGTGTGGAGGTGAGTGTGGTCAAGGCATGGTTGCAGGAGAGAGAGAGGTGGAGAGGGCTCAGGAGAGCAGCGCCAGGTGAGTGATTGGCAGAGCTAGCACCCAGTTACTAATCACTCTCTCCCTTTATATGCAGTAGCGTGCTGGACTCCAGATGGCAGAGGCATGGGAGCAGCCCTGGAGAGAAGCCAGGAGACGAGCCGCGTATGGGTCCCATTGTTAGTACTATTGTGGAAAACTGATTTAAGCAATAAAGGCTTAAATCAACAACTGTGTGTTTTGTGACTGCCGAGAAGACTCAGGGTAGCCCAGAACAGGCTACAGCCGGGAAGACCAAAGAGCTGGTGGTGAATTTCCGCTGGCACAAACAACCCTGCACACAGTTGAACATCCTGGGAATGGATATTGAGATGGTGACTTCTTACAAGTACCTGGGAAATCACCTGAACAATAAACTGGACTGGAGTGATCACACTGCAGCAACATACAAGAAAGGTTAGAGCAGACTTCATCTACTGAAGAAGCTCATGTCCTTAAGAGTGCACGTGGCACTCCTGACGTCTCTCTATGACTCCGTGTCGGCATCAGCCATTTTCTATGGTGAAGTCTAACACATTGTTAAATTTAACACTTTTTCCAAGTTTATATAATTCTCACGGATTCTGAGTTAACACTTTAAAAAGTGTTAATATTTTAACACTGTAATAGTTTTAAATATTTGACACCCTTGGTGTTGTTTTATGACACACATAAATGCACTTTTAACTTGAATTTGTGTTAATCCCTTTCACTATGAGTGTTAATTTTTAACATACACAGTGTTATTTTATGACACATTAAAGTGTATTTTAACACTAAAATTGTGTATTCCCTTTCACTGTGAGTGTTAATTTTTCACCTGCAAAGCCACAATACATACACAACACACACTCTCTTTACTGTTACATCATAAGTTCAAATGTGTTGACCAGCAACAGTGATCAAGTAATAAAATCATTCAAACAAACATTTCATCTTTTTAAAAAAATAATAATAATAACTTCCCAGCACCATGGGAATTAGCACAATAATGAGATCAGGCACAACATTTACAAAGCTGGCCTCCCATCCATTTCCCCCATGATGACAAAAATAACTAGAAAAATTGCATTTCCTGCGAAAATACAGTGTGAATGCTAAAGGCTGAAGGATTTCAGAAATCTGCTGAATGTACTGGAACATGCATAAAACCTTAAGAATGGTCAAGAATTTGCAGAAAAAGCAGAATTTTTCAAAAGCTGAAAAGGCAGAAAAGCTGAAAGGTTACAGGCTGAAAGAGCTTAAAAAATGTGACAAGAGGCTGAAAAGGCAGAAAAGCTGAAAGGTTATAGGCTGAAAGAGCTTAAAAATGTGACAAAAGACTGAAAAGCTGTAGAGTGAAAGGGTTGGAAGTGCTTAAAAAGATGAAAAAAGGCTGAAAATGTGAAAAGTTAAAGGTTGAAATAGCTTAAAATGGCCTCCACATACGCTGGAGCAGGAGCAAATTTCCCACATTTTTATGTATTGTCTATGTAAAGTAAAAGATATGGGATCCAAATCAAGCTGAAGAGAATTCTTTCTCCAGATTTTCCAGCTGCTCTACACTCTAGTGATGATGTCACGCACTCTAGCTCACGCAATACACACGCATTCTTTTGCTACACACGCTGGAGAAGTAGCAGAGATGAAAATGTCCCCATAAGAATGAATTAGAAAATGCCTCCCAAACTCCTGCCACTTTTGAAAAAACTGTAATGGTTGTTTGCAAAAAATCTACATGTTGAGTGAGAGGAGACATGGCTGAACGCACTTATGAAGAGACAAATCAGGTACCGTCTGCTCTCTTGTGGAAATTTAGGCTCAAAATTAACATTGCGGCTTATGGGGGAGTTGCTGGAGTACTTGTTGCTCTCGGGCTTCTAAATCCAAAACTATAAGTCCTACATCTGAAATAAGACCACCAACTGAAAGCCAACAAGAATTCCTACATTTCTATGCATATATTGTCTATGTGAAGTAAACTATGTGGGATCCACATCAAGCTGAAGAGAATCTTTTCTCCACTTCTTCCAGCTGCTCTCCACCCTAGTGATGATGTCACGCACTCTAGCTGAAGCAATACACACCCATTAAAAAATCAGAAAAGGAGCTGAAAATCCTTAAAGGGATAGTTAGTTTTTTTTTAAGTGGGGTCATATAAAGTTCATCCGTATCCCTACGCATGAGCGCTAATGCGGAAGGATACGGAGAGTTAAGTTTTGTTTTTATCGAAAGTAAACCGCTCGTCCAGCAGCTGGGCCACGCGCTGTTGTCCGCTGCTCACAGATCAGCTATTGCCCAGTTACGCTAGTGCGTAGGGATACAGAGGTTCTGCAGTTGAGAAAATGTAGTGCCAAAAGAAAGCGCAGTCTGACAGTGATGTAAAGCAGTGTGAATTTTACATCAGTTCAAGTGTACAACGTACACTTGAACTGATGTAAATTTTTTTAGGTGAGCCTTGTTTTAGGTGGTTAATTTCGCTTTTTTGCTGGACCCCGTTCACTGCAGTACAAAGCTGAGTGTCTGGGCTGGAGCGGCTCTCTACTTCTCCAAAGTGAGGCTGCGCTGATCGGCGATTACGGTAGGAAACAGATCGACTATAGATATGTACTTTATATGACCCCACTTCAAAAAACCCGAACTATCCCTTTAAAACTAAAACTGCGCTGATTTCAAAACCGTAACCGGACTCTTGGACTACACACCTTCTCGTTCCCTGCGGTCATCCTCTGCTGGTCTTCTGAACACTCCCACATCACGCCTCAGCACCATGGGAGCTAGAGCTTTCAGCTGCACTGCCCCCAGGCTCTGGAACTCCTTGCCCCCACACATACGACAGTCTGAAACCATAACAGCATTCAAATCCCACCTCAAAACTCACCTGTTCAAACTGGCCTATTCACTGTAATTGTTCAATTGTTTAGTATACTGCCAACCACACAGTTTTACTGTTTTATTCCCTTCTCCCGCACGTGTCTATCCACTTTATATCTCGTTTTGTTTTGTTTGTGCTGGTCATGTCTTGCTATGACTTGCTGTTTTAATTAATGTGACTGATCTCCTGCACTGTAAGGTGTCCTTGGGTGTCTTGAAAGGTGCCTCCAAATTAAATGTATTAAATGTAATATTATTAAAATAATGGCACAATGTATTGGCTCTCATCTCCACCATAAGCACTTTGTAAGTCGAAGGGTTTATAAATCACAAGACTGTCTGCTTTAACAACATCTTTGTCATTACTTTCGAAATGGTCAAACACAAGTTTGTTCACAAGGAAGCAGATAACAGTGTCAACAACAATAATTTGTTCTATTTTGCAAAACACAGGCTTTTCATGTTCAATCTCACCTCAAATTATTAAGCCTGCCCTGTACTCTGCGCCCCTAGCATTTGCCTATACTGCCTATGCCCAGGGCCAGCTCTGCTCTAGGTCCATAAACATAGAGAGAACACACAAGAGCAAATACATTGACTGGATGAAACATGGCACAACATATTTTCATTTTCCATAAATCAATATATTTTTATCATCACAAACATTCACTGATACATGAAACTCACCTGAGGAAACTGGAGCAGCTGAGGTGCATAGCTCTTCCTGGTCTGATGATTCAGCTGCAGGTGGTCCTAAATATTTTAATAGTAAATCTAAAATGATATAACAGACAAGTGTATTATCGACATGGAATAAATCATTTCCATTTTTTAAATGATATTATTATTAAGTTGCCATGCATTTTAATTTTGACATTCATTTTATATAAATTCACTTAGTCCCATATGCTCACAGCTCTATGTGGATACCTCTCTGCATAAACATAACTCTACCTATATATATATTGTTATTATGCTCAACTTTTTTGATACAATATTCCATCAGTATGCATCTTATACTTATCTCTTAATTTTTTATTTCATAGCACACAATGATGCAAAGTGCTATATACTGCAGCTAGCATCAACTTGTATAGTGTTTTTCTCAAAAAATAGCCAGCCAGTCAAGGCCAACCCAAGCCAGCAGTCTGAACCAGTCTTATGACTGTCTTATTATGACAATTTTGCGGCCGACTGCATGTTAATAACGACCTAACCTAGCTGAACGAAGCGGAAAGTCACACACCCTCATTGCTACTTAAACGTTTGTTTACTAGTAAGATGGCATGATGCTACTGCTACCTTAGCTTGCATGATTATTTCATGAATGCTGAATTTAATTATATAATCAAAATGACATACCTTTCTCCTTTGCAGGCTTTGCAGGTGCGCCCCGGATGGCTTTTGCCGTTTCATTTTCCATGAACTGTCGCTGTGACCCGTCGACACACAGCCGACCGGCCGACTGTGCATCAGTGTGCGCACTAGCATGTTGTGACAGAATCATCATTTCTTTTACTTTCTTTACTTTAATGTATTTAAGTCAAAGTAGTGTTGTAGATAGAGAGATGGCACAAACTGTAGAAAAAATAAATATACATTATAATTTGAATTATATTTTTTTCTTGCCGCATATTTGGCAACCCTCACTAGGTGGTGCCCTAGGCAACCGCCTATGTTGCCTGTAGGAAGGACCGCCACTGGTTGCACCTCCTCCAAACCTGGCGCTAACGTTACCTCCGTTTTGGTGTATGCTGAAAGACAGCACAGCGCAGCACGGCAAGGCACGGCACAGAATAGCAGAGTTTAGCGCGGCGCATCACCTGAATCAACCAGTAACGGACAATGACAATGATAGTTGCCAAGCATAATATGACAATAGAGCCATGGATACTGGCAGCCGAAATTTCTATATTAAAGTTCATTATTCTAACAGCTGTAAGAAATAGTGTAACAGGCTTCATAGTCTCTATGGGTGGCCCACTGTGGTTCTTGATTTATTTTCATAAGTCATATCAAATAGGTGTGTGATAGGTGTGTGTTTCTAAATTGACAAGACTGAGCCCACTCTCCACCTTTCCTCTCCCCTTGTTAATTTTTTTTTTTTTTAAATCAGCAGCGGCGGTCATATTTCAGCAGTGGTGGTCCGCTGCTGCAAGGTGCATATAAGGGAAACACTGGGTGGCTTGCTAAACAAGAGATGACAGGCAAAAGGCTAGCAGGCTGTTGCCTTACTGACACTGGAGCTGGAGTTGGCAGGAGGCTTTTCTTGAGGTTCATGATGAATTTTTTCCGGAAAGTCCAAAAGCCTTGATAGCAGTCTTTTCCATGAGATGGATCAATATTGGGTCAGTTCGTACTGGTTAGCTTGGCAAAAGAGGACCTGATTATAGAAAACACCAAGGCAGGCAGGTATAGAAACAACCAGTAAAGTAAGCTGCAGTCCAAAGAACGAAACTGGCAGTCAGCAAAAACTGAAGATGGATGCAGGGGCAAATCCCAGAAGTTTTAATTTTATGGCCACATAGTTGTTTAAGTTTGTATAAATTGCTATGAGGTGTGCTATGAGTGTGCAGAGGTGGAAAAGGCAGAGGAGATTGACATAGAGACTAAAGAGACTGACGGGAGGAGAGCTGAGAAGAGGAAATTCCATGTTGGATCAAGACGAAACCGAGAGATACAGGACACGGGATCAGGAGCCATGGATGAATATTTACAGCCAAGACAGAGCAGTGGCACCCAGATGCCACCAGCCAGCAGCAAGGGAATACCCAAAGCCTTACAATGCAATGTTCACGAAGCGTCAGAGCAAGGAGCTCTGTCAGGTGGTGTGAGTACCCTTTGGGCCAACTGGCAAACACTCTGATGCATGAAGGTGCAGTGTTAACTGTGGGGGGCCTAGTGTCACCTAGTGTCTCCTCACTGATAATTTAAGATTACATGTATTTTCCATGTGTCTCACTGACCAAATCTAGACTCTGGAGTCTAAGCCTTGTATAAACCGGTTAGGAGCAGTGGTCCCTTAAATTTAACACATTAAATTAATTTATTAATAGGCCTGTCACGTAATCAACTAACTACCAACATCCAACATCCATAGTGCAGCAGCTTGTTTTACATCAACCAGAGGTCTCTGAAGGGGAAGGAGTTTATGTTTTGTTATTTGCCGTCTTTGTCATGTGAAGAACTTTTCACAGCATGAGATGAAAAAGGAGTGTATTATGTTCACTGTTAGAGAAATGCTTCTCTATGCAGACGCAGTTCAGTTCCCACACCAATTTGGATATATAATCTCATTATTGTCTGGGATCTTCCTTTGAGGCTTCCAAGTTGGACCTGAGGCTTCCAAGTTGAACGTACCTCAAACAGAAGCTCCCAAGGGGCAGTGATCCCCACCACTTCATTTATGGCTGCAAAACATCCTAGTGTGCACAGAAGGGACAGCGTGAGGACACCTGGTGAATTCAACCATCTACGTTTTTACATCCCTCGGCTCTTTGAGGCTTTGTTCATGAAAATCTCAAACAAAATTGGTGACACAAGCCATGTCAAAAAAAATGTCAGACTCACCGCCATGTCATGACATTAGAAATGGGTTTTAAATAGGTCTTTGGCCCTCACATTTCTTTGCAGACAACATGCACTGTCAAATATTCCTTCAGACAAGTCAGAGCACAAGCAAACACACACACACACACACACACACGCACACACACACACAAATAAGTGATATTCATGTATGCATATACAAACACAGATGCACCGTCTGGAACAATCAAGTCTGTAACAGGAAGAGAGCGAGAGAGGGAGCTCGCACGCACACACACACAGAAGAGAAACACAGAGCCAAAGCCATATCGGCCATACGGTTATTTGCTCATATCCAAATAACCGTCCTTCCAGAATCATGTCTGCAAAGGTACACCTCATAATTCTTTAATCTTATTCAATTGTTCTCAGTTTTCAAGTTGTTTTGCTTTCTCTCTATCATACCCACCCTTCTGTAAGAACTGGGGTTGAGGATGTCTCATTAGCCCTGTGGCTCTGAACCAGAGAGGATTAATGTCACAGTGGCTTTTCATGATCTGCACAGAAGCTGGTGTGTGTGTGTGTGGGTGTGTGTGTGTCCTTTTGTCGGGTTTTAGTGTGCTACCTTAATTTAAACACATTCTGATTCCCTCCAGAAGTGTTGGAAAGCTGCTTTGGGAGTCCAGATGTTCAGATGCCTCTACATTGAATGAGACTGAACTATAGCACTTTGTCACTCAAGACACTAAAGAATAAACAATAGATGTATTCATTTGTTTTACCTAGTGAAATGTAATATCTACAATGAGACTTATATTGACAATAATTATTAGTTCAATAATAAACAAGATATTAATGGAACTGTTCAGTAACATGGTTATTCCCCCAATAGCCATGTCTTGGGACGCGTGCAGTGAAACAGGTAAATAAAACACTTGGCACACCTAGCCCAGTGCACTACATTAACACACATCTCTTGAAAGCTATGTTGAGTATTTGAGCAAATATTCCTTAAAACTATATTTTAAATTGTTACACATTCCAATGTCTATATTTCTGCAGAGTCTTGTGTAAAACTACAGCTATTTTTAACATTTATTTTAATGAATATTTTATGTAAAGGGAGCGAATCACTATTATGTTCTAAAAATGCACACATGGAATGAGACATAAGGGAGGTCAAACAAAGAAAAGACTTATTTTCGCTAAAACTCTAGTTTCACAAAGTCAGCTTTGTGGCAGGGGAAGAGGAGGTACAGATGGTGGAGGATGATAATACACAGGTCTCAGAGTCGGACAGATTAAATGTTCATTTAAGAAGAGATGGAGGACCTAGCGAGGAGCTTGAGATAAATATGCGGAAATGGGTTATCAGCAAACGGGCACGGCAGAGATGAGGAGTTTGCCACGAGTGCTGGTTGGATAAATCGTTTCCTCCAATGAGAGAAAGGAATTAAACACGCCTGTCCTAAATAAACGCCTGGTCCCAAATAAACGCCTGGTCTGTTAAGTGATTGAAACAAATAAACGCCCTGGCTATTATTTGGTATTTTACAGTAGTTCGGGAAATTCCGAGACCGTGATTAAACATTAACGTCAGCTCAGAGTTCACTCATCTGGGACTAGAAAATCCTTTCTGTTGCTAGGTCATTACTAAGGGATGGATTATTTGCTGTAGTGGTAAACTACGTTCCATTACACATATGATACTACTGATGTGACTGATTTTGTTTCAGTTATTAGTCAGACCCCATGTGTTTCCATGGAAACGCGACACACACTCGCAAAAATTTGCGAGCAGATTGTCCATCAACATGGATATATTTTGATTAGGGTTGTCAAACGATTAATTTTTTGTGATTAATCGCATTTTGTCCATAGTTAACTCGTGATTAATCACAAATTAAACGCAATTTTTTTGGCACATTTTTTTTCTGTTCTAAATGTACCTTAATGTATTTTTTTCATGTTCTTAATACTTTTGACAACATAAGAAAGGGTTAGGGTTGGGCAAATATGCTTGCTTTATGAAAATGTTTATTCAACATTTTAAATCATGCAGGAGAATAAAAGGCTCAAAAAATATCCCCTTACCCTAAATGGGATCAAAACATGGTGATGTCTGCTTTTGGCGGTGCTCTCTCTGCATCTGCCATGTGTTTGACTTGCAAATGATATTTGAGACTCGACGTACTTCGATGGTAACTCATTTCATGTCGACAGTACGTGTAGATAACTTTTGTCCTATCGACCGAACCATCTGGCAGTGTTTTGAAAGTGAATATGCCATTCATAAGTCCTTTCTCCATTTCCTTTCGCTTTCGCTTTTTAGTCCACCGTGTTTTTCCCGAAACGCCAACCCTGCTTCTTCTTCTTCTGATTCCCTTTCTTATTCTTCTGCCACCCTCAATCAAGTCTACAGGTGCCTTCAACGGCTGTAAATCATACAATGCGCGTTTCTTTTCTAAAAAATACCTAGTGTTAATCGCAGCATTAAGAGGATGTTGCGTTAACGCGTTATTAACACGTTATTAATGCGTTATGTTTGTTGGTATTAGTTGTATAATCTTCAGTGCTGCTTGCACTGTCGTGCTCAAATGACGTTAAAGCACACCATCTCGGGTAATATTGCTTAAGTAGCTTCCCCAACACTGAATAAAAGATGATTTACTTTAAATAAGATGGTTTACAGTGTAGCATCCAAGAAAAAGGTGCTCAATAAATTCTGTGTAAATGGAACTTCAGCTTTAATATTAGAGTATCTTGCAAGAATATTTTTAAATTAATACAAATTATTGGCCTTATAGTGGGCCCTAATGTGAACAAGTAAAGTCTTGGAGATTGTAACATAGAGTATAAAACCAGAAGAAATCTTGGAATGAGTCCTCTTATGGACCAAAAGGCTCCCCAGTTTAACAAAAAAAAAAAAAGCACTCATAGATATGAGGATCAGCCGATATACTGCTGGAAGACTGTGACGTTTCTCTCAGGCCTACATGTGGATGCCTGATTTTTAAAGTGAACCTGAGGGGGAACTTTACCCTGCAAGTTATATCTTCTAATACTACTTTTATTCTTGGTCTACTGACTTCAACATAACTTGTGTGTGTTTGTTCTTCGAGTGTTGGCATACAGTACGTCCTTTACTACAGTCTTTTTCAACATGCTTGGAAAGAAAGGCTTCTCGGCCAATCTAGAAAGGGAAGAAAAAAAGCCAAGAGAAGAGAAATTTAACGGAGTATTTTTTCCAGGTGTTGCATGCGTCTCCGCCCATCAGCCGTCCGTCCCCGCCCCCTGTCCCCCCCGGGTCCTGGCTGCAGATATTCGAGGAGGGGGGCTGGGCCACAGACTCATCCATGCACCGCACTCCGCTCGGACAGGCACAGCAGATCATCAGAGCCAGAGCGCAATCCGGCACCAGTTGCTCTCCTGAAGGATAGCTACAGTTGTCATTATTTGACTGAAAGCGAAATCACGGAGCCCCCTGCACTCAGACAGGATGTCGGAACTTTCCGTGAATGACCACCTCGAAGGGATTCTTTCAGACTTTGAAGGTATGTAGACTGTGATATTGAATGACTTTACTGCAGCCTGTTTTGTTGGCACGTAGTAAAACCAAAGCTGGGTCGGCAGCCCCTCCAGGTCGTGTTGAAGAAGAATGAAAGAAATGAATATAGAAACGTTGATTCTGCACCAGGGCTGAATACAATAGTTTGAAATGACGATACTTTTGTTGTTAAGTTGTTTCCCTAATATATACATGTTTTAGAAAGATGAAATGGCCTGTACCAGATCGTTTGGTCGTTTGGAAGCAAACAGATAGCCAACAAATCTGATGATTGTGTCTAAAAAACTATAGCCTAGTGGAAAAGATAAGACCTAATTTTCAAAGCCTGATTGAAGATGAATGCTACATGGATCAATAATCAACGTAAATAGATCTGATTCTGATTAAACAGCACATCACACATCAAACTTTGAAGAGATCAAATGTTGTTTTACCCACCCTACTCTCCTGTTGCATGAGCATTTTATTTTCATGTCAAGAAAGAATCACCATAAGAGGTTTTGTGTGCCTCTGAATGAGACTTACAGTGTCATTACCAGAGTCTGGTGTAAAAGAGCCTAGAAAGGTAAGAGGACTGTCTGTGCTCTCCTGGTCGTTTCTGGTTGCATGTTTGATCATTTTCCATAAAAGTGTATTCCCACTTTCCAAAAGAGAAAAATATGACAAGAGAGAGAAGATGACTAGTTGCTCCGTTTTACAAAATGTAGGTTAAAAAAAAATGTGTCAATCGGATGTTCTTGGAAAACAGGAGAAAAGGGTGATTCCAAAGACAATCCAGGCATTCCAAAAAAGAAAATATCATGAAACAAGGAAGGACGTGTATTGTTGAGGCTAAATCATTTAACATGCAACCAGTAAAAATGCCACTGTGATTCAAGTTAGTTGAGTTAATGAAGCAATGAAATAACAAGAGATGAGATGACAGAAAAGTTAGATATGCTTACAACATTTGAAAAAGTTTAAATGCTTTCAGCATACAAAATAGACACCCAATATACATCACATACTCCCCCTAAAGGCTGAAATAAAAAGGGGGAAGCATTTATAGAAAATAAAGATGAGAGAAAACATGTAAAATCTATGTCGTCATTGAGACCAGGATTCTTCAACGCATTTAGTCTATGAATCCAAACAGTTTGCCTTTGGTTGAGTTTTCATTTACTGCCCCTCTGTGTGCAACAAGGAATCATTACCATCATGATGTTCACTGAAGTCTCTAGCCATAGGATAATGGTATTCCTAGTTCTATGTTGTATGGTGTCTAATGGTATATTCATGCTCGGCATGGTGATCCCTCAGACGTCTTTTGGTTAAGTATATCCAAGACATGAATGTTTAAATAGAGAAAACTACTATAAAAAAATAAACACTCAAAAACAACAAAAATCAATAAAGACTGTTTTTTGGGGCTGGTACTGATAAATATTCAGGAGTAAAATTTCTGATGTCGATAGATTGACCATTATACACACATTTTTACCCACATATCTGTTTTTTAATGAATATCTATATTTTTTAAACCTGGACCCTATATTTACAGGGTGTGTAAATGATTCATATTGCCGAAAGTTTCTGAATTGGTCCAGTAGATTGCCTCAGCAGGCAGCTAAGACATAGCTTCAATGGCTTCAACAAAATCCTTTGGGGCAACTTCAAACGTCAAGTTACGGCCATTTATATATTGCAGACTCCTGCGGAGATCGACCCATTTAGTTAAAAATAAGATCCTTTTTGTAACCAGCAACACAGGTTTCATTCATGGAGAATTTTCATTCTGACATCTTGCAAGGTGAGGTGGTTGTTAAGGGACTGCAAACACTTCTGTGCTGTTTCAGTAGACATGGACAAACATGAAAGAGTAATTGTCATTAGTAGGTGCACAAAAGAATATATTTTTACACTTGGTTTTGGCCTTTTGCTTAGTGTGATTAGGGATGTAACGGTATGAAAATTTCACACCGCGGTAATAGTGACCAAAATTATCACAGTTATCGGTATACCGCGGTATTTTTAAAAAAGTCTTCGAAATGTTGAAAAAACACTGATACACTTATTAACTGAAATAATTTCACCAAGATTTATATTCAAATAGATTTATTATATATTAAAATAGTTAAAATCCAAAACCTTAACAAAACACTGCAAAATCAACATTAAATAAGTATAAAAGAACGTGTCAAAACTGTGCAAAATAAACCTTAAATACAGTAGAGTGAGATGTATTGGCAGTAGCACTCGATTGGCCAGCAGACCCTCTCTGTGAAAAAAATTAATAGAACATGTCATTATTAATTATTACTGTCATAGTTACATAATACTAAGGGTGCAACCAACAGATCACAAAACTCACAATTTAGATCATATCACTTTTGTGAGAAACAGATTGGATAATTTTTCAAAACAAGACCAAAACAAAAAGGAATAAATTAATTATGAATACTCTATTTTGGCTCTTATCTCTATCTAGACACTTGTTATATTCACAATTTTATATTATTCCCTATATATACTGTATTCTACAAATAATACACAAGTATTATATATTTCTGATGTTACTTATGTTTATTGGCTGGCTGTCTCTCTGTCTGCTTGCTCGTCTGTTGTCAATGGACACGGTCAATCTGATTGGTCAAATGGCTGCTGAGCCACAGGTAGACGCTGCTCCGGTGAACAGAGCTGAGATGAAAGTCAGTCATCTCAGTCAGTTTGCGTTCACTAACTCAGTCCACCCAGTATGTGTTTATTTCAAATCCTCCTCACTGCAGCTCTGCATCAATATTTGGGGAATTATTAGGTCGACTTTAAAAAGTGAAATCTACAATTATTAAGTGGTTCAGATAACGTGCCAAATCACGGATCAACTTTGTTCAGTTATACCACTATCTGGTCAGTTTACATTAGTGACAACAGCAAATTAGACAGATAAAACTCGACCTACACATACATTAGCTTACCTTGCATTCGCTGAACAGTTGAGGGTGATGGTTGCGTAAATGAGTAAATTGGATGTGTTGCCGCCCCTCCTCTTGTAGCTCCTGCAGATAGGGCTGGCATCCTCGACCAGCTGTCCCTGAGCGTTCTTACAATAACCAGAATACGCGCAGACTTCAGATTTGGTTCTCTTTGAAGGCAGAAAAATGCCTTGAGGGCCATATTTTGTCAACCCCTACTAAATGTGTTGAATCGAAAATATCAGACACACCTCCCTTTTATAATACAATGCTGCAGTTTCCTGACACACTAGTTGCCCAGACAACTTTGTGAAAACGGTGAATACCTTAAAAGCCTGGTCTCATGTTACAGTGTGGACATGGATGAAATATGATCTGTTTGTGTCCGTGTATTTCTGTTTGCCAGCACTGTTACAAAGCAAGCTTCCTGTCCCCCTGTCTCTGTCATCACTTACATGGAATTTCAGTACAATCAATCACAGGATACAGCTGCTGTCAGTGGGATTCATTACATTTTTCTAGAAACACTGTACTTTCAAACATCTTTGAAATCACATCAGGCAAAAGATTGGGAAAAAAGTAGTTCAAAATAACAACATCGAAGAGGATCTGTAAGTACTTATTACCAATGTATCTTCAGTGTGAGGACAGTGAGAGAGAATGTCAGAATGAATAGACTTTGCTCTTCAACAGGGGGATCCATCCTGTCCTGGGAGCCTACAGGGACATTACAACAAAAGCCTCCCATCCTCCTTTCATTCTTACTTTCCTTCTACATTCTTCTGTTTAGACAGATGTTGATCTGTGCCTCTAAACAAATTAGTGAAGCCTTCAGTCACAGACCACCACTGACGCTGCTTTTGCACAACTGTTGCCCATTTGACATTTCTAACAATCACCTAGGATAGTCAGTGCCCTTTAACTTTAAAAACCAAGTAGCTAAGTAATCAGTCAATAACAAAAGCAAAATGAACGAATCAGTAAATTCTTTGAATTAAGAAATAAATAAAAATTAGTTTACAATTACTCCTCTGTCAAATGACTATACTGTAGTAACAGGTGTATTTGCCACTGCTCTGATCAGCTGTGATGAAAAACAACACCTGAGTGGATGCGCTCGTTTTCACCTGTTGTCCGGTGCATTGCAATGTCTTGTGTTGGAGTTAAGGATGCTGGCTTCTTAACATTTTTCCAACCATGCCAAAAAAAATCATTCAGTAAGCACTGTGTTTGAAAGAGACACCGCTAAAAGTAACCACAATAAATGGCTTTCGTGTTACTACACAAGGTTTACCAGCGGCCTGATTGGTACTGTGGAGGTGCCACTTTCAACAGAGATGCGAAAAAACTGACATGTCTGATATTTTAGCTACTTCCATCATCAGCTCAAATGATATTTGAAATTCAGAATCTTATAGATTAAGACTTTACAAAGCAAGTTTTAACATCTTTTGGATGCAGTCTCATGAGGTATATGATCTGCTGCTTTCTACTGTTCTCTGTTTTTCTAGTCCATTCATGATTATGAACATGTCACTCTAGATAAAATAAACACAAAAAAAAACAAAGAGGCGAACTCATCCACTGGCAAAATGAAACAAGTCAAACGCCTAGTTCTAGCAGCTTTACCCCTTTAAAAATCGTATACGCGCTGTGTAAAATTGGTATTCAACTTGGAATTCTGTCTTTAAAGGACAAACATTAGAGTGACGTGTGTGAATCAGCAGTCGAAGGTTTATACTTAATTAGAGGGAGTGACAGGAGGGCTTTAGGACATGGGAGGTTAGAGGAGGTCAGGGGTACTAAGAGCTGCCCCTCCCAGCACTGTCATTCACATCCTGGTACTGCACTCCACAAGGGCACGAACCCTGCAAAGATCAGAGAGGGTCCCATGACTTACTGACCCAGTGACCACACACACACACACACACACACACACACACACACACACACACACACACACACACACACACACACAGTCTTTGTTTTTGATATAGCACCCCTTGTCACGAACAAAGTATGTCCACCTCTTCCATCCCAGCCTGTACTGGCAGAGGGGAGCACCAGTAAAACACCAGTGTGCTTTCTCTGTCCAATGGCAGGCAGCATTCTGTTATGAACACAAAATGAAATAATAGAGAGAAAATCAGGTTCTAGATCACATTAACACACAAACACTTGCGCCCACACGCTTTCATCCAATCTCACAAATAATGTTTCCACATAATCAGCTTTAATCCCTCTCTGTCCTTAGCCTGTGATCAGACACACACACACACACACACACACACACACACACACACACACACACACACACACACAGGTAGCACCACTGGATGTGGCTTGCTGCCAAGCCATTCTTCCATAATGTATTTGGCAGGACATCAGCACAGACTGCCTTTTAGTCAGACATGTCTGGAGTTGTCAGGGTCTTAAGACACTCTGGATCAGCTCTGAAGAACCAATGAGAGAGCAAAGCCAAACACATTACTGCACGGAAAATATGAGGGCTCGAGTCAGAAGACCGTCATTGCAAATGAACTAAATAGTCCATTTAGTTTGAATTTATAATGTTCTCTTAGCACACCTGTTTTCTTGGAAGCAATTGAAAAAATTCATTCGATAAGAAATATAAATACAAAAATAAAAGAAACACTGAAAGAAAGATTCATGTAATATTTGTCCTAATAGGATGGTCCCATAACCTGGAAGAAAGAAAAAAAATTCTTAACTATATTTTACTGTTATTTTCAATTCAAATGTTAATATTCAAAACATGTTGTTCAGCACAGATGATCAGGGTTTACAGATCCGGGCATCAGCCTTCTGAACTGTACACAGACCCACCAGGGCCACCATGATAATATCAAACTTGTTTGATATTTAAGATTTAAAATCAGGATCATTACATCAGTATCAGCACTCTCCGAGCCAGTGTACAACAACCAATGAGAACGTCACCTCGGAGCAGTTGACGGTGCTGCCAAGCAACAGTACACATTGTAGCCCTTGAGACTAACATTAGCTAGCATATTACTGTTGACAAGAACTTAAAATATCCACTCTAGTTCTAACTTAAGAATAGAAAAACTGTGTTGACCATGTCTCCCCACTCATCCAGACTCCTTTAACGTTCTGCCTTGTTTTTTTCTCAATGCTACTGGTTACTACCGCAAGATGTTGCATCATGCAAATCTCCATTTTGTTTACATCTGCTTCCCTATTAGATCCCATCAGTGGGATCATATTTGAGCCATGAAAATAGTAATAGCAAATAGTGGCCAATTATCTGTGTGTGTGTGTGTGTGTGTGTGTGTGTGTGTGTGTGTGTTTGCATGTTTATGAGTCCTCGGGCACTGTTATTTTCAATGTTATGACATAGCAAACGGCTGTGTGGAATGTGTTTTCCAGACGTGCTTTTAGTAAGTGGAAGTTGTTTTAATGTGTTTGTTAAATTGTGAGTGTTTGTGCATGTGTGGCTGAGAGAAAGAGTGACTGTCTGTACAGTGTGTGTGTGTGTGTGTGTGTGTGTGTGTGTGTGTGTGTTTGTGTATGTCAATGCCGTCCTCTCTGTTCGGGAGTTCTACCTGTATGGAATGTGCAGGCAAGGGGGCAGGGGGGTTGGTCATGGACATGCCCAGACTCAGAGTCCCCTTGTAGTGTGTCCTCATCCCTACTGTCCTCCCAGTGCTAACTAATTCAAAAACTTCTACATATCTCACTGGTCCATAGCTGGTTACTCATTAGAATGGTTGGTTTTGTTGAAGACAGAGAAATTGCTTTCTTCACTGTATCCAACCAGCCGTTTGAAAAGTTTTACACTATCATTTAATGTGTCAACCTTCTCTATCACTGATATCAAAGAAAGGTTCATTCTGATTGGTTCTGCGATGTGGATTTTTTAACTGATACCAATAATTACCTGCCTCTTGCAACTGGGAACCGATTAAAAAAACTAACATTTTGTTACATTTTCCAAACTGAGGGTAAAAAAGGCTACCCTTTCTGTTCTATAAAATAATCTCTTAATGATTGACAGGTCTCATTAATCGCAAATTAATCACACACATTTTATCTGTTCTAAATGTACCTCAAACGGATATTTTTGAAGTTTTAATACTCTTTTCAACATGCATGTGGGAAAATATTCTTGCTTTATGCAAATTACTATTGTTGCAACAATCCAAAACAACCAGAATATTCTCCAGAATAACCTCAAAGGTACTGCATTCTAAAAAAATATGGCGAACTCACGCCGAACAATTCATTCATATGGAAATGCAACATGAACCTTTATTGATAGCTGAGATAATGCAGTTTAAGTAAGTAAAATGCATTGTTTTGTAAGCATGTTGTTGTCTTGGTCTGTGTGAGAATGACATGTTACCTTTTTATTTGGCCCTCTCATATTTTACCCACAATTCATTGCAATGTAGACGTGATGATGTAGAACTTACTATGAAACAATTACTTCATTATGACATTACCTGAATCATTTAGGTTATAGATAATAATCCAACATATGAACATATAACTAAACTCTGAGGAGGTATTCAAAATGCATGTTATTTTTATTATTGTAGTTTTTGGGCCTGTCTATCAGCGGCATATATTAACTTACAGTTTCACACCTTCACGGGTTCATTCATTCTTCATTTTGTTGGTAAATGTGTAAAGATCCCTACTATAATGTTAGTCAGGACATCTATTAGAACTAACAGTGGACCCAAATAACCAATAAATAACCCAAAAATGAATTTCAGAGTACATTCAGAGAACTTTGTTCATAGTTTTATTATTCCATATGAATTCAACTTCAGCTCAAAGCTTTTAAAGTAAGCGTGTTTTTCCTTGGAAAAAGAATCCATTGCACTTAATTTTACCTCCACAGTTTGTGGAATCAACAGCAGATAAGGTTCATGTTCTTCTCAGCTTTTTTTTGTAGTAAGAACATTTAGTGAAGTACATGAACATAAACACACCTACACACATGTGCACTGCATCGATTTTTCCTTCTTCTAGGGTTCTGGCTTTTTGCCAAGAACATCAACAGCTGCAGCTCTTCACTTGCCAGTGTTTACAGACTTCAGAGCAGGAAGGGACATTCACCCATTTCAGACATGCACATCATTTATTAAATTAGAACTGACTGGCACGTGTGTATGCCAGTGTCATCATCCGTGGCACTGTAACATCTCTGAAACATCTCTAACTTTTTTTTTATTTGTGGTTTTTACTTTTGCAAAGCTATAAATGTGCACACCACACAGACCAATATATGAGTGTAATGGAGAAGTCACAGAAGTCACAGTTGGGTACAAGTTTGTTACACTGGGATAAAGGAAACAAAGAAACCCAAAAGCACGGAGCTAGGTATCTTTTCAATCATTTAACAGACATACTGAACTTTTGGAGAAATGCAGCCCAATGTCAGATTGTGGTGGCCAGTAAACTGGTGATTAGACTAGCATGAAAATCGCAGGTATTGTGTCGTGTACTCCCTCAGTTTGCACCAGTTTTCACCTGTTCATTTATGGACTGTGGACAATCACTGTAGCGGTAGAATTGGACAGGTCATTCAAAGATGCACTAGTTGCATGGTTAAATGCAACAGGGGGGACACAACAGACATGACTTTATGTTGCATTATTTTTAACTCCTAATCAGGCTAAGTTTGGCCTGTGCCCAATATATAATCCACCATAATGATCTGCCATGTATTCTGGCTGTTTACTTTTATTTTTTGTCTGTTGATGTGAACAAACAGTAATTTGTAGGATCAGCAAGTAGCATAGGAACAGAGCAGCTGCTTCTTTTCAGCAAACCAATCGACATGGGTTAGAGTTCACAACAGGATGTCATGCAAACGGGTCATAGAATGACACTCCTGTACTACCGCACTGAACCCTACAACTAATAATGGGAATGCCATATTATGTCCGAATTAAGCCTTGCGCATATATTTAAATCCAATTATTCCAACAAGTGATCGTAAATGTATTTATATGCAGTTCTAGTTACATCTTATTATAATGCATTTTACTTCCATTGATGATTTAGAGGAATATGAAGCACACAATGAGGGGAATGTGCACATGCAAAACAGTTTATAAAGGAAACAAGCACTGAAATCAAATCAAATGCACTGAGACACTCATATCTATCTGTGTGTGTGTGTGTGTGAGAGAGAGAGAGAGAGAGAGCGAGAGACAGAGAGAAAGATGGAGACACACACACACACACAGACACACACACACACACACACACACACATAGAGGGAGAGTGTTTGAGCATCTCTTTATCAGATTGAGGAGGCATTGTGTAAAAAGGGATTAGGGTCAGCACAACTATGAGACTAGAGGGAGTGGAGCCAAACACTACCATAATTATTTTCCCAGCTTCTGACAAGGTGCCAGCAATTACCTGATACCAGGACTCCTTATCTTTTGCAGGGGGGCAGGTTCACACTTGTAGCCTCAACACACCGAGCCACACACACACACACAGACACACACACACACACACACACACACACACAGACACCCTTCCCCAGTTTGCATGGATCCAACAGAGGCTGTGAGCCAGTAGCTGCTCAGGTATGAACTGAAAAACATTAGGTGTGTGTTTGCAAAGCTTAGCTGATTGTCAATTATTTTCTTTATTGATGTTTTTTTGTTTTGTTTCATTTAATCACGTCTTACTTTAGTCCATAACCTGTCAAAATTGCCATCACAATTTTCCCAGAGCCTAACATAGGAATTCCACTGGTTGCATGTGCTTTGTGGAATGGCTCCACTATGGTTTTGTTCAATGCTCCCCCGACTGTCAACATCTACCAGCTCTAGTGACTAGTGTTGTCATGATACCAAAATTATGACTTCGATACGATACCTGCCTCAAATATCTCGATACCGATACTGAAACGATACCACGGCGGAAAACTAAAACATCATCAAAAGTAATGGAATAAAATATTAGTTGACAGAATGTGAAACTTAAAACGATTTATTTCTTTTTATTAAAAACACTTAAACTTAAAAAGTCAAAATAAAAAAAATAAAAAATGTATGTAAAAGCTGCTGAGCTTTATACCTACTTAACCTGTTAGAACAACAATGAAATGATTATGCAGCTGTTTAACTTAGCTGCTAATGTGGTTACAAGCATCTCTGTATCCAAGACCACAAGTGTCTTCTTGTTTTGGTCATTTGTCTTGTTTGCTCTCAGAGATTATTAAATAACCTGATTTTCCATTAAAAGCTCAGTGCTTGTAGTAGGAAAAAATTAACTGCACATTAACTACAATTTTATTCAGCATAAAAATAATGAACATAAATGACATTAACTGTAAGTCTGGCATTCATAAAATACGATAATACTTTATTCGTCCCACAAAGGGGAATTTTGCAATTTGCATTTCATGTTGATAAAATTCAAACCCTGGATTATTAGCCTGCAAACTACATTAGTGCACTAAAGTACAACACAAATGGCCCAGACCTGGTGGAGGTCTGTGCTCTAATCAGACCATTTTCTAATAATATAAATTACAATATATATTATAAATTATTGACAAAAATGTACATGCTATGATTATATTACTAGTACTGATTGACTTAAAATAGATAATTAAGTGGTGTTGTTGATCAGCATACGTGACACCAGCGCATGTTATGGTGAAGTTCATGTTACCAGTGTGAACGTTGTGTTTGCATACCGAGATGTGTGGAACCACATCGGACTGTTAAACAGTTAGCTTTACCCCTGACTGTCTCCTGCAAATCTGATGGTGAAAAAAACTCACTGGACTTACATCCGGGGGATATTTAACGTTATCTATCGCTAACATGCAGCTCTTTAAACTCTTTGAACAAGTTTGCACGTCTGTCACTAGATGTTTCGCTGAGTTGGACATGTTGTCTCCCTTGGTCATCACGGATTTAAAGCATCGTTTACAGATGGGCTTTGTGGTTTCTGTGGGCTTGCCCTTACTGTCGGCAACGTAAGCGAAAATATTTCCATATTTCGCTTCGTGCATCTGTTTCTTCAACAAGCCTAGGACAGTCGGCAGGAGCACTCATGCCACTTTCAGCCATGTCTATCTTGCTCTGCTCTGTGACTGTCTGTCACAGTGAAACCACGCCCACTCTGTCTGCAGGCAGTGAGGAAGCAGAGAGAAGCTGCACACACAGACACACTACCCCGCTGTTGCACTAAGTTCATAAAGTACCAATACTCATAAAACGTGAAAAAGTATTGTTTTTAACGGCTGGGTACCGCGGTACCTTTCTAGTATCGGTTTACCGTGCAACACTAGGTGAGACCAATGAGCTCTTCAATAATTACACAATCACATGTGTTAGAAACACAGCAACAAACAGGTTTGTGTTCCCAACTGAAAGATTAGAAGAAGTGCTTGAATCCGTCTCTCAAGTGATTTATCCTGAAAGGGAACTGATTGTTATGTTGTTGTTTCTTTGTGCTGAATTTGGCTGAATTGATGCGCCATGCTCGGCATCCGGCAAAAAGAGAAGCCTTG
The DNA here is from genome assembly GCF_900880675.1 of Sparus aurata. Lineage (NCBI taxonomy): Eukaryota > Metazoa > Chordata > Actinopteri > Spariformes > Sparidae > Sparus > Sparus aurata. The sequence goes on along the minus strand of NC_044210.1, from coordinate 512,201 downwards.
TGTATCTGCTACGGAAGGGTCTGAAAGCTATCAGCTCCCAGTAATAATGACCTATTGTACAGAGACCATTTTGAGTTGACTTTTGGCCACCAAACCTCTATCTTAACATCTCAATGTCTTCACCTGCTTCACCTTGTAGTCTCACAGAAATGGTGATTACTCAACAGTGTTTTAACAGCAAACAGTGGCTGCCAATTCTATGAAATCTACATAACTGTAATGTATCATACTTTTTCAGATGAAAGCCAGTATTCAAATGATTTCCATTGCCAGCACAATCAAATAAAAACCTAAGCAATATTGGGGAGTGCTGGTCCCTGAGAATTTCCTGTATTGTTTCACGTGATAATGTAGGATAATGTACATTTCCCCAGAACTAATTCATTCAGTAAGACTAAGAGTCATGTCACCACCCAGTCTCTCTTATCAACTGTTTGTCTACGGTTTTGTACTGTGCAGGTTCTGTACAGTGGGTATTCATGGTATTGCACTGGTGATTGCCAATGCACCAGGCAATTTCTTTTTGGTTTATCCATCCATATATTCATGCATACATTACATTCTTGTAAAGCTGATATCCGCCTGTAATGGTTTCTGCTTTACTGGTTGTATTCTCTGTGCTTGACGTAAACTATTAACTCACACAGTAGCTTCGGTAATGTCTATTGCATTTTATGAGCTGTAGGTTTACGCATCCATGTCTTTAGCCTTTCTTTCGGTCTTCTGCTACTCCTCTTGGGTACACTCATTCTCTGGAGCCGCCCTTTGCTGCAAGGGTGTCTCTTGGTCATCTTTGTCTTTGTCATCAAGGAGAGCGGACAGGCTGGCTGCCCTGCTGCGGCTCTACCTGGCTTGTCCATTTGACCTAACTAGCCTAGAGACACTGCAGCTGCGTAAGCCTAAGTGGTTGGTGTGATTCCCAAGGCAATTAGAGTTTATAATGTGCTGTATCAGTTCCACCGCTGCTGCATGCTGTACAAACTAAACACAAGCACAACCCATTAACGCCATATAACCATTGAACACACAGTTATGAAATAATAATGGTAAATAATAATAATGCGTCCATTACGTTGACAGAGATTTTCATGGCTCTGGTAATATTAGTGTGCTGGACAACAAGAGGATGCGAGATGGTTGGAATCTGTGCCCTCTGCCAAGTGCCTATTCTTTTCTGTCCATTGGTGCCACACCCCCTTAGACGTCCTGGTAGTTTGGTGTACAACCAGAGGAAGGAGGGAGGTCAGTGGGCCACAAAACATTTACTGTTTAGTCACACTACAGAGACAATATGTTAACTAGCATGCTGTTTCCTAGCTGTATGTGAAGTTGTTATATGGTGTTAATGTGTTGTCTGTATGTGTTGCCAGCCGGGCAGAGCTTACATAGTGGATTATGAGTGTTTCCAGTCTTGTAAGGGAGAGCAGACAGGGTGGGTGGCAGACCAGTGGCTGCCGCTGTCTGTGCACTCTCTCTAACAAGCCAAGAGACCCTCTTGCAGCAAAGAGCGGCTCCAGAGGATGGGTGACCGTGAAGAAAAGCAGCAGAAGACTGGGAGAGAGGCCGAAGAGATTTGGTGTTTTTGTCGCAACAGCCCAAAAACGGCCAAAAGAAAGACACTACCAAAGCCACCGTGTAAGCCAATAAAGCTGTAGTACATAGCTTAGCGATGCTAGCCACCCTTACCATGTTATTGTGAATTCCTTGCTGCTGACTCAGGAATCAAAGAAAGCATACAGTACTGTTTCTACATAGACAGTATGCAGTTCACATACTGTTGGTTTCATACCAGTGTTTTCAGAAATACTAATATGCATTCTATTTTAGTAAACTAAACAGCATGTAAGTAGGGAAATTAAGACACAGTCAGTGGCTGTTTGGGGAGTTGTCTCTCATTGCATTTCTCACTCTATACCTGTAAATATGCGCGCTCATGTACCGTAATCTGGTTGCCTCGATGTGATCAAGCAGTAATACAGTTCATTATAGAGTAGTGAACAGCTATTTTGACACCACATTGATTAAATAATGGACATAATTAATTGTGCTCTTAAAATTTAGTTTTAAGTTGACATAGTTTTACGCAAAAACAAAATAACTTACTTATTGTATTTAGTGTATTAGTATTATATTAGGGGAAGAATAGGATAAGCATTCAACTGCTGACATGATAAACAAAATATCTTTAAAAAAACATATCAAATAGTTTCCCCATGTGACCAGTTGTATCAGGAAGATATAGAGATGCAAATTTCACTCTGACTCTGGATGACATCTCAGCTTTCACTTTGGAACTAAGGTATAATTATATTCCCCTTCTCCTACGATCCACCCACTCACTCGCTCTCATGGTGTGTCACGTTGCCGTGGTTGGCTTTGTAACACAAAACCCAACTGGATGCCCTGACTCCAGCTTTGACCTCAATCCACCCTTTGTGTTTGCAGCTTAAAGGAAGTGTGTGTGTGTGAGTGTGTGTGTGTGTGTGTATGTGTATGTGTATGTGTGTGTGTGTGTGTGTGTGCGTGTGTGTGTGTGTGTGTGTGTGTGCGTGCGTGTGTGAAACAGAGGAAGCAGACACTGTTTTCATACAAAGGCAACTGGCAAAGATTATTCAGGAGAGAAAGAGATTTAATTTGTTCTTCTGAGCAGAGACAAGGTCACATGCACATACTGTAAGGTATATTCATCCACACATTAAGCATTTACTACATTAGCCGTAGTTACATCACCATATTTTAATGCATATTTCTAGGTATAAGTATCAGTTTCATGAAAAAGTTTTATGCCTGCTTGAAGGTGTTTTTTGCCTGCTTAAAGAAAAAAATGGCGCTTAAAGCTGCAGTCTGGAGTCTGGACTTGAGCCAGAGTATTTGAATGAGCAGAGCTCCCAGGTCCCTCCTTCTTTTTCTCTGCTGCTCTGCAGCCCTGCCTTCAAAGCCCCTCCCCACAGAGGAGCCTGCCAAGCACGAGAAGGCTTGTAACGACAGTAACAGAGAAAGCCAGATAACCAAGATGTTGCATTCAAAATAACAAAAACATAAGCCATGATTGTTCTATTTCTGATCAGTACAACTAAATTACAATAATGAATGCCTCATGCCGATCACTGTATATATCCCGAGTAACAAACAATATTCCTCACATTGCCGTAGATGAAGTTACCAGCTTATCATTACCCGGTGCAACATTTTTTCTCTGAAGCATGAGTGACGTTATTTCTCTAAACCATTTCAACCAGTTCAGAGCGTACTGAACACAAACTAGCCATAAAAACAAAGCTAAACACTGGGGTTAGCATACAAGCTAACAAGCTAGATTTACCTACAAGCTGTATACCAACATATATCAAGCAGCTGTCCTTACTTGTCCAGCAGAAAAGTGGCGAAATCTGCGTCGCTCTTGAGTCCTTACAGCAGCTCCCTCCACCTCTGAAATGATTCCGATATTTATCCTTGTTTTTTCTCTGGCTTGGTCCAATTCTTTGTTTTTACGCAGCTTTTCTTCATCAGTGTTTGTATTTCTTCTCTTTGACATGGGCAATGGTGGGGCATTTTTCGGCTCTGTTGTTGTTGTCTGTTCTCCGCCATTGTTTACATTTGGGCATGAGTGTATCTGGCTAGGTGAGAGCAGTCACCACGCCTGCGTGGGGGAGGGGCACTGTCGGTTGCGCGCTGCGTGAGGGAGGGGGGCTGCCAGCAGTGTATGAACGACAGCAATTGACACTTGTCAGACACTCCCCTTTGCTCTGATTGGTTGTGTTCGCCCGGGAGCGGTGGATTCTTGCAAATCTAATTAGGGTCACTGGGTGGAGCCACAGAGTGGATTTTTACACATAATGACAATTTTAGTCATGAAACAAAAAATGTTACAGACTACAGCTTTAATGGGAGATGGAGACACCTTTTAAAAATTAAGTTAAGAAGAAGCAAACTGATGAAGATGAAGTAGTTTTTATGATGTCAGCAGATATCTCCAATAGCTCAGCTGTTACAGCATGTGCCCCATGGACAGATGCCTGTCTCTCATCCACTTTCCTGTCACTCTTCAGCTGTCCTGTGATATAAAGCCATGAAAAGGCCATGAAAAAAAATAGATGTCAGAGTTTTCCTGGATATTATCATAATGTGTGAAAACATTATAGAATACCTCTCTTTGTGTTCTCTCGTAGATTGCCAAGGCAAAGTGTTTTGATTCTTTGAGGCTTATTTGCAGTTGACAAGCAACTGGTTTTGTGTCTGGTTCACAACCTCTGCCTCTTGTTCACCATTATTTTGTTCACTTGTTATTAGCTAGTTTTGATGTCTAAGAGATATTCAAAATGTTCTCAGGTCGTGGGGCAATTCACTCAAAATAATAAAAACAAACTTTTTGTGGGTTTTATCTCACAATCTTTTTTTATTTCCCCATATTTCTCACAAAATATATGGGGTCTGACTAATAACTGGTAAACAATCCATCCTGCCAGTAGACTCCACGAAGGAGCCTGACCCTTAAAATGACCTAGCAACAGAGACAATTTCTATTTTGTCAAGACAGCCTTGAGCTTTCTAAAGATAGTGGGATTTCCCCACACTTCAAAAAATACCACAAATATAAACACAAAAATACTTAGCTTGCTCAATCTTGTTCTAGCTACTATATCTACTGAAAAAATGATGTTTCAATGGATAGATTTAGCTATACATCTGCAAACTTCGCATGTGGCCCTATTAGTAAGCCAGCAGCGCTGTGCGCCTTCTTCACTGGCACAGTTGATTGAGGATGCAGGAACATCTAGTAAAATTAAGAGTGGGCACTTTGAATAACCCCAGTATTGTAAAGTCTACTATTCAAAATGTCTTGAAAAAAGGTGGATGTAGTCATTCCCAAAATTCACAAAATGTGAATTCTCTTTGAGACTGTAAACTCCCAGCGCAGCTGGTCTCACCCTGGTCGCTGCACCGTGTGCCCGCGAGTAGCGCTGTCCTCCGGGGAGAGAGGGGGAGTCAGTGTCAACGTTTACCCCTCGTGTCTAGCCAGACTGTTTATGTCAGACAAAAATGTACCATGCAGTCCCAGAAACAATGGCACTTTCTCAGCTTAACTATGGTTGCACTGTTTTATAACTAAACACATCGAGTACCTTTGTTTACATTTCAATTCGAACTAGAACTTCCTAGAGGAAAGATTTATAATTTAAGATGACTTTTTTCAATTCAAAAATTATTTGTTTGTTACTACTTATTACTGAATCGATATCAAAGCATTTAAGTCAATATTGAATCGAATCGATATTGAATCGAATTGCGACCTAAAGAATCGAAATCTAATTGAATCGTGTGGTTCTTAACAACACCCAGCCCTATTCTCCACTTGCTTCACAGAATGGAGGCATGTGCATGCATTAACATAGCCATCTAGCAGCAATCTAATGGCACCAGATTTGTAATCATTAAAGAAAAGTTGCTTAAGTAAAGACAAAAAATAACCCAGCTGCATTTAGACCAAATCTTGCACTGCTGCAAAAATGCAGTTCTTTACATTCATTTGAATGAGAATAATGCATTTAGGCTGCAGTGGATCACAGCAAGTGCCAGAAAAAAAAGCTGCAAAGCTAAAGCCAAAACGGACTCAAATTTTGGAGAAATGCAACCTGGTGTCATGTTGTGGTAGCCAATCAACTAAGCTGGAAATCAGACCAACAGCATGTATGACCAAAATCACTATGGACTGTAACACAATGTGTCATGTGTATTCATTCATTGTGTACTTGTGCACCAGATTAAAATGTTTTTTTTTTTCCATCTGTGGATGTGGAGAATCACTCTAGGCCTTGCATGCATCACCTACTGTGTAAGAGGCAGGACCGTCAAATCACAGGCAGAGTAGATCAGTCAGAATTAGGGTATGCTATTTAGCAGGGCTAAATGCTACAGTTGGACAGTGTTGGGGCTCGTTACTCAAAGAAGTTATATATTACACATTACACATTACTCTCAAAAATAGTAATGCCTTACATTACATGATTACTCTCTGAAGAAAGTAATTAGTTACAATACTAGTTACATTACTCGTGACCTTCTTTTTACTTGCTCTATAAAAATTAATTCATGTTGCTCCACGGTTCCTTAGCAACAAGCTTTGTGTGTGCGTGCTGTCTCTGTAGGTGCTTCGTTAAGTTTGAGGTAGTGTTAGCAGCAGTGGAGAGAAGTTTCCAACACAGGCAAAGTGTGCACCTTACAGTCAAGTTATTTTCCTTACGTTCAACAAATTCAAAGTAATGTTTGTATCTCCAACTGTCAAAAGTGGCTTTACGCAGCGGGGGGTCTTCAGGCATGTTCTGCTTGTGTTGTTGATGCTGCCATTGTTATCCCATCTCCCCTTGCGGGTGGCGACTAACCAATCGGTGATGGTGAAAGATACCTTGTGCCAAACCCCAACCAATCATTGTTCCATTATTGACGCCCCCCCTCCCCCCAGCCCCTTGTGTGTGATGCGTGCAACTGTGCTGTTAAAACTGCATAACCTAGCAATGTTATGTAAGCAACGAGCTTGGCGAACTGTAATGTGATTACTACATTCAGAATAGTAATGCCTTACACTACCCCTTTCTGCAAAAAGTAATGTGATTACAGTAACGCGTTACTTTGTTAAAGTAATATGATTACAGTAACGCGTTGGAACACAACAGACATTTCTTTGTGTATAGTGTTATGTTTTACTAATTATGATTCAATTCGGCTTCAGTGTGCTCCAGTTTAGAACCCAATGTAATGATATGCCTTGTATCATGGCCATTTAGGTCCAAAGACTCAAGAATCGTGTTCAGACAGGTTGAAAACATACCCAGCTAAAATAATTTGGAAGTGAAAATGAAGGACAATAATACAGTTATTACCTAAAGTATTCATTGTAAATCACTCTTTATAGACCATGTTCCACCAGAGGGTTGAACATGTAGTTTGATTACATTTTGTACATTTGACAGCCATCTTCCTGAAGACTAGATTAAAACAAAGGAAATATCTGGTAATGTAAGAGGTCAAATTCTGCTGTATATTCTGTGTGAGAAGCAAAGAGAAATTGTTGTTGAACAAGGGATGTCAATGTGTATGACATAGATGATGGAGCATTGTCGATGTTTCATAGGTGTTAGACATTTTATAAATGACCTGTATATTATTTATTTTCACCCGCAGCACTGAAGAGATCCTTCGACATTGAAGATGTGGATGATATTCCGGCCTTCTCCACAACTTCCCCTGTCTCCACCCCTGTTTCTCCCCGTTCCCCCCATTTCTTTCTGCACCACAACAAAGCAAGTGAGGTGCGGGGAGGAGGTTGCCAGGCCCCTTCATTAGCCTTCAACAACAATAACAACAACCTGGGCTCAACAGCTCACCACCCCTGCATTAGCCTTAGTTCTAATCCCAGCCCAGTGCTCAAATCCCGTACTGTAGGCAGTAGCCTGTCCTTCAACAGAGGAACCATGAACAAGCCAGCCATCACCAACAATGGCTCCTCTATGGCCAGAGCTGCATCCTTCCAGAGCAGGTTAAACCCTAATGGATACTCCATGTTGACTGGGCCTGGCAGTGACAACGACAGCCTTCACAGCTCCACATCCAGCCTGGAGTACTCTGGAGGTAGTGGGGGTGCCCTCACTCTTACTAAGATGGGGTCATATTCCAGCCCTACTCTTCCAGGGGAGTACCCCGAAACCCAGCCACAGCTCACACAACAACGCTCAGAGCGAAGTGCTGTCTTGGGTAGAAACCCCAACCTTACGAAGTTCTCCTCCTATGGGAGTGTTTTCCACTCTGAGATGGACCAGGGGCCAGGTATAACGCAGGGTCTCTCAGAGCCTCGGGGGATGAACCATGGCTCCATGTCCAGCCTAGACCTCCAAATCCGTGATGGAGGAGGAGGAATGGTGGGTATGCATCGGGGTGGGGGCATGATGTCTCCACAGCTAAGGTATGCCAGTGTTAATGCCCACTGGAATGGTCGCCTTCATGATGCCATTTACTCTAGGGAAGAGGACTACTGTGGCCCCAAAAAACATTGCCAGCAGCAAGGGCTCCAAATTCTCAAGGCTCCACAGCCCAAGGCCAAAGAGATTCCACGTCTCAACAAGTTTCCCTTGGATCTGGACAGCTTGGTTAGCATCCCCTCAACTACTTGTTCCATCAAGGCTCAAGGAGGATCCACAAGTCCCAAACCTCAGCCAAGGAGCACAGGATACAACCAGCACCACACCAGCCCACCGTCCACCTCAGCCAGCCCTTCAGCCTCTCTCAGTAGCCTGGACAGTTCTTCTGACACCCCACCAATCTCCCTCCACCATCCATTTTTGCCTTTCTCCCCATGCTCACCAATTCTTTCACAGGTTTCAATCCCTGTCCCACAGTTGAGTTGCTCCCCAATGCCCTTTTCTGCAGCCCAAAGCCCCCAGCTAGAGATCCCAGGGCCCCAGATTGTTCAGGTAATCTCTAAACAGCCTGGCCCTTCCAGCCACTCCAGCCACAGAGCCATCCAGTCTTTCGAGGATGATGTAGGTGATGCCAAAGATAGCGTAGGCTCAATCTTACAGAGGATCGCTTCCTTCTCCCAGCATGTTGTCACTGACACCATCCCAACAAGAGTGACCCAGCCCCCCACTGTCCAAAGCAATGGTGGGTTGTCATCCACATTTGAGTGTTCAGCCAAGACCACAACAAGATGGAAACAGGGGATGAAGAAACATGAAGGTAAGGTGGTTTTTATGTGCTTGAAATGCTTATTATTATTATTATTTATTTATTTTTTTTCAGTCAGGGATTAGTGTAAGTCTTGCACCATGCTACATCTGCCAATTTCTATGCACTCTGTGACATTAAAAGATCACAACATCAAGACAAACACAAATTATTAAATTGAAAAGTTGATACACTGTTGCTGTTGATGACGCCATCGCCCCACCCCGCGACATCTCATAACAACAACAACTACAATGGCGGACTACATGCTTGTGTGCGTGCCGTGGAAGTTATTGAGCCTTTCTTGCAACTTACATGCCTTGTAGTTGAGTGTGTGTCGTAGCAGCAGTTCGACCTCATTAACGGTCCACACAAACGATTCTGGTTTCCTTGCACTAGCCATTTTCATCTTCTTCTTGTTGTGTTCGGTTTCTCCGTCTACTGTCTGTTTGTTTACAGCGCGCAAGCTTAATGCACATGCTCCGTGTCTTCTTTTCCATTTTTGGTGAATGTCAAGCGCCATCTATAGGACTAGAATATGAACTACAGCATTTTCTGTCGTTTTCAGCGGATCCGTGTGGACGCAAATATTCTTGAAATGTTGCAGAGGAAGACGGAGAAAAAAAAGACAGATTTTGCCCGTCTGGATGGCCCCTGAGTTTCATAGTCGTTAGGGTCACTTGTGGGTTGTTGACCCAGATGGCCTTCATGTGGGTTACTAGTGCTAGGTGAGCCCAGGTGTGAATGGTTGTTAAACTGTCTGGGGAGAGAACTTCTGGCCATCTGAAGCATTTGGGAAGACTCAGACGAGTTCAGGAACAAATCTCTTCGATGTGTTCAGCTGTGTTTGAAGCTTTTGGAACCGCGTGGACAGCATCTGCTCCAATTCAACTTGCGAAGTCTGAGAACATTGGATGTTGGCTGTCTGAACCACTGGATACTCTGGTTGGTTGTGTGCTAGCTGTATGACCATTCTGATTGGTGGTGTGCAAGAGAATCAGTGCGGGGTGGGGGAGGGGCGGAATTCTGTGTGCGCCGCTGAACTCTATGGTGTGCGCTTTGTTTTTCAATGCACTCTGTTAAGTCAATTCCTGTTTTCATGTTTTGGATTACTGGCACGAGACTAGCGGCACCCAATGTTAAGGAGACTTATTGCATCTCGCGCAAGAGCAGAACGTATACGCTACTGTGTAATTGGCAGCCATCGAGGTGCTAGGTTGCAATGAAACTTTTATGCTGAACAGGTCAGACGAGAGGCAACGGAGTGGTCAGATAAAGGCAGTTGGCCGTTGGTTTGAGTCTGGGCTGTGTGTGGGGGCCTTTAGACCACCTTCTCTGTTCAAAGACGGTTGTTCCAGTTTGACATAGATGGATTCCCTTACTCCTCTTTTAAACCACCTGTCTTCTCTAGCCAAGTATTTACAAGGAATGATTTTTCATTTGTGCCAAATTGCCCACAGAGAGGTTGCCAATGTACAAATCTGTGCATTCCTGGCTGCATTAAACATCATAAACTTCGTTACTCTGTTTATACGGTGTTTTTTCCTAACAACGGACAAGTTCAGTGTGTTGCTAGTTTTGAAGTGAACCAGGACATGATGTTTGATGAAGATCCTCCTGAGTTTCTGAGATGTTAAGTTTTCTCGTCTCCTCCTCTCTGTCTTTTAGTGGTTTTGACAGAGATCTAGTTTGGGTAGGCACAGGCTTTAAGTGCTCCCCTGATGTGCCTCTGTTCCTTATCCTTCCTCTCTGTCCTTGTGGGTCTGGTCTCAGTCCGATGGTTTAGGGTTCTGATGCCAACAGTGTGGGCTCCAGTGGGTGATGAGAGTCGAACAGCAAGTATTGATCTGTGTTTGTAGGTTTTCTGTATACCTCAATGTTGACGCTTCTGTCTTTTTCAGCGTGTATGCACAGTCCAAGAGGACTGAACATTGAGGTTTATAGAAAAACCTACACACACACACATTTGCCATTCAATTTGTAATCAGTAACTGACTTACTGAGATTTCTAAAGAGTTTTGGTAGTGAGGCAGATTGCTAACATTGGCATGCTAGCCTTGATTACATCACTTAGAGTTACTTTACCTTTCTTTATGCTTTGTTCTCATTGTCAATTAAAGTTTGACAGGGTGTCAGCAAGCAGTCTTTATTCTCATGCTTCAGTCCAACTTGAATATTTCTTTTCTGGTTTACACCAACACACCATTTTCAGGTTCCTTTAGTCAGAGGATCTTCCTCATGTTCAATAAATGTATACAAATATACATTCACAAGTTGTGTTTAAAGCTTGTCTGACATTTTGAAATGGGTTTTAATTCTATTTTTTATCCACCTCCTCCCAGATAGCTATTAGCTCCTGCTTCCCGAGATAATAAAGTGTCTCAGCATCACATTTACTGAAAACATGTTACAATGCCACTCTTTCAATTTCTAAAACCAAGAAATTTTGGAAAACACCTAATCCTATTCCATTAGCCATGAAGGTTTATTTTTGAAAGTGTAACTGGACTTTGCATGGTATTATTGTATGATTGTGGACTTTACCACAGAGACCTTATTTTTAAAAGTCTAACCCGATAATGTATTTATTACTTACTATTGCTAACTTGACCACAGAGGCTTTCAAATGCAAAAACAGACACTAGAGTGGTAGTTAGGGGGTCCTATTTTGAACCATAAGGCCACTTACCACTGAGGGAGAATGTGTTGCTCTAAATCAGGTACAGTGGGTTGTCCACTCATCTGGGGGTTGGTGGCTCAGTCCCCAGGTTCTCCTGTTCACATTTCACATTGAGTTTGGGCAAGAGGCTTGTACAGCATAAACCATATACTCTTAATTTCGTCCATGCAGATCATTCATGCATGTCTAACATGTCAGTTTGTTGGATCAATGCAATATCCTGCCTTGTTCTTGTCCCACTATAACTTATTATGATGAGACCCCTGGTTGTTTACATGACTGTCTTGTCTACTGTAAATTCAGAAACTCATGTGGGCTGTTTAACAAACAGAAAGCTTCTGTTCTAAGGCGCCAGTTGGGATTTTCCCTTCGCCCCCTTAAATTTCATCAGGGAATTAGTCCAATTCCTCTGAAATGAAAGAGATATACCAGATGGATCCACCCATACTTCTAACTTCAGTTAGCATTTTAACTCAGATTTTCCTGGAGCCCAACAAGAGAGAGTGTATGTGTGTACAACTTTATGGTATGTAGCAGTGATAGAATGTAACTCAGTATGTTTATTCAAGTACTGTCAATTTTGAGGTACTTGTACTTCACTTCCATTTTCTTTGTACTTTATCCTAGACATATATTGCACTCATTTAATTGAAAACTTTAGTTACGAGTTACTTTGCAGATTACATGTTGCATCAGAGCCAATAGCCAAATAGTACATTTTTAGATTAATTTATTTTATCAGTAATCGGAATCAAAATAAGTCACTGATTCCAATAATCTCTCTATAAAAGCAAAGAATCTCTGTGTGTCTGTGTGTCTGTCTGTCTGTGTGTGTGTTCCTCAAATATCTCTGCGGATCAGGATCAGACTGACCTGAGACTTACAACATGGCTGCTGCGTGGTTTAAGGTTGTGCGATGTTGCATTTGTTTGGACTGCAATGATACCGTTAATAAATTATTTCATAAATGCTTTACCAATTCCGCTAGCATTGTCAACCATAGTCACGTCAGCACCAGAGCCAATCACTGCACACCGTAGCCACGTGTGCACCAGAGCCAGTCACTGCAGAGCTCAAGCCCACGACACACCTTAAGAAACAAGCGGATTTATGCCTGCAGGTGGTTCGGTCCCGCTCTGTGCATCTAAACTGACTTTTGTGGATTAATGAACCGAGTCCGGACTGAGTCTGTTCCGGTCTGAGGAGATCCGGATACGCAAGGACAACAAACTGGAATCGGAATCTGTGGATGTTCGTGTGTAGCTAGCTGCTAGCCCACCCACACGGCCCACCTCCTGAGTCGACGGACCGGACGCACCGGCACGTCCAAAACTGGACTTAGGGTAAATAATGTCCGCCACGCTTTTTCACAAACATTGCCGTCACGTTTGCTTTGTGTCTGCTGCAGGAAGAAACAGTACAAATGGGCTTTTGTCACGAAAGTGTTCGCAAGCAGCAAGTTTGGTTGCCGAGGAACAGGGACAGTTGTGTGAGGGACGCCGGCGGTGATACAGACAGCGACAGAGATGCCGAGTTTTGAGAGTTGAGAGATTTGTGACATATAGCGTGTTTGGAGTGTATAGTTAGTATGTTATATAGTGTTTAGTGTAGTGTGTTTAGTGTGTAGTGTAGTCGTTTTTTTGTGTTGTGAGTCAAAACAATGAGGAGACTGCTGAATGTGGAGCAGGCAGTGCAGTTCTTCATTGAGCTGAGGAGCCTGAGGCATTGCCTGCATTTAAATGTAAATAGTTACATATAACTTTGTAAATTTCAAAAACTTATGCACAAATTTAGCAAACAACAATTTATATTTGCATCATAATCATGGTTCATTAAACATATTTGTGGTTTTCACAGCAAAAAATCGAACTTTTTCCTACTCTGATTTTATGTTATTTTCTGATTTTAGGGCCAAAGTGTTAATATAATATTTCAAAATGTAAAAACACATTTGTGTTTTTCACAGTAAAAAATCTAACTTTTTCATACTCTGATTTTATGTTATTTTGTGATTTTAGGTCCATAGTGTTAATATAATATGTCAAAATGAAAGCACTACTTAACCTCCCACTTTTCTATAGGAATACATGCTTCCTACGGGCAATGCATTAGTTATAAAAATGCTGATATCGGAAAGATTATTGGCCACATTATTGACACATAGAATACAGTAAATATATACAGTCATGGACGAAAGTATTGGCACCCCTGAAACTTTTCCAGAAAATGCACCATTTCTCCCAGAAAAGTGGTGCAATTACAAATGCTTTGGTATACACTTGCTTATTTCCTTTAAGTGCATTGGGACAACACAAAAAAGCAGAAGAAAAAAGCCAAATTTGCCATCATTTTACACAAATCTCAAAGATTGGGTCGGACAAAATCATTGGCACCCTCAACTTTGGTATTATTTGTAATATGGTAATAATATGGTAATATATGGTTGCACACCCTTTGGAGAAAATAACTGAAACCAATCGCTTTCTATAACCATCAACAAGTTTCCTACACCTCTCAACTGGAATTTTGGACCACTCGTCTCTTGCAAACTGCTCCAGGTGTCTCAGATTTGAAGGGCACCTTCTCGCAACAGCAATTTTGAGATCTTTCCATAGGTGTTCAATGGAATTTAGATCCAGACTCATTGCTGGCCACTTCAGAATTTTCAAGCGCTTTTGTCTCCAACCATTACTGGGTGCTTTGTGAGGTATGTTTTGGGCCATTGTCTTGCTGGAACACCCATGACCTCTGGCGCAGACCCAGCTATCTTACACTAGGCCCTACATTACGGGCCAAAATATTTTAATAGTCTCCAGATTTCATGATTCCTTGCACACAATCAATGCACCCAGTGCCAGAGGCATCAAAACAGCCCCAAAACATCTTTGAACCTCCACCATATTTGACTGTAGGTACCGTGTTCTTTTCTTGTGTTTTCTGTAAACAGTAGAATGATGTGATTTGCAAAAAAGCTCTACCTTAGTCTCATCTGTCCATAAAACATTCTCCCAGAAGGATTAAGGCTTACTCAGGTATGTTCTTGCAAAAAAAAAACAACGATAAAATCTTGCCTGATGCTCTCCCTTCCCAACATCCAGAAGTTCGCTAACAGTGAAAACATGAGGAACAATCCAACTGTTGCTTGGAAGAAATGAGAAGCAGGTGGAAGATAATGCTGTTAATTATGAAATCTTAATTTAGGGACATGCGGGACTGTGCAGGATTTGTAGGTCCCCATTAAGTAAAACAATGACTCCCCACCTAAACAAGGGAGATGGGGAGATAGAGCAGCAAGCTACAGAGTGAATGATGAGAGTAAGCGGTGGTAATGCTAAAAAGCAGTTAATTAGATAAATTCATGTTTAAATTGTGTCACAGCAGTTACTTTGTAAAGCAAAAAAAGAAAAAAATATGTGTGAATTCAGAGTTCATATCTTGTTTCCTCATCCAATTCAGGCTTGTTATGGAATAACTACACAGACATGGGTTGATAATAAACATAACCAGTCTGATTGTTTAGCTGTAAACGTTTGTGTGTTCATACATTCAGTAAAAAATCAGAAATTCACTGTACCAGTTTCAAGGTACTCAGTCTGTCCTCTGTATGAGGGATATATTTGGTCAGAATGGAAATTCAAAGTCCAAATGAAATTAAAAGATAATAATTTTAGTAAATAAAAAATTAGGTCACAAATAAACTTAAAAATAAAAAGTGAATTGAAAAAGCAAATTCAACATACAAAATGTTCAAACTAAAGGTTTTGAAAAGATGAAATTGTAGATAGTTATGAAAATAAGACAAGAGAAACACTAACTGTGTCACTCAGAAATCCAGGGGAAATAATCTGTACCTCTCAACAATACATACTTTTTTAGGCTACAGTTGACTTAATAACCAGTAAAATATATGTAAAATAGAAAGCTATATGAATGTATGACCACTCAACTCATTCCTAAGTTTATTGCACTTTGACAAAGGCATATTCTGGTGGGTGTTTTTTTGCAAATGCGTATCATAAACTACTACTGACTGACCTAGTAACAAATTGGTCACATATGCACCTTGACTAGATGGTTTTGACCTAGTGTTGTTATACAAGATTCTTTCAAAGTGCAGTATGTGAAGATTGCTGCTTCCATTTGTTTTCATGTGGTAAATAAGGCTAATGTACGACAATGGGTGTTCACAGTGAAATTATTGCTTTTGCGCTATTCAGGACTTTTCTCCGATCGTTTGCATCCCATGAAAGCACACAACAAAAGGGGGCCCCAAGCAGTGTTGTTTTCGTCAACGATGACGATGACGAAATTAATTTGTTGACGGCCCTTTTTTTCATGACGATAATGAGACAGTGACGAGGTAAACATTGCTCTTTGATGACTAAAACATGACGAGACGTGTGTGAGTTTTCGTTGACGAGACGAGAAAGGACGTAAATATTAGTGGGTGGTCTGTCAGACATCCCAAATGCATGACATTTCTGCTGTATTTTCTGTTGTCCGCTTGTTGTTGTAGCGGCAAGCTAGGAACGGTCGCTACTTTCAAATTAAAAGCCCCCCGCTAAGAACCCAGTTCTAAACTCCAATGGGGTGCCATGTAAATCTACGGTGGCCCTGAAGTGCAAAACACAACAGCAAATCAGAAAACACAACGGTAAATCAGAAAACACAACGGCAAATCAGAAAACACGACCGCAAATCAGAAACTACGAACGCAAATAAAAAAAACACGACCGCAAATCAGAAACTACGAACGCAAATAAAAAAAACACGAATGCAAATCAAAAAACACGAACGCAAATCACACAAGTCTTTTGATTTGCGTTTGTGTTTTCTGATTTGCGTTTGTGTTTTCTGATTTGCGTTCGTGTTTTTTGATTTGCGTTTGTGTTTTCTGATTTGCGTTCGTGTTTTTTGATTTGTGTTCGTGGTTTCTGATTTGCGTTCGTGGTTTTTGATTTGCGTTCGTGGTTTCTGTTTTGCATTCTTGTTTTCTGATTTGCGGTCGTGTTTTTTGATTTGCGGCCGTGGTTTCTGATTTGCGGTCGTGTTTTCTGATTTGCGTTCGTGTTTTCTGATTTGCGTTCGTGTTTTTTGATTTGTGTTCGTGTTTTTTGATTTGCATTCGTGTTTTCTGATTTACCGTTGTGTTTTGCACTTCAGGGCCACCGTATAAAGCTCTTATTTTGAGGACAAATTCATTGTCACTGTTCACTGCCCAACTTTGAGCTTCACGTCACATCACATGTTTACGCCTACCCCCAGATATATGGAAGTATTTTAAATATGATTCATAAGTATTGGAGAGTGCTTTTGGACAGAAACCTTTTATCTCCATATTTCAACTTTTCAATTTTTTTTCCAACATATTTCAACTGTTTTTTTCATCAATTGATGCCCTACTTCATCATACAAGTGTGTCACACATGAGTTGTGAAAATAGCACATTGTGAGCTTGTAGATCTTATGTACTTATTGACCTAAATTAATTTGTTAAAAGACTATACTTCTTTTATTTTAAATAAAACTGACTAAAACTAGACTAAAACCTGTTTGAGTTTTCGTCAACTAGAACTGGTCTAAAACTATCACATATAGAAATGACTAAAATTTGACTAAAAGTAAAAAGCATTTTAGTCCAAAAGACTAAGACTAAGGCTAAATCTAAAATGGCTGCCAAAAACAACACTAGCCTCAAGCCCTTTCTTTTAGTCCCTTCCTCTGTCACATACAGAGGATAACAAAAGTCAGAGGATAACAAAAGTCAGAAGACAAAAGAAAGTGACAGAAAAAGAATGAGAGAAAGGTAGAAAACAATGTTTTCTTTTATCAGTCAACTAGTGCATTGCCCGTAAGAAAAATGTATTCCTATAGAAAAGTGGGAGGTTAAGTAGCTTTTTCATGGATGGCCAAATGAGGCTGTGTTTGAAGGTGGGACGTCAGGGATATAATTGGCTGTTTTTGACTACTTTTGATTATACCATTATATTTCACCTTAAAAACTATTTACCTTGCCTTACTTGGTGTAATTATTTTTAGCACAACCTCACATGTGTGACTGTACAGTTATTTTTTTCATTTGAAGGTACTATATTAACACTATGGACCTAAAATCACAAAATAACATAAAATCAGAGTAGAAAAAGTTAGTTTTTTTTACTGTGAAAACCACAAATATGTTTAATGAACCAATTGCATTAGTTATAATGCAAATATAAATTGTTGTTTGCTAAATTGGTGCATAAGTTTTTGAAATTTACAAAGTTATGTGTATTTACATTCAACTGAGGCAATGCCTCAGGCTAAGCCCATTCCTGCCTGTTCCACATTCAGCCGTCTCCTCCTTGGTTTGCCTCACAACACGACTCCACTACTCACTAAACACACCACACTAAATACTACATAACATACTAACTATACACTCCAAACACGCTATATGTCACAAATCTCTCAACTCTCAAAACTCGCTATCTCTGTCGCGGTCTCCAACACATCACTGCTGCTGTCAATCATCCGCCGATGTCCCTCCCACATCTTCCTGTTCCTCAACAACCAAACTTGCTGCTTGGACACTTTCGTGACAAAAGCACATTTTTACTGTTTCTTCCTGCACCAGACACAAAGCAAACGTGACGGCAATGTTCGCGAAAAAGCGTGTTGGACATTATTTACCCTAAATCCAGTTTTGGACGTGCCAGTGCGCCCGCTACGTCAACTCGGGAGGTGGGCCGTGTGGGTCGGTGAGCGGCTAGCAGCTAGCTACACACGAACATCCACAGATTCCGATCCCACTTTGTTGTCCGCGCGTCTCCAGATCTCCTCAGACCCGAACAGACTCGGTCCGGACTTGTTTAATCTCATTAATCCACAACAGTCAGTTTAGACGCACAGGACAGAACAGAACGGGGCCGAACCGCCGGCAAAATCCCGGTCCAGCTCGCGCCGCTGCAGGTATAAATCTGCTTGTTTCTTAAGGTATGTCGTGGGCTTGAGCTCTGCAGTGATTGGCTCTGGTGCGCACGTGACTGTAGTGGCTCTGGTGGACAATGCTTGCAGAATTTGTAAAGCATTTATGAAATAATTTATTCACGGTATCATTGCAGTCCAAGCAAATACTTAGTTGCACACCACTGAACCACGTAGCAGCCATGTTGAAAGTCTCAGGTCAGTGTGATCCTGATCCGCAGAGATATTTGAGGAACACACACACACACAGACACACACACAGACACACAGACAGAGATTTCTTGCTTTTATAGAGAGATAACCGTAAGAAATTCAGCCCATCATTCCAAGAAGTCAGTGCAGCCATATACTGAATCAAGATCACTTCTATTCCCATAGTCACATAGATTAGTCTGTTTACTATATATCACTCCTTGAGACAGCTTTCTTATCTCTACTTTCATTTTCCACACATTGACGCCTCATCAGTTCTGCATTCCTCTCTATCTCTTCCCCTTGTATTTTCTGATTCATCTGCATGTCACATGAACAGGTATTTCATAGGCATGACTCTCCAACAGCTATATGAAAAATATTTTGTGTCCAAACTTCATAAAAAGGGACTGTCAATATCTTGAATAACTTTATTTAGTCCTTCCTCTCTGCTCTTTTAATCTTTTCTGACCTCCCCTCTCTCTTTAGCTATCATGCCCAGGCTTGTCTGAACTCCCTGTCCCAATCCCTCTCTCTTTCTTATTCAAGTTTTAATAGCAGTGGTTTAGGGAGTAAATTCCTCACCTGCGGATGTCTAAGCCGCTGTCCTATTTCACACCCATCACTGTGTATTCTCTGCCACAAAAAGTGTTTTTTGTGTGTTGGTAAGGGGGGAGTTGATACTGCTGGAAGAGTAAGGAGTAAGGGCCACGAGACACAGGGTGCACTCCATTTGGCTAACAATAACAGCAAAGCTATTCCTTTTATTGTCCCATCAGATCAGCTTACCAATAAAACATGAACTCAGCTGAAGGCATTTATCACCAAATTGGCAGAGCATTGTTAGCCCCAATTCTTCAATAGTAATGCAGTGAGGAATCGCTACTCAAGACAAGTGTATCATTAGGTTGCCCTGTCATAATGGAAATGCAAATCCCTGCCATGGTTGATGTTCCAGGTCAAGTGAGAACTGACTGAAACGCTTTACTGAGTAGTGAATCCACCAAACAGAAGACCCATTGCTCTTAGTACTTATAGATGTTTATTTCCCAAATATATGTCATCGAATGAGTGATGGAAAGCAAAGGGAAAGTTAGGAATTTGTGATGTACAGATTTGTGTGCTTGTCTTAAATGTCAGCAGTTGGGTGATACTCCACTTACAGTTAGATACAAGAAACAGCCAATGAGATGTTTTCACAAGGGAACCTCCTCTATGTTGCTGTTTGTTGCTGCTTCAGCCTGTTAGGTTGTCCTTCCCATCAGCTCAGAACCCCATTTCCTGCCCAGTTGTTTGGGTCAAGGCCCTGAAATGTGTTTCCTGCACCAGATAAGATTAGCTCAAACTGGGTGTTTGCGTTGTTTGATGAACACACACAACAAGACAGACACTGATGAAGACACTAACAAAGGTGAAAAGGGTAGGCTGACAGGCAAACATAAGAAGACTTCAAAATAATGACTTTGTAAAAGTGTCCTTGAAACTCCCAAACATTAATTAACTGTAATGATAACTTCCATTTTAAATACAGGGAGAAATTAAAGGACAAATGGACAGAAGGGTTAACTGAGTGAGCCTGTGATTGAAAGGTAAAAGACAGCAAGGGGATGTGTGACGTGAAACACAGTGAGATGAAAGGGAGAAACTCAGGAGTGCACAGTAAATCAGACTGCCATAAATCAACAAGTGGCTTTAAGAGGATAAAACTTAAAAAAAAAATGCTTTGGTGATGAGTCACACATGTCAGTGAGTATGTGGGTGCATGTGTCAGGATGATCGTTCTATAAAAGTGGTGTACTCACTACAGTGTGATGAAGATGTTGAATAGAAACTGCCTAATTTTTGTTTCATTCACTCACATTCTCCATAAGTGTATATAAAGGAATGGTAATAAAAACATACTTCACCGACTTTGAATTTGTATCAATCAGATCAAAACATGTCAAAAATGTGTGTCCACCTCCAAAAATATACCCAAAGAAAACTGTAATGGTGTGCTCATACCAAGTACATTGCACATTTTTTTGCCTTTTCTTAATAATGTGAGTTGGATGGAAGGATCATTTGTGATTATTCACGTTACTTGTGCGAGTGTGTACTCACTCTAAACAGCCATCATACTTTGTGTCTCTGAGCAGTGCAACCCCACCACCATCGAGCCCACAGCAAAGACCCACAACATGCAAATCTTTTGCTTAAAGTTGTACATTTGCAATTTGTGCAAATGATGCAAATTTCAATTTTTTTCGCATTGCCTAGCGCGAATAGTTGCACAAGAATGGAAGAGAAGTGCAGCCTAAATGCTAACATGCTGCTCCAACGAACAGTGGTGTAGCAGTGTGATGGCTATTTTCCTTGGTTTTATATGATTGTGGCATTGATTCAGCAGTGAGTCCACAGGAAATCCATTTCCCTCATCTGCCTTCCTCTCTTGTATCATGCTGTTCCTCTCTTGTTTTATGCTGTTTGGCCAAAATATTGAGGGATATCTTGTTACACACATTTTTGCTTTGTTACTCGTTGTGTGGTTAGAGGCTGGTTAGTACATGTCCCAATGACAGTTCCAGCCCTTCTAAGGGGAATGATGTAATCTGAAGGTTCAGAAAAAATACAGGCCTAGTCATGGATGTGTCCTACTCACTCATATGTGTAAATGACACTGTCTGTGTGTGTGTGCAGCCTAGCTTGGATTTACTTACCAACTTTTGGTTTATGTTCAACACATACAAAAGCACAGCCTTCTTATAGACTTTACATGTCTGGAAAATGGCATCGACATTTATAGAGGATCCCTTGGAGCTCGGTGTGTGGATTGTGATAGGTGCACTACTGGGTTGCAAATACAAATGTGACAATAAATGATATTATCAAAGATCTTGGCAAAAACACTCACAATAAGTTGATCATGGTGAATTTCCATTGTCAAGATAATTGCAAATTGGGGTAATCATGATTAGTGATGTGCAATACCACTGATTTTGGGTAGTGTTGCCGATACCAGCATGATTGGTAGGCTATTTCAAATTATAGCTACATATTGAAACTTAGGCATAGACTAATCTTTTCTTCAGTTAATTAATATGAGTTCTTATTTAAAGACTTCTCAGAGATAACAAACATAACGTAGAGAAATATATAGAATCTCTATATCAATATACAGTTCACGGTTAAGCATCTTCAGAATAGGTATAATTCTGTACAGACTTGAGCTTTAGATTTAGATTTTTTTCAGAATATTTAGTTTTTCTTTTATTACCTACTTTTTGACCACTTACTTTTTTATGTCACTATTTGTTAATATCATATATTATACCATTCTTCTTAAAAGGAGGCAGGGATCTCTTGACCTGAGGTCTGTCTTGTCCTAGCAGTAACTCTACTACCTCACAGCCCATCCACACACATCGCATTCAACTTAGTAGCTGTTCTGAGGCTGCGCTTGTGGTCTGCCATTATCAAAGTAAAGCCCAACGCATTACGCATTTAAAGAGCTGCATTATGCATGCGAGGTGGAATGAGAAGTAGTTCTTATCAAACGGTGGGTAATAGATCCTGGTGATAGCATAGTAACTTTGTACTGTGTATCTGTTGGTGACTAAAAAATTAGTGTGGCATGTAAATAACCATCTTTTCACATGAGAACCAATAGGATAATGTTGACATGAAATTTTCATGTCGTCCCATGCCTATTAAGAAAGCCCCCTATTGCCTTCTTCATTTTTTTCAATAATAAGATCTATGCATGTCCTCATGAATGAATGAAATGAGTTTGGGGAATCATACATCTAAATGCAGAAGACGAGACAAGTGTGGTTGTTCCAACTGAGTAATTAGTGGTGTGCAGTGTTCCAACCCCACCTTTTAGTGTCGAATAATTGTACTGGGGATCTCACCAAAAGGGTAACGGAAAGCAGAACCAAAGGGAGCGGGTTTTGATACTAGGGCTGGGTGATTAATTGAATTTCAATTTCGATTTCGATTTTGGCTTCCCTCAATCATTAAAACAAGATAATCGTAATAAATCGATCATTCTGCCGCACGCCGTGTCTTGTGTGGTAAATGCAGCAAACCTGTGCACTCCGCTCCGCCCCGCCCCCGCCTGAAAATCTTCACTTTCAGCCATGCCGGTGTGTATTGCCAGTGCGTGTTTTGAAAAAACGTGTAGAGGAAGACGGTAGAAGATGGCAGAAATGCAGCCTGGTAAAGCGAATTCTGTGGTGTGGAAATACTTCGGTTTCGAGGAGTCTGACTCGGAACAAACGAAGATATTGTGAAAGAAATGTCACGCGATCGTGTCTGCACCTCAAGGGAACACGACCAATTTATTTAACCATTTAAAGTCCACACACAGAGTAATACATGACCAAGTAGTGAAGGAACAAAAGTGAAAAGCTCCTCGACTCCTGCCAACACCACACAGCCCTCAGTTAAGGACACACTTTACAATGCCACCACATATCCACCCAGCTCCCACAGGCATAAAGAAATAACGGATGCCGTCACATACATGATTGCCAAAGACATGTGCCCTATCAACAACGTTAGCGACCCGGGGTTCAATAAACTGATTAACACATTTGACAAGCGGTATGTGTTACCATCAAGTCACCATATCAGCAGAATTGCGCTGCCTGCCCTTTATGACGAATGTCACGGAAAAGTTGCAAGAGAAGTGTCAACAGCATTATAATTTGCCACCACAACGGACCTATGGTCGAGCCGCACTGGGATAGTGTTTATTTTTTATTTTTACATATTATTTAATTCATTTTATCGTTATATTTTTCTCTTATTTATTTTCATTTTTCTTGTTTTTCAAGTCCGTGTTAAAAGAAATACCAGAGTTCAAAGTTCAATAAGTGCTTGTTCTCAAATCAATGAATAATCGTCTTTAATAATCGTGATTACAATATCAATCAAAATAATCGTGATTATGATTTTTGCTATAATCGAGCAGCCCTATTTGATACTATCCAAAACATTTGATAATGGAAACACAAAAATAACTTTAATGTGTAACTGGACTGCTTGGAAGAAGGAAAGCCTTTGTCAAGACTAATGAACAAATTATCAATGGAGTCATTTGGGCTAAATCCTTTGTTCTAACTGGCTGGGTCTTCATGGTCAGTGGCAAGGCTAGCCCTTTTTGTAGGGGCTCATACCCAACCAAAACTTGCCTTAGCCCATTCTATCGTTTAGTCCTCAAGTTGTATATCCTTTTATTTTTGCAAACCTGTTTCGTTTGGAGATGGGGAAAATGGTAACAGGCTCTAATGGGCCAGTAAAATCAAGCACAACCTCCCTGCATACATCTCTTTCTCTGATTGGTGGGTGGGTGCCTCCTGTTTTACAAAACAAAAAATGCAGCCTGAGAGCACCAAACTTGATTCCTAGAGGCAGGGCAGATAACTTGCAGTGCAGCTGTAGAATCATAAGAACTCGACAAATGGCAGCAGTGTGTTGTAATAGCAATGACCAGGTAATGCTTAATTTTTGGACCTTGACATAATCTGTCAGATGTCTATTAAACGGCAGTTGCCCACAAGACGATTTTATCAATGCCTCTTCTTACGTTTAGGTTTGCAGAATAGGCTAGTAATGATGCGTAGCATGATAAGCTAGAGTGCCAGGAGGTAGCGCTAGCTATTCAGTTGCAGAGAGTTAACTGGTTGCCAAGCGGCAAGATATGAAAGTTATAAAATGCCACCGTGAAACTATGTCTGATGCCAAGTTAGAAAGTCTATCAGTAAGTTAATGTGGCACAAAATAAGCATAGTCGAGTCCCTAGTCAGGTTGGTGAAGCATCGTGGCAATAGTATAGTGCTAGCAGCTAGTAGACTAAACATATAATAGTGACAGCATTTGAATGACAAGAATCTTCATTTTTTTACACTACAAAAGTCTGCTTTTCATACTGGCTGTCGATGGAAAGGGGATTCATTGTCACTATAGGCTACTGTGGGATACCATCTTAAAGGGATATTCCGGTGTAAATTTAATCCATGGTCTAACACACCGTGAAACTGTAGCCATTTTTAGACAGAGCACCAAGCCGCCAATTTGCCCGTCCTTTTGGTGGCTCAGTCCGCGGTTTTAGACAGAGGCCGGCAAATTGGGGGTCTGTTGTGGTCCGCCGATTTCCGCCTCAGAGGGTACACTTATTTCCGCCTCGCCCGCTATCTAAAAACGAGGCGGAAATGTGCCGGCCTCTGCGTGAGGTGGGCGGAGGTGTCAATGACCTGCACTGTTGTGCGACCTACAGCCGGGGAGTTTTAAAACCAAGAAACAGCTGATCACAGCAGTCAGTCCATCATTTCATCCGCGGACATTAAGATGAGCAACTGGACAGCCGCTGAGATCCAGGAGATGCTAGCGTCTCCTCGGTCTCTGTAGCTGTTTGGTTGTGTTAGCTTGTTGTTGTGTCTGCAAGCTAAGGACAGTCGCTACTTTCAAATTAAAAGCCCCCCGCTAAGAACCCAGTTCTAAACTCCAATGGGGTGCAATGTAAAGCTCCTATTTTGAAGACAAATTCATTGTCACCATTCACAGCCCAACTTCGAGCTTCACGTCACGTCACATGTTTACGCCTACCTTAGAGGCGGCTTTTGGAAAAGGAGGAATATTATGCCTCAGTTTTAGAAAGACAGGCCGGCACATTGCCGTCCTTACCTTGGAGCAAATGTGCCGCGTTTTCTATCTAAAAAGGGCTTGTGTTAGACTCCCTCTCGAGAGATCAAGTTAGCAGATCGCTAATTTACGGAGTTTTATCAACCTCAGAAACGACTGCACGATAACAATAAACTGCAGTAAATGGATCCAAATATAAACCGCCACCAAAAAGCCACAAATAATGCTCAGAACAGCACCAAACTTCAGCAACAGTACAAATTGGGTCTCAGCACATAGTCCAAGGCATTTAACCTCCGCTAGCTTAGCTGGATTTCTACTGAAAAGCTGACAAAATGTACCACTCTTCTGAAGCAGCTTCCTGTTGGCGGGAAGTCCCGACGATTCAATTACCGAGTGCAGTAGAGTTCCGCTGCTCATGGATGAAAATGTCTGATTATGACTCCATGGAAAAGCAATCAAAGTTCATATGTGTCTTATCTGCCAATTTATGACAGTTATTATCGAGAGCGGTCAGGGCAAAGAACGGAATTGAGCATTTCTAACCGCACTGGATAATCGTTCCCCGACCCGGAAGCTGATGGAGGAGAGTTGAAATCTGTTTTTAGCTTCCCAATAGAAATCCAGCTAAGCTAGTGGAGGTTAGATGCCCCAGACTATGTGCTGAGACCCTATTTGTACTGTTGCTGAAGTTTGGTGCTGTTCTGAGCATTATTTGTGGCTTTTTGGTGGCGGTTTATATTTGAATCCATTTACTGCAGTGTATTGTTGTCGTGCGGTCGTTTCTGAGGTTGATAAAACTCCGTAAGTAGTTTATATTTTATGTCTGTTTAGTTTTTTATTATGTGTATTTAGCTTTGGTAATTACAACAGGAATGTCATCATGCAATCTTAATGACAATAATGATGGTTGAATTAATTGTGGAAATTGAATTGAAGTGTGTTTCACCCAGTTCCCCTTTCTTCAGGGTGTTCATGTTCAGCGCAGATGTGCAGGTAGGTCTCTAATTGCAAGTGGAAATGTCACATGACAGTGGCTGCAAATTGCTGCAAAAGGTTTTGGTATTGAAATATAAACTTTGATTCATAGATATCCTCTGATGCTGATTTATTGAGTGATCCATGAATACGAGTGAGACAGCAACGTTCCTTAACATGTAAAGGTAAAGTTTCTTTACAAGCAGACATGAAAAACAGCAGTAAAGAATACATTCCTAATGAATAAAGACACTAGGTAAATGAGATATCATGTGACAAAATGCTTCAGCAAAATTCCTTCAAATTATGGCATATTTAATTTAAGTTAGAGAGGGCACATGACTGAAATGGAACCACTGGATCTTGGTCATACATCACTCACACATACATACACACACACACACACACCCACACACACTCACTCACACACACACACACACACACACACACACACACACACACACACACACACACACACACACACTCAACTAGACTAAAAAATAAACATACATTTTAATAGACATACATTCTTTTGTGTTTTTTATTTTTTTTTATTTTTACATCAGTAAGTAGGTGAGTAAAATTTGTAGGTGCCATCCCTGTGAATTTGGATATTACACATCACCATATCGCGATTTTGATAATATTGCTAATATTTGTATAGCCCTAGTTTCAACTTAATGTCTCAGCACATGCAAATATGCAAATATTGTAGTGCTTAAACTACACATTATAGCACTGGCTTTGAAATATGGAAGTGTATGCAAAGTTTATAAATTAGATAAACAAATTTGGATTTAGTTGGTGTTGATGTATTAAATGTTTTCTTCGATTCTAATTGTTAAAAACTTGGAGGTTATCCAGCTGTTGAGCTGTGTGTGTGTGTGTGTGTGTGTGTGTGTGTGTGTGTGTGTGTGTGTGTGTGTGTGTGATGTAAGGTTTTGTTGTGTGCCCAGGGCCACACAGAACATTACTTAACTTCACATCAACAGGAAACTGTAAAGCTTCAAGTGGTACTCTGAGCAAAGCTTTAGAGCCTGACTCATCTTTAATAGACCCCTCTGTGGAAGTGAGTGTGTTCATTCGCTTTAGTATGTGTGTGCGTGTCTAATGGGGGTTGTAGCACAGACACTTGTTTGTGAGAGAGCCTCTTTGGTATAATAATGGTTACTTGTGAGTTCAAACTGTTCGGAGGCATTTACAGGACAACCTGGCTCTGCTTTGACGTCCACAGCAGAGTTAACCCTTCAGAAACATGACAGTAGTTTCAAATGAGCCTGCCACAGATTGTATTAAATTATTAAAAGATCACTATTATTTGCAACATGAGTTATGGTACAGTGCCATATAAAGTATTTGAGATCCAGTGATCTTTTTAATCAGGATTTCACTGGGCATATTTGCTCAAGATTTAGAACATTGTTTCTTCTGTTTCTTCTTCTATTCAAATAAAAAGAACACTATTGAGATGTCAGAGGTGCCAGATTCAGTGTTAGTAATGAGAGTTTATTATGATTTTTTCTCACAAACGCAAGAGTGGAACAGTTGTAGCCATCTAAATTGAATGTTATTCACAGTAGGTGTAGCAAATATCCCTGTTTGTTCACAAGTGAGAAAACTGCTAACCACTTGTACTGACACTGTAGTATGCCATCGTGGGCAACACAGAAATTCCAGTTAATAGTTCAGAAGTAGTTTTAGTGTATTTGGCTATCATCAATGAAAGCTGCACTTTAGAGCCCTGAATTGAGATATGGATCATGCAGATACCATGGGACCAAATACAATTCTTGCAGGCAGTTTAAACCTTTTCTGTGGGTTGGAGGGGCTATCAAAAAATAATCAGCAGGTTCCTGAATTGCTAGCTTACTAGGTTAACTAACTTTCCCACCAACTAATAAGCATGTAGCATCACTGGTAATCCACAGTCAGTTTTTTAAACATGTCTGTAGCGTGCTGTGTTAATTTACTACAAAAGCAAACCAGACATTTCCGACTGCTGCTCACATTAAAAGCTTTTAATTAGCAAAATATGGGTTGGCTAGTCACAAGAGATGCATTGTTCACTGAGTTTCGCAAGCTTAACATTTATCAAAAATTAAACAGAGCAAACAACAGTCATTTGGGGCATTTAAAATTCTTATTCTTCTTATTATTATTAAAAAATAATTATGTTGGGGTAGATTTATTAAGTTTGTGAAGAGCTGCGAGTGACAGCCTGCATCTCGACCCTGTCAGAAAGGTAACTCCCATTATCAGGTTCTCTATTAGCATTGAGTTTAAATCTGAAGTATTACCAAAAAATTTGCCTTTGCTTTTCTCTTTGGCAACAAATCAAATGAGGGGGATTGGACGTAAATGTTTGCGGCAGGACTAGAAACACACATTGAGGAAGTGGGCAGAGGCGGAGCTCACAGCATGCAGGAGTGGGAGGTAATGGTCAGAAATCTAGCAGGAGCAGGCAAGGGCGGGATGAAGAAATGAGGTGAAGAGACTTGCGCAGGGCCTTCCCGTACATCCTCTGCATGTGTGTATGTTTGTCCATCCTCAGCTTTGTTTCCTCCTACAGACAATGCAGCTCATTGAGCAAACAACATGGGGAAGTGGGACACTATTCAACGGCTTCGGTCATAGAGTGATATGCTTGGAGACAGATCCACTCCTAGTTTGTTTTTGGTGTTTATGCTTCAGCTGGAAAACAAAAAAAAGTGAATGAGGGAAAACAGAGATACCAAAAATTATACAACGTTAAAAAAGATAGATAGAGAAGCGATTACCTATGTTCCTATCAACAGGTTATAAGCCTCCATAGTACTATGAAGAACTACCCATGATAAGACATTGCAAATGTGCGTGTCTGCGTGCTCTTGTGGGTCAGTGAGGTGCAGCTGCATGTGTACATAATCCTGTGTCTGTAGCAGTCCTGGGTGTGTCTGTTTGTTTTCGGTGGGTGTGCCTTCCTCTGCAGATCAACTCCCTGATCCTCACAACCCTGCTGGTGATGCCTGAGCACTTTTCACACTAGCCGTTTTTATACTGGGCAGCAAGCCGCCAATTTGGCAAGCTACGAACGGTCGCTACTTTCAAATTAAAAGCCCCCTGCTAAGAACCCAGTTCCAATGGGGTGCAATGTAAAGCTCCTATTTTGAAGACAAATTCATTGTCACTGTTCACTGCCCAACTTCGTGCTTCACGTCACTTCACATGTTAACGCCGACTCCGGTGGCTGCTTTTGGAAAAGGAGGAATATTACGCCTCCCTTTTAGAAAGACAAGGCGGCACATTGCCGCCCTTACCTTGGAGCAAATGTGCCGCCTTTTCTATCAACAAAGAGCTACTGTTTTCTGCCAACATAGAATAAGCTCTAAGTCATGCCAACAGCCATGTTGATCCCTGTTATGCTGTATAATATGGACAACAGCAAAGCAGAAGGAAACAGTTCAGACTTCAGAGTTACAGTTATGATTGGTCAGCATCTAGTTTTTGATACTTTTAAACATTCCCCAGGATTAACTACCAGCTGATTACAAATCACATTAAATCACTGCTATACTGTCTTTCGCCATTGCTGCAGTGCACTTCAACTGTAATTTTCCATCTTATGTCACATTAAAGTTTATGTTATTATGTTAATTTTTAGGTCTACTGCATTTCATGTATTTGTTTATTTTGTAAAAGTATTTTGAGCTGCATTTCTTGTGTGAAAGGTGCTATGCAAATAAAGACTAATGTAAATAATTACATTTGCATTATTTTCACACACCAAAAATATGATACATGTTCTGTAGCATTAGAACCATGTCCATCCTCGCAGCACTTAGTGGGTGATTGATTCTGAGATGGGCACATAGATTTGAAGTATTAACATCTCCAGCTGTCACCTTCTTCATGCAAATCTTGCACATAGCCTTGTCTTGGTTTAATTTCTTTCCCTTATCATTTGGCTGGAATGCATAATGCTGTCAATTTGCAGCAATTGCAGTTTTTTGGGGACAAACTCACTCCCCCGGTTGTAACCTTTGTTGTGCTCGTACATGTGAGTAGACATATTTCACTCTCCCCTCTTTGTGACAACAAGTTGAAGAAACTAGTGGCACAGTGCCTACTCTGTCAAATCTGACAAAGTAGACTAATCTTTTTAACTTGTTCAAACTTTTCAGCTCACTTCAATTAATACTTTACTTGGTTTTTCTGGGGTAATCTGCTTACTGACTTTTTAAAAATGACCTTTTAAAATGTACAGTGTAATAGCCTACCGCATCACATTTTGCACAACAAACAGTTAAAAAAGGTTTTGATTAATTTTACTTCCCCAAAAAGTGACTTTTGAAGAAGAGATCTATGGCTTAGGAACCTCCACAGGGAAGAGGACAATGGTACTCGGGGGCCTGGCTAATGTCCGTCTGTGTCAGATACTTTGTGTGATAGTTGTGTCATAGTACAACACAGGGTTGCATAACAAAATTAAAGAAAGTAACTCCTTCATGCTAACCTATGTACAGTTATTTCGGCTATTAAACATTTAATCATAAACGCGCATCTAAGAAAACATTTTGTTGTGCATCTTTTAATCTGGGGGAATGTTAACAACAGCAACAAGATAGAGAATAATATGCTCATCGTCTTCATATAGAAGGTTTAAAAGCAGGTAAACACTGTCCATCACTCTTGATTGCGTGTGAGTCCACCTCTCCTCATCCAGCTGTAGTCCTGCACTTTGAGGCTCTGAACACAGACCACCTGTCAAATGTAAAAGTCTGATTTCCTGTTACTTTTGACCAGTCTAACTTTCCATTTGTCCATTTAATTTTCCTGCAAGCAGACATTGGCTAGGAGCAGCCTTAAATCAAAACTAGATTAGCATGTCTCTTATACTGAGTGAAGTGTGCAGTGATTATCTCAAAGTCTTCTGCTCTTAATGCATAACCTGTGATTTCTTCTCCAGCACTGATTAATGTATTTCTGTCAAAGGCAATACGTATTTCGGCAATACAGCGGAAAATTCAACACTTATATTAACACGAATGTAGTGAAACTTCACGCTCGCCATTGCAGTGACACTTTATAACAGAGTAACTAATAATGATTACTGAGTAAAGGACTTGTGCTGATTGTGCCTGTACATTGAAGCATATCAGAAAATAATCTGACTGATGGTGTAATTAAAGTTTTTAGTGTGGGAAAAATATAGCCCTACCATAAACCACAAGCTTTTTTGCAGAGGGCAATTTTAAACTGAATAATTCACATAAATTGAGCTGACCTACTGAGAAAGAGGCAGCTTTGCTACAAAGATGTAATTAGTTTACAATAATGTTACATTGGTCAGTCAACAGAAACACTGACATATGTCAGAAATACATTACATGGAGATTGAAAGTCACTTGCTACATCATAAACCACATAATCAAAGCTATGAATTAAGTAAAATTAGATAAAATGGTCAGGTTAGAGTTTACGTGGGGGAAATTGCATCCAGAAAAAAGACACTAAACAAAGTGAAATGTAAATAACATATTCACAAGAAAAGTACATAATTAAAATCTTTGGGAAATGATATTATAATAATCTATAAATAAATCCCATGAGTAATAAAGATGGATATAATATGATATGTCTTTAGTACTTTTTGACGACAAAACTTCTCGGTGGCACTGACCAGGGGGGTCACCTAAGTGATGAGGATTAACCTGGATATATGTTGAAAATATTGGCGAAATGTAACAATTGCTAAGATAAGTCTTGACCAACTTGTGGGCTGACATTGACATTGGAGTCCATTCATACCATGTAGTAATGTGGAAACAATCTGGCAGTGTGTGTAGCTATGACCAGAATATGTAATCTAGTGCTTGATCATTAGATGAGCTGCAGGTGCGTGAAGTGCAGGAGCTCCAGCTTACCACGCAAACCATACCTCAGCCTCAGCACAGAACAACCAGCACACAAAGCACATAGAAACAACCCCACAAAAAGTCCACAATCATGACAGTCAGAAGCTACTTATCAAAGAATATCAATATTTATCCCTGCATTAAAACAAGACCGTCCCCTATCCACTCATATCAGTTATTAATCATTACCCAGTCTGCGTGGAGGGTCAACCACAAAAACATTCATTCCAAACCACATAGTGGTTATATAGTGGGTGAGAAAAGCCCTCCAACATCAGGCCTGCATGGATTCAGGCTTACAACCACATTCCTCTTGTTCTTCTTATGTAGCCTAGATTCCTTGTGGTACATTGCTGCCCCCCACAGGATGGGATGCAATTTGAATCTGTGTGCACATTTATTTCCAGTGACAAGTATTAACTTGCTGTAAGTTAAATAGACATTTGATTGGCTATTTTTGTGAGTTTGTATTCATTTAATTAATATTTTTCCCTTCACAAGCTCAGTATTCTGTAAATGATTGAGTGTGTAATGTCATTGTGACAAATGTTCGTGGTTCTCATGAGAAAAGCCAGGGAGTCCCAAACCTTGCTGGTTTTGTCTTCCCCACTCCCCTCCCTCAGAGCTGTGAGTGTGACTTCACTCATGGGGCTTTTCTATCCACATGTGCTGGCTCAGCTTGATTTGGTTTGACTCAGCATATCAGCCCAGCACAGCTGGGATTTGCATTTCCATAAATTTCTCCGTTTCTCCAAACGCTGAGTCGGATTCAACTTTTCAGCTGCAGCCGGCAGTGTTTTTTTGGTGGGGGAACCACCTGCAGCACCCTCTACCACAGCTAAAACCGACTACACTCTTTAAAATTAATAGGAAAACCTGTGTTTTTGCTGCAACAGCAGATACAATGTGAATTGAGTCTAAAACAGGTAATGGAAAAAAACTCTATGCTGCTCGGTGTTAACTTACATGGCCAAAAGTGTCAATAGAAAATTTTAAAACTAAGACTTTATTGGGGGTTTGTGACTCAAAAAGGTTGCGAATGTTGAAGTTGAGTTAGCTTAAACTAAAGTTCAGTTCCCACAGACCCCTTTTAGCCCTTTTACCTTTTCTTTTAAAAAAAATGTGTAGTAAAGTGTAATGTGATGTCTGCTGGATGGGCCAGCAATGGTTGAGGGCATTAAACAAGATATGTACCAGTAGTTTTATAATCATTCAGAGTTTCTTTGGTTGTATAAGTAGCATTAACAAATTTGATTTGTGTCTATGGACCATCCTTAAGTCTACACAGGCTTATACTACAGAATATGTCAGCTATGATCTATGATGTTTCCGTATACATGCGTGTATGCACGCGTGTGTGTGTGTGTAAACAAGCATGCCTGCCTGCTTGAGTTCACTGCCTGTAGAGCAATTGTGCAGGTGTGCTTTTTTACCACCTGGGGGAAACACTGAGTCCTTGTTAATTCACCATTGTGCTGCAGACCAGCGACTCTTCGAGCTAGGTGCCTTATCATATTCCACAGGTTCTCCAGCCACAACAATTTAAGCATGACTCTCGTAATCCATGGTTCTAATCCCGTGTCTAGGGACAGCCAGGAATCCTTGGAACTGCAGTTGTTTTGAGTGGATAACTTCAAGCACAATCAAAACACATTGGTCATATTTCAAGTCACACTGGCCAAAAAACAAACAATAATAAATCAAATTTAGTAATATCTTTCTGTCAAGTAGAATTTGAACATCTTTCGGTTGGTATTGAGTTATAAGAGACTTAAGTTAAAGATTCAGTAACTGTTGTTTGCCGCTTCCATGTGGTCTGACCCTGTGTGATCAGCTGCCTCAATAGTACTGAGCATGTGCAGCTTATCAGAGATCAGAAAGAAGCAAGATGGATCACTCACTAGTAACTTCTGTTCCGGCTTCGAAACAAAATTGTGTCTAACAGAAAGGCAACACGTTAACTGCTCATTAGTTAATTACCAGGTTTACCCGGATGTAAGAAAACCTGTGTCTACAAGCTAATTTCATAATCAGCGTAAGGGCCTATAGGATTAAGCTTGCAGTTGTTGTTTAATTTGGTAGTATTAATAATGATTATGGTTAAAGAATGTCCCCAGTGCAGTTTTTAGTATAGCTGCAAGTGTGAGGAATTAATTGCCTGTGATCTGTCTACTGAGCAGAATAGCTTTCATTTTATAATGAAATCTGCTGAAGCAAGTCATT
The DNA here is from genome assembly GCF_900880675.1 of Sparus aurata. Lineage (NCBI taxonomy): Eukaryota > Metazoa > Chordata > Actinopteri > Spariformes > Sparidae > Sparus > Sparus aurata. The sequence continues at coordinate 477,923 of NC_044210.1, read as the reverse complement.
TCTTTTTTCAGAGGCAAATTTAGCTGAGTAAAAACACTAGATGAAATGTGTTATTTTTTTATGTATACTAATTTTAAATAATGGTGAGTTTGAAATGCAGATAGTGTCACCATGTGCCCATTTATTAAGCATGGTTCATGTTCTGAAACTACAGGAGCTAAAAATTGTTAATATGTATATATTATATATATATATATATATATATATATATATATATATATATATATATATATATATATATATATATACATACACATACACATACACATACACACATGTATAGTCAGTAGTATCCGTTTGCTGCTGACTGTTCTTTTTTGTTTCCATGTTAATGCTTGTTCAGAGATACACACTCAACATTCCTTCATCATTGTGATGATTGCACATTGCCTCTCTTCTCAGATATCTTACTCATAACATTTAACTGAAATAATTGAATATTTTTTTTAACTAGGCTTATCAGATGACAAAAACACAGCACAGTGGAGCAGGGATTAGTGGCAGTAACCACCTCAGGCTGGCCTGCAGGTCCTGGTTAGCTCTTTGACCATTAGTCTTGGGATGAAAGCCAGAGGATAAGCTGACAATAGCACCAAGAGCTAGACAATACACTTACAGCAGCCCTTGGCTAAAAAAACAGTGAACATTGAAGGAAGAGACCCTCTTTTTCCAATGTTCTCCGGCATATGGCTCTGGGTCAGGAACATATAACTCTCTGGACTGAGTTGATGCAGGAGAAGCAGGTAGACTGGGTTGAGTTGTTGGAGCTTGTGGGGAGAGTTGGGAGGCTAAAATAGCTGCCTGATTAGTTAACAGAGTAATTTGGTTTACCAGAGCTTGATTGCTGTCTGACAGAGTCTGGTCTTGTTGTCCCAGTAATGATCCCTGATTGGAGAGTGCTAGGTAGATGTCTGCTGAATCCGGTTCCGTGTCTTCTGGTTCCATGACTGATAAATTTGTACTGTTGTCTGTCAAAGTAGTGGACCCAAAAAGCAGAACACGGATAAAGTTGAGTTTAAGATTGGATTTTATTGTAGAAAGGTTCTGATGTAGAGAGGTTGTTGCGGAGCAGGCAAGGAGGCCTGCTGGCAGGAGAGTGGTCGAAGGAGGCTGATGAGGACTGCAGATGAAAAGTGGACCACGTAGGTGAACTGACAAAGACTGGAGTGAGGAACCAGGGAGATATAATTTTGAGTTTTGATTAGTGGATGATCTGCAGCTGTGCATGCGGAGCGTCAGCCAGACACACAAAGGCTGTATCTCAATTCAGAGTCTGCATCCTTCGGAGGCCACATTTGAAGGCCAATTATGTCACAACGCCGCATGAAGGCTGCCTGGGTAGCTGGCTATTGGCTAATATGGCGAAAGTAGAGTCGCTATTGTTCTACTTTATGTTGATGTAGCTACTGTAATGAAAAGCACAGGTGCTCGTGTATTGATTAACTGATATTTTATTCCAAAAGTCGTCATAAATAAAGGGAACCACCACATTTAACAGCCTTGAGGACCGAAGTAGACAAACCCGGTAGAAACAGTGCCCGCCCGTATGCGACGCTCCTTGAAGTACAGCGAACGCATCCGCAAAGAAGCGGGTATAATCTGATTGGTCAACAGTAGCCGGCCTTCTATTGGTTGCCAGTGTTGATACACAAGAAAAATCCGTGAGCAGAGGAGAGATCCGAGAGCAGAACTTGACCTGTGAGCAGGTGTGTGTTCTCAGCGCGTGCACTTAGATCTGAGCGCGCAGAGGGCACATTTGAATGCGAGCGACATTTTTGTTTGCAAGAAGGAGAAATGTGAACACAGGCATGTGATTTTTTACTTTAAGCAGACATTTTGAAAGAAAGCAGAAGAAATTTAAATGCAAGCACAAAATGTGAGCATGAGGAGAAAAAATCTGAGCACGCGAAGGAGCTGTGTCACTGAAAAGGAATGAAATCATGCTCTCAAACTGAAAATCTATGCTCTTGATTAATGACATGATTTAACTTCCATAAACACTAAGCTCTCTATCGTGGCACCCCATCCATGTCTCCGATCCTGTTGGAGAAGGTTCAGCAGCACTGCCAGTGACTCTCTACTCAGCCTGAAATCCTGCCTGTTGTCACCATTATTAAAAAACCTGTCCAGGACAGGAACAGCCAGGTTGAACCTGCAATGGAGGGGTCTGGTCTGGATTGGGAAAGGAGGGGAAGAACAGTAGAAGAAATATGGTTGATTAAACAAAAGCTACATAATTGTAGTTAATAAGATAATTCTAGTTCATTTTAGAGCTTTGATAGATGATGCTAAATCTGTTTATTGACCCAGTTATCAGTCTAACTAGGTATCTCAATCTGGTTTTGATGATTAATAAAATATTTTATAATAAAATTAAGGCCACGTTTCTTTAACTATTAATCAATTCTCAATTCTCAAGTACCTCAAAATTGTACCAAATTACTCCACTGCATTTTTACTAAATTACTCCACTGCATTTTAGAGGGAAACAGCCTAGTTCGACAGCCATGCAGAATACTTTTCAGACTAAACATACAATCTATTTCCAATGTGACGATTTGTTCGGTAAGAAGAAAGCCCCTTATCAAGTCATTTCAGTTGATAATTGAGTCCTTAAACTTTTATTTTCTTTCAAAAAGTGAAAAAAAAGAATGCCAATGTAGTTATTGTGTTGAGTTATTACTCTTGTAAAAAATATGTTGCCAGTACTGCTACAATCTTCTTGTTATTTCATTAATGTTTGATTTCTAGAAAATGTTTTATTTTAAAATAAATCACTGGACTGTAAGACTCAAAATGCTTTAAACAAGTAAATAATAGTCATACCTTCCCCAAGTACAATAAGATTCTGCTGATACATTGTTACATAAGTGGTGATTATTTTATAATATGCTGCATAACACTAAGTATAGTGGCCATTCTGTAACTGCTACTACTACAACTTGAAATATTTTGTAACATCATGGAGTCGTACAGGGGAAGTTCATTGAGCAGCTATATTTCTGAAGTGTGGGATGAAGATGTGGGATAGGAATGCATCTGAGAGTAGTACAATGTGGCTGATGTTGCAATGCAATCACCTGTCAGTGTTCAGTACCAAAGTAATTCATGGGAAGAAATAAAGAACAGTAGGTGGAACACCAAACGTGTTTAAATTCATCACCACAGCACCACTATCTAGTTATTGAAAACAAATTCAGTGTATGTTAGAAACTGCAAAATGGTAATTTTTCCATTTCAACATAAATAAAATACACAATGCAGGCCTGAAGTTTGAGTACCTTATTATTTCTGAAATAGAAAAAATTAAGAAATCAGCCCGCTCAAACATTCCAAAATCATACAGCTGTAGCATATTCACTTTAATTAAAAAGAGCAAATACAAAAGAAAATGCGGTTTATATTTTGACTATATTCTATTTCAGTGCGCCGTCATTCTCTTTTTTTCCCAGTCGCATACAGCAGTCAACTGTCAACCTGAAAATAAATCAAAACTACGTCAGTTCAGGGTTCAATATAAAAATATATATTTATAAAATAATAGCTTATTAAATTATTTCTTTCACCTGGTTAATGTGATTTCTGCTCCCGATCTTAACTGCATAGCTTATCCATATCAGGGCTGTAAGACGTCACATTGATCTTCACACAGGATTGCAAGCTGTCATCTGTGAGGTGGGAGCGATGTTTGCTTTTTATGTAGTTCATGCTGGAGAAAACCTGCTCGCATAAGTATGTGGATCCAAAGATCGACAGGACTCCAAATGCATACTTTTTCATGTTCATATAAGTGTCAGAAATGGCATTCCATGTTTCGAACACAAGTTTGTCTGTTTGGAGAGGTTTTCAATATCACTCCATTGGTGCTTCTGTGCAAGACTGGCCTTTTGACGAGCAACATCCTCAAGATCAGCTGTCAAGCTTCTGAACTTAGACACCCATATGTCTTAATCAGCCATGTCAGCCAATTCGATCTCAAGATTGGGTTGACTTACACCTGTAAATGCAGTCATATTCAACAGGGATGGATCGGTGGTCAGGGACGTGACAGGAAAGGATAACGTGTTTTTTTCCTCTCTGATATCGCAGATTCTTTTCCAAACGCAGTTTGCATTGCAATGATTGCACGCTGCAAATGCTTGTAGTTTATCTGATTATGTGCTTCTTTGAACTCTCTCAAAGAGGAAAAGTTAGACAGCGTACCTCTCTGTACATCTCTGGCAAAAACTGTCATCTTGCGCTCAAATGCCAAAACCTCCTCCAGCATCTGCAGGGCTGTGCCTCCTTTCCCCTGAAGACTTTTGTTCAGCGTGTTAAGGTGCACTGTCCACCATGAAGTGCAGCTTTTCCAGCCAATCTGGCTGTTCCAGCTCAGGAAAGATGAGCCCTTGGCTTTCCAGGAAAGTTTTTATGCGCTCCCGAAACACAGCAAACCATTTCAGCACCTCCCCTCTGGACAGCCACAACCTTTGTTGTGAAGCAAGAGTTTAGAATATGCGCTTTCAACTTCTTCTCATAATGAACGGAACTGTCTGTGGTTTAATCCTTTTGCCATTATTTTGTTCACTATCTGAATGACAAGATTAATCACTTCTGTGCATTCCGGAGGAAATGTTTGAGCGCACAAAGCCTCCTGATGCAGGATGCAATTAAACGTGAGCAGCTTTCTATCCATTGACATCTGAAGTAAAGTCACAAACCCCTTGTGTGCTCCTGTCATACTCGGTGCCCCATCAGTAACCACTAACACCAGGTGTTTGGTGTTTATTTCTTTGGTTTTTAAACAATCCAACACAGCCTCACACATGTCCTCCCCCCGTGTTTGGCCTTGAAGTGGTATCAATTCAATGATTTCTTCCTGTGGCCCAGCAGAATTCACATATCTGCATAAGAGCGCCATTTGCTCAATATCACTTACGTCTTTTGACTCATCACACGTGATTGAGTACGCTGGAGCCGAATTAATGTCCTTTATTTGTTGACAAGTGTGTTCTGCCATTTTTATGGTCCTGTCCTTGACAGTCTTTGCAGAGAGAGGCATATCTCTAATTTTCTGAAGAATTTCACTCGTTTTTGAAATCTGAGAATAGGTGTTGTGATTTCTTGATGAGCAATTCTTTTATATATTGTCCATCTGTGAATGGCCTCCTGTGCCTGGCTATCTACTGATCTGCCACAAAACTAGCAGAAGTACTTGAATTTGTAGATTTCACCCACCTCTTCAAAGCACTTTTGCTCTGATCAGCTTTCCAAAGCAGTTCCGAAACGGCTCTTTTTCTTTCATCTCCAGCTGGGTATATTTCAGCAAAGGCTTTTTTAGTCTGGAAATGTCTTTCAACATTAGATTTTTTGTTGTTTGCTAACTTCTCGCCACATATTAAGCATACAGGCAAACCAGCCTCATCAGCAGTGAAAGCAAATGAGTCTGTCCATGAAGCATTAAACGTTCTGTTTTCGTCAGAGACTTTTCTTTTTTTTGGCTTTATCCATGGTAGCCTACCGGGGCCGAAAATTCAAAACAAGTCAGTCGCCTGGTGGCAACAGATGTCACATGCAAGGTGTGAACGACAAAATATTGAAACACCTTTTAATTTAATGTTACAAGATCGCCTCAATCTCAAAAACAGTAACTATTACATTGAAAAAACTAAATATATAACATAACATTTATTTTATTTAAATACATAATTGATTCACATTTTTTTTTTCAAAGCTTCAGGGAGCCACGTCAAAGTGATGAAAGAGCCGCACACAGCTCCAGAGCTGACCCCTAGGTCTAAGTCTAAATATTATTAGGACCCTGACAAGCCTGTCAGCCAATATTGGGCCTGTTAGTGAGTGTGGCCCTAGTTTCTGTTTCTGTGTTCGGCCAACTGAGCACATTGAACGGGTGGCAGGGCCCGTTGGTGGGGGAAATTTAAGGGAAAAAAGGAAGAAAAGCTCCTAACCATCAACAGCTTGAGTTGTTGTGGTGGAGAAAAAAACGTGATTTCACATTGTTTGATCTGCCCTAATCGCATTCGTCCATTTACTTTTCCATATCTGGACAAACACTAGGAGCATCCTTGAAACTATGTTGGATGCTGGAGTCCTATTCTGACTCTCTTCCACCCTGGGACAGTCCCATTGGTATGGTCGAGAGATGCATTGGGCAGTGATGGGCTCAAAGTCTGCTGCTCTTATTCCAAAACACCTGCTTTCTTCCTCAATGCTGATGAAAGTATTTTTGCCATAGGCATTGGGTGTTTTCAGAAATAAAGACAAAAGAATGACTTAAAAATGGAGCAGAATTTGGAGGAGCTACCAGTTGCTTCGTATGCGGCTGATGCCATTTAAAAAATCTAGATATATCTATATCATGCATATTTGTTGTCTGATATGCACTGATATTTTTTCAGGATTATAATACAGAAAAAAGACACTAGGTCATGTATATTGATTTAATTCCCAGTAAAGTTGTTTGATAAAAGTGTTTAATAATCACCTTTAAGGGTTTATTGCAAAAATATGTGAATAGTCGTATCTCGAAAATCAAGTAATGGTCAGGCTCTAGTGAAAATATGCAACTATTTACTACCAATTACCCTGATAGGGGTAACTTCAGCCTTCAAAATCTGAAATAATAGGCAGCTGGACTTGTTTCAATTTCTTGAAGACATTTCCCCTCTCTTCCAAGAGGCTTCTTCAGTTCAGAATTACCATGACCTTGATGACTAAGAATATTCATTGATATGCACATAGGGAAATATACATTTAATACCATTCTTGTCACCTCGCAGTATGTGTTGTTGAGAAATATAGACAGCAGAAGATCTAACCAGGAAACAGTTTCTCTCACATGCCAGGAAATGCATCATCCTCTGACACACACACAGAGACACACACGCAGTGCCACGCCTCTACACACACACAGGCAGTGATATGACATCCTGCCCAGTTGGCCATATGTGTCACTGCTGACTGCTGTGTCTCCCTCCATACCAGGTAAAGAACAGACATCGCGTTCCTGATTATCTGCCTTTTTAAATAGCTTTTAACTGAGCCACAGTCCTCTGTGTTCAAGCGCCTGAGTCTTTTCATGTGCTGCTTTACACTGTTAGGGGGCACTTTACACTTGTTGTTACTTAGTGAGAACATTTCAATGTCGGTGCCTCAGATCTGAACATGTGAAAACTAGTTTGCATGCTTGTCAGCTGTGAGTATGTTGACATCTCAGCTAATGGAACATAGAGCAGAGTCTATTGATAACATTTGAACTAAAATGCAGACAAATTAATCTTTATTGGAAATGAGGGTGTGACAGACAGGACTTTTTAGTCTGGTTGTAATTAATAATTAATAATAACTAATAACATAATGTTTAGGCACAGTATAGTAATGAACATTTTGGGGATAAGTTGGGCCTAGAATGAAAATGAAGACACACTAGTTTTGCAAATAAGGCTCGAGAACAGCTGACAGCTGTAGTTTTTCTCAAACATTACTCAAACAGAAGGAAGTAGTGTGGGGAACATTGGAATAATACATATTTCAATTTATTAGTAACCTCTTTTAAATCACTGATACAAACCTACTTTTATGTGCTGTCACAACTCTAAAATAGATATTTGGTCTTTCTATCCTTTAATTCATTTCACTGTTCTTAATCTCTTTAGATTCTGTTTATATATCTATCTGTTTCTAGTTCCTCTTTTTGATACCTTCTTGTTGGTCTTTGTGGATTGTATTCCTTTATTTGCATTACTTTTTGTGATTTTGTGATTTAGTTGTATTCCTTTTACTTTTAATTCCTCATATTGACATTTTGGTTGCCTTCTTGTTTTAATTTCTCCCTAGACTAGGCTTCTTTGTTTGGCTTAACTCTTGTGTGTTAATTCTGTTATATCTTTCTCCCTGAGTTCCCTGCTTTTGCTTGTCTGTCAGTGCACTGTGCAAATTCTGTTTTTCAAGGTGTGATGTACATAAAGTTATTATTATAATTACTAAAATAATTATTATAATTAGAATTGACCTCTATGTACAAAGCACCTTTCATACATGTTGGTGCAATTCAAAGTGCTTTACAGATGACTGTTAAGCGTATAAATAATTAAGTGTAAAAATAATACTTATCAAGTAGATTAAGAGAAGTAGAATAATAAAATAAAACTTTACTGGCACTCAGTAAAGTGCATACACCTGTCAAGACCCAACAGTCCCTTGGCAGGATGTTGTTGGGTGCAAGCCTCACTGATTATTGTACAAAACCACAAATGTATAACTTAACTGGATCATATTTGATAGAGACAATAGCCTTTAGACTTTAGCTCCTCTTAGACAGTTACCACATTCTTGTTTAGTCATGCAGATAACATTAGCTGTCATATAGCTGAATAAAATTAGGTCCCAGGTTGCCACTAGCCAAACCTGGCAGGAAAACCACCTTGGTGCTGTCTTCAGTAAACTGTATTTGTGTAAGTCTTCAAATTGGCAGCTGTTGGTCTCAGTTGATCCCTCTTGTCACATAATTAGCCGTGTTCACTGAGCGCCTGGTGAAAATAAGAAAAGGATTTGATATTTGGTCCTTTTGTGAGTTTTTCCAGGCTTGACAATATCTGTGGCAGTTCATGGCAGTGGAGGAACCTGTGATCCAGTGCAACAGTGTCACCCATTGATGTTTGTGGTTTTTTTTTGTTTGGTTTTTTTAATGACAACAATGGAGCTCTTTGGCAATAAGGAAAAATAATATCACTGACATATCCTTTAGGTTATGTCCAAGTGACGCTTTGCCTTTTAAGAGTGTTTCTGTTCTTAAAGAAAGCTGAGTTCCCGTTCCTGTGTTACATCAACTTGGCTTCTGTGTCACTGTTGAAATAGATTATTGTTAACTGATTAGTATTGACTTCCCTGATCCCTGATTGCATTATGGTTAGTCTGTTCTTGTTTAGTCAACTGATTGAACAATCAGTGCGTTTACATGCACAGCTTAGTCAGATTACAGCCATAGTTCGACTATGCTGCTCAATCGGACAACTGCAATTATCCGAGTATACATGCCGGTGAGAAAATCAAATTACTGCCGAAAGCATGTCATACCCCGGTGGCTGTGCCCATTTCAACTAGTGTTAACGGGGCCACCTCCGGCTGACCTCTTTACGTCACCAGCTGTCTCGGCATTCAAGAAAGATGGCATATGAAGAGCGAGACGAAGCTACATCTTTGTACACTTCGTATATGGTGTACATGATAATTACACAAACTAGATGCACAATGGCGCTCTTTCTTGCGGTGATTTAGGAGGAAAGACGCCGCCGCCGCCGTCGTCCGTCTACTTCCGGCTCACAGCCCCGGGGAAAAATCTCGCGCCTGCGCAGAACGCAAAATACGATCCGATCCGCTGGAAACGTATACATGCAGGAGTTAATGCGACTTTCAATCGAATAATCTACGTGGTGTAATTCGACTATGAGAAATCCGATCAGGTCCGATTTTAGTCAGACTAAGGTGTATACATGCATCTTAAAAATCCGATCATAGTCAGACTAACGCAGTAATTCGGTTTTCTTGAGTGTCATGTAAACGCACTGACTGATGCAATAAAAAATATCATGTAAACTGATTTACGCTCATCAGAGATGTTTTATAAATTAAATTGAAATTATCCTATTCATGATTCATGAATGGGAAGTTCCTGTAGCAGGCAAAGGACAGTAGTATTATAATACAATACTATACCATGATACCTCTCCTTCACACACTTAGACCTGTGATACCTCTCCTTCACATACTTGGACCGTGATACCTCTCCTTCACACACTTGGACCTGCGATACCTCTCCTTCACACACTTAGACCTGTGATACCTCTCCTTCACATACTTGGACCGTGATACCTCTCCTTCACATACTTGGACCTGTGATACCTCTCCTTCACACACTTAGACCTGTGATACCTCTCCTTCACATACTTGGACCTGTGATACCTCTCCTTCACACACTTGGACCTGTGATACCTCTCCTTCACATACTTGGACCGTGATACCTCTCCTTCACACACTTGGGGTGTATCAGTCTGTCACTGAAGGAGCTACCCAGTGCTGTGATAGTGACCTGCAGGGGTTTGAATCCCTTCACCAGTAGCAATGAAAGCTTATCCATCATCTTGCTCTGGGTCAAGAGGGCATCCCAGGATGGAGCTGGCCTTATTAATAAGTTTATCAAGTCTCTTCCTACATGCTGCTGAAATGCTGTTGCTCCAGCAGACTACTCCATAGAAAATGGCTGATGCCACCACAGAGTCATAGAAAGAAGTCAGGAGTGCTCCCTGCACTCCAGAGGACCTGCGCTTCCTCAGCAGATGGAGTCTGCTCTGACCTTTCTTATATTTTGCTGCAGTATGATCAGTCCAGTCCAGTTTATTGTTCAGGTGAACTCCCAGGTATTTGCAAGATGTCACCATCTCAATGTCCTTTCCCTGTGTGCAGGGTTGTCTGTGACTGCAGAAATCCACCACTAGCTGTTTGGTCTTTCCAGCGCTGAGCTAGGGCTGGGCAATTATTTGAATTTCAATTTCGATTTCAATTTTGGCTTCGCTTGATCATGAAAACAAGATAATCATAATAAAACGATCATTCTGCCGCACGCCGTGTCTTGTGTGGTAAATGCAGCTCCACCTCCGCTCCGCCCCGCCCCCACCTGAAAGGTTTCGCTTTCAGCCACGCAGGAGGTATTACCAGTGTGTGTTTTGAAAAAAACGTGTAGAAGAAGACAATAGAAGATTGAAGAAATGCAGCCTTTGGTAAAGCGAATTCTGTGGTGTTGAAACACTTTGGTTTCGAGGAGTCTGACTCGGAACATCAGTCAGTTTTAGTTGCTTTTTACAAATGTTTTATTGAATCTGTCATCACCTTCAATATAACAGCCTGGTTTGGTTCATTGTCCAACATACATCGCAACCCGCTTAACAAAATCATAAACATGAGCAGTAAAATAATTGGACTGGCACAGGAATCACTTCACAGCATCTACAATAGACGGACTAAACAAAAAGGTTTTCAGATAGTTTCAGACACTGCTCACACACTACATTGCCACTATAGTCTCCTACCCTCAGGCCTGACATACAGATCCCTCACTTTTAAAACAAAGAGAGCCATGACAAGTTTTGTCCCAGCATCAATCAGATTACTGAACAGCTGACCCGGTCTGGCTTGTGTGTGGGGGTGTGTGTTTGTGTGTGTGTGAGCGTGTGGATGAGTGTCCTTCTCTTTTTAACATTTGTTTTGTACTTCTATTTTTTTTTTTGTTTTGTATTCACCTGTATGTATTTATTTGCTTATTTATCTTGTCTAAAATTTGCACTGCACTGACGCTTTTTACAAATGAAGTTCCTAACGGAAAAATAAAGTTCTTTGAATTGAATGAATTGAACAAACATATTGTGCAAGATATGTCACGCGACCGTGTCGGCATCTCAAGGGAACAAAACCAATTTATTTAACCATTTAAAGTCCACACACAGAGCAATACATGACCAAGTAGTGAAGGAACAAAAAAACTCAAAAATGAAAAGCTCCTCGACTCCTGCCACTGCCACACAGTCCTCAATTAAGGACACACTTTACAATGCCACCGCATATCCACCCAGCTCCCATAGGCATAAAGAAATAACGGATGCCGTCACATACGTGATTGCCAAAGACATGTGCCCTATCAACACGTTAGCGACCCGGGGTTCAATAAACTGAGTAACACATTGGACAAGTGGTATGTGTTACCATCACGTCACCATATCAGCAGAATTGCGCTGCCTGCCCTTTATGACGAATGCTGCGGAAAAGTTGCAAGAGAAGTGTCAACAGCATTATATTTTGCCACCACAACGGACCTATGGTCAAGCCGCACCGGGATAGTGTTTATTATTTATTAGGGCCTAAGCAGGGAACCTGCGAGGTCCCTATTGTTTTTCAAAGGATTATTTAGGGGGCCAAGCCCGAGGGGCCGAGGGAACGCGTATGCAAGCAGACCAATTCCTAGGACCAGCGGTGCTAGGAACCCTATTGTAATTGTAAAGATTTTCTTTCTCCCGCTAAAAGTGGTGCTGCAGGCTAAACCGTGCAAGGGAGGGCGGTGCAATTTGGAGGGTTGGTGCAGACACCTGCACGTACCTCAGACACAAAAAACTACATATATCTGCCTGCAGGGGGCGCTATAAGCTAGGCCAACTTCAAACTTGCGCATTCAAAAACCTTGTATCCCCAGATTCCCTGAATGGTGCTGAATCACTTTGCAATTGGCCACGCCCACTTCCGCCTAAAATTTTTTTTCGCAAAATCGCAAAAACTGGAAAACCTACTTTTTTCGAAACTCCTCCTTGGGATTTTGTCCGATCTGCGTGAAACTTGGCACGTACACTCTTCAGCTGGAACTTATCTAAAGTTATTAAAAGAATTTTGCCCGGTCAAAAAATGAGCAAATTATTGACGAACAAATTTCTGTAGCTAGCTATAAAAATGTAAACTGTTGGATATCTCGGTCAAACTAAATGCTATTAACACCAAATTTCAGATCCTTGGTTGCTATGACACTGGGAAGGGATGAGCCGATTTTTGGCCACTAGGGGGCGCTAAAAATATGGGAAGTTTATATCTCTTGAACGGCTACACCGAATTTTACGAAATTTGGTCGGTATGATGAAGGGCCAATCCTGATGCCATATCTTGAAGGTGGTCATGACTGGTCAATGTGGGCGTGGCTTATTACAACAAATCCAAATTGGCACACATTCAGCCTTTTGCACTTCCAGCGCACTTCCCATTACAGCAAATACCACGGCTCAGACGTTGGCCTGTGTCCTCACTTTTGCCCCGAGCCCGTCATCCTTTGGGGACAACTTCCATGGGCTCTGCGGTGCACGGGCTCAGAGTCGCGCAGGGGGGCTTGGCCCCCGTTTATAACTACTTGCAATTCTAGTTTATCTTTTTTTTGTTTGTCCCAAATGATCGCATTTTTCACTGCCTGAACATACTCCAAAACTCACCAACCTTCGTCACACCTGACGTCAGTCAGTCACACCTGACGAAAAATGTCATAATCTATTGTTGTTCTGAATTTCCACCACTAGGTGGCGCTGTTATTAAGGAAAGTGCATTTTGGCTTATAACTCCCATATGCTTTGTTGCATATTCAAAAGCCTTATATCCACGCGTTCAGTGAATTTGGATGAATCTCGTGGTATACGCCCATTTCCACCTCCGTTTTTTTGCAAATTCGCCAAATTACGCAAACCTACTTTTTCAAACTCCTCCAAGGCAATTTTAACCGATTTGCACGACACTTGTCACACAGCATCTGTGGACCCTCCTGACAAAAAGTTATTAAAAGAATTTTGATGGGCCAAATAATACTCAAGTTATTAAATTACAAATTCCTGCAGATTTGGTTCAAAACAGGAAGTGTTGCATATCTCCACATTGGTGTGGTCGAATGACATGTAACTCAAATTACTATTTCCCCATGAGCCCTTGAGGCCCTGTGCAAAAATTTTGGTGATGGCCATAAGGTGGTGCTCTTTAAATTTAAGTATTTTATATCTCCACAAGGATTCATCGGATTAACATGAAACCTAGTACAATATTTCTCAGTGCCCTCCTGAGAACAGCTGACGAAGGGTTTACCAATCCGCCACTAGGTGGCGCTCTGGTGGCCATCTAATTTAATGTTTGGCACTGTGCCCACACCTTATGGAAATGAAATTCATAGAGGTGCTATAGAATAGCCCCTGTGACTCACACACCAAACATGTCCAGCAGGTGGTGCTATTTTCAATGCAAGCATAACTCCTACATAATATGTCACACATTGTTAAACCTCATATGTTTTCCCTTAATTCAGCCATTTCCCTGAATCGCGACAAATGAAATCCAGCAAGGTTTCGAACTCCTCCTAGGCAATTTGAGCGATTTGCACCAAACTTTGCATGAAGCATCTGTGGACCCTCCTGACAAAAACTTATCAAAAGAATTTTGATAGACCAAAAGATGCCCAAAATATAAAACAACAAATTCCTGCACATTGTGTTCAAAACAGACAGTCTTTCGTATTTTCACCAAATACATTCTGATTACCACTTTTGCCAACTGTGTTGCATGGCCCGATGAGGGTTTGTGCAAAATTTGGTGCAAGGCGGCCAATAGGTGGCTCTCTGGTGGCAGTCTAATTAGTGTCAATGGAATTAAATGGAGAAATCTTCAAACCCTCTTCAAAACTCACCGACTTTCAACCTCTCCTTGTCCCTCATACTTTGAGCTAAAGACACCATTCCAGCTTTTAAAGAGTCAGAAGACTATTGGCATGTATTGAATTTTTAAAAATCTTTAACGGTTTTCAAATCATCACAGTTTTAGTTTTAAGGATTTTCAGGCCATCTCTGATTTTATAATGGGTGTGTATTGCGTGAGCTAGAGGGCATGACATCATCGCCAGAGTGGAGAGCAGCTGGAAGAACTGGAGAAAAAAATTCTCTTCAGCTTGATTTGGATCCCACATCTTTTACACTATATAGACACATAGACACTATATACATAGACATGTAGGACATCTTGTTGGCTTTCAGCTGATGGTCTTATTTCAGATGTAGGACTTACACTTTTGGCTGTAGAAGTCCTAGAGCAACAAGCACTCTAGCAAGTCCCCCATAAGCCACAATGTTAACTTTGAGCTTAATATTCTTTTCTTCAGCAATGTTTCCTATGACTCAATATATAAATATTTTGCCAATAACCTTTTTTTTCAGAAGTCACAGGAGTTTGGGAGGCATTTTTCCCATTCATTCTTATGGAGACATTTTCAACTTTAGCTCTGCTACTGCTCCAGCATATGTGCAGCCAGAGAAACTGTTCACCTTTTTAGCTATTTCAGCCGACTTACTTTTCACCTTTTCAGCTTTTTAAATATTCATCTTTCTTCATCTTCAGCTGTCATCTTGCAGCAGGTGACATCTCACATCCCATTAGTTAATCAGTTCTTCTCTGACCTTGCTGGATTCTCTGGATTTTTTTCAAGATCTCCCGAGAGAACCAGTGTGCTTCTTGGAATGATAGCACACAGACTCCCAAGAGCAAGTACAGTAAGATGGAACATCCATATCCATGTCGTGAACACTGTGTTTGAGCACAAAGGTGACATAGGAGTTTGAGCCTACCACAGTGCGGAAAGCTAGATGGTTGGTGAGGCTACTAGACGATGATACTTTCAGCTTCTTCCTGAAACTATTTCATTGCATTATGCCTCGTGTGGACATTTTCTTCAGCCAGCTCCAGAAGCGGACCATCGACTCAGTCTTTGTCCGGGGAATCATGCAGCAGTTCACACAGTTTTTCTGACTTCAGCGTACATTATGTTATACCAGCAGTAGCAGGCAACCGACGGCAGCATGCCCCGACACGCGCTGCCTGCGAGGGCCCGTTCATTGCTGCTTGCAGCTTTAATTTTTACATACTATTTAATTCATTTTATTGATATATTTTTCTCTTATTTATTTGCATTTTTCTTGTTTTTCAGGTCAAACTTGTCATGTTAAAAGAAATACCAGAGTTCAAAGTTCAATAAGTGCTTGTTCTCAAATTAATGAATAATCATCTTTAATAATCGTGATTAAAATATCAATCAAAATAATTGTGATTATGATTTTTGCCATAATCGAGCAACCCTACGCTGAGCTGGAGGTTGTTCAGCTGGCTCCATTAATCCACAGGACAAGAAAAATCCTCCTGTCAAATAGATGGTTTATTAGAGGCATACCTAACAACATTGGCTTATACCCACAAGGGTATATAAGCAATAAACCCTGGGTTTCCAGTGTTTATGGTACATGGAAACTTGTGCCACACACCTAACATGCTCTGGAGTAGGTTATGTTTGAGATAACCGAGCATCACATTCATTGCCTTCTGACCAATCAATTCTCTGGAAAATGGAATAATAATTTATTTGTTTGCAATTCTGGTAGCTTGATTTAACGAAATACACAAATGTAATTACAGTAGATACTCATGCTCTAATGATGGGTGATATTATAAGCCTTTTAATTACACATTCACACATCACACACATCACTTTTTAAAATGTCCTCTCTAAAAGTGGCAGCTATAACTGTTTTAGTCTGGATTACGTGTTGAATTTGCAGATTTTGCTCTTGTTTTTTATTGGTTCTGCTCCCAGTAGACTTGTTTATGTTGTGATTGGTGAGATACTGGAAAGTATCAGATCCTGAGTTGAACTTGGTTATTATGCTTTTCATTAAAATGGCAATTTACAAAAACATAAATACATAGGACACTTATCATAATAAAAAAATATATTTTGTGGATGGCCAATTTTAGCATCTTTAGGAGAACATTACAATTGCACATTTACTGTATGTATCAAAATATGACTGAATATCGAGTAAGGGGAGTGTGTGCGGACTGCCGAGGGTACTGGTAAGAAAATAGAATAAACTGGAGAGACACAAACTGATGTCAAGTGGCATGGCTAAAGGGGGGATCACGAGGGACATTTATTTGTTTAAAGTTTCACTTGGATTTACTCCCGGTTGTTAATTGCAAGTAAATGTGTTTTTGTTTTTTATCAGTCTATGCAAATAAACAATTACTTCAGACTGTAGGACGGGAATGCTCATGGCTAAGCAGCATAGCAGCCTCTCCTTTGTTGTTTGATGGCAACTGGCAATCTGCTTTGAGATGCATTACCACCATCTTCTGGACGAGCGGGCCTTTAAGGTTCAAAACATTACATCACACAAACAGGCTATGAAATGACACTACACTGCTGCACACCAGTGTCAATAAACCACAACTCCTTATTCTGTCTGAATGAGGCCTTACTGGCCACTTGGAACTGCAGTGTGGTGGCTACAGAACTACTGACAGCTTAGCCACTGCTGGGTAAATGATTCTGACGGGGAGAAGGAGGAGGATAGGGAGTGGGGGAGAGGAGGGGAGGCGTAGTCCTTACTCTCTCAGGGATTAGTGGAAGCTTCTTGGTCCATTTGCATGTGAATGGATCCTAGAGCTCCTTTTAGCCACCAACATCCCCCTCCCTCTCTCTCTTTTTGTTTCTCACCATTTTGCCACTGCTCGCACTCCTCCTGACATCAGGGAGAAAAGGAGAGAGGTAGAGTGGCGGAGAGAGAGGTAAAGACATACTGCGAGAGAGTGCACTGCCATCATTGCTGCGGCGGACTAACCATGCAGAAAGATTACTGTAGAAAGCAGACAGTTCTTCCGTGTTTCAGAGAGTGCCTCAGTGCCAACTAGGAAGCCACACAACAGGCTTTGTGAATAAGAGAAGGTAGGAATTTTTTGGTTTTTCTGAGCCCCTATGGTCATCGGTGGGATATGCTCAATCTCCTGGCCTAACAATGAAAGCTGACAGGACTGGTCCACTTTGGCGGTCAGGATGGGGGTCTGTGTGTGTGTGTGTGTATGTGTGTGTGTGTGTGTGTGTGTGTGTGTGTGTATGTGTGTGTGTGTGTGCGTGTGTGTGTGTGTGAGAGAGTGCTGGGGGTAAGAGAAGAGAGTCTCTGTAGCTTGAAAAGAACCAGCCATGGCTGGCTCATTGCAAACTGTTGAATCCTTAAAGTCAGTGCTGTTGCTTGAAACTGAAGTGCACAGTTGCTTTCAAGATAGGGAATGTGCTTTAACTTCTGAGATACCAAACACATATTCAATGAAGTGCTTAACAGTTATCCAAATTCCATTGCAACTAAGCATTATTTCCACAATCGATTCATTTGCAATTTTTTTCTCTTGATAAATCAAATAATTATGTGGTATACAAAAAAAGTGATCATCACCTATGGACCTAAGCGATGTCATCATATGTGTTGTGTCCGAACAACACCTCAAAACCCAAAGATAAGCAAAGGAGGAGGAAAAAGCAGGATATCCTCACTCTTTACACAATCGTCAACCAACCATCAACTATTCAGCCTTTTGGTCACACCAAAATCTGTTTCAATAATTGATCGAAATAGTTACAAATTAATTTTCAGATGCTAGTATCTATGACACCAGTTAATTTGTGTATATATATCTATATATATATCTATATATGTATATATATCTATATATATATATATCTATATATATCTATATCTATGTATATATATCTATATCTATATATATATATATATATATATATATATATATATATATATATCTATATATCTATATATCTATATATATATATATATATATATATATATATATATATATATATATATACATATAGATATAGATATAGATATATAGATATAGAGATATAGATATATAGATATATATATAAATTCTGGTTAATTAAAACTTTTATTCTAATATCACTGGTTCCATCGCACAGCCTTTATAATACTATTTTCACCAAAATAATGTTGAAGGTAACACTGTGACATCACTACAACAAAGATTAATTTAATTGTAATTTTACAACACAGGGCTTTACAAATCGTACAGTGATACCTCATTTACGCTACACAAGGAAATTGAGTGTTTTGGGTGAGTTGATGAGTCTTATAGCTAGAGAAGTGAAGCTCCTCTTAGTAGGGGGAATTATCGACGAAAAAAGGCTGAATCGTTACACGGTGAATAGAAGCACCAAAATTGGTATAGATACTCTTTAGGAAGTATCTCATAATTTCAGAAGGGATGCCCAAATGTTTCTGTCCATTAAAGGGAAAATCCAAGATGGTCCCCAAAAAAGACCCAAGAGTAATATAATATTAATTGGCTTCGAAATTATGCTTTATTCTCCCATTTCTTTTTTGCATGTGACATATATAGACCACTATCAAATAATATGTGCAATATATACCAGGAAAATAATGTTAGATGGCTTTTAAACAGCTTTAAAGAGAAAGAAATGGTTAAAAACAGTCAGAATGAAAAGTCATCAAATGGATCCTCATCTGGGTGGAAAAAATATTTGTATAATACAAACTTAAATGGTTTTAAAAACTTTTACAACAACTCATCTATAACTTTGAAAGAGTATTTTATTGATAAAATGTTTATGTGAGCAGAAATGTTATGCCAATGTTAGCATTAGCATTAGTAAATGTAGACTCAGTAAGATATGCTAATAATAATAAGTTAAGGTATTGTTGCTCCCAACACAAACCTCCCCCTCCTGCAATGTCAATACCATTTGAATAAGACAAGAAAGTGTATGCCACCAAAGGTAGACATGTTCTCTCATCTGGTCATTCCACTTCAATGCCAGAGTGTGACCATGAGGAGGCTGACACAAGAGTATGCATCCATATAATAGATGCTTTACTAAAAAGGTGTGCAGAGAATTGTAGTAAGAACAGTGGATACAGACATTGTTGTGATTCTTCTTGGGGTTTTTCAACTGCTTCTTGACAGCTGCTCATACATCGATATGTGGGTTGCTTTTGGTATGGGGCAAAACTTTAAAGAAATACACAACAATAGTATTTTCAACACTCTCAGGAAGGAAACATGTTTGGCTCTCCCAGGTTTCTACACATTCACAGGTTGTGATACAACTTCTCAGTTTCAAGACAAAGGCAAAAGTCAGCATGGGCTTCATGGAAATCATTTTCCAGAGGTAACAGATGCCTTAATTGCCATGACTGCGATGTCCTTTTCAACAGCTTAACCAGAAATCAAACATTTTTGCAGTGCTTGAGCGGTACACTTGTTTTTTACGACAAAACAACTGACCTTGAAAAAGTCAATGATCTCAGGAAGGACTTGTTTTCACATGGAAACTATCCCTCCCACACAGGCTGCACTGCTACAGCATTCTAACCAAGCAGTGTACCAAGCCAACATTTGGTCCAAATGTCTGCAGACTATTCAGTTGGTGCCTTACCCAGCAAAATACGGATGGACCAAAATAGATGATTCTTGGACACCTGTATAGACACTTTTACCAGAGGCAGCCAAGTATGTGGAGAACTTCATAAATGCGGCTGCAAAATTGAGCCTCTCTGCTTTCGAAAGTGCCGATGCAAGAATGCAGGGTTGCCTTGCACAGCACTGTGCCAATGTACTGGAGGATGTGAATAGATGAACTGTAGAGCTTAGATCGGGCCCAAAATATCAAGCCCGACACGAGCCGGGTTGGGCTCTAGAGGAGTGACGTCACGTCCGTGAGAAGTCACGTTTTCAGCACGAGGACAACTCATGTGTAACACCACGCAGCGACACAAGCAACTTGGAGGGAGGAGAGAGATGCGCGTTTTCTAGCTGGAAATACAGTCATTATTTTGAGTTATTAAAAACAACGCGCACACACACACACACACACAAATGCTTGATCAAGGGCCCGGCCCGACCTGGCCCGAGGATAGTGACGGGAAATATCGGCGCGCGCTGGGTCGGGTCAGGGTCAGGGTCGGGCTCGGGCTCGGGCAGAGAATCTAAACTCTCATGTACTGTATAGGCCTTTCTTCAAAAGCTCAATCCCTGTGTGCAGATTTTGTGACTCACTTTCCAGGGTGCCATAGGATCACCCAAAGAATATATACACCACATTTCGTGCTTTTATGAGGTTATTTTGGTGGGTTTTGAATTAGCTGCCAATTGTATCGACAGTCATATTGATATTTCTTCCGAAACTCACTTTCTCTTCACAATTTTTGGGATTCATTTTCCAGGATGGTTGAGGGTCACTCAAAGACTATATACCAAATGTCATGTTTTTATGAGGTTGTTTGGTTTTCGAATCAGCTGCCAATTACATGGGCAGCCATTTTTTAATTCTTCAAAAACTCACTTCCTGTTTGAAAAAGATTTTTTTGGGCACCCCTTCTATACCAAATTTCACGCTTCTGTCCACTGTGTAACATTTTTCCATATAATCCCCCCTACTATCTGTAGTCTGGTGGTACGACAGCAGATACTTCTGCATCTTTTGTCAGATGGCAGTAGAGTGACCAGAATGTGTCTGGGTTGGTATTGTCTTTTAGTAATCTTTGGGCTCTGTACAGATACAGTATATCCCTTAACAGATCGCACTGATGATTTGAAAGAATTTGGTATTGGAATCTAGTCTTCTTGTGTTTCCATAAGAAGTAAAGCTTTTCAGTGTTTATTTTCTTACTAGGATGACGATGATTGAAGATGTCTTTCTCTCCGTTCCTCTGACATCAACAATCAGCTCCTTGGTTTTGCCAATTTTGAGCAGTAGATTGATCTCTGTGCACTACTCTGCAAGGTTGTTGATATCCTCCTGATCCGAACTCTCATCTTTGAGATGGTAATATGGTCAATGATGGTGGTCATTGGCATACTTCACAATAGAGTTCTCTTGATGTCGGGGAGTTCAGTAATGGGTGTACAGTGTGAACAGGAGGGGGCTGAGCACATAGACCTGGGGGGGCTCAGGAGTTGAGTACTAACATAAAGGAGGTAAGTCTAATCTAAGCTGTCTGGGGTCAGGTTTGTCAGAAAAGAGGAGCAGTCAGATTAGAGAATCAGACAGGTTCCAATAAATCTTTCTGGTTAGCATAATGTAATTGTAAGAGAAAATGGGAGGGGAAAAGTAAAATTGTTACCCAAAATGTTATAAACATCCATCACAGTTTGCTGACTGACATCCTGTTTCAAATAAGAGCTACTGTACTTAATGAAGTTAGCACACAGTTTCCCTGTGTAATGACAGATTATTGTTTTAGTTGTAATCAGAAGTTGTGTTGTCCATTGTTGTATTATGATGTATTATTTTGCCCTCTTCATTTTACGGAGCTGTGTAGAGGAGAACTGTACACTTTTAAAGACAGTTTGTGTTGTGCAATACTTGAATTGGAAAACTGTGGTTTCCTTCAACACATGTACAAGAGGAAGTCTGCTTTAAGCGTAAATGGTGCATTTATGAAATGTAACGACATCTGTTTAGGAATAATACTGGACTGTTATGATCTTGTGCAACAAAGGTTCAGCTTGGTGATTCTACTGTGACTGAATAAAGCAGGGGACCCTAGAGGGCCATTCACACATAGGTTAGTCCATACAAATGGCTTAGCTTGACTCAATTTCATAAACACCCAGAGCACCATTTGCAAAAACAGGGCTACCTGCTCTAAAGTGTGTCTTTAACTGATGACATGCTTTTCTTCAGTAGTGGTTTAATGGCTGTAAATACTCTTTAAGTATTTGCAAAAATCACTACTAACAAATCAAAATCTTGCTAACTCTAAGATAAACACTTTATATTGTTGTTGGGTTTTCAACCAGCTGGAAGTAAGCCTGATGAAGAAGAAGCAGCACTAATTTGTATTAAAAAGTTTCAAACACTCATATCTGCAAAGGTATCTGCACTTCAGAAATAAATGTCAAATGTAGTTGATTGCATCATGTGTAGTATCGCGGCTACATCAGAAAACAGCTGTCCACTTGTAGCAGTGTTCACCATGACGGTATTGTGGACATGTGGATCCATGTTTTATATTTTATCAGGTTCACTGCTACATTAATGTGCAAGCTTATTTTTTAGCTCTTGTTCCTGAGTTTGTGTGTTTTTGCTGGATGAAGATGATGTCTTGGCAGTTTCGTGCGGCGTCACTATGACAATCAGCTAAGATTACACTGAGGGACATTATTACAGTGTGGGCTTACACCTAAGCCGCCACTGGAAAAATCTGAATGACTGTATCTCATGGACAGGATCCTGATTAGAGTCTCATTCAGACAGAAACATGATGTAACGTAATGGGGAGCATCACAGATGCTTATCACCTGCTTTGATACTTCATGCCTAATGTTTTGTCAGTCAGTCAATCAGTAATACCATGTATGATGCCTTTGAATATAGAAAGTTATATAGATGGTTAAAGTCAGAGGAATTTTTAATGGGGATAACACATGAGACAATAACACATTTGTCAATGACCATTTTCTCCGTGAGGAGCAGAGGACATTGATGAGATGGCACCAACATCATGGAACACTGAGACCAAAATTTTGTTTGATAGATAAACTTAACCAAAATCTGTCTTTATTTTTGTTGACAAAAAACAGCAGTCGAAATATTATAAACTGTTTAACTGCAGCATTTTTGTTTCCTCTGTCCTGCATGCCATCAGGACAACACCAATAACAGGCAAACAGTCAGTCCCATCTCAAATTACTCTGCAGTAGTCATTTGACTGATAAGCTTTAGCTCCGATCAGCGGTGACAAAAGCAGCCGGCTGGACACGCTAATTTTGGCCATCAGACGCGGTTCTATTGAGGTGTGTTGAAATTAAGGATGCTTGCTTGTTAATACTTTTCCGTTCGTCTCTGTTCAAACAGGGCTTGAACATCAATCAATCTGCACCAAGTTCCATCGAGAAGTAAAAGATATTAGAAAATTGAACACTGTTAAAATAACAGTCACCACCAAGTTAATACATGAGGCTTGCCAGCTTCTCAACAGGTTCTGCACAGATAACTCCTTTCATCATCAACTCCAGTAAAAACAATGTATCTAATCCAGATTCTTTTAACTGAGACTTTTTAAAACAAGGTTTATGCCGTCAAGTGGTGAAAGTAATTTGTTCTTCTGGAATTTAATTGTATTATTCTTCCGTACGTTTTTCTGCACGCTTCTTCTCCTAAGAAC
This sequence comes from Sparus aurata, assembly GCF_900880675.1. Taxonomy (NCBI): domain Eukaryota; kingdom Metazoa; phylum Chordata; class Actinopteri; order Spariformes; family Sparidae; genus Sparus; species Sparus aurata. The sequence goes on along the minus strand of NC_044210.1, from coordinate 454,317 downwards.
TTTGTGCTATGGAAACCATTCAACTACAAACTTTGTGCTATGGAAACCATTCAACTATCAAAATGTTCAGCTTTTTGAGGACATGATGGCTATTACTTTCGCTTTTCTATCTATTATACTTTTGGAAATATTCAGCTTTTTCTGCAAAATTTTGCCGATTCATGGGGATTTTTTCAAATTTCATTCTGCTACAACTTCAGCATACATTCAGCTATAGAAACCGTTCAACTATCAAAATGTTCAGCTTTTTAAGCTCTTTCAGCCTTGTACTTTTCAGCTTTTCAACCTTTCAACTTTTTCAGAAATTTAGCTTTTTCCCAAAAAAATTAACATTGAATCAAATGGGAAAATCTTCAAATCCTCTTCAAAACTCATCAACTTTCAACCTCTTCTTGTCCCTCATGCTTTGAGCTAGAGACACCATTCCAACTTTAAATAAGTCACAAGACCTTGAACTACTGGAAATGTATTCAGTTTTAAAAAATCTTGTACGGTTTTGAAATAATCACAGTTTTAGTTTTAAGGGGTTTTAGCCCGTCTTCTCATTTTATAATTACTATTGCGTCAGCTAGAGTGCGTGACATCATCGCTAGAGTGGGGAGCAGCTTCAAAAACTGTCTCTGAAGGGAGGTTTTACTTTCCCAAGGCTCTAAGTAAGAAGTTGTGGAAGAAGTGTGGCCCAGGACACATGTGTGTACACACTGCTAAAAGTATGTGCTCACATGCTTCCCAGACTGAGTGATTGGATCTCATCCTCATGCTGGGCAAATTTGAGTGTGTCCATAGGTTAGACTAGAGCTACATGCCAAGTAATTAATTTAGTATTGTACCATCATAAAGTTGGGGGAGTCAGAAGAGCCACATTAACAGATAGTTGAAGAAAATAATGGTCAAATGTATTTTGCAGAAGTTGAGATATCCTGTTTTTTAATACCTGGTGTGATTCAAGCTCCAAAATCACATTTTCCAGAATGCAACCAATGCCCATCTTTTTGTTCGCCCCTCCTTGCCTTGCAAAAAAATAAAATGAAATAAGGTATGTTATATATACACAAATACATTTCCATCTGTCCTTTTATTCATGTGATTTTAACGAGGAAACACATCTTGCTTGAGTAGAGCTGAGTTCAGTATAGTGTAAATGTATTTGCGCTTAAAATACTTTGACCTGTGTGTCTCTCACTCTGCCCTCCTCTATACTGACTGATGAGGATTGGTTCTGTTCCAACACTTGTACAGTTGGATATTTATAGCTGATTAAATTATGTGGACTAGCTCTAACCAATAGCCTTTGTGTGTGTGTGTGTGTGTGTGTGTGTGTGTGTGCGTGTGTGTGTGTGCATGTGTGTGAATAAGGCCTAGTTAAATGGTATGGCTTATTGAGTCATGCAGAAACACATGTACATAAATGCTTCAGTCATGCCAATTTCAGGCAACTTTGTCAGTGTATCTGTTAGCCCATACCAACACATGGACCTACATACACACACACAGCTTCAAGTTCTCAGGGGGATTTTCACTGCCATTCAATCCTCTTACAGCACAGACCAGGCTCACACATAAAAGGGAAGGTATAGACTTCAATACATACAGTATGTGCCAGCTAAATCCTGAAACGTGTGTGTTCAGGTGTGTGAACATGCCCATGTTAGCCTCAGAGAACCAGTAATAGTTCCTTTTCATTTGTGGATCAGAGCTTGTATACAACTAATTATTCCAACACATGACTTTCATAGTGCTGATGTTTTGCAATATGATTTTTGATCTACTTTGATGCATCACATTGTATGGAATCCTCGATTTTCTGTGTTACTGTACACAGCTACTTTTTCATTGTGCCATTTTCCTTTTTATTTAGAGAGAAATAATAACAATACAATGATTTACAATATAAAAGCTGCATGTTATACTTGTGTCTGTCAGACCTGTCTTAGGACATAAACATTTCAAAAACAACACATAAAAACCTTCAGCAGGCCTGGAATCTAATAAAGTGCCATCTTCACATAGCAGTTTTCAAACAAGCACAAGGCACTTTTTGGATGTGGCGATCACAAACATGACTCTACTGCACACACCAAGTTGCCAGCACCTCCTTAGATCTTGGCTGTTTTGGCTGGACATTAGGGTCAAGGGAGTACAGCTAACACCCAAAACATACCTCACAAAGCAACCAGAAATGATTGGAGACAAAGCACTGCAGAATTCTGAAGTGAAAACTTGTTGATTGGTTTCAGTTATTTTCTCCAAAGGGTGTGCAACCAAATATTAAGTTGAGGGTGCCAATGATTTAGTCCGACCCAATTTTTGAGTTTTATGTAAAATGATGTCAAATTTGGCTTTTTTCGTATGCTTTTTTGTGTTGTCCCAATGCACTTAAAGGACGTTTGTAAATGCAACACTTTTCTGGGAGAAATGGTGCAATGGTGCAAAGTTCCAGGGGTGCCAATACTTTTGTGCATGACTGTATATATATATATATATATATATATATATATATATATATATATATATATATATATATATATATATATATACATATATATATATATATATATACATATATATACATATACTCCCAGTCAAAAGTTTGGACACACCTTGTCATTTAATGGTTTTACTTTATTTAAATGACTATTTACATTGTAGATTCTCACTGAAGGCATCAAAACTATGAAAGAACACATGGAATTATGTAGTAAACAAAAAAGTGTTAAATAAATCTAAATATATTTCATATTTTAGATTCCTCAAAGTAGCCACCCTTTGTTGACAGCACTGCAAGCCCTTGGCTTTCTCTCAATGAGCCTCATGATGTAGTCACCTGAAATGGTTTTCACTTCACAGGTGTACCTTGTCAGGGGTCATTTGTGGAATTTATTGTCTTCTTAATGGGGTTGGGACCAGAAGTTGGTACACAGCTTGACAGTCCTGTTTGACAACTGTTAGAATTCACATTATGGCAAGAGCCAATCAGCTAAGTAAAGAAAATTACAGTCCATCATTACTTTAAGAACTGAAGGTCAGTCGGTCTGGAAAATTGCAAAAACATTGAATGTGTCCCCAAGTGCAGTCGCAAAAACCATCCAGTGCTACTACAAAACTGTCTCACATGTGGACCGCCCCAGTAAAGAAGACCAAGAGTCACCTCTGCTGCTGAGGATAAGTTCATCAGAGTCACCAGCCTCAGAAATCGCAAATTAACAGCACCTCAGATTAGAGCCCAGATGAATGCCACATAGAGTTCTAGTAGAAGACACAGCTCTACATCAACTGTTCAGAGGAGACTGTGCGAATAAGGCCTTTATGGTCAAATAGCTGCTAAAAAACACTACTAAGGAAAAGCAACAAGCAGAAGAGATTTGTTTGGGCCAAGAAACACAAGGGATGGACATTAGACCAGTAGAAATCTGTGCTTTGGTCTGATGAGTCCAAATTTGAGATCTTTGATTCAACCTGCCGTGTCTTTGTGCGTTGCAGAAAATGTGAAAAGATGGTCTCTACATGCATGGTTCCCACCGTGAAGCATGGAGGAGGAGGTGTGATGGTTTGGGGCTGCTTTGCTGATAACATTTTTGGGGATTTATTCAAAATTGAAGGCACACGGAACCAGCATGGCTACCACAGCATCCTGCAGTGACATGCCATCCCATCCAGTTTGCATTTAGCTGGACCATCATTTATTTTTCAACAGGACAAAGAACCCAAACACACCTCCAGGCTGTGTAAGGGCTATTTGACCAAGAAGGAGAGTGATGGAGTGCTGCGCCAGATGACCTGGCCTCCACAGTCACCTGACCTAAACCCAATCGAGATTGCCTGATTATTGTGTACGCATCTCTTAACTGTATATTGGCCTATGTGTTCAGGGCTGGACATCCTTCCTGGACCAGACAGGAATGAGGAAGTTGTTCCTTTATGATTTGGTGGCCTGCTCCTGCCGGTATTAAATAATGTAAGCTGAAGTCAAAGGAACTCTCTGCAATCTACATAAAAATGACATTCGGTATGCATTTGTATCATGACCAGACACGAAAAAAAAAACATTGGGTACCAAACTGTCATTCTAAAGGCAGGAACACACTAGCCCAACCGTTGGACGTCTGAAGCGTTTGGAGAGGCTCGGACGAGGTCGGGAACACATATGTTTGGTGTGTTCAGCTGCGTCGGAAGCTTTCGGAGCCGCGCGGACGTTGTCGGATCCGACTGAGCATGCGAAGTCTGAGGAGGAGGGCCGTCGGACGTCTGAGCCATTGGATTCTCTGATTGGTTGTGTGCCAGCTGAATGGCCGTTCTGATTGGCGTTGTGCTGGCGAATCAGCGCGGTGTATGGGAGGGGCGGAATACTGTGTGCGCTTTGTTTTTCTATGTACTCCGTTCCGTCATTCCCCGTTTTCATGTTTTGCAGTACTGGCACGAGACTAGTTGTTATGTCCGTTCAGGACGAATTAATTCTTGTTCGTCTGGTAATGCCTCACTGCATGTTTAGTATGCAGCTGTTTTTATCGGAAATAGTTAAGTTTCGTTTTGATCGAAAGTAAAGAGAGTTGCGTGAACAAGGCTCTCGTTTACAACTCACAACACAAGCGCCACCCGCTTATTGCATCTCGCGCAAGCGCAGAGCGTACACGCTACTGTGGAGTAGGCAGTACGTCGAAGCGGTGTGTTCAATGCCGCTTTTCTGCCGAACGGGTCAGACAAGAGGCAACGGAGTGGTCGGAGAGTGGTCGGATAAGGCAGTTGGACGTCTGGGCGGTGTGTGGGGGCCTTAACAGGAAGTCGGACCATTTTGAGTTCAAAGTTCCCATTTCACCCCAATTTTGATCCATTTCCATGCCTCGTACTTTAGCAAACTTCTCCTACAGATTGAACACCATAGATTCCAATTCACTCAGTATCATCCTCAAACCTTGAACATGAAAAGTTATCAAAAGCTTTCACCTACATCAAACGTGGTGGGTGTCATGGTGTGGTCCATTTTCATGCTTCCCCATAAAGCATCAAGTCCTTATAACTTCACCATACAATTTCCCATGTACACCAAATTCATCACACATGTATACGATGTCGCCCTGAATACCTCCATGCATCAATACTGTGTCATATCCATAGCGCTACCTACTGGAAACAGGAATTCAGACAAACATCCTATTTACATGATATTTATAGGTATTTTCCTCCATATCATACACTACATGATAACATGCAACTAAAAGGTGAGCAGACCCTCCAACAGCGTCACCGCCAATCAATAATCAAAACACAATTGACCACAAATTCGTTTGAGGGATTTTTTACCTGTAGTCCATTTTGTTTTTATGTATTCCAGGGGGCGCTATAGAGTCCCCTGGTTACAGGTTTCGTCAGCCATCGTTAGGATGGCACTGGCAATAATTGTATTGTAGTTTCGTGTTACTCCGACCTACCGATGTGGAGATATAAAATACTTGAATTTAAAGAGTGCCACGTAGTGGTAATCACCCAAATTTTGCACAGAGCCTCAGAGGCTCATGGAGAAGTAGTAAGTTGAGTTTGATGTCATTCGGAATACCAATGTGGAGATATGCAACACTTCCTGTTTGGTACAAAATCTGCAGTTGTTGTTTTTTTAGTTAATTGAGTAGTGTTTGAAATAACTTTTTGTCAGGAGGGTCTACAGATGCTGTGTGCAAAGTTTCGTGCAAATCGGTGAAAACACCTGGGGGGAGTTCGAAAAAGTAGGTTTGTGATATTTCGAGAATTTGCAAATAAAAAAACGGGAGGCGGAAATTGATGTGGCCTTTATCACGAGACTCAACACAATTCAGGGAAATGCGTGGATATAATGTTTTTGAATGTGCGATAAATTATATGGGGTTATAAGGCAAAACGCACTTTTCTTGATTATAGCACCACCTAGTGGTGGGGATTCACAATAGATTCTAAAACATTTCGGCAGGTGTGACTGATATTTCAAGTTTGGTGAGTTTTGGGGTATGTCCAGGCAGTGAAAAATTCGATTATTTGGGACTAAATAGTTGTCACTACAAAAACAATAGGGACCTCACAGGTCGAGACCTGCTCGGGCCCTAAAGAATAATTCACACACTCTAATGTTTTGTTGGACCGTCTTTAGCTTTGATTACGGCAGACATTTGCTGTGGCATCGTTTTAATAAGCTTATGCAAAGTCACATCATTTAATTCCGTCCAGAGTTGCATTCATTTTTCACCAAGATCCAATGCGTAGTCTTCTCCAGCACATCCCAAATAATCTCAATGGGGTTAGGGTCTGGATGAAAATGATGTCATATGCTCCCTGAACCGCTCTTTCACAATTTGAGCCCGATGAATCGTGGCATTGTCATCTTGGATTATGCCTGTGCCACCAGGGGAGAAAAAGCCATATGATGAAAAACCTGGTCATTCAGTATATTCAGGTAGTCAGCTGACCCTTTTTGGCACATAATGTTGTTGAAACTAGACCAACTGAATCAACCCCAGATCATAACACAGCCCTCACAGGATTTTACAGTAGGCACTAGGCATAATGGATGCATCACTTCATCCACCTCTCTTGTTACCCTGCTGCGCCCATCACTGTGGAACAAGGTAAATCTGGACTCATCAGACCACCTATAGACCCATCTATCTGATAAGCCTCACTGATAGGTGGTTTTCTTAAGGTTACGCAGCTGTTTAGTCCTCAATCTCTTTGCATTGTGCGATTTGACCAGACGTTTAAGCTGTTTTTCCAGCCACATTCCTTCCTGGAAGATGGTGGTTCACCACTATCCTTCTGAGTTTGGATAATGCCTTGGACAGTTCTGAACCCAATTTTATTAGTTTCAGTGAACTCCCTTGAGTTGTTTTCCTTGCTTGGTGCAGGCCAATAATTTGACCCTTCTGAAACAGAGTAACACATTTTTTCAGATCACAGGATATGTCTTCAGACATGGTTGATTGAGAAATGACTTAGTTAGAGTTATAAAGTTAAATCCAGGTGGTGATTTTCCAGTCGACACGCCCCCGATCCGCGCCACGGGCGTATCCGTTCACACTGGTTCGGTTCACCAATAATACGGCCCTGATACTACCTCTAGGGGTGCACCGATCCAATATTAAGATCAGATATCGGCCCCGATATTGACAAAATGGCTGGATCGGGGATCGGTAAAATTAACAGATCCACGGGCCAGTTTTTTTTTTTTTTTCTCCGTCGCAGCACATCCTACGTCATTCGTCAGCGGCGCATGTGTCACATCCTAGAAGAGCACAAGTTGTTGCTTGACCAACTTTTTATAAGTTTATTCTCAGGTTCAGCTGCTATGTTTTATTTTGTATTCCTGTTTGCAGGACTTTGCACTTACTCACATCACATTTCTCCGCTGATTAGCTGTTAGCCCCGCCATCAGTTGTCAGCCTCACCGATCAGCTGATAGCCTAGCAACACTAACTTTCAGCCTGGCTCCTTTGTCGCTTTCCTCTACTGCTGTGGTCTCCCCCGGCTCGCAGCGATGTTAGATGGTTGCTACTCCGCCGTTTCTGGCGGGGTCTTCAGGTGTTCAGTGCAGGAGCACCTGGACCTCTGCTGTCATTTCACCCCAGGCTTCATTGCTGGGATCGGATCTCTTGGTCTCCTGCATCGCCCCCGCTGTGTGCACGGAGCCTCCAGACGCAAGTTTGTTTACGGACGGTGCTACTGACTTCGGTGCTGGTGTTCCCTCCGTGCTGACTGACAGGCGCTCCATTTATTCTTTGTTTGTTTGTTCCACTTTGTTAAGTGTCCTTGGGTACCCTGAAAGGCGCATTATAAATTAAATGTATTATTATTATTAGTTTATTAATGTTACACATGTTTACAATGTTCGGTAACTGTTTGATTTTTTTGTCTTAGTTAGGAAAGTAATGTTTAGTTAGGAAAGTCTGGTGCCTTTAGTCTTTTCCACATGGTGGAAGGAAGGTATAAGATGGAAGGTATACAGTTTATTATTAATTCAACAATGGTATCGGATCGGTATTGGGTATCGACAGATACACAAAGTCTAGGCATCGGCATCGGTATCGGTATCGGGACTGTAAAAGTCGGTGCATCCCTCCAGAGGCGTATCAGGGCCGGAGCAAAATTTCACCCCTCGCCACCTCCTAGAGATACACACTGAGACGGAGGAGGGGAATTGGCGTACTAAAGCCGCACCCAAAAGCCAGTGTGAATGGGGCTAGTAGCGTGTATGTATTTAATATATTTATATGAAGGAATCAATAAATAAATGGACATTCCAAACGTTAATAGGAGGTGATATTTAAACCGTGTTGTACTCTGTCAGCAATTCCATCTGGGTGCCTTTGAAAAGTCCCACTCCAGTGTGTTTTGGTATTTTTTGTTTTATCATTTTTGACAAATAAATGTTGTGCAAAATAAGGTTTTGCTATAATGTAACAGACTACATTAGACTCTGGGTAAGTAATGTGCAGATTACAATTTGTCTGTGAATAACTCTGCAGCTCCTTTATCTCTCTATAAAAGCAAGGAATCTCTGTCTGTCTGGCTGTGTGTGTGTGCCTCAAATATCTCTGCAGATCAGGATCAGACTGACCTGAGATTTTCAACATGGCTGCTGCGTGGTTTAAGGGTGTGCAACGTTGGATTTGTTTGGACTACAATGATACCGTTAATAAAATGATTTCATAAATTATTTACCAATTCCGCTAGCATTGTCAACCATAGCCACCATAGCCACGTGCGCACCAGAGCCGATCACTGCAGAGCCCACCTCCACGCCCCACCTCCTGAGTCGACGCATGCACCAGTGCATCAAAATCACGTGACCAATTTAAGATGATATAGCAGCAAGACGCAGCCTCTGTGAGTTTCCAACGCATGTATATGCAGCCTTCAAACTATATACCAGTTTTTAAGTCGTGTTGATAGGGCAAAGTAAAACCAGACTTATGATAAATAATGTCTGCCACGCAAACATTGTGCATTTGGTGCAGTAAGAAACGGTCAAATAGGGCTTTTCTCACAAAAGTGTCCGCAAGCAGGAAGTGTTCGCAAGCAAAAAAATCCTGTGCCACTCACTTTCCTATTGGTGGAAAAAGGCACCACACCAACCAGTCACAAAATTAGATGGCAAACCACGTGATTTGGTTGCTGAAGAACAGGGGGAAGTTGTGGGAGGGATGGCGGGGAAAGAGTGACAGCGACAGTGACGGTGATAGAGACAGCAGCAGAGATCGTGAGTTTTGAGAGTTGAGAGATTTGTGACATTTAGCATGTTTGGAGTGTATAGTTAGTCTGTTATGTAGTGTCTGGTGTAGTGTGTTTAGTGTGTAGTGGAGTTGTTTTTTTGTTTAATGGGTCAAAACAATGAGGAGACTGCTGAATGTGGAGCAGGTAGGAAGGAGCTCAGGGAGACCTGAGCCTGAGGCATTGCCAGCATTTAAATGTAAATAGTTACATATACCTTTGTAAATTTCAAACACTTATGCACAAATTTAGCAAAAAACAATTTATATTTGCATTATAAGTAAAAAAAAAAAGGTTTGTTAAACAAAAAACTTTTTCCTACTCGGATTTTATGTTTTTTGTGATTTTAGGTCCATTGTGTTAATACAGTATGTCAAAATAAAAAAAAAAACTACAGTCACACATGTGAGGTTGTGCTGAAAATAATGATACCAAGCAAGGCAAGGTAAATAGTTTTTAAGGTGAAATATAATGGCAAAATCAAAAATAGTCAAAAAACTGCCAATTATACCCTGGAATATTGAATTTCACAACAAACCTAAATATCCCTGACATCCCACCTTCAAACACAGCCTCATTTGGCCATCCATGAAAAAGCTACTTAATCTCCCACTTTTCTATAGGAATAAATCCTTCCTACGAGCAATGCACTAATATCCCAAAAAGTGACACCATGCTAAAATCCATTCTATTGCTATCCATGCAAGAACACTGGCCAGAGTGGGCCTATGCTTAGCAGCGTTTGCCAGTCATTTGCCTCCTTCATGTTTACAAAGCTTCTATGGAATGTGAAGGTGACATGCTCAGTGACGTAAAGTCAAGGGCGGTCATAGAGCACAATTAAGAAAATGTATATCATGCTATTTACCTTTCTAATGATTTCTACAGCGTACATTTTTCTTTGATGAATGAGTGGAACACATACTACTTTGTCACAAAAAATGTTCATGAAGTTTTATTCAGTAATGGATTTATTATAGGTCTTCTGAAAATGTGACCAAATCTGCTGGGTCCAAAATATACATACAGTCAGGGTTGGGAGGCTTACTTTAAAAATGTAGTCCAATACAGTTACTAATTACCTGTTAAAAAATGTACTCAGTAACGTAATCCAAGTATCACAATATTAAAGTAATGTAACTTGATTACTTTAAGTTACTTTTGGATTACCTCAATACAAATGCAAATAAAGACTTCCTCTGAGGAACACATAAAGCAAATTAAAAATGTAATTAATTGTAGGGTATGTTAGATTTATTCAGTTTTATTCATTGACTACTAACTATTCTGCTGTATTCAAGAATAACATCACATATTACAATAATAGTAGTAATAATAATAATAATAATGATAATAATAATAGTAACAATTATTATTTGTGTTATTGTGACTACTAGGCCTATTTCTAGTAATAGCAGTTGTAAAACTCCCCCACATATAGGATGTGTGTCACTTATTTGTCCCCCAAAATTACCCATACAATTTCCTAATATAATCATGCTATTTTAATACCTTGTTGTGATCTAAAGTGTTAGTGATCCATTTCAGTCACTGCAGGTGTTTCAGGCAATTTTGTAATGTACAAGCCTCACAAGGTGGCAGTAGCTACATTTTAAGTGCCTATGGGGCCCTCGAAAGTCAACGAGTTTTCCACGATGAAGTCCGTGCAAATGTTTCACAATAAAAGCCTACTGAGCTATTTATGTTAGAGGACTTTTAATTTGAGACGGACACAGGAAGTATTGAGTTTGTATTAACAATGTAATGTCTTCATTTTAACAGGGCAAACGGGAGCGAACCAAAACGAGACTTCAAAACTACCAAAAACCTAAACACGTACCAACCCGGTCACCAGCAGCACCACCCACAGACCCAGTAGTAATACCTAGTAGCAGCAACAGCAGTAGTAGTTGTTACAATGACAGTCTGGTTAGCAGGCTAACTAATGTTAACTTTAGCTAACATAATTTCTGTGTAGCTAGCTAACGTTCGCAGTTTCGCTTACCATTAAATGTTTCTTTAAATTGGATGTGGTGTCCTTGGACGATGACAGTGTGTTGTACAGCTGGGAGGCATAGCTTGCACTGTACAGTGATGTTGTTCCCTCTTACTTCTTTAGAAACAAAGTAATGGCGAAATTTCCACGCAGTGAAAGCATTTTTTCTCTAGCGCTCGAGGCCATAATGAGCCGTCTGGCTTCACCTGAGAGCAGAGCGTCGTTGTGACTGACTTGTAGTGAACTGTAGTAATGTGTGCGCGCGTGCATACGGCATTGCCGCATTGGCAAGTGTTAGATTAATTCATTCACATTTATTCATCATTCATCATCATATATTTTAATTGTAATCCAACTAATAATCCCAAATTTTTTCCAGATGTATCTGTAATCTGATTACGGCTTTTTTTCTGTAACTGTAACGGAATACAGTTACTGTTTTTTTGTATCCTAATTACGTAACGCCGTTACATGTAGTCCGTTACTCCCCAAGCCTGCATACAGTAAATCTATTCTTTGGTCAAATGTCTCTTGGCCATTTTCACTTAAATTAGGTGCTTTTGGTAGCAGCCCACAAAGTTTTTGCAGGCCTCTGGATGAATTCTTAGCCACTCATCTTGACAGAATTGGTGAAGTTCAACCATATTAAACTCGAGTTTACCTCTAGAACATTTTGTTTTGTCCATGTGATCAGTTGCAAACTTAAGTCAAGCTTTAAGGTGTCATGTCTGGATCAACAGCTTCTTTCTTGCACAGCAGCCTTTCCGTTCATGGTGATGTAAAACACACTTGGCTGTGGACTCTGACACCTGTCTTCCAGCACCATCTAGTTCATTACAGACTACAGATTTTTGATGTTTTTTGGTTGACTCTTGACCATCCCAACCAGTTTTCTCTCTGCAGCAGGATATGGTTTGTGTTTTCTTCCTGATCGTAGCAGTGACACAACTGTCAGTTGATCTTAGGACCTGTAACTGCGTAAAAATGACAATAATGTGCTCTTTCAGATCAATGTCAACAACCACCTGTTGCCCATACAGCAGTGACAGTATCCATCAGTTGCACCTTCACCCAGTGCATGTCTGTTTTGACAAACAACACAAAGATGGTCGGTAAACAGCCACACAGTTAAATGACAAATCAACTACAGACACAGTTTTCTAAAGGCTGAGACTGAGTGAAACTCCATCCAGCTTCATCCTCCAAGCTGATAAACCATAGTGTATAAACCGTTCTCATGTGTAAATCAACAAAAGCAGTGGTTTACACTTGTTTATATTTAACATGTGCATCGATCTTCTCAAGTGATGTGTAGATTAGTGATGTGTAAATTATTTTCTGTAATTCATGCAGTGCCATAATACCAGTGATGTTTCAAATTACACACCTGCATAGCACATACTATAACTCTCCCAAAGCCAGAAATAGTATGTTTTCCACCATAGAGCACTGACAAGTTTACATTTTTTAAATTGAAAAATGAATGATAATGATTTTTGAAACTGCAGAAAATACTGGAGAGGTGGAGACGGACCCACTAACCCTGATGGATGAGAGACAGATGAAGGAGAGAAGCATCATGGGGCAAGAGCAGGGAGATGATGGAAAAGCCCAAGTACAACCAGCCAGCATGAATACTCAGAATTCCATGGCAGAAAAAGAGTACAGTGTTGGAGTGCATACAGAGATGGAGGAGAAGAGGAAGGAGAAAGGAATGGAAGAAGGCGAGATGGAGAAAGAGATGGAACTGGAGGCGGAGGTGAACGTGGAGCTTTGCCAGTCTGGGCCAGGCCTGCAGATGAGCTTAATCCGGGGCACTGACCTGTTTGGGTACATTGGTATTGAGGCGGTACTGGACCAGATGAGGAGCAAGACCATGAAGGCTGGCTTTGAGTTCAACATCATGGTGGTTGGTGAGTCTCACACACAACCACATCTCAGACAGTGACAAACCTAATAATAATAATAATTTAGCCCCCCCCCCCCCCCCCCCCCAAGCAGTGATTTGGTTAAAATGAAATTAAATAAAATAATTATTGCACTTATTATCACACAGTTTCATAGCAGCTATGTCCTAAAACACAAATAAACATCCCCACATCTGGCGCGCAGGTGGTTGAGTGGTTAGAGCGCATGCCATATACGCAGCTGACCCCGGTTCGATTCCGGCTGGAGGTCCTTTGCTGCATGTCACATCTCCCTCTCTCTTCAGTATTTCCTATCTGTCTACTGCTTAATAAAGGTGTCTATGCAGAAAAAATCTTTTAAAAAAAAACATCCCCACATCTCTGCACATCCCTGCAATGCTAGACTTTGGGTGAAGCACACATTTCATGCTTTCCGCTGTCTGCTATTCCGCTCTGTGTGTGTGTGTGTAATGATATGGGCTTGATGGGTCTCTTCCTCATTAAGATAATATATTTTGCACTGCATTTCCATTGGAGGAGGAAGAATGATTATGTGAGGAGGAAGTGGTTTTGAGAGTTGGGCTGTTTGCGCTTTCCTGTCACATACACAAATAGATGATATAGACTTCCCCTGCTGTTTGAAAACAGGAAGTTTCCCATTGATAATCTTTAATGATTCAAGTGTGCTAATGTTAATCATAAGTTTATTTGCAAATAACATTGATGAATTGTCGAATTTGTCAGTGTGAACCTGTGTGGACATGCAGACCTTCATATTCAATCTAACATACTGTGACATGTCTGGGATATTGGTCTCACTGGGCCGTGATACAGGGTCTTTAAATTTTCCATGTACATTATGAATTGAGAAATCTTGAACTATTGTCCAACAAATAAAGTTCAGTGCAGCCTGCTGCTTTACATAACAAGTCCCATGAGAGAGGTGTTCTAGTGCAGAGGAAAAGGATGTTTGAAAAATATCTCAATAATATGTTTAATTGTGAATATTTGTCAGGCAGTTCACATAGGTCGTGCCCAGAGCTGCACAGACTGTAGCTGAGTGTTTTAATCTCTTCTGTTCGCCTAATTATTGCTTTTACACACTATGATTGATATTGCCCAAAATGTAGTATTGATATCAAACAATCACTGGTGCATAGGTGCCACCCCTCACGTATACCAAATTGAATATTTCCAGTGGGTGAGAGTGCTTCTGACACAGTCAGTCCCCTGTTGTGTGTACATTTAAGGGAAACTCTTTATAACTCCATTTAATGTCCAGATCGGATTCTCAGGACATCACCAGAGTTTCTATGTGAAAACGCTTTTGGCTTTTTTCTTTCACATAACACATCTTTCCACTACAACAGCTTTAACATTTCCCATGCTACAGTTTTTTTTGTAGAAAGTTGTTTTGTTTATTCTACTGTATTTTGAATCAAGTTTATTGTTCTCTGATAAAAGTAGTTTTTCTGTGTCTGCAGGTCAGAGTGGTTTGGGCAAGTCCACGCTGGTCAACACTCTGTTCAAGTCCAAAGTCAGCAGGAAGTCCTGCACGCCTAACTATGAAGAGAAGATCTCCAAAACAGTCAAACTGCAGACAGTCAGCCATGGTAAGTCCCCACATGCACACACACACACACACACACACACACACACACACACACACACACACACACACACGCATACACACACACACACACACACACACACACACAAACATTTTTCCCTTTTTACATTCCCTGTATCTCTGTGTGTGTGTGTGTGTGAGTGAGTGAGTGAGTGAGTGAGTGAGTGAGTGAGTGAGTGAGTGAGTGAGTGAGTGCGTGCGTGCGTGCGTGCGTGCATGAGTGTTTGACACCATTTACCAAAAACTGTTTTTTTTTTGTCCCAGTCATGCTGTCTTCCTCAGTGGTTTATTTCATTCAGGCCAGGGGTTAAGGCAGGGGATGTAATAGTAGAGAGCTCACACATCCTACTTTCATATCACCATTCCTTTTAGGTCTTGCCTCATGACAGGAATCCGAGCTTGGTCTGTGACTTTCCTAGTTTTAAAAGGTGTTGCATGTCTGTTTTCAGATGTGCATAACCCCCTCAGTGCATACATTGATTAACTGTCAGAGATTTTGCATTTTAAATGTATGCTGTGGTATCCCTCATTTCAATCTTCAGTTGCATTAGGTCATCATGGACAAGGTCGTACATTAATGAGCAGGGCTAACACATGGTAATTTTGGATGGTTACATAACTGTGGGGATGGCTATGCCAACGTGAGAAAAAATATTGCATGTCATTGAAACTGATGGTCTTGGTGGATGCTAATGCATATTAGAGTTTATGTCCACTGATGGCATTACAGGAGTGACAGCAAGAGAAACAGAGATTTAATGTGTGCTAAACAGAATTAAGTGGCTTTATTTCAGTTATTTCAACAAATTCAGTAAATGTAATCACAGTCACTGAAATGCTGTTTAATCACATTCTGGCTGTATGCTGCCTATTTTATGAAACCGTTCTGCAGCTGCACCACCATCAGGAAATGTTGGGTTTTCACCAGCATAAATGTGACATGACTCCCAAAACAGCTGAAGTCAAGTAAAGCAGATGTCTGAAAGTAGAAATAGGAATACAGAAGAGAAACTAAACTTCAGACAACAGAGAATCAGTCTGACACTATAAAATTACTGAGAGCTGAACATACCAAGACTTTTAAAAACATCTCTCCCTGTGATCTCCTGCACAGACATGAGATGAGTCTCATAACACAGACTTGTTTTGGTGGCAGATGGGGGCTTATCACTGGTTGGCCCTGCTCACGAGACATCACAGCTGCCTGCTTGGAGGTGGTCGGGCACAGGTTGGGGCCACTTTGGAGAAAGTCTTCTTCCCCTTGTCCTGCACTCGGTCTTCTCGGAACACAATCCACCTGTTTAGTGCAAGAGCTTTATAGCCCTTCTGGTCAGAAGATGCCGTGGGCAGTGATTATTTCAAGGCTCCCTGCTCTCGATCCAAGAACTGCACTTCCTTTTCCAAAAGCCTGGACAATTAGTTTAAGTTGTTTCTTCCCACTGGACTGTGGATTTCTTTGTGCAGAACATGTTGGATTTCCATTGTGCTTTGTCACAGTGCCTCACTCTGCTCATTTAACAAAGAGCAATAATGGCCAACAGTATTTCAGAAATGGAGTCCACTCAAAAAAACAAATGACTAGCTTTTCGGTACGACACAGAAGTTCTCAAAAATCCCTTTGAAGCAAAATGTGTTGAAGTTTTAAGGGGCTACTAGCCCTTTTCACACAGAGACTCCGCATCTCTGCAGTGAAGGCATGCCATTTCTCTGCCTTTGTTTGTTCACACAGAACCAAGCAGCTCCAGCGTAAAGCTGCACAAGTGTGTCAATTCATACAGCACTCCCTCGCTGTGGATCCAAAAGAGGCGTGACGGAAATGTTTATGATCATAGGGATGCTTTATAATGCTTTGTGATTGGGATCCTGACATACCATGCATTCTGGAAAGTTACGTTTTCTGCTCTAAATAGAATAATTACATACTCACCATAATCACCAGCTTTTCCATTCACACAGACACTGTCTCGCCTCTGATGCGGCTCTGATACTACCTCTGGAGGTGGATCAGAGCCAGAGCGAAACTGCATCTCCGCATCAGAATCTTTCACACAGATGGTGATACAGAGAGCATCTTTTCCTGCAATCTCACATATGTCTTCAAACTTGTAAATGCATGTCACATATATATACTTGGAAACATAGAAAACATGAAGAAAACTACTCAAGCAAACTCTGTCCTGGTATTAATGTAACCATTTGAGTTTGCTACTGATGAGCTCAGCATCTCTCTATAAAAGCAAGAAATCTCTGTCTGTCTGTCTGTGTGTGCCTCAAATATCTCTGCAGATCAGGATCAGACTGACCTGAGATTTTCAACATGACTGCTGCGTGGTTTAAGGGTGTGCAACGTCGGATTTGTTTGGACTACAATGATACCCTTAATAAATTATTTTATAAATGCTTTACGAATCCCGCTAACATTGTCAACCATAGCCACCATAGCCACCATAGCCATGTGTGCACCAGAGCCAATCACTGCACACCATAGCCACGTGTGCACCAGAGCCAATCACTGCAGAGCCCACCCCCACGACACACCTTAAGAAACAAGCAGCGGCGCGAGCTGGACTGGGATTTTGCCAGCGGTTCTGTCCCGTTCTGTGCATCTAAACTGACTGTTGTGGATTAATGAGACTGAGGAGATTCGGATACCCGAGGACACCAAGCTTGAATCGGAATCTGTGGATGTTCGTGTGTTGCTAGCTGCTAGCCCACCCCCACGCCCCACCTCCTGAGTTGACGGACGCATCGGCGCGTCCAAAACCAGATTTATGGTAAATAATGTCCGCCACACTTCATGAACATTGCCGTCACGTTTGCTTTGTGTCTGGTGCAGGAAGAAATGGTAAAAAATTGGCTTTTGTCACGAAAGTGTTTGCAAGCAGGAAGTGTTTGCAAGCAAAAAAAACACGTTCCTATTGGTAGAAAAAGGCACCACACCAACCAATCACAAAATTATATGGCATTTGGTTGCTGAGGAACAGGCGGAAGTTGTGGGAGGGTCAGCGGCGAAAGAGTGACAGCAGCAGTGACGGTGATAAAGATCGCGAGTTTTGAGAGTTGAGAGTTTTGTGACATTTAGCGTGTTTGGAGTGTATAGTTAGTGTGTTATGTAGTGTCTGGTGTAGTGTGTTTAGTGTGTAGTGGAGTTGTTTTTTTGTTTAATGAGTCAAAACAATGAGGAGACTGCTTAATGTGGAGCAGGTAGGAAGGAGCTCAGGGAGACCTGAGCCTGAGGCATTGCCAGCATTTAAATGTAAATAGTTACATATACCTTTGTAAATTTCAAACACTTATGCACAAATTTAGCAAAAAACAATTTATATTTGCATTATAAGTAAAAAAAACAACAAAAAAAAGGTTCGTTAAACAAAAAATCTAACTTTTTCCTACTCGGATTTTATGTTTTTTGTGATTTTAGGTCCATTGTGTTAATACAGTATGTCAAAAAAAAAAAAAAAAACTACAGTCACACATGTGAGGTTGTGCTGAAAATAATGATACCAAGCAAGGCAAGGTAAATAGTTTTTAAGGTGAAATATAATGGCAAAATCAAAAATAGTCAAAAAAACAGCCAATTATACCCTGGAATATTGAATTTCACAACAAACCTAGAGTTTTGTGACATTTAGCGTGTTTGGAGTGTAAAGTTAGTGTGTTATGTAGTGTTTGGTGTAGTGTATTTAGTGTGTAGTGTAGTCGTTTTTTTTGTTTAATGAGTCAAAACAAAGAGGAGACTGCTGAATGTGGATCAGGCAGTGCAGTTGGAAGGAGCTGAGGCATTGCCTGCATTTAAATGTAAATAGTTACATATATAACTTTGTAAATTTCAAAAACGTATGCACAAATTTAGCAAACAACAATTAATATTTGCATTATAAGTAATATAAATGGTTCGTTAAACATATTTGTGGTTTTCACAGTAAAAAATCTAACTTTTTCCTCAGATTAAGGCATAATAGTGAGTCTACTGAAAGGCTGTGCTTTGTGACTCTGGGCTTTGTGCTGAAAAGTTTAAAATATATCAGTTTCAAAAACAGCATAAAACATGAAACATGATACAAGAGAGAGGTGCACACCAGGCCCACTATATCATAGCACAAAAATGTTTTTGCTGGCAACATGATTCTAGCCACTACCAGACATGTTGTCCAGCAACAACAACCACATATGAAGTGGATCAGATGATGGATAGTGGAATGCTTTACTTGTTTTTGTGATTTTGTTTTTTTTTGCCACTTCCCTGCCCCAGCAAAGCTGCCCCCATGATCGGTAGTTTCCTCTCGCACACCGTCACATCATCTCACACTACACACATGTCTCGCCCACCCAATGGTTAATCCAAGTCGGCATCAATGATTTTCACGCACTAAAAATGCGTATTTTTTCACATTAATCAGCATTTTTCCATAGAATATGAATAACAATACTAATCATGTTTGTTTTGCAGTAAAGTAAAACTTATTGAGAAACGTATTTGAGTTTTGGAATTTTGGGAAAGTGGCTCACTGAATGAATTTTGAGTAAAAGCAATGGTTTTCACAGACTGTGTGAAGAGTTTTAACAATGTAGGATTATGACTGTAGCTTAAAATATTAGTCTTAATATGCATTAATAAAGGTTATTATGCAGACTATTGTTAGCCTCACAGCCAGCAAGATGACCTCATATTCAGTACAATAACAAAGTGAAACCCCGTCCTGATCAGGTAAGACAGGGTTTTCCCTAAGAGCCAGCTGCACACTAAACGGCCAGACTGTCAGAGAAATGAATGACCATTTTTTAACATGAAACTGCGTTTTTACCACTTCAATCTGGTCCATTTATTTAAGATCTCTGCGGATCAGTTTTTAAAAAAAAAAGTTTTTTTCACCAACTCAGCATCTAGTAGTCTGCAGAATCTCGCTCTGCACCACTGTGTGTGTCAGTGTTGCACACACACATACACACATGATGCAGGAAAATTAGTTTCTAATTAGATATTGTTCATGTATTGACTCATGTAAATTAAAGCAGTATTGATAATCCTACAATTGTGACTTAGCAATCGTAAATTGTACATGCTATAGGAAAGACAACTCTAATCAGTCTGAGTAATAATGTAAGACCCTGTAAGACCCCTTAAACAAAAGGTTGATGGGGTTTCAATAAGTAATTGGAAGCTTGCTTGCACTGGAACCCCTTATTGGTATGGACAGATAAGCCATTAGTCTGATAAATATGTTTCGGGTGCATGTTCACAAAATCAGGGATGTGTTATGAGTAGATAAGGAAGTGAGGCTCGCCTTCACATGACAGGACTGTAATAATGAAACTGTATCATAGGTCTGCGTTTCTATTTAAATTGCATATTCCCAAGTGAAACAGTGCCGACAATACACTTTGTTAACTTTATTTTGTAAGTACTGTATATGGCTTTTGGTAAGTAGTTAGTAGATGGTAGTAGTGTTTATTTTCTTGTTACCTTAAACCTTCCCAGGCACACTCCAAACCCAAAGTAAAAATTTAGTCATGTATACTTTTTGTAGTCCACAAAACATTTCTGGAGTTTAACAGCAAATCAGCATTTGCAGCACTGAAATAGATGTGGACTTAAAAAAAAAAACATGAATTGGCTCCAGACAGCTTGTCTAGCATAATCAGTCTACAGAAGCTGCAAGAACCCAAGCTGATTTGAAAAGACATTATTTACAACCTGGATTCTAAACCAGCAAGTAAGAGCACTGTCTGAAGTGGGTGCAGAATCTCACCAGGCATTGTGGGTGTAAATAGTGTTTCAGTAATAATTATGATAATAATTATAGCAACTACACTTCAAAAACTTAACGTTACACATCTTTAGTTTATTAAACGTAGTTCACAAAAGTTAAATCTAAATATCAGCCGAAGCAGTCATATTAACATAGCCTTAGACTACATACATCCGCCTCCTGTGGAGTCAGCCAGCTGACATACCGACAATGTCACACTATCATTGCTGAGCCCATTGTGGTCAGACAGATCAGTCCTTTCATCAGGATTTTACTGGTCATCATCAGGATTCAAGCACTCTGCTGCCACCTAGCACATACATTTATCAAGTGCAGCCCCCCCCTTTAACTGCCATGGCATCAGAGCAGCAGGCACGTCATATGAAAGGAGAAACATCTGTAATTAGCAATGACATTGGAGCTTTACTGCTTCCTCAAGACTACGAACATCAGTCACTTTGATTTCTGGCAGCTTTTCCGAGCGCATAGTGTTAAGAGCACTAATGAACAAATGTCTAAAGTCTAAGGTCTAGTGACCTAATGTTAAGCTCAGGGTTAGTGGGATTTTTGTTTGGATTTCTTCTGTCTCTTTTCTATAAGCAGACACCATATGGCCCGTTCACACTCCTGCTAGACAAAGAACCAGAATGCTACAGCTTTCTTTCTAATGGTGGGTTCTTTGTGCATGGAGTGTAGCTGCTTCGTACACCTATATGCTTGCTTGTACATTACTTTTCACTCCATACACGTCGAAATGCATGTATTATTGATATCAGCCCAAAAACAGTCATCATTACGAAGCAGTCTGTAGCCTCCTACTCAGGTGCCGCCTCTCGCCCAAACCATACATAGTATTTCCAAGTTCATGTGAAAGGGGTGTTGGGAATTGATATTGATTATTGATGATTAATTAATTAATTAATAATTAAATGTTATTATAAATTAATTAAAATTAATATAGTTGATAATGAAACCTAGGTAACTATGAGTCATTAATGAACACAGGGCACCACCCTGAAATCAGGGATATATAATCAAATGATTTACCTTTAGTCTCAAAGCCTGAAAAGTTTTAAAATTGTCAATATTATGAAAATATCAATAAGAGGGAAGGCGTGAATCCGAGCACTGACCATCTCAACCAGCAGTTATTACAATATGGGATTGTGCAAAATAATCACAGATGCTGCTCATTTAAAATCAACAGTGTTTATTAAAGCTTTCTTCCAAAACACAAACCACCTACTTTAACAAACAACAGTTGCTTCTACAATTAGCAACATCAAAACATAAGCAAGCCAAACATATAAATGGGTGGAGGCGTGTGTGTGTGTGTGTGTGTGTGTGTGTGTGTGACAGGAGGTCCCTTTTAAAGAATACAAAGATGGCCAAACATGACTTGGGATGTCACAGTTTATAAGCAATATGTCGTCTGGGGTTGGGTTGTGCAGCGTTCCTGTATCAAAACAATAATGACGAATGTCCGAACAAAACGAAAGTAAAACAAAAACAGTCTCTGTCTCATCCAGCGAGGAGGGAACTGCAGTTAGCTCAAACAAAGTGAAAAACGTTTACCAAAGTTGCAACCTTATGGCAGCGGTTGGGTGAAACCGGGGGCCCCACCACAACTTAATGCTCCCCTGGACTGCGATGTGTAGTGAGGTTTCACGACTTTCAAACTGGGACGTGACATTGTGATCCTGGCAGAGCTCCCGGGCTCACAGCCAATAGGGACCGGGTGAACGTCTTGGGGGCAGGTCAAATTGGGTCACGGTTTTTCACACCTTGTGGGACTTTTGCCCTGTTCTTTGTCCTGCAGCTCCTTGTGGCAATAAGGGTCCTAGTAGTTAGGCTTTTTATTGTAACTACAGGCCTTTCTTCTTTGTTTGAGACAAGTGCACGGCCCAACAGTGGCTTAGGTCATCTAAGTGATTATTAAAATGATCAGAAACACTTTATACAAAAACAAGCTATACATTGACATAGGTCTACCTGCTTAGAGATGTGTCTTAAAACAATGACACGCTTGTCCTGATCCCCCTTCTTCTATCGAAGAATCACATGATGTGAGTAAAGAGATTTGACTGACTAGACAATGGCAGAGGATTTGCTGTCGAAGCAAAAGCAAAAGCAAAAGCCCCCATTTGACTCATTAACATGAGGGGACCTGTTACCACCCCAGCGAGGTGACATTCTATGTCCCCATGGCCCCCACAAATGACCGCTACCCAAATCGCATAGCACTGGCCCCTTCTGAACTCTCCTGCGGGTGGTGAACTTACTGGAGGGCGGGCGTTGGCAAAGTCCCAGCCACCAGGCGTTTGCCTGCGAGCCCCAACCCCAGGCCTGGCTCCAGGGTGGGGCCCCGGTAACGCCATTCCAGGCGACGTGAATGTCCTTGTTTTAATCTCTGTCATCAGGGGCACTGGAACCGCTCTTAGTCTGACCCGTCACCTAGGACCTGTTGACCCTACCAGGGGCATTAAGCCCCGGACAACATAGCTCCTAGGATCATTCAGGTACTCAAACCCCTCCACTGCGGTAAGGTGGCAGTTTAAAGGAGGAGTTTTTTTGCTGTGTTATTCAATGTAAAACTGTAGTCTGACCTTATTTTGAATCCCCTTTAAATTTTGTCCTTCCTCTTTTTGCTGCTCCCAAATAACCTGCAATGTGTTTTCTTTTAGATGTACAGTGTCATATAAACCTTAATTAAAATGTATAATTGATCTTATAATGGCTGGAAAACAGGAAACATACCTTCTATGTCTCCCTCTGTCTAGTGATTGAGGAGAACGGGGTGAAGATGAAGCTGACAGTGATTGACACTCCAGGATTTGGAGACCAGATCAACAATGACAACTGGTGAGAGGCAGGAAGTTGGAGACAAAAAAGGACAGATGGATGGAGGCAGAGAACAAGATGACACAACTGGCTACAATAGTATTTATATAATTAGAATAGAATAATTTATTCCAGTTATTGCAATCCAAACCAGAGAGCAACAGAGTGAGTCAGAAATGTAGTTTTTATTTGAAGAATTACAAACATTAATGACCTTTATGATTATACTGCAGAAGTAATCACAGGCAATTTGATAGCACATCTAGATATTGGGTATTTTCGGGTTTGTATTCATCCATACCAGCTAAGCTGTAGATTTATCAAACATTTCTGTCTTTATTATGAACTAATAGGCGTGTGGACAGACATTGTAGAGTAGTAGAGATTTAAACATTGTTGGTTGTGGTCTTGTCATGGGATATGTTGATAATAAGAAAAATATCAAATAAAGCTTACCTAATCCTTGAAAGAAATGAATGGATTTTCCTGTCACTCACTGACCCAACTCTGCTGCTCCTTTTTCCAGCTGGGAACCTATAGTGAAATATGTCAATGAGCAGTATGAGAAATACTTGAGAGAGGAGCTGCATATCAACCGCAAGAGGGTAATACCCGACAGCAGAGTCCACTGCTGCATCTATTTCCTCCCTGCTACCGGACACAGGTCAGTACACACTTGCTGCTCTTCAGCATCACACTTAGGGCCCAAGCAGGTCTCTACATGCTAGGTCCCTATTGTTTTTGTAGTGACAACTTTTTTTCACTGCCTGAACATACCCCAAAACTCACCAAACTTGGAATATAGCTTACAACTGCCGAAAAATTGTATAATCTATTGACGTTGTGAATTTCCACCACTAGGTGCTGCTGTTATCGAGGGAAAGTGTTTTTTGCCTTGTAATTCCCATATACTTTATTGCACATTCAAAAACCTTATATCCACTCGTTCCCTGAGTTGTCTTGAGTCTCGTAATACAGGCCACGCCTATTTACGCCTACCATTTTTTTTCGAAAATTTGAGACAAAAGTTTGCATACAGCATCTATGGACCCTCCTGAAAAAAAGTTATTTTGATATTTCAAACAATACTTAAGTTATTAAATAACAACTTCCTGCATATTTCGTTCCAAACAGGAAGTGTTGCATATCTCTACATTGGTGTGTCCAAATGACATGAAACTCAGGTTACTAATTAGCCCCTAAGGCTCCATGCCAATTACCACTACGTGGTGCTCTTTAAATTTAAGTATCTTATATCTCCACATCGGTAGGTCGGATTAACACGAAACTTGGTACAGTTATTGCCAATGCCCTCCTGATGATAGCTGACCAAAGGTTTTATCATGGGACTTTATAGCGCCCCCTGGAATATTAAAAATCCAAGCACCGCCTCCTACATGCACATACATGAATGACATTTGGTATGCATATGTATCATGACCAGAAGCGCAAAAAACAAACTGTCACTCCAACGGGAAGTCAGCCATTTTGATTCAAAGTTCCCATTTCACCCCAATTTTAATCCATTTCCACACCTCGTACTTTAACGAAACCCCTCTACAGATTGAACACCACAGACTTCCAATTTACTCAGTATCATTCTCAGACCTTGAACATGAAAAGTTATCAAAAGCTTTTACCTACGTCAAACATGGTGGGTGTCATGGTGCGACCTGTTTTCATGCTTCGCCATAAAGGATCAAGTCCTTATAACTTCAACATCAAATTTCCTATGTACACCAAATTCTTAACACATATACATGTGTCGCCCTGAATACCTCCATGCATCATCCATTTTTAGGTTTTTTTCTCCATATCATACACTACAAGATGATATGCAACTAAAAGTTGAGCAGACCCTCCGACAGCGTCGCCGCCAATCAATAATCAAAACACAACTGACCACAAATTCGTTTGAGGGATTTTTCACCTCTAGTCCATTTTGTTTTTATGTAGATTGCAGAGAGTTCTTCTGACTTCAGCGTACATTATTGGATACTGGCAGGAGAAGGCCACCGGATCATAAAGGAACAACCTCCTCATTTCTATCCGGACCAAACTTCACATATTTGATCCAGCCCTAAACACAATATACACTCATAGTCACAGCGCCACATGTTGGACACAGGAAATGACATTTAACCCCTTCCTGCATTTTTTGTTGTTGTTCTTTTTCTAATTATTGCCAACAAATCTCATGAAATGACAAAAACCATCAATCAATAATTGTCTCCCACTAACAAACAGCGTAGTAGTATTCTCAAGTATTCTCTTTATATCCACAGCTTTTTGCAGTGTTACATTTCTCTGCCATAGACCTTGATTGCCTAAACTGAGATGAGATCTGTTTTTGTTTCCAGGTTACGCCCCATCGATGTTGAATTTATGAAGAGGTTGGGGAAGATAGTGAGCATCGTACCAGTCATTGCAAAAGCCGACACACTTACCATTGAGGAAAGACAGGAGTTCAAAGAGAGGGTGATGGATCACACATACACACCCTCAACAAAAGCTGTAGATATTTTTTCCTCTCCAGAGGATTTTCAGATTTACTTAAACAGCAAACTTTGGTTTGCTGTTTAAGTAAATCTTAACCATACCCCCATGTGTTAGGCCCTATAGAGTCCCTTCAGTGTAAACCAATTAACCCTGACCCATTTAACCTTTGTTTAACCTTTGATTCTTGACAGATAAGGCAAGACTTGGTGGACAATGGGATTCATGTTTATCCCCAGAAAGAGTATGATGAGGATCCAGAGGAACGCATACTCAACAATAGCATCAGGGTAATGTCTTTACTCCTGTCATTTTTGTTGCAATTCAATGCAAGTCAGAAGTTGGAGACGTAGGCTCCTACAGCATGCTTGCAAAGTATTCTGTCAAGCGTAAATCACTGCATTACATGAAGTACAGTAAAAAGTGAAGAAAAGATAAACAGGAATTTCTCACTAAGTGTGCCACCATACTGCCTGTGATGTCATCTGTGTTTATGTTAGTGAAGTTGGGCTTGGTGAATCTTGACCATTCTATTGTATTTGTACATGTTGGAGGTTGTTTTTGGAGAGTAAAGAATTGAGAAATTGAGAGTGTGGACATTGTCATTAAGTGCTCCTCCTTATACTAAATAATGATAAAGATCGAGGTCAAAAAAGAAATGGCTAAACTTTCTTGACATAAAACCTGAAGTACTAAAATGTTTGTATACAATGGACATATATAAAATCACGTTATGGCAAAAAAGTCAGGAACAATCCAATGACTAACTGATAAATCGAATGAACATTACTGTCATTGTCAGAAAATCATGATGCCCTGTGCAGTCCTTATGTAAGATGATCATTATTACTGTGCAGAGTTTATTTAGAATCCTTTGTTCACAGTATGTGATACTGTAGATCTCATGTCAGATGTAACAATGAATGAATGGTCCTTCAAATGAGACTAAGACATGCTTATATTGTGTGGGCAGGAAAGCATTCCCTTTGCTGTGGTGGGAACAGACAAGGAGCACCAGGTGAATGGAAACAAGGTGCTGGGCCGTAAAACAAACTGGGGAATCATTGAAGGTAAGGCATCAGTTTAGCAGCATTCACACCTGGTATTATCATGAAATTAACACATTTCCCACTGTGTATAGATTGTGATCTCATTTTTGGCAAAGCAGTCGAGTAGGTGCAGTGAAGGAGCAATGACTATTATAGCTGCTCCAATGCAACCTGAAACTTCTTCATTTACACAAGAGGGTTATTTTTCTGACTCTAGAGTACATGTCTTCATGTATTGGATTATTTCTTCCATTTCTTCAACAATTACATCCTCCCTTACTGGAAATCAGACATCTGATTTCTCTAATGCCAAACAGATGAGAAATATCATAAGCAGCAATGACATCATCACCTGCATCAATGATGTTCATCTGCCAGCATATCATTACCTGCTTCAGTGGCAATGGAATTTTCCAAATAGCAAATTCCATTTCTACCTGAGACAGTGCCTCTAACTACAAAAACAATATGTAATAATGATAATATTTCTTCCACTGTTATGCACTTGTTCAGATATATGCTGTTACTACATAAGTTGGTCATGCGGCTATATGAAAAGATTCATACAGATTTATTATTTGAAGAATGTGTATAATAATGGGTATCTATTAATAGGCCTACACCTGTATTTCACTTTTTGGAACTTTTTTTACCATGAGTTCAGTCTATTATATATCGTATGGCAAATTTTGGTAAACAGAACAAAAACACCATCAGTAAATGTAACATACAAAAGTTATTTTTATAGCTCTTTTTTAGTCATAGCTCTTTTTAGTTTTTGGTAGTTTTTTATGGACGGGACATGGAGGTGTACCAGAGATTATCAGTGAACTGCAAACATGTTTGCGCCTAAAGGAAGCCTTGAATTCGATAAAAACAACTTCTCTAAAATCTCCAAGACTCATTTTCAAGACGTGTTGATGATGATGAGTTGAGGGGACTGACTGGAGGCTGAAGGAGAAGTACGTTGCATTCTCTGTCAGAAAGACAACAAATTTGTCTTCAAAATAAGAGCTTTACATTGCACCCATTGGAGTTTATACCTGGGTTCTTGGTGGGGGGCTTTTAATTTGAAAGTAGTGACCATTCATAGCTTTCCGCTACAACAACAAGCGGACAGCAAAGACAGCTACAGAGACCGAGGAGACGCTTGCATCTCCTGGATCTCAGCGGCTGTCCAGTTGCTCATCTTGATGTCCGCAGATGAAGTGATGGACTGACTGCTGTGATCAGCTGTTTCCTGGTTTTAAAACTCCCTGGCTGTGGGTCACACAACAGCGCACGTCATCGACACCTCCTCCCATCTCACGCAATAGCCGGCACATCGACGTCTCGGATTTAGATAGCAATGGAGGTGGAAAAAAGTGTACCCTTTTTCAACCCTGACCCGTTTTCATGCCTGTTCTTTCACTCCACACAGAGTGGGAAGATCTTGGCTATATAGATTGTTAGTAGTATTGGTGGTAATCATGGCAGCAAAAGAAGTTTGAACATTTTACTAAGTTTGAACCATATGGCAACTGAATTTTCATCCTGGTTAAAGTTGGTGCGAGGGCGGCTCTTTTGGGGTTGCTGTTGAGAAAATTTTGCCACATGCTCAAGACCCGTAAAATATAAATATTTTCACCACGTCTTACATGTGTGCAGTGTCTTGAGTTTCCGAGCGTCTTAAGTCCCTTAAAAATGCAATTTATTTGTACTAAGAAGGAAAAAAGAATTCCTTGCATTACAAGAAGGTCATTGGTTCTCTTTTCTTTTTGGATTACAGTAGAGTCCTCACGCCGCAGCGGAAATGCAAATTAGTATAACTCTTGTTTGGTAACATAATACAAATATGAATATTTCCAGTCACCACTTTAATTGCTGATAGATTGGATATTTTGATTCTGATATTTGATTACATACAGAGATATGCATTATTTCATTACGCTGCATCTATTAATATTTTACCTATTGTAAGTGGATATTTGTGAAAACCAAATGTAAAAAAACATGTTTTCTCTTTGTACAGTTGAAAACGTGGCACACTGTGAGTTTGCCAATCTGAGAGATCTACTCATCAGGTGAGTTTGAATGGGGTGTTACACATGGTTCATCATAAAAGAGACGGAGTATGAGTCATTTTCAGGACAATAAAAGTCAGTGGAGATATCTCTACAGCATTCAAGAAGAGGGTCATGTGACCAACTAGAGCTAAAACACACAAACACACACACACACACACACACACACACACACACACACACACACACACACACACACTTACAAACTGACCAAAGCATTTCCCTCCCACTCCTCGAAAGCCACTCCTCCAGAACACATGAGAATACACTGCTTGACTACTGCTGGAGGATGAGTTCACGAGAGAGCACTGGGGACAGGAGCACAATATTATACATCTGTGGCTGCATCCAAATGTCTTTATTTCTTTGCACTTTGCTGGCGTGTTACTAGGAAATCCAAAAGTCGTGAGGGCTGTTCGAACTTACATTTCATTCAGTCCACAAGGGCCTAGCAGACTTTCTGCAGACTTCCAGGGAGTCCACTTGGGCTGCAGACCTCACAGGAACTCACTAATTGAATCACACACAGTTCATTGCAATATGGACATGACATTGTAGATTTTATTATGAATATGTTAAACAATTACTTTATTATAACGCTACTTGATTCGTGTAGGTTATAAATGATACTCAAACACATCATTATACAGAAATACATAGAAGTATAGACCATAGCAGTAATCAAAATGCATTTTTTATTATAGTCTTTTGGGTTGTCTATCAGTGGCTCATATTGGCCCTGCAGTGTCACTTCCCTTGCACACTTGATGTGACAGTGAACACATCACAGTATGAATTGACACAATAAGGCGTGTTTACAGGTCTATGGAAGTACTACCGCATATGTCAATCTGATAAATTACCGTCAGTGATGTCACTTGGTGGCTAAATTGTATAGTGGTTAATGTAGCTAGCTGTCCTTTGGTATAGCATTGCATTCCAACACTGTTGGATTCTGTATGGACAGTCAAAATTGTTTTCCTAATTTTCATACCCTGGTGCCTACATTGCCCAAGATGCAACTTAGCCACTGGGTGACATCACTGAATGCTCATTTTTAGATTACATAATGGTGTTTTGTTACTTCAAGGTCTCTGACAATGTAAATATCAATTATTTCTAGATTGTAGATGCTGAATTGCATATTGGTTTGAATCAGATGTATCAGCTAGAGAGTAGCAAAATTAAGATCAAGTTGTGATCCAATCTGTTTGTGTTTTTTGAAAAGGTCTCACCTGCAGGATCTGAAAGACGTGACACACAATATCCACTATGAGACCTACCGTGTACGGCGGCTCAACGAGAGCAACATGAACTTCAGTGAACCGGGCCCGTTCAGTTGGCTGATGGAGAATGGAATTACTGACAAATGCGAATCTGAGAGCCACCTCTGATCTCTCAATCGGTCTTCTTCTCCATGCACCTGCAGAGGAATGCTGATGCTCCACATGCAATTAGAATGAGAGATCAGAAATAGAGAGAGAGAGCTATTTTTTTCCCACATTAAAAATTAAATGGAGATTATTTTTGCATTGTTTTTCTTTTTTTTTATTGTGTTGGGAGAAACTAGCGAATTGTTTGAAATGAAAAATTATATTTTAGTTTTCACATAAGTCATAAGAAATGCATCAAATATGGATATATTTTTGAATGTGAACACATATATATTTTGTGGAAGGAACGTGACATACAGTGTACAGGGCAGGCGAGAGCAGGCAGCCCAACAAACTCCAATGAACATAGGTCTCCCAATAGAACCCAAGCATCATGGTTTCTGCTATATAAATGGTACACTTCATGACCAGATATATTTGCCAGTCCAGACATTATCACCTATTATCAATGTTGGACTGCACTAATGCTTTTGTGGGTGAATGAAGTGCATAATTCTTGCTTAGGTCAAATGTATATAAAGTGAACCAAGCTTTCCTTTAAAAGACTTTGAATTGATTTCATAACAGAAATACAGTGAACACCAAACAGTAGCCAAAATAATTAAGTCCTCTTCAGTAAACTTCAAATAAAAAGATCTGCTGCTGTGCTGAGTGCTGCCTGTACAGTTTGACTATGTCTGTTTTCTAAGAGCACTCTTGTTGTAAAACCTTGTAAGAATCCAGTCAGCCAGCATACTGTGGAGAGATGGATGTACCAGTGTGGTTTAAAGGAGAATTCTGGTATTTTTTATGTTTAGTCGATAGACCTGTTTAATTAATAATATCCTTTTTGTAAGCAGAAATAGTCTCTTTTAAGGAGAAATCTTGCTCTGAAATCTTGTGAGGTGAGAATATTATATACACCTACACCTACTTTTTCCACTGACATGTAAAAATGTCCTTTATGAAAAAAGGCTACTAGTGTCGCATGATTACTACTGTAGGATAAGAATGATCAGGATTTCTGTAGTCTGGTGGTACGGCAGTATCTTTTGTCAGATGGGAGCAGGATGAACAGACTGTGGTGGCATCCTTTGGGCTTCTGACATCTAACTTGACTAGTATCATTGATGCTCTGTAGATGGGTACAGTACCAGTGATGTTCTTGGTCTTTGGGCCTTGTTTGAAGGCTGAAAGGGCCCTCCTGTCCTGGACCTGCACAAACCATGCCAGTTTATGATGTCTCCAGCCAGGATGCTTTCTATTGTAAAAGTCGATAAGAAATGGCACAGAAATGAGTCCACATACAACATTTTCTATGTTTTTCTTTTTTTCCCCTTCTTTTACCAACGTGGAGATGTGTGGAGACTATGAGGTTCACTTAGATGTTGATTACCAGGAACCTATACCGGTTCACCTGCTCCACCTCAGCGCCACTGATGCAGACAGGGTGTGTGTCTTTACTTCCTTTTTTCTAAAATCAACAATCAACACCTTGGTTCTGAGGTTGAGCAGTGAATTTTTCTCCATGCACCACTCTGCAAGATTTTTCATTTCTTCTCTCTCTTACCAACATTTGTAATCTGGCCAATGATGGTGGTGTCATTTGTATACTGTTAAAATCTTTTTTACACAATGGCTTGTAAAGTGTTTAAATGATTTTGGAATTTCATTAAGATGGAAAAGCATGCTCAGCTGTCTTTTTCCGTGGATTATTAAAGATTGAAATACATTTGAGAGAATCTGAATATGAGCAGACCCTTTTCTTTAACTCCACATAATCTTTAGTGAAAGCGCCATGTTAAGACATTAGCTTAAACATACACAACAAGAGTAATACTGGAAACTTGTTGTTAAAAATGCTATAATTTGAGCATAATCAAGCTTTGTGTTGGTCTCACCCCAACTGAATATATGGCTATACTTTTACTATGCAACCAAAGAACTGAGGATAGACCTTTCTTTTTTAAAAGTTATTGCACACCTGCCTGGTATCTAAAATTCAGTCCCTCTGAGGCAACTGGTCATTGAAGTGACAAAAGACCCTCCATAATCACACCTTACCTTGATTCTGATCACGTACAGCATGTCAGACATTCACTCTCAGCCCTGTCCCATATCCTGAACCTATGTGTCAACCTCCCACCCTTGTGTCTTATACTCAGCATGTCCTAAAAAGTTCATGTATGATCATTGTCTTTTTTTTTATAGTATTAATAATACACATGTTAACACTGTTTATTTACAATTAAATTCTTGCCACCTTTTCAGTCCAGCGTGAAGTCATTGTAGTGAACCGCATAACTTTGCTGATGCTGCAAAAAAATATCCAAACCAGGTCATCCCTACAACGTATTGTACCAAAAGGCAGTTGTCAAAAAGAGATAAGTCAATATAAAGTCTCACAATATTGTTGAAAATGTGTCACCATCTTTGTTGTCTAAACTTAATATGGTTACAGATGTTGCATCTTCATCTCACTCTACTTAACTGTGATACAACAGACTTTGAGAAGAACTGCTCCTTCTCTGTCATACTATGAGATTACCTACCCCTCCAGCGACAGTTTTGCACATGAAGGGCTTACAGATTTTAAATAGAACTAGATTGTGAACCCCGAGATGGCGCCCATTCAATCCAGTTAGAATTGCTCACTTGGCAGTAGTTTCTCCTGTTGTCCCCCTCCGCACCACCACCTAAATATTTGTACAAATATAAAACCTCCATGGATCAAAGATTCCTAATAAAATGAGTCATAACTGACCATGATTGCAGTTGGAGGTGTTTAGAGATTTCTCTATTATAATGGTGCTCTACGGATAAAAGAGAGATGTGTTGTGGAAGCTAGGCCACAGGGAAAACTGCAAGCAAGGCAGAGTAGCACAACCATATCCAGGTCTGTTATACTTTCATGGAGGGGGTTCCCTGGTTAATTAAGCAATGTCTGATTAGACTTTCAGAATCAAGCTTGCTAACAAACAGTGTACATATTATGACATATTCTGACTTTTGGACTGTTATTAATTTCTTCAAATTGTTTTGGTAGGATTAGGCACAAAAACTAATTGGACCCAGGTCGTCAGAAGATAGGTCCAGTGTATGAACCCCCCCCCCCCCCCCCCCTCCAACTTTGGCCATTCTTGCTCTTCATACTACTGGACTAGACACAACAGGGGTCACTACACTTTCTGACTTACAAGCATTGGCCACTGAACAGGCTGCTTAGCAGAATGGAAATCATCCCTACCATCTCACTCTTCAAGAACTTGACTCTTGGTTTAAATAAAGGTCTCTGTAAAGGGTGTTCAGCGAAGTTGACGAACCCATCAAAGAGACAGAATAGTCACTGCTCATTAAAATGTTGAAAAAAAACAACTTGTTTTTGATTATCTATCGCTTGCCATGCAAAATTGCCTCCCTCTCTAGTGTGTAGACCGAAAATCATCAGACATGCTGACTACTAACAACAAATGATGGCATATTACGCATGTATTATATTTAATGTATACTAAAACATGGGAAATGGTTGGTTGTTCAGTTTACAAATGTAGCCAGGATGGTCTGCAAGCACCGACTAAACTGCTTTGTGTCCTAGTGTGCAATCAGACGCTGGACACAGCATATTGTGTTGAACTCAGGTATATTCCTGTTCAACACACCTTTCACAGTCAAGCTCAGTGCTCAGTGACATAAGCTTGAAGATAACTCATAACATGTCAATAAAAAAGTACAGTTGACAAGTTGACAAGCAAGTGACAAAAAAAGAGAGTATACAATTTATTGAAAACTACATTTAAACTCAATTAGGCTGTTCATCAGCTCTTCAAAAGTTTAAGACCATAGCCTTAAAAAGTCAAAATCTGCACTAAAATTCTGACCACAAGTCCAAAAAAACTCAAAAACGTAACAAAAAGTGTCAAAATTGGACTCAGTAGTGAGTAGCCAGAATGTTCTTGTTGATCACTTCAAAAATTAGTTTACGCATGCTTCATGCCAGTGTTTCCAGGAGGCTGGTGGGAATGTTGCTCCATATGGTGAAGACAGCTTCACAAAGGGAATCAATGGTGTGGAACATCTGTTTTTGTAAACTTGCCTTGCCATCCATCCCCAAATGTTCTCAATGGGATTGGGTGTTGTGAACTGCAGTGTTGTCCTGTTGAAAAGTTGTTTCAACAGGAAAGACCAAGCCATCATCGCACAGACGAGTGCCCTCAGTCAAGAGGGATGCCTGCTGCAACATCTCCACATAGCCAGCCACTGTTTGAAGCCCCTGCCAAACCTGAAGCTCCATTGTTCCATTTAAGGAACAAGCACCGCAGATCATGATGTAGCCTCCTCCACTGTGTTGTGTAGAAAACATCTCAAATGGGACTTCCTTGTCATGCCAGTATCATCGGGGTACCATCAGGACCGTCCAGGTCAAATTTGTTCTCCTCAGAGAATAAAACTTTCTTCCACCTTTCAATGTCCTCAAGTCCAAACGGGCAAGTTTGTGGCGTGGAAGGAGAAAATGGCTGTCTTACTGCATCCAACCCTCGGCAGTGATGGTGCGTTGCGAGAGGCCTTTGCTTGTGCAGCTCAACAATCCTCCTCTTGATCCTCTATATGTGTGTAACAGTGCTATGTGTGACATGGAGCTTCGATTTCCCTGAGGGAACCTCCCAAAAGGATTAATAAAGTTGTCTAAATCTAAGTCTAAGTCATACAAGGTAAACAATGGGGATATGTCAATAAATGAAACTGATGCGTGTTCCTCAAAAATGTTTATTTTTGATTGTAAAGCATTTTTAGACTTAAATGTCCTGGTCAGGTGGTGCTGAAGTCGGCTGTGCTGCTTGCTGGTTCGTAGCTCCAAAATCTTTCAGAATTGCTCCTGCAAAGACAAAACCCCTCAGGTTCAAAAAGCAAACCCGAAGCAAATATTCATACTATATAATTGAGTTTTCTTACACTAATGCAGAAATTCATAATCTGTTTTTATATTAAACACTGCAATATACAGTACAGTGTCCCTTTAAAGCATGCACCCAATTTCAAAGTTGTCGCACAGAGTTATTAAACGAAGATAAATGACTGACGAGCACTGACGAGATATTGAAGGAATATTTTTGTGTATATTTCGCAGTGTATTACAAAGTGGACTACTTGTGCCTTACTAATGATATGGTCATAACCTATGTTCTGTGGGCATAACTAATGGTCATATATAGTATAGTTTACTTTAAATGTACTTTAACTAGTGCATTGCATTGGAAGTATGTATTCCTATCGAAAAGTGGGAGGTTAAGTAGCGTTTTCATGGATGGCCAAATGAGGCTGTGTTTGAAGGTGGGATGTCAGGGATATAATTAGCCATTTTTGACTACTTTTGATTTTACCATTTTATTTCACCTTAAAAACTATTTACCTTGCCTTATTTGGTGTCATTATTTTCAGCACAACCTCACGTGTGACTGAACAGTTATTGTATCATTTTGACACACTGTCTTAAAACAATGGACCTAAAATCACAAAAAAACATCAGAGTAGGAAAAAGTTACTGTGAAAACCACAAATATGTTTAACGAAGCATTTTTATTACTTATAATTCAAATATAAATTGTTGTTTGCTAAATTTGTGTATACGTTTATATAAGTTTTTATGTTACTATTTACATTTAAATGCAGGCAATGCCTCAGCTCCTTCCAGCTGAATTGCCTGCTCCACATTCAGCACACATGGCAATGTTTGCGAAAAAGCGTGGCGGACATCATTTATCGTAAATCCGGTTTTTGACGCGCCGGCGTGTCCGTCAACTCAGGAGGTGGGGCATGGGCGTGGGCTAGCAGCTAGCTACACACGAACATTCACAGATTCCGATTCCAGCTTGTTGTCCTCGCGTATCCGGATCTCCTCAGACCAGACTCGTTCAGTCTTATTAATCCACAACAGTCAGTTTAGATGCACAGAACAGGACCGAACCGCCGGCAAAATCCCAGTCCAGCTCACGCCGCTGCAGGTATAAATTGCTTGTTTCTTATGGTGTGTCTTGGGGATGAGCTCTGTAGTAATTGGCTCTGGTGTGCACGTAGCTATGGTCAATGCCATAGAGAGAAAGAGTTGTGACACTCTATGATGTCGCCGCCGGGTCAGTCATGTGGTTCATGTAAGCCCCAATAGTTCCAAAACACAGCCTGGCTGTCATGTTCTTCTATGGCAAAGACAGAAGCGATTGCGTTATTGAATAGTAAATATATATTTAAAAAAAACACACCCAAGGACTTTTTCAGCTGTTATGGCATTATTACATTTTTGTTAATGTCAGTTTTACATTTTGAGAGGAAGGGTGACAACGAAAAGCTGTGTATTACTTAGATATGTTTTACATTTTGGGAGGGAAAAGCTTAGTGTTCATGTTTAACTTTTTTTTTCCATATCATTCATCTTATGATAGACGTCTCATGATTTTCATTTTAGCGAAACTGGCCTGTATTATTGATTCCCGTGATTTAGCTTATAAATTTCCGATTCAGCCATTAGCTTGCCTTCGTGGTAGCAGAGGTCTGCCCTGGTCCGTTCAGCATTCACCTAGCAGCTAGCTCACTTCTTCTGATGCAAGTGGCCACCACAGGACCACACCGTGAAACATGATCATGTTAAGACTAAGAATATTACTAGAATATTTAAGATTAAGCCATACACATATTATCAAAACTATTACAGAATAAAAACTAATTTACGCTTGTATGCTTGGGTCTATAGGTAAGTGCAGAGCTATTAAGAAATTTTTCTCTATGGCTCTGGGTTAGTGCACAGAGTAAGAGTAAGGTGAGCTGTAACTCAACCCAAGTAACTTAAGCAATTAACTATTATAACAAAACACTTGTAACTCTGGTTACAGTTATTGAGACATCAGTGTAAGGATGGCTGATACAAATGAAGGTTTTCAAATAAAGTATTTTTTATTAAACAATGACAGACAACAAGAATGTGTGCATGTATGTGTGTGTGTGTGTGTGTGTGTGTGTGTGTGTGTGTGTGTGTGTGTGTGTGTGTGTGTGTGAAGAAAAACAAAAACCAGGGGCAGTCAACCAGGGGTGGATCACCCATGACACAGCAACCATTAAGAACCAAATGAAAAAAAAAAAAAAACTCAGGAGAAGGACCAAATTAGCAGTCAAATCACAGTAAAAAATATTGTAATAAAAAGAGATATCCAAAATTCCCTCTGTAAAAACCTTTGGCTATAATATGTCAACAAAATGAAACAAGAATTTTGAACCCGGCTTTATCCAGTGTTTAGATTTATGTTCTTGAAATGTATGCAAATTAGCGCATATTTAAAAGAATAATGCCTCATTTGCATATTTAAACATACAATTTCAAAAAAATCATAATACAAAAAGTAACTGTCTTAGGGCTCTATCTTAACAATCTGAAACGCAAGTATCAAACGCAAAATGCAAGTAGCTTTGTGGGCAGATCTCAGGCGCTGTTGCTATTATGCCGGCGGGATAAATGACTCTTGCGCACGACGCAAATCTTAAATGGGTTGGTCTGAAGTAGCTACATTAGTCATAGGTGTGGTTTGGGCGTAACGTGCAATAAGCCAATCAGAGCGTCATCTCACATTCCCTTTCAAAGCAGGCACGCTTGTTACATGGCGGATTGCTATTATAATGGCGAATTTGCCAGGCGCACGCCAGGAGCGGTTCACAGCCGAGGACACCGCCCAGATAGCAAAATTCTTCTGGCCCATATCTGGCCCACACCTGACATGTTCATCCGGCCCACATACCGCATGGAATGATGGCACTTGGGCGCTCCACTTCTGTTTGCCAAAAGTGGGCCACAACCAAGCCATCACAATGCCAGATGTCAGCCAAAAACAGACCATATAACCTAGCACTCAACCGAATGTGAGTAAGAAAGTATTTAGTGAAAAAACTACTCAAGCACCGAGTAACTTCTGATTTATTGTTTCAATAATCAGAGCATGAATGTAATCAAATAGACAAAAACATACAATAGCAATGTGCCAATTCTTTGTGAAACAGCACAATAGGCTCAGCAGGCAGAGATTATATAGAGGAACACAAACAAGGCGGCCTGTGCATACAGAGGTCTCTCTGTCCATAATCTTTGTGCATGTGTGTGTGTTTTGCTGAAAATTTGTGTTCAGTCCCAAAGAATCACTCAGTGAAGTGACTTTTAAGCTTCAACAGTAGTTGGCTCTCAAGGTTATGCAGTGAAGCTGTGATCTTTTAGCAGTGAACAGGAGTCCTGCATGACTAAAGAGTCTCTCACAGGCTACAGATGCTGGAGGACTTATGTTGACTTTGAGTGACAGTTTCTTGATTTGAGGAAAGGTATGTAAGACATCCATACCTCCATTGGACGGACATGCAAGGGACCTTTCCAGCTCTCCTGTTTCTGATTTTCCTGCCTTGTCCAAATCAGTGTCAAGGAGATTTTTTATGTAGTCAAAGCCTGTGGCAAGATTAATTGTTTTCAAAAGAAGGTGCGCACCTTTCTACTGTATAGGCTTCCAAGCTGCTGTTTTTGGTATTAACGGCCATTGGTGCTTGTAACTCTTGCAAGCCTATTGTTTGTCACTGACACAATATAAACCTACATGACAATAACATTACATGGATTAATTTACACTCACTGGCCACTTAATTAGGATACCTGTACAGTATAATGCAATCCACTACAAAAGGTCTGTCATGAATTCTACTTTAACAAAGTACTCTATGTCTTAGATATTTGAAAAAACATGCTCAGTGCCTAACAGAAAAAAAAAAAAAAAGTTTATTATAAATTGTTTTATTCACTGAAATTCACTTTACTTTCTCTCCATCATGGTGACTGTGCTTTGCTGTTCACTGACTGTGTGTGTGTGTGTGTGTGTGTGTGTGTGTGTGTGTGTGTGTCTGTCTGTGAGGCTGCAGTGTAATAATAAATTACTCCAAAGCAATGTACATTGGACAGTTATTTATGATGTTATAACAGGGCTAACGTTAGCCTATCCACAGCCAAAACACATAAACAACTTGCGTGTTTTCTGAAGTTCGAAATGGAGTTCTTGTAGGCTGAAATGTCGACATGTTTAGGCAGACACATATGACAGCGCATGACATAGCTGTTCTGTTTTTATGGTCTGTAAGGTAAAAGACTGAATGTGTAGCCAGGGGTGTTCTGCCTCTTCTGATTCTGAATAGCACGCCGTTGTTTCCGCGAATGTTGTCTGCTTTCAGTCAGCACAACAAAAATGAGATTATGTTTCTCCAGGATCAATAACAGAAGACAATAAATAACACACAATATATAAATATAATCATTTAAAACTAAAACTATGACTAAGGGCTTGTGAAGTGCATCAGTGCACATGCTCCAGATCAGCAGTTCATCAATCTAACAGCTTGTGGAAGGAAGCCGTTGATAAGTCTGTTAGTTCGCCTTTATGACTCAGGAACTGTTTTCCTGATGGGAGCAGTTCAAAGAATGTGTGGAGAGGGTGGGAGGCATCCCTGATGATGTTCAGTGCTCTGCTCCTGCAGCGGCTTTGGAAGAGTTCATGGACAGAGGGGAGGGAAACTCCGATAACCCTCTCAGCTCCCTAACTATTACTACTGCAGCTGGAGTACCATGTCGTGATACAATACGTCAGAACACTCTCCACCACACCACTGTAGAAAGTCCTGAGGATGCTGGTGGGGAGAGAGGCTCGTTTCAGGTTCCTCAGGAAATACAGTCTCTGCTGGGCCCGTTTTGTGATCTCTGAGGTGTTTTTATTCCAGCTTAGGTCCTGCGAGATCTGCATTCCGAGGAACTTAATGTTCTCCACTCTCTCCACTGTGCGGCCACTGATGCTCTGGCTGTGACCTCTGGAAGTCTATGATCATCTCCTTTGTTTTGTCCACATTGAGCACCAAATTATTTTCTCTGCACCAACCCTCTAGGTGTTTAACTTCTTCCCCGTACATTGATTCCTCATTTCTATGAATTAGTCCCGCCACTGTGGGACTAATTCAGCGAACTTGATGATCTGGATGCACAGTCGTGTCTGGATGCACAGTCATGTGTTAGCAGTAAACAAAGGTCTTAGTACACAGCCTTGAGGAGATCCTGTGCTCAGCGTGATGGAGCTGGAAGTGTTATTTCCGACACGGACAGACTGAGGTCTCTCTGTCAGAAAGTCCTGGATCCAGAGGCATGTGGCGGTGTTCAGGCCGAGTAAGAGGAGTCATTAGTTTCTGGGGGATGATGGTATTGAATTCTGAGCTGAAATCAATGTACAGGATTCTGGCGTAGGTGTCTTTCTGATTAAGATGAGTGATGACTGAGTACAAAGTGGTGGGATATTGCATCCTCTGTGGAGCGGTTAGTACAATAAGCAAACTGATATTGGTCATGTGATGCAGGAAGGCTGGCTGTGATGTGTGGTTTGACAAACCGCTCAAAACACTTCATCACAATTTGTGTCAGTGTGAGGGGGCAGTAGTCGTTCAGACAGGATACAACTGATTTCTTTGCTACTGGTATTATAGTGGATGTTTTGAAGCATCTGGGGACAATGGCCTGACTGAGGGAGATGATGAAGATGTCAGTCAGGACATCTCTGCATCTCTGTCCGCTCGGAAAGCCGTCATCCCCTCCAGCTGTATGTCCCCATCTGGGATATTGTCCTGGAGCCATGTTTCCGTATTGGCAAACACACAGCAGTCTTTCCACTCACGGTGGGTTTCTTTCAGTAGACGTAGCTCATCCAACTTGTTGTCTAGTGAGCGGACGTTGGAGAGTAGGAGCGATGGTACTGCCGGTCTGGAGGGGTTAGCCTTTAGCCTAGCATGGATCCCGGCTCTCTTTCCTCTCTTTTGTTTACGTTCGCACCGCTTCCGCTTTCTCCTCCGGCGGTTGGCTGGCTCCGATAAGATCCCGTGCCGCCGTAAAGTGTCCAGATCAGAACCATTCGTCAAAGTTTTTGCATCCTGCATTACCCTGATTCTTAATAAGGTCTCTCTGCTGTAAGTTTTGAATGCTGAAAGTCTGGGGTAGGTAGGACATCCCAAACTTTCACTGTCATTGATCCCTGGAGGGGCCGCTGCATCCATGCGCGCCACCATCACCATAGCAACCAGTCGTGTCATCTGCAGAAATTCTCTGATGACACGGCCATTGTGGGGCGTGTAGAGGGTGGGAGGGAGGATGAGTACCGGGACCTGGTCGGCAATTTTGTTAAATGGTGTGGGGAGAACCACCTGCAGCTGAATGTGGCGAAGACAAAAGAGATGGTGGTGGATCAAGCCCCTGCCCTCTCCAGTTTGCATATGTGGGTCAGACATTGCCATTGTGGACTCTTACAAATACCTGGATGTGGTGAGGGACAATAAACTGGAGTGGACTACAAACACGGAGGCAGTCTACAAGAAGGGCCTGAGCTGGCTTACTTCCTGAGAAGGCTCAGGTCCTTTAATGTCTGCAACCGGATGCTCCAAATGTTGTTGCGAGCACCATCTTCTTTGCTGCGGTGTCCTGGGGTGCGGGCATCAAGACGAAGGACGCAAACAGACTAAAGAAACTTATTAAAAAGGCAGGGTCTGTTGTTGGCTCTAAGCTTGTCACCCTGGAGGAGGTGGTGGGGGACAGGATGCAGGCAAAACTGCTGGTGATCATGGGCAATGTCTCTCACCCCCTCCACATAACTCTAGACAAGCTTAAGAGCAGCTTCAGAAGCAGACTCATTCAACCCCGCTGCCTTTAAGAACGGCACAGGAAATCATTCCTACCTAGTGCCATCAGACTGCACTGTAATAATTTATATGGTGGCACAACTTAAAAAAGTTTAGTAACAAGTTGCACAATGTCACAAATCGGGCCGCACGGCCATGACAAAGCAAGGAGATACACACATGAGACAATTAACTAATTATTTATTGAAGAAAAAGTAACTTTAAAAATTAACCTAAACTAATCATGGCGTGTGTAGTAAGTGGAATCAGTGGTGTAGGTGAATTCATGAGTGGAGAAGTGTGTGTGTAATGTTGTAAGAAGGATGTACAGAAACCCAAATGCCAAACCAAACAAAACCAAATGCCAAACAAAGTGTCTCTGGGAGGAGAGCAAGCCTGCTACTGAGCTCCAGGAGAGAGTTACAAGCACCCAGACTCTCACAGTCCAGGTGGTGCCAATGCTGCTGACGACCCTGCTGATGTCAGAAGAGGGAGAGAGAGCAGGTAGGGTCGTCAGCCCCCCCCCCCCCATCAGACGGGGGTCCTCACAGGATCTCCGTCACAACATAATACATAAAACATGATACCAAAGTGAGAACTACATAATCAAATACTACAATAATTACAGTATACTTACAATCTGCCAGTTCCAACATCCATTCCCCAAAACAACAACATCCCTACCTATAAGGGCCAATTTCAATTGATACAGAGGGGAAGGGAGAACAGGAGGTGAACAGGTTCCTACTCCATCACTGGAGCCCGAGACAGTGCATCTGCAACCACGGCCTTTAATGTGTCAGATGTCCAGATTACAAGACTGCGGGAACAGCGACCACCTAATCAGCCTCTGATGGGGGCACCGCAAAGAATGTAAAAAAGGTTAGTGGATTGTGGTCTGTGTAGACCACAACAGGTGCCACCCAATCGGTGCAGGACGGCACGTCACCAAACAAACCAGGGTCAAATACCATAGCTTGTGCTTCTGGCAAATAGCCAACCAACCCTTTAAGACTCTTCAAGGTCTCTGGATTTTTCAACCGGCCCGACAACACCCCCTCATCAGGCCCAAGAACACTATCCAGACATTCACCTGAAACCACTCCCACTGTACCAACTACCAAGGCAGGACTCACTGCCACTGACCCCTGCTGGTCAGCACCGGATGCACTGGGAGAGTGAGCACAGTAAGGCTTAAGCCGATTCACATGAAACAGTTTAGCTGACTTCCTCCGACCAGGAGTTGAAATTAAATAGTTTAGGTCTGAAACACGTTTAACCACTGTATAAGGACCCATAAACTTGGCCTGGAAGGGTGAACTCACCAATGGACACAGAGCCAAAACTCGATCGCCCTCACTAAACTCACGCAGCTCAGCTCTGCGATCATACCTCTCCTTCATTTTAGCCTGGGATGTAGCCAACATTTGCTTTGCCAGCTCCCCAGCGGTATATAGCCTATGCCTAAACCTATTGACATAGTCAATTAAGTTAGTGGGTGGATCTGA
The DNA here is from genome assembly GCF_900880675.1 of Sparus aurata. NCBI lineage: Eukaryota > Metazoa > Chordata > Actinopteri > Spariformes > Sparidae > Sparus > Sparus aurata. Next base: position 410,761 of record NC_044210.1, on the reverse strand, counting down.
CCCCTTCCATCCATCCTTAAACACAGACATTTGACCCCGTACAGTATGACCAAACACCAAATCATTTGGGCTAAACCCTGTGCTTTCTTGCACTTCCTCCCGTGCAGCTAGAAGTAACCAAGGGAGCCCATCTTCCCAGTCCCCATCAAGCTCAGTACAGTACGCACGCAAAAGTGATTTAAGTGTTTGATGAAAGCGCTCCAGAGCGCCTTGACTCTGAGCGTGACAAGCTGAAGACTGGTTGTGTCTAATTCCCAGGAGTTTTAACACTTGGCCCAACAGGTGTGAGGAAATATTAGATCCCTGGTCACTTTGGATCACTCTAGGGATATATGTGAGTCCTACCGTCCAGTCAGTTTATTATGTTGTGACTATAAAATTCTAACCAAGGTGTTGGCTGGTACGCTTGAGAAAATTATGCCTCAACTGATTCATCCAGATGGGTTTTATTGTAGGCAGACAACTATCAAGCAATTTTCGTCGAGTATTCAACATTATATACCAACCTAACAATGTTGAGCCAGAGCTAATACTGTCCTTTGATGCACAAAAAGCATTCGACAGGATTGAATATAACTACCCTTTCACCGCGCTAGAGAGGTTTGGCTTTCTGTTTGGCTTGGCCAAAGGTTTGGCTTTCTGTTCTCCTACTTTCTGTTCATGGATTAAAATTCTTTATACAGCGCCTCAAGCCTCAGTAAGAACGAACAAGATAACATCAGACTATTTCCCTCTCTCCTGGGGGACAAGACAAGGATGTCCCCTGAGCCTCCAGTTATTTGATATTGTCATCGAACCCTTGGCGATAATGTTAAGGAAGACCACTGATCTACCAAGACCTGGTAGGAGTGCGAAGGGCAGGACATTCGCATAAATTATCACTTTACGCGAAGGACCCTATCCTTTTTCTCTCAGACCCATGCACTAGTATACCAATTGCTCTTAAACTCATCACCAAGTTCGGGCGAATTTCAGGATATAAGTTAAACTTAACTAAAAGTGTTTTATTTCCCATAAATGACAAAGCACGCCAGATGTCATACCAGGACTTTCCTTTCTCTGTTAGAAAGGAAAGCTTTACTTACTTGGGTGTTTGTGTCACTTACATGTACAGGGATCTATTTGACAGCAATTTTAAAATGGTGTTTAACAAGGCCAAACAGGACATGGAGAGGTGGTCAACCCTCCTATTGTCACTTGCCGGAAGGATCAACTCAGTAAAAATGATTTTTATTTCTGTTCCAAGCAATACCAGTCTTTATCCCTAAATCCTTTTTTAAGGACTTAAATAAGCTCATATCTAAAAGTACCCCGAATATGGAAAGAATATTTGGAAAGACAAAAAGGAGATGGCGGGCTGTCTCTATCCATTTTTCTGTATTATTATTGGGCGGCTAATATCCACAAACTGATGTTCTGGGTCTCTGATGTATCAGATGATGACTCTCCAGTCTGGTGCCAAATGGAACAGTATTCGAGTAATCCTGTTTCGCTTCGCTCTTAAATTTGTTCTTCATTAACCCTAAGTAAACGTTGTTTGATGAACAACGCAATAATTTCTGGCTGCCTGAAGATATGGGCGCAGTTTAGGATTCATTTTAAGCATAAACAAGCTCTGGTCACTTCCCCAATTCTAGCATTTAGCATCAATTTTGCCTTATCCCTCACAGACCCATCTTTTCAATTGTGGCATAGGAGAGGGATTAAATGTGTGAAGGACCTTTTTAAGGACGGGCACTTCATTTCTTTTGAGCGGCTAAAGAAAGACTTCAGTATCCCTCAGTCAGATTTCTTTAGATACCTACAGGTGCGGAGTTACGTTAAAACACACTTCTCTTTAACAACTCCTCAGAGTCCATGGTTAGATGAATGTTTGAGCATGGACCCAGTTGACAGAGGTCTGGTTATATGATAATATCCAGAGGGTTGCCGTCATATTACTTAACCGATTACCAAGGATGTTGGAGTTTTAAGAATTAAGAACCACCATATCAGATGTAAATTGGCAGGTGGCAATTACATTGGTACACTCTTTGTCAATATGAATTCGTCATGGGTTGCTGCAGTTTAAGGTTCTGCACAGGTTACATTTATCTGCAAGTAAGCTAGCCAAACTCTACCCGGGTTTAGACCCGATTTGCATCAGATGCAGGCAGGAACCAGCTAGCCTCATCCACACTTTTTGGTTACGCCCAAAACTGACTATTTTGGACAGGTATATTTGGTACATTTTCATATAAAGCTATCAGTCCTAACCCATCGTCTGCATTATTTGGGGTTGTCCCCCAGGAGACACAAATAACAAGGCACCAGGCCAAGGCTATAGACGTCTGATACTCCTTAGTTGGAAGAAGGTCACGCCTCCCTCTCATAGGCGTTGGGTGGAGGAGGTGATGTCATATCTCAAACTTGAACAACTTAAATACACTGCCTGGAGCACTAACCATAGATATCACAAAGTTTGACAACCGTTTCTATCCTATTTTGAGGATGAACTCCCTAACCTCAATATAGTGTAGCCAAAGGTTAACACTACTGTGAGTACATAATGTGAAAATCAATAAAAATATTTGAATAATAATAATAATAATAATAATAATAATAATAATAATAATAAACCTCCTGGAGAACAACTCTAAGAAGATTGAGTTGTTTGGCCACAATGAGCAGCAATTTGTTTGGAGGAGAGAAGGCTGAGGCCTTTAACCCAGGGAACACCATACCTACTATGAAGCATGGTGCTGGTGATGTCATGCTGTGAGGCTGTTTTGCTGCCAGTGGATCTGCTGCTCTAAAGAAATGAAAGAATGAAGAAGGAGAATGATATAAATGTATTTTCTTTACAAATGTATTTTTCCTCAATGACAACACTTCCCACTTGCAAGAGAGCAGTAGCATGTATTAAAATTATGATTACTGTGCATGTGCATCACGCTAAGCTTATCCTGTGATCAGAGTCTTTTTCAAGGCATTAATCAGTGTTTGCAACTTGGTAGAGAAAGCATCTTTCATGTCTGCATCTCTATACACAGTATACAATTTAAAACACGTGCCAGCTTTGCAAAACCTCAGGGGAGTGTCATGCTGCATTTAGTGCAGAGTTATGAACTGCTGACCCTTAGTGTTGATGACAGGTCAGTGCACCAGGGCATAACGTAAAAAAAATAAATAAAAAATAAAAAGAGTCCTCAGCTGTACTATAGCCCATTGGTTATAGTACATATGCATTATGCATTGATTATTTTTGAATGATTAATCAGTACTAATAATTATTTTTGTCATACATCTCTGGAAGCCAGAATAATAATCAGTAGGAAACCATTTTAAATCAAGAATGTCTATGTATGGTTTTTATTTTAAATTACATATTAGACAAAAAGGGAGGAAATAATGTCTTTATTGGTATTATTTTCAGTGGCACAATAATCAGCACTTGATCAAATTAATATTTGCAGGGGACTGAGTCAAACTACAGAGTGTGTGTTGATGATAATGAAGGAACATCAGTGTAATAGTGTGGCTTCTTGATCTGTTTTTGGACAACAGTGGAGTTTTATGGCACAGAGGAATTGACAAACACATGGCATACTTCTTAGTAGAATATATTCATCAATAGTTTGTCTACTTCGGTCGTTTATAGGATGTGTTGCCAGTAAATAAACCAGAGGATATTAGCAGCCTGATAATCAATAACAGTCAAATAGAATAAAATAGATTCCTTTTCAAAGACATATATTATTATGTCATATTCTGTGCTAATAGTAAACTGACAATTGAATGCCAGAAGTAGTTTCCATTGTTTGAAAGATACCAACAGTTTTTTCAAGAAAAAGCTTTTGCCATTGTAGCAACATGTAAAAACTCCAAATGCAAACTACAAATTCAGTACACTTATTAACTATTTAGCTGCAGAGCCATTTTTTGCTCTATGCGGAATATGTGGGTGCATAGGGCCCCTGCATCACTAGGGGGGCCGCACAAGTCTACCCTCAATATCTGAGGAGGGACCGGACAGAAAAGGTGGAAAAGTACCTGGCAATTTCTTTTATTCGTAGCACCTCTGCTGAGGTTCCAAGCAAGCCAAGGCGATCTGGATCTGATCTGGTCTCTCTCTCTAAGCGAGGAGCGGTGAGGCGTGTTGTGCAGAGCCGCCAGTACTGGTCATTCACGCACGGCATGGCATCAAAACGACTCTATTCATCTGGATCAGAAAAAGAAAAGAGAAGAAAAACGCTCACAGGATAAAGGTACGTTTTTTTCATCATAATGCGGGGTGGAGGGGGAAGCTTTAATGCCGAATCTTTAGAACATTAAACATGTATATGTGTTGGTGCAACCAAGTCTTAATCTGATTTTAATGATGCATTATTGTTGATGTTTTTGTATTTAAGAAGAAAACCAAAAAGAATGACTATTTAGGTCAACATGTTTATGTTTATGTACAACATAATGAAATTGGAACTCTGCATTTAACCCATCCCAATGGTTGCCCAGAACTGCACCCTTCTACCTCTAAACACTAGTCAGATCACACGCCCCAGCATGAGAACTTCGCTCTACTACATCAGCTGGTCAGCTGGTTCCGCCATCACTGAGAGCAAACAAAGTTCACTTAGTGACGTTGCGACTCTTCTCTGCTCTGGAGCCTCAGTGGTAGAACAAACTCCATCTTCTGCAAAAGACTCAAAACTCATTTGTTCAGACCTCACCTTGACCCCGCATAGCATGACTCCCTCCCTCTCCTTTGTTTAATTTAGCCCCAAGAAACCATAAAAATTAGGGCTGTAACGATACACCAAACTCAAGATTCGGTTTGTATCACGATATTTGACCCACGGTTCCAGAGCCGGCCCTGGGCATCGGCAGTATAGGCAAATGCTAGGGGCGGCGTCATCCACGTGGGGCGCCAAAAACGGGGGGAGAAAAGAAATTGATACTAACGAAAAAATAAAAAAATATATATATTTTTTAACATTGCCATTACTACTATTGTTTCGAAATATTATATAAGCCCACAGCAACATAACCTCATAAAAAAGACTATTAAATAACGGAGAGGCCTTTTTTTCTGGGTTCCTGGCTCGTTGCACTGTACCTGTCCTCTGTGTGGGGGGCGGGTCGAGTGGCAAGCTGCCTGAATCTGACCGGACCAAGACCAAGAGAGAGATTTACTGATACTGTAGCAGAACCACAAGGTCCAAACCATCCACCGCCCAGAGAAAGAAACTATGGAAAGAAGAGGAAGAAAAACGTGAAGAAGATACAGGTACACTAATGTCAATGTGATGACGCGAACAAAATTAATAGTTTAATGCATTGTTAACAACATCATTGTTGGTGCAGAGTGTTAACTTGCTAGCTTACTTCGGACGTTAGCAGCATTGTTTAATAATCAATAAATAGCTGAGTCGACGTGTGTTAATGTAACTCCACTTGTAACTCCACTTCATCAGGGACATTCGGAAAGTTAACGTTACGCCTGTTCAGTTGTTATTTTACAGTTGTCTTTTCTGCTTTTATGTCAGTTAAAATGCTATTAGTTTTCCATCCCCTTTGTAATAGTGTAGTTGTAAGTCTTTGGTTTATTGTGCCACAGTTTGTTTGTTAAAGTTTACATCAGTGTTAAAGTGCAGTTAAAGCGTAATACTGTTAATACTCCACACCTTAGATTTCCCATATCATTCATAGGCAAAATATATGTATACACTGCACTTGTACTCTGGTTAGACTGAATTGCATTGCAATGACAGTAAAGTTGAATGAATCTCATCACATTTTCATTATTAGTCTATATTAGTCTTATGTGTAGCACACATCAAGCATCTGTTGTTTTTTTATTAAAATCTAAGATCCACTGGTCACATATACTTCTCTTCTCTTTCAGTTGCACTTTTAAAATATTTCGCCACCACCCCAGTGACACAGCATCAGGTGCTCCTGTCCCTCTAACTCAGCACAACAGAGTGACACAGCATCAGGACTAAAGGCTGCACCAATAGATGCTGACTAGCCATCTCTTCTTACTGACTACATAAGATGAGAGTTAGTTCACAGAGGACCATTTCAAATAAAAAGCTGTTACACATTTCCCAAAAACAAAGATGGGAGAGTGTCAACATGACTTTTGTACCAGAGTCTTAGTGCAATGCTGAAAAAGTCAAAAGAAGCTGGCTGATGTACTCAAACAAGAATGATAGCTTGCACTGCTTCTGCTGCTAAATGTTTTCTCCAAAAGAATACAGATTTAATAAGGAAGGACTAAATGACTGGAAGAATGCAAGCCACTTGCTGAAGGCTCATGAGGATAGCCAGGAGCACAATACCCACATGACAACATGGAAGGAGTTGGAGGTCGTTTTGCAAAGCGGCTGACAATATATAAGGGAGAGACGGCACTCTGAGGCGGAGAGATAATATGTTTGCGCAATGCCTTATTTATATTGTATTTTCATCACTTGTTTCTTTCTTCAGTTTTTATTTGGTGTGATATTTTTGACGTAAAAGAAATAAAATCTTGAATACATACATGCAGTTTCTGTGTGAGTGTATGAAAATTGATTGCGAAATTGACTGCGATGCAAGGGGGCACCGGCTAAGATCTTGCATAGGGCACCAAATTACTCAGGACTGGCACTGCACGGTTCGATACAAACCTTGATTTTTTATTTATTTTTTTAATCAAACATTTTATTTATGTAACATTTCAATAACTTCTATATATAATACTCGTCTGATAGTATCAGAGGCGTAGTATTGGCAAACCCGAACCAGTGTGAATAAATGAGCCGGCTGCACGTATGGAGGGCGTGTCTATCGGATGGTCTGTTAGCTGCGCACGTCCCTCACTAAACTTATTTAAGAGAAATGTCCCGTAAAGCAACGTTACGGAACGTAGGTGCAGTAGGTGCATTACTAAGGTAATGTAGTAACTGTAACTGTCTTTGGCAACGAGGAAAAAAATACCGCAGCTGTACCTGGAGAAGCATCCGTCCTCCTGTCTGTCCTCCCGTCCGTCCTACCGCAGCTGTACCTTGAGAAGCATCCGTCCTCCCGTCTGTCCTACCGACTCCTTGTCATATTTCTGCCTGAAAAACAGCGTCTATCATCAGCAAAAAACTTTTACTCGCCAAGTGTCGGAAAACAGCCTCCATCCTCGCGAGTCAGACAGCGACCTGTTCACTGATGGTAATTATGTTATTATGTTATTCAGAGTGAAAACGTAACTTATAACAGCATCCATATGATATTCAGTGGGTCAGTGTCAGTCTCAATTGAGTTCCTATAGTATTAGATTACACTGTGCTGCTAACGAGAAACAATCTGTTTATTCTGATCATCATTATTGCATTCTCTTTTTTTTTTAATTTAAAGTTTTTTATTATTTTCCATAATTATAAACATGAAATGTACAACCATACATACAAACAAGTAAAACAAACAAAAAGGAGGTGACGGAAACAAAAATCAAAACAAACAAGGCATAGGCAGGTAGTAGGTGATTCAATAAATTACATATATTTGGATGAGAGGGGCAGTCCATTATTCAGGTCGTGCGTATGACCTTAATGCAATACATCTCAATACTATACATCCATACATGGTTTAGCTGTTCTCTCTTGACATATTTTTGCCAAAACTTTCCCACTGTTCGTTTGTCATGTCATTTTCACTGTTTAATCTCCCCAACATTTTCTCACATGCGACAATTTCCATCATCTGAGTTCTCCACATATTCAGGTTGGGAACCTGAGGCTCCTTCCAACACCTCAAAATTACCCGTGCACAAGTCATTAGGCCAGTTTTTAAAATTCCAAAATTATGTTTGTTTAAGTGTGGTACCATTGTTCTGTCTCCAAGGAGACAGAGTCTTGGCGACCTGGGAAGTTCGCAATTCAGCCACTTGCCCATATAGTCTATTACATTCTCCCACAAGGGGAAGATCTTAGAACATTCCCATAATGCATGAATAAGTGTGCCACTTTTTTCCCCACACTTCCAACATAGATCATTGTTAAGTAAACCCATTCTATTAAGTCTTGATGGGGTAAAATAATATCTATGAATTATTTTATACTGAATAAATTTGCCTCTGGCTTCTCTTATGTATTTTTCAGTGTTGGAAAGAATCCCCTCCCACGTTTTTTCATCCAGCGTACAGGACAAATCCTTCTCCCATATCCGCTTGAGATTACTGCAACCACTACTATTTGTCCAAGGACACATTTCATACCATTTTGATGCTTTATGATGCAGTTTAGGTAGCTGTAAATAACACTCAACTGGACCCTTATCCTGACCAGCGGGAACAACCTCTTTAATACAGTGTCTAATTTGTAAATATTTCCAAAAATGGCCACCGCCCTCCAATTGAAATTTTTCCTTAAATCTGGTATATGAAAGAAAATTACCATTTTCAAATAAATCATCTATTATTCTAATATTTTTTCTTAGCCATTGAGCCCAATAAATAGTCTGTTTATCTATCTTTATTTTGGGGTTATGCCATATGGGTGCATATTTTTGGGTATACTGAGAAATTTTACATCTCTTATGTACCTCTTGCCAAACCGTTTTTGAATGTTCTAAAATAGGGTTGATCATTTTTTTCTTTTCATGCTTGACTGTTTGTGCAAGAGCCTCGATGGGTCTAAAGGGGGAGGTAAGTTCCCGCTCAATCAGGACCCAGTCCAGACCAGAACCTGTTTCGCCCCAATGTTTTGTAAGCTTGGACATCTCAAATGCAACACTATAATATTTTATGTTTGGTAGTGACAGACCCCCTCTCTTCTTAGACTCACATAACTTATCTATACGAATTCGAGGTTTTTTCCCATCCCAGAGAAATTGTTTGTAATCATTTTGTCATATCTTATTAGTTGTTGTTTAGAAATACATGTGGGTATCATCCCAGTAAAGTAGTTTATTTGTGGAGCTACAACCATTTTTATTGTATTTACTTTACCCCATAAAGTCAGACGTAGCTTACTCCAGTTATCTAAATTAACTTGGATTTTATCTAATACTTTTTCCATGTTGGTTGTCATAATCTCCCCTATGTCTAGCTCTAATTCTATACCCAAATATTTCATCCCTTTTGGTAACCACTTGAAATTAAAGGCAGCTAGCTGACTGCTTGGACATGTTTGAGATATTGGCATGGCTTCTGATTTGTGCCAATTAAAACAATAGCCAGAGACTTTAGAATATGCTTCAATAATTTCTAGTAGAACTGACACTGAACTGATTGGGTCCCGATTCAGTACCAGAATATCGTCAGCATAAAGAAATAATTTGTGTTCCCTGCCGCCTCCAATAACTCCCTTAATTCTTGACTCCGCTCTAATCAATGCAGCTAATGGTTCTAAGAAAATTGTGAACAATAGTGGACTTAGGCTGCACCCCTGTCTAGTTGACCTGGTTATGTCAAAAAACTGAGATATTATTCCGTTAGTAAAGACGGCAGCTTTAGGGTTCGAGTACAAGACTCTTATCCATCTGCAAAAACTATCCCCAAACCCAAATTTCGAGAGAGTTGCAAATAAAAAGGCCCATTCCACCCTATCGAAAGCTTTCTGCGCATCGAGTGATATGGCTGAGACAGGGTGGGGGTTCGTTCTATTCATCCAAATTAAATGCCATTATTGCATTCTCTAACCTTTGTTTTGTTTTCTGTTCCCACAAGCTGCAAGCTGTGTCACTCTCTACGCTCTCTATAGCTTTCTCCTCCCCCTCCTCCTCTTCTCTCTCCTCCTTCTTTTTCTCCTCCTCCCCTCTCTCTTTCAGGCTCCCTTCTGATGGACCACGGCCCCCTGGGACCATCTACCATTTCCGGGCTCCTGCTGCCTTGAAATACTAACTGATCTGAATCGTCACACCCCGGGCTCTGCTGGATCATTGCTCACCTCTGCCTCACTATCTCCTCATATCTATATTTCTGTAAATCTTGATGCCTCTCTCTGTCAGTTACTAATTATCTTGTGTGGCCTGCCCTCTTCCAGTTCAGCATGCTGGACAGGAGGTCGTGTGGCTCGGGCACCACTTGGTGATGCCTCGTCCAGCTCGGTCGTCTCCTGGATCCACTCACTTTACATAACTTGTATCAGATTTTCTGTTGATGTAACTTGTAAACTGTGAATTGTTGCTCTTTTCTGTACAGGCAACATCTATTGCATGTCTGTCCATCCTGGAAGAGGGATCCCTCCTCTGTGGCTCTTCCCGAGGTTTCTTCCATTGTTTTTTTTACCCTGTTAAAAGGTTTTTTTTTCCATCAACATGTGAAGTTTTTCCTCACTCGAATCAAGGGTCTAAGGACAGAGGATGTTGTTCACTGTACAGATTGTAAAGCCCACTGAGGCAATGTGATTTTGATTTTGTGCTATATAAATAAAATTGATTTGATTTGATTTGATTTGATTTATTACTTATCCATGGATTTAGATTGACAGGGTGAACACAAGGAAACACCTTGAAAACACACCGACGTCATCATCATGACATGTACCGTCACATCTCTTTAGGAGCAGCAGTGATGGCTTTCTGTGTGAATTACACAGGGTTCGTACGGGTGCTTGAAATCCGTGAAAGTGCTTGAATTTCAATGTTGTGTTTTCAAGGTCTGAAAAGTGCTTGGATTTTAGTTTAAGTGCTTGAAAGTGCTTGACATTATGTCTATGCTAATATCATATACTCTGTCTTTCACAAAATTGGGATCAGACTGGATAGTTTGCTTATTACAAGGAGACATAAAATCAGTAAGAGATCCGTATGTGGAGATGTTTCCTCCTGGGCTCCGCTGAGCCTCTCTGCTCCTCTCTGCGACCTGCCGGTCTGTGTGTGACCCTGCCCCTTTCGAAGAGAGACAGCAGGAGATGACAAAATGCCAGGAAGCTATTGTTTTAACAAGCGTTGGCTTGAAAATGATAACTACAAACTATGGTTAAGATAAAGACCCAATCAAAGAGTGGCATCATGCAAGGTCTGCAAAAAGATTTGCAGATGTGTGCAATGGGAGAGTCTGCGCTCTCCAGTCACAAGAAATGTAAGTTAAGACTTTTTGAGTAACTTAGGCCAACACTGCACACTAACACTTTATGTTAACCGCTAACTTTAGCTAAACCATAACACGCTAAATAATAATTAACGCACCACTAATCACGTTAAGTGACCTCGTTAGGTTAGCGCCTGATTGTCCGTGTGTCGTAACACATGCAGACTGGTAGCAGTAGAGAAGGATGGCTGAAGAGAAGGTCGAATTTGATGCACCAGAGCTGAAAGTGCCAGAGTCAGAAACGGGACTGTTCAGTTTGTCTCTGTAACGTCACACCAGGCACTAACATACGTAAGAGCTTTAAGTGTGAAAAGGAAATGTTCACTTTTCTCCCATTTTCATGACTTACTTCTAATAAAGTAAGATTAGCCTACATTGTAAGGCCCTTTAGCTAATGTTTATGAAGTTTTTGTATGTTTTATCTGGATACAGACTGATGTGAAACAGATTGACGTTATGTCGCTGTTCTATTGGCTGATATATTATAGTCAGTAGCCCAGCAGCACTAACATGTTGTGGCAATGATAGCTTGCCTTGTTATTGCTAGCCTGGACGGGGATCTTGCTCACAATTTTTCTAAAAGAGGGAGAATCCACTGTTGAAAGTGGCAGCATATTTTCGACAACATACTCTGCCACAGTCTCCTCACTTCTTGAGGTTCAAGCATCGCAGAACGGGAGAATGTTTTTGCTGCTTAGTTTTTTCTCCGCTCTCATCCTCAGTTTGCTTTCTTTTGGTTACTAGCTTAATGTTAGTGTGGCACCACTCTAGATGTTTCATTAAATAACTTGTGCTGTTACTGGGATTTGTACAGAGTAAAATGATTTTTTGTAATGCCTTACATTACTGCGTTACAGCAAAAAGTAATGCATTACAGTAATTGCATTACTTTTGTAATGCGTAACTCCCAACACTGCATTTTGAAACATACAAATTTATGTAAAAAAAGAAAATTACAGGGTGCTCTCAGGTCTCTCTATGTCTCGGTGCAGGTGTGCCTGAAGAACGCCAAGTGGTTTCCATTTTTTTGGATAAAACTTTGTGTTCTCCTTTAATTTCTAAACTTTTTGCTATTATGAAACATCATTTTAGATGTTTACAGCATAATACAATGTACATAATTGTTATTAAAAAGTGAAAAAAAATAAAAATGACTGTATATATTCCTGTAGATATATATTTTACCCCAGCGATATGGTGCTGGAAAAATTTGAAGATGACCCTTAAAAGTGCTTGAAAAGTGCTTGAATTTGACCTTGAAAAATGTATACAAACCCTGATTACACATCGATTCATCTTTACGCCAGCGATGCTTTGCTCTGTGTGAATGACCAATGGCGAAGAATTGGCGAACGATCGCTGTGATGTTAATTCGGCGTCACTGTGTGAAAGGAGCTACTTATAGCAATTGGCAAACAAGGCAAACAGGAGCAGCGGATCAAAACAAGGCTTCGTACTACAAGCTAAATAAACAGCTTATGAGCTGCAACTTAACCTACACCAGCTCGATGAGTTTACTGTTGAGTGTTCACTTGTGTACTTGAGTAATCTGAGAGGTATAGTGACTCTGTTTCATCATAAGAAGACATAAGCACCACACCAAATCACCAGATTGCACAATCTGATTTCATGTTTTGGCTTTGTCCTTTCTTTCTTTCTTTCTTTCTTTCTTATCTTAAGGATGCCAATACTACAGTTGTTGAGAGGGAGTTGGAACAAGTCATCCTTTGCATCTACAATCAATGTTTAGAGAGGTGATGCCACCATTCTTTCTGCCGATGTTGGAATCTTGAACGAGGGTGTTAAAGTTCTGCATGAGTTGGGAGACATCGCTTCCCCATGTGCACTCTTAATTGGTGTCATATATGCACCGAACCTGGGTCTGAGCGGTTCTTACTGAGCTCCTTGCCAACACTATTGATATATATAGAAGGAGCTATTTAATGTAAAGACCTTGAGTCACACGCCAAGACGCCGCACCAGGCTTGAAATGTTGACCTAACGCTCACTGAAAATGTCAGAAAACCCCTGAAAAGCGCCTGACACAAAGGTTAGCTCCAAGGCTAGCCCAGAGGCTAACGCTGCTCTTGATGCTCTACCTAACGCTGCACCCAACCGGGGACCTGGGCACGAGGCCATCCTCCTAGCAATGGCCGAATTAAAGACGGAATTGCTCACCAAAGCGGAGGCACAATCTGCAGAAATTAAGCTAGCCAACAATAATGCTAATGCCAAGAGTGAAGCCCTATATAAACGGGTGGTCGCCCTTGTGTCTGCAGTCCACAGCCACTCCGACCTGATTGCTGCTCTGGAGCAAGACATGGCTAACATGGGGATGGAGATCGCTACACAGAAAGCACGAAATGATTCGGAGGCATGTTCGCGCCGCAATATGTTGTGCATTACCGGGATAAAGGAAAGACGGGAGGACAGGAAGCGCATGATGGATTTTATATCTCAGTGCCTGAAGGAAACGCTTGTTCTCGATAAGCCCCCTTTCTTTGAACGGGCACACCGTACGCTGGGCGTGAGACCGGGTAACAGTGACCCGCCGAGTGCCTTCGTCATCAGATGCCATTATTACCAGGAGAAGGAGGAAATACTAAGGAAGGAACAACTGACTACGGGCGACAGTGATAAGATCTGCATCCAACCAGACTACACACAGGCAGTAGCCAAGCAGCGGGCAGAGTTTAACAAAGTGCGGGGCCTGTTAAGGAGCTGTGAGGGAATCCGCTATGGCCTGTGGTACCCAGCAGAGGATAACGATGCCGGATGGCGTGCGCACAAGCTTAAAAGACCCAAAACAGGCCAAGGATTTCAGAATGGAAAATCTGAAGCGTGCAATCTGAAGATGTAACAGAGCAGAGTGACGTGCTTTCCATGGTTTCCCACATCCAGTATACAGAGGTTTGTTTGACTAACGGTATCCGGACTGCCATCCTGATAAGGACTTTGTTTAAGCAAAGGGGATTTTAAAATCTCCAATCACCAGCAAAAGTCCGTCAGCAAAAGCACTAATTTAGAACTTTCTGTTTTGGGCTGATTTGGCCTTGATAACACATAACTAGCTGATTTAAAATGTACACTTCCTTAAACCTCTTCACTGTTCATTTTGGCCACAAGGCCTTGTTAGCATAACTGGACGGTTTGGAAACTCCACCGAAATGTAATGTTGTTTTGTTGTGTCCAGTATGTACCAGTAGAAATTTTATTTCATATTTCATTTTGGTTTTGAACTGTTAGGGCCCTGACAATGCATGACTGGTTTTGTTCAGAGACTCTGTCTATGTTTGTTAAGGTTACTCACATAAAGTGGGATATAAATAAGGTGCTAGATTGGAAATGTATTGAGTGTGTACTGTATTTGATTACAGTTGAGATCAGCTGCAACATGTTATTCTGTCATTCATATAGTTTTGGTGAGACTTGGTCTCACAAGGTAAGCTTTTTTATGTTGTGCGATAATGTATGACTTGGGGAGTATGCAGTTCTGTGAATGATGTGTTTGATTCTGTGTTTTTGTATTTTCTATTGTTTTCATGTTTTTTATTATGAATTTTGATTGCACAACGTCTAAACAGTGATCTGTCACTTGTAAAAAGACTTTTTTTATCAGGCTGTTTCTAGGCAGGCTGCTGTCAGGTCACTTCAAATACCAGAATATGGCGACCCCTAATGTTAGTGGTTCGGGGCGGTTAAAGACTAAATTTACTGGAACACCAAAGGGCTTAACCACCCAGTAAAGCGTAGTAAGGTGCTTTCTCATTTATCAAAGCTGCAAACAGACATAGCATTCTTAACTGAAACACACCTGCTTAATAAGGATCACTCCAGACTCAAGAGAGGGGGCTTTTCCCAAATTTTCCACTAAATGCCATGGTGCGGCCATTCTCATCCATAGGGAAGTGCAATTTGTAAAACAAATACAATTCAAGAGAAATTAAAGATGGTTGGTTTATTATTGTTCAAGGACATTTAGTTAATTTACCAGTGGTACTGGCCTGCGTTTATGCTCCAAACTGGGATAATGTTAAATTTTTTACTCACTTTTTCTTACTCCTTCCAGAATGAAACGGTCACCAATTAGTCCTTGGGGAGATTTAAACTGTGTTCTAGATCCCAATATGGACCGTTCTAGAGCTGTACCAGGAACACTTAGTAAATCAGCAGAGACTATTAACACTTTTCTCCAAGCGTATGGGGTGATTGATGCATGGAGATATAGAAATCCGGTTTCTAGACAGTATTCTTTTTTTCTCTCCAGCGTATAATTCACATTCCAGGATAGACTATTTTTTGCTGGACAAGAAACTCCTCCCCCTGCTGAGGTCTAGTGAATATGGTGGCATCGTTATCTCTGACCATAGCCCAGTAACAATGGTGCTTGCTAACAGAATTCGTTACCCCTTTCATCTGGAGTAGCTGAGGAGCTTCATCTTAAATCTCTGCAAGAATTGTACGAGCATGGGGAACGAGCCAGCAAACTACTAAACCATCAGATAAGACAATCCACAGAGGCTGGGTTTATAGCAGAGATTATCACTCCAGAAGGAATAACCACAGATCAAAAAAGCATAAATAAACAATTCAGAACATTTTATGCGGACCTCTATTCCACTGAAAATTGTGACAGCACTAAGTTAGCTCAGTTTTTTCGATAGTCTCGAGATTCCAACCGTAGGCCGACAAGACAGGGCAGATCTTGATAGCAACATTTCAGCAGCTGAAATTGATCGGGCAATTAAAAAGATGAAGAGCGGTAAGGCTCTAGGGCCGGATGGCTTCCCTGTTAAATTCTTCAAAAGATTCTCATTCAAATTAAGCCCTCTTTTAAAAACCATATATACAGAGGCATTGGAGCGCAAGACTCTCCCTCCTACAATGACCCAGGCCACCATTTCAGTCCCCCTTAAGAAAGGAATTGTTATGAACTGAGTCATTTCGGCCTGTGAGTCTACTCTGCTGCGACTACAAAATCTTGACCAAGGTTCTGGCTAGTAGATTGGAGTCTGTTATGCATAAAGTGATACATCCAGATCAAACTGGTTTTAATTACAGGGCGGCAGCTTTTTGGCAGCATACGAAGGCTTTTTGATATCCTTTGTTCCCCGGAAACTCCACCTTTTCCACCTTTTGCTCTCCCTTGATGCTCACAAAGCATTCGACCGGATTGAGTATGAGTATCTTTTTGCAACTCTGGGGAGATTCGGTTTTGGACTGGCTTTTTGTTCGTGGATAAGGATCCTGTATGCTACACCGCAGGCCTCGGTCCGTACTAACAAAATAATCTCCAACTATTTTCCTATATGTAGGGGTACAAGACAGGGCTGTCCACTGAGCCCACTTCTGTGTGACCTCGCCATTGAGCCACTAGCGGTTGCACTTAGGAGTGCCGAGGAGCTCATGGGAGTTGTTGGGGGGGGTCAGACTCACCAACTGTCTCTATATGCGGACGACCTGGTACTTTTCCTGTCTGATCCTTGCACCTCTATTCCTAAGGCATTAGAAATTATCTCTAGCTTTGGAGAAACTTCAGACTACAGAATCAACCTTACAAAGTTTGCTCTTCCCTATTAATGACCAGGCTCGACAGATGTCTTTTGAGGCATATCAACTAAAAGAAACTTGGGACACTTTTACCTATCTTGGTTTATCAGTAACCAGTACATACAGCGATTCATTCAAGCATAACTTTAAACCAGCCCTGGAGAGGGCCAACAGGACCTTATCCAACAAGCTCGCCGGGCGGATAAAGTCTCAGAGGGAATATTGTGAGTGCAGTGTTGTGTTTCACGGAGACATGGCTTCACTCACACATCCCGGACCACAGCAGTGGCGGTACCCGGCTTCAGCACTGTTCGGGCGGACAGGGAAGTGACAAGCAGCGGAAAGAAGAAATGAGGAGGGATTGCACTGTACGTGAATGAGAGGTGGTGTAATCCCGGACATGTTCATGTGAAGAAACGTCTCTGTACCCCGGACATTGAACTGCTGACTGTGGGGATGAGGCCTTATTATTTGCCCTGGGAATTCACGTCCGCCATCATCATCAGTGTGTACGTTCCTCCTTCATCTTATGCAGCGCTGGCCTGTGACGTCATCCACTCCGCTGTTGCCCAAATACAGACGCAGCATCCTAACGCATTTATTGTCATCACTGGGGATTTTAATCACGTCTCACTGGACAAAACCCTCCCAACATTTCACCAGTATGTTGACTGCCCCACCAGAGACTGTAACACACTGGATCTGTTGTATGCAAATGCTAAGGATGCATACAGTCCCACAGCTCTCCCCCCTCTTGGAAGATCTGACCACAACCTGGTCCTGCTGACCCCTATGTATGTCCCTCTTGTTCAGCGGCAGCCTGTCCACACTAGGAGCGTGAGGAGGTGGACTCAGGAGGCTGCTGACGCACTACAGGACCGCTTTGAGTCGACAGACTGGGATGCACTTGTTGAGCCACATGGAGAGGATCTCGACAGCATGACCGACTGCATCACAGAATACATCAGGTTCTGTGAACACACCACCATGCCAACCCGGACTGTACGCTGCTTCCCTAATAATAAGCCATGGATCACCAATGACCTGAAAGCTCTTCTTAACAAGAAGAAGAGGGCGTTCAGGTCTGGAGACAGGGAAGAACTGAGGAGAGTGCAGCATGAACTCAGGGATATGCTGAGGGCCTGTAAAGACACCTACAGGAGGAAGCTGGAGGCCAAACTCCAGCAGAACAATGTGAGGGATGTGTGGACTAGTATGAAGCAGAACACTGGGTGTAAGGTGAGTGGCAGACAGTCATCGGGCAGCCTGGAGAGGGCAAACGAGCTGAACAGATTCTTCAATAGGTTCAGCTCACAGCCTTCTGTCATCTCCCTGACACCTCCAGATCCCCACACACCCTCACTGCCCCAAATGCTTCCTCGCCTCCCCCCTCACTCCCCTGCTGTGAGCTCTCCTGTGCAGCACCTCTCCTCCTCCTCCTCCTCCTCGTCCTCCACTGAAGACACCAGCAGCCTCCCCCGCATGACTGTGACTGCAGGCCAGGTTAGGAGACAGCTGGAGAGACTCCACCAGCAGAAGGCTGCAGGCCCTGACGGTATCAGCCCCAGGATCCTGAAGACATGTGCCAGCCAGCTGTCTCCTGTCCTACAACACCTCTACAACCTGAGCCTGGGTCAGGAGAGAATACCAGTGCTTTGGGCGACTTCCTGCCTGGTTCCTGTTCCAAAGAATTCGATACCATCAGACCTCAATGACTATCGACCAGTGGCCCTCACATCTTACGTCATGAAGGTGCTGGAGAGACTGGTTTTGGCCAACCTGAGGCCACAGGTGAGAGCCCTGCTAGACCCTCTGCAATTTGCTTACCAGCCCCACTTGGGAGTTGATGACGCTGTCATCTACCTGCTGCAACGAGCCCATTCGCACCTGTACACAACACGTAGACAACACGTAAACAACGCGTCAATTTTTCACGCGTTGTATACGTGTTGTCTACGTGTTGTTTACGCGTTGTTAACATGTTAACAACGCATTAACGACGCGTTAATTTCACGTGATTGTGAGCCCTTTGGCCACTTGTCCAGTTTGAAACGGGTGAGAGTCTTGAGTCCCCATCGGCTACTGAGCTGTTGGGTTAAACCATTTATGTAAGCCTGGGGGGTTTCTACCCTCTATTTAACATGATAAGAAACCTCTTAGTTCTTTGCCATTGTCTTCCTTTATTGTGTAGCTTATAAAAATAAAACATTTGGGTTGCAGTTTTAGAACTTTATTAGTTATTACCAACATTAGTTATTAAATTATAAATCAGGATAAAATTGCCTCATTTTGCTCCACTATAGTGGGCATTCTAGCTTTAACACCATTCATCAAACGTTAATTTAATATCAATAAAAACATTAACTTTTTTTATGGAGATAGTAACTGCAGTGTTACTCAATGACTATCTGTATTTGGAAAACATGGAACTTTACTCTTTGAGCATTTGAATTAGTCCTGATAAAATGTTAAAATACAGGTTGATAAGAATGTCCAGATTTTATGGAGCCCCTTAAGGGACATGGGGGGAAAAAAAATGATGGGTGAAAAAAAAATGATGGGTGAAAAAAAAAAAAAAAAAGATGTCATTTTTGCGAGATCTTGCAAAGGTTTTGCGAGATCTCGCAAAGACTTTTTTCGGATCTCGCAAAACCTTTGTGAGATCTCGCAAAGACAATTCTCATCTTTAGCTGACAGGAACTCAAAATAATGACTGTATTTCCAGCTAGAAAACGCGCATCTCTCTCCTCCCTCCATTGTTGTTTGTGTTTGTGTCGCTGCGTGGTGTTACACGTGAGTTGTGCTCGTGCTGAAAACGTGACTTGTGGCACACGTGACATCACTCCCCGAGTCAAGAAGAAAGCAGAACTATATATTTTTACTAAAGAAAATTACAAAAATAATTCTAAGTAACTTTAATCTGATCTGGTTTGTAAATGTTGGCACAGATAGTCTTTTTTTAACGGGGTCCGGGGAAATTTCGAAAATTTGGCTGTTTAAAGATGCAATTTCAACATAGTTTGAGAAGGAAAGGAAGGCCAATCGTTGGGTCCTCATTGTCATATTTTAATCACAAATAAAGCTAATTTTCCCTCACTATAGGCCTACTGAGTATTTTTTATATATTACAGCCTATAATAAGACCTGCGCTGTGTGCATAGGCTATAAGAGCAGGTAGAACATTCCTTATTATAATTTCTTGGCTTCATTGACTATCTGCATCAGGCCTGCAGGAGGCTTTGTAGGTATTAAGAGACAAATATCGTCATTTAACATCGTCAATAAACCCACAAACGTAAAAAAATCTGCAGCATTCAATGTTATAAACCCACAAATGTAATACATTTTCCACAAATGTAAGAGCCGCTGCCTACTATAAACGTAACATGCTATTTCCTACACATGTAATAACTATTACGTTTGCAATGATTTATTTGTGGGGACGTGAAAATCTTTATTGCAATAACTTCCCACAAATATAATAATACAATGAATAATGGTCGGGGTCGTTGTTGTTTGTTTGTTTGCCTATACACCTACTAATACTACTGACCGTGAGCGCAAAATCCAGCTGCTGACTCTCCGCTGTCACACAGCGGATCCCCTGTGACCAAAGTGTCAGCTGGACTTCAGAAGGGCCAGAATTCAAAACAACTAGAACGGCCGTAAGCGGTCATTTGGACCGCTAGATTTAAACTCTATAATCTGTCATGTAAATACCCAACTGAGTGATGAATGCATTGCATATTTACACAAGATTTTAATAGAGAAAACTCATAGAAAATTGAAAACTAAAGTAACTTACTTGACTATGAAACATTTTATTTTAACACTTAATATATAATAAAACAATAATAGTATAATAATAATCGAAAAAGCTGGAAACGAGCTGATCTAAAACAAACAAGAGCCGTTGTGATCACTGGTCACATCTCCGCACATTACCTCCGCTCTCGTACAGTTACCACACACACGCTTGTGGCATTTCAAGTGTCTGGTGTTTGGTTCCGTTTGCAGCGGACCGGCACTGCCTCCGTGTCTGTGTCAGCGAAGATGGCCAGTGGCGGTCTTCTATAACATCCTCGACCTGGCTGGGATCAATGCCCGCATCATATTCAAGGAGTGCTCAAAGTGATCGAAACGGCTCTTTTTTGTGTGTGTTTGTTTTAGATCAGCTCGTTTCCAGCTTTTTCGATTATCATTATTTATTTTATTATATATTAAGTGTTAAAATAAAATGCTTCATAATCAAATAAGTTACTTTTAATTGTTTTTTCTTGTTCTGGGTTTTCTCTATTAAAACATTGTGTACATAGCAATAATTACGGTTTACTATGATATCGATACATGTATAATTAAACTTGTTAAAATGTAGACTTTGGTGTTATTTCGTTTTTTTTTTTTAAATATCATGACACAATGAATGCATTCATCACTCAGTTGGGTATTTATATGAGACATTATAGGGTTTAAATCCAGAGGTCCAAATGACCGCTTAAGGCCGTTCCCTGCGCACTCGCCCGGCTGCCGGCTGCGCATAGAGATCGATGTTGTCCGTCGAGCTTGGAGGACGGCTTATTTTAGTAAAAAATCGGGGTTTTGGTCCTTGTAGCTCGTAGTCTATGCTATTATGGTGGGACAGAGGCATCATTTGTGTTTGAAAAACGTTTCACTTGGATTTAATGATCCCGGAAGTTCAAATCTGTGAATATCTTTCCAACTTTACCGAACGACCAGCAAAGTGTTACAGCTTTTGTGGGATCTCGCAAAATCTTTGCAAGATCGCAAATATGACATCTTTTTTCCCCCATGTCCCTTAAGGGGCTCCGTACAATCTGGACATTCTTATCAACCTGTATTTTAACAGTTAATCAGGACTAAGAGTAAGGTATGGTATGCCCCCTGCTGGTCATATATTACATTCAAATGCTCAAAGAGTAAAGTTCCATGTTTTCCAAATACAGATATTCATTGAGTACCACTGCAGTTACTATCTCCATAATTTTTTTTAAATGTTTTTATTGATATTAAATTAACGTTTGATGAATGGTGTTAAAGCTAGAATGCCCACTATAGTGGAGCAAAATGAGGCAATTTTATCCTGATAAAGATAATTTATAATTTAATAACTAATGTTGGTAATAACTAATAAAGTTCTAAAACTGCAACCCAAATGTTTTATTTTTATATGCTACACAATAAAGAAAGACAATGGCAAAGAACTAAGAGGTTTCTTATCATGTTAAATAGAGGGTAGAACCCCCCCAGGCTTACATAAATGGTTTAACCCAACAGCTCAGGAGCCAATGAGGACTCAAGACTCTCACCCGTTTCAAACTGGACAAGTGGCCAAAGGGCTCACAATCACGTGAAATTAACGCGTCGTTAACATGTTGTTAACACGTTAACAACGCGTAGACAACACGTAGACAACACGTAAACAACGCGTGAAAAATTGACGCATTGTTTACGTGTTGTCTACTTGTTGTTTACGTGTTGTCTACGTGTTGTTTACGTGTTGAAATTCACGTGTTAGTGACCATGTTGGCGTTCCATAGGAAGAAGACGGGACTTGCTTTGAAAACTTTTTTTTTTTTAGCAGCTATCTACAGCGTGCATATGGATGAGGTAATGTGTCTATTTGTATTTCTATGTAATATAATATGCCGCCGGTGAAACAAAGTAATGTTAAAACTTGTATCTAAGTTCTCTCTAAGTAATTGAATCATGCCTTGACCTGGACAAATGAGAATTTACACAGACATACATCTAAGTTCAGTAAGCCTACAACCAACAGTTTAGATAACTCGGTAGTAGAACTGTTTAGTTTAGTTGTCAACTTACCTTAGTAATATTTTATTGTCAGTGGAATAACCCAGCATTGGAAAAAACTGTAGTAGCATTGCCAACATAATATCTTACGTTGTAAGCTAACTGTATTACCGTGATGTCTGTGACATAGGCTAAACATGCAAAGACTGCACTATTGTCACTGTGTGTAATGCTGCTGTTGCACTGCAATTTCCCAGCTATAAATATTACCCACGGTGCTACAGAGCTAGCGTTACAGCAAAGTCACAGTGATTGTGATGGATGTTTTGTTCTAAGTAAGAAACTGAATCATTTATAATGACAGAGGATATTACCCATGCATCGTTGCAGGTCGGCTGGGCTGATACACACAGCTGAAATGGATGCGTGATCTAAGACGTTTGTTGTCGTTTTTACGAGTGTAGTATCAAGAGCTAATCTAGTGGTAACATTAGCCAGCTTTGTTGTAACCGTATAAATTCATGTATTGCTGTAAACTACGTCCCGCAATACATTTCATAAATGAAATAAAATTTACATACCTGTCTAGGAGGAATCGGGCAAATTCTGGAACCGACTTGAATCCCTTCAAGCCCTGCAACTCTCTCCATCTCTCGAAGGAATCGCCCATGTTTATTCGTGTTTAGCCCTAGCTTGATCGGATTCCCTCTCGGCCTTTCGTTGGTCTTCGGTTCGAATTATTTTTCTTTTCATTGTCTCATTATCAGCCATCACAAAAGTTTTAGCTCGGTTAGCACTGGCTAGCGTAGCAACAAAACAGATATGCTGAGTGTCGTCAGTTCCGGTCTGACTGCCGTAAATCGTTTGGTCAGTGGTCCGACCCGACCAAGGCCTTTCAGAAGTATAGAATTAGACTACTTAGAAAAAGCGTATCTTCACACTGATGGGCTCATTTGCTGTTGTAGGTAACACAGACACATCAGCAGAAACCAGAGACTTTTGCATATCCAGTTAAAAACTCCGTACAGGGGCTTTAACTAAAGTGACGCTGAAAGAGCACACAAATTCTACCCATTTCAACATTATCAGTAAACTGTTCGTATTTATTTTACTGCTTAAAGTTGTGCTGTACAAGGGTTGTAACAAAATGGTGACAGATGTAGACCAAGACTGTTGACAGTAAAAGAAGTGACAGGAATTATTTACCTTATAAAATGTACCTTAGAAAGGTTTGTTGTTAGTTGTTTGTAGCTGAGAAATGCATGTGCATGTCAGAGTTCATGATATGTAAACTTACATTTTAATCGGTTAGAAGCCTATTAAAAGCAAAAACAGTAAAAGAGCAAAGACACATTTGTGTTAAAAGTCAAATTCTAATTCAGGGTTTGAGTATACAGGAACAGCTGTTTGTGCTTAACACATTTTGAAATGTATGTTTTTCAGGTGATAGAGTTGAGCAGGGAGCAGTTACTTTGATCAAATCCTAACTGACAACTCTGCATCACTGGCATTTAAAATGACTTTTTTTGCATGAAAAATGTTTCATGCTTCTCTGACACTCGTTTGTCTACTTTATCTACTGTGAAACACAAGGACATTTTAATTGGTTACGAAACAACTCAATTTATTGCTGATTTTTCAATATGACCTACAGAAGACTATCAGTGAGAGGATTTCTACATACTTTTTCTTAATGGCTGCCACTGGGTCGCATTCTGATAATCAAAACAATTGGTTATGGCGAAGTGCTGAGGACTAATTGGGGGACCTCACTGCCTCACACCTCACAGAAGCTGCTCTGTAGTCTGGTGGTGTAGCAGCAGATATTTTCCCTTGCTACTGATCTGAGCTGTCTTATTGTCCTATTATTATGAAGACATTATTAGGGATGTTAATTCTTTACCTTTATTTTAACAAAATTACCATTTCATAACAACCAAATCTGTAAACTGTAGCATAACATCGCCCATCACCCTCTTTTCAAGTTTTTCAAATAACTGAAAAAAACTGAACCAAATATACCAAATATCATATACACTATTATTTGGTCCAGTTTTTTTGACTTGGTTCAGGTTTTTACATGTCATGTAACTTAGGTGTCTGAAAGATGACATTACTAAAACCTTTTACTTTGTTTCAGCATCTTCATGTTATACAGTCATAAACCTTACAGTACTTGGCCACAAATAGATACATTACCCATAACTTTGTATCTTGCAAACAAATTAAAAATACTTTGCCTCTTTCTTTCACTATGTATCTATAAGTAATCTGTATGAC
This sequence comes from Sparus aurata, assembly GCF_900880675.1. NCBI lineage: Eukaryota > Metazoa > Chordata > Actinopteri > Spariformes > Sparidae > Sparus > Sparus aurata. The sequence continues at coordinate 386,112 of NC_044210.1, read as the reverse complement.
AAGAGGTTGTGGTGATCATACTGTTATTGTCCACAGAACAGCATAAAAAAAATGTCAATTCCTTGAAGAACAAAACTTTAAAAGAATTCGATCAGATGCTGCTAATTTATGATAATTCCATGACCTGGCCAAACAAAACATGATGAAATTCATCTCCAGATGGCACAGTAGTGAACACCTATCATGTGCTGCAAGTGTTGCCGTCAGGTGATACTCATAACATCAACATATCAGCACGACTGCTGTGTTAATTCTTAAGCCAACCAAAAGGCTTGTTTGTTAAGAGCAAACAGCTAGAGCTGAAGCTAGCTTGATTAATCAAAACTTTTTCTAATATGTTGTTTGTCTCATTTTCAATAGTTGTGCCAGTAAAAAGCTTCCACAGAATTCTCATCCTCCACATCATCAGATCAGAAATCTTGCCCTTTGTCATTTTAGTCAACAGTGTAAACATTGCTTAGCCATGACAGAGGTCAATCTCACATCTCAAATGTCTCTATTTACACCGTTCAGCCACCACATTCAAACCACAAACAGGTGATATTTTTACAATGTAATGTGTTGGTGGGAAACCTTCAGTCCTGGAATTAGTGCGGATGCCACTTTGATAGCCAACAGCCAGCCAAAGACCACTGCAGACCATGTACACACCTCAAAGACAGTGCCCCCATCAGTGGGACAGTCCACTCCACAACAATGTGAGAACTGCTCAGTAATGGGACATGTGAAAAAATAGCTCAACCTGACCTCCAGATTAACCAGATCCCAATCTCATCGAGTATCTGATTCACTGAGGGACCACCACCTGGTGTCAGACACCTCAGGACACCCTTCGGAGGTACTGTGTTGGGCCCCTGTGGATCGGACATTTGGGTGGGTGTAGCATATGAAAGTGGCATCCAAATGAATGCCAAGAGCATTCAAAGCAGAACATTGCTGTAAAAAGATGATCTGCATGTCACTTCATGTCAGTGGTTTTAATGTTGTGGATGATTGGTATACATCATACTCTGTATTTCCACATTCAGGACAATGACAGTAAATATATCATATCACCAATGTTTATCACCATATTCTTAATGACTGACCCGACAGCAGTACAAGTTGACACACATTTGCACAGAGAAAAATCTTGCGTATTCTGAGGATTTAAAAACTTTAAGTCAGTCTTAATGATATTAATGGTGGTATATGTTCAATGTGTAATAGGTAGATTATTTCACTTAGGCTTCTGACATGTTGAAAATAATAATAATCATATTGATTTAAAAAAAAAAACAGTAATCAATGCATAAGATAATTCAGGCCCAAATTTGAAGCAAGTTCCATAAAACAGAATCCTTTGAAAAATGTCTCTCGATAAATAAATCGCGTAAATAAGACACAACTTAATAAAATTAACTTAATGAAATAAATAGATAAATAAATAAATAAATAAATATGTACAAAGAAGAGATTCAGAGGAACCTCTAAATTGACCCTTCATGAACAAAAACGCAGACCAACTAACAACATGCATGGTCTGCCATATCCATACAGTACACACTCAGTCTGTTTAGTGAAGTCAGTGATCAGCTACAGGCAACCAGCCACATTTTATGCGCTGCTGCAGATGCATTTGGCACAATGTAATACTGACTGATACTGATCCAAGACCCTTCAGTTGGCAGTCAGCACATCTAAGGACACACAACAGGCAAAAAGCAGCTCACCGTTTGGCTCATTCATTTCCTTTTAATATCAGAGAATTGTGGGAAAGAAACACAACTAACTTATTTCCATGGTGAATAAATATTTTGTGTGAAACTTTACTATTTTTTCTTCTTACTCATAGTCACACGCACTAACAGATGCCTTTTTTAATCGGTTTAGCAGTACAAATGTATGTTTAATGCAAAGCTCCGCCTAGCTCAGCTCAGTTTATGGATGTGTGCGGAAATCTGAGGTGAAAGAAAAAACAGGATTTCCTACAACTTTTTGTGTTTCTTAATAATTTCACCATTCATATGGCCCCAAAGCATCTAATCAGAATCACTTTTTTAACATATGCAAAGTGACTCTGCCTGCTGTGAAATGCCTAATATCGTGAAAATATAACAGCAGAAGATATATTTTTACAACTTCATGAAGAACATGTAATTCATTCGTTCGTTTATGCATTTGTTCCGCCTGTTGATGTAGTTTTCAAATGAACGCACATTGTGCCCTGGGAACAATATTTACGGATCTGGTTCTGTGGATTCCTGCTTTGCTATTCAAAAACTTGAGCAAACACCTTATTGTTTGGAGCCTTTCGAATACCAAGGTGTTAAACAATCCCTAAATCTTTTAAGATCTCTAAACAAGAAACTTGTATTGGCCATAGACCATCTCTGTTCTGCTACTGCCATGTTTCTGTCACCTAATGTTAGTCCCACATGAGACATGCACAGTAAGAATACACAGCACTTATTCCAACCATAGATAGATAGTGTTTATGTACACCTGTGTTTGTCTTTGATCCTGGATAGGCTGGTTTTCTCTTGATTCCCCAAAAGGGGACTGAACAAGCCATGAAGGCTACTGCTAAAGGATGTTCACAATTAGCTAAAAACCATTCATGTCAGTTGTTGTTTCATCAAATATGTCCCATTAATCTAAATCTTAAATCAAAATTTAGAGTTAGAGTAGCCAACAATTGTAGGGTTGAGGACTAAGGCGCCGCTACATGATTCAATTGACATCAATTATTTGACCTAAGCAAAGGCTTAACATGATTTCAAACATAAAAAAAGCCTTTCATAACTTTCTTAAGCTCTGGTTTAGTAGAAAAAATAGTAACATTTCCACAAGCTAAACTGTGTTTTAAAAGTGCCACATAACAAGGGCCCTGGCCTGAATTGGGCATTGTAAGAACTGCTCTAGAATTAAATACTGAAATCCCCTATTCTCCCTTTTCAGATGTGATGTTACCTTACCAAGGGGGGGTCACAAAATGAAATTCCACATTTAGGACCACATAAGTCCAAATTTACACACTGGTCAACATGTGTTTATATTAATAAGATCAAAAAAAGGAAGAAGAAGACTTAAATTCCTAAACCATATGTCCCGTAAATTAGACAAAGCTACCTCACCACCACCTGGCTTCCATACTTAAGTTAATTTATTAATTTGAGTCCAGAAATATATCACTGTCAGTTTGAGTCCCACAGTTCCCTCATTTTCTAATCTTGATGCTATTATCCTTCCTCATTTGATAGAAATGCATTGTATCCCCAGCAGAAACTCTTAAGCATTAAAGTCAAATGCTTTCTGCACACTGATTTCCATTCGAGTGACTTGTTCATGTTGCACTGCCTCAGTGATACATCATCCTTTTACAAACACAACATTCACAGTTTACAACAACTTATCATCCACATCTGTAAATTAAATCGTCAAGAAATGAAGAAAAGAGGGGAAAATGTGAAACAATGAGCCAATCAAATCAAACACTGTAAACTGTTATTTTCTGGATTTTTTTTAAGACACAGAGATGGAAAAACATGGTGTTATCTCAAAAAGACACAAACCTGTGAGTCCATAACACACACACGAGGAAGGGAGAAAAAGTGAGAGAGAAGTCCCATCCCTGTCATTTACTTCCTGACCTGTATCTTTAGTTCTCTATGATTCTTGTTTCTCCAGCTGGCGTAGGGTGTCTCTCTAAACAAGAGAAAAGTTGACCTTTGACATTTTCTGAGAAAAAAAAATAACAGCAGTTATATTACACATAGTGGTGGCAATAGAAACGTCAGTACTCATGGTCATCAGGACTTACATTTGTTCACTTACCATATACAGTATGTGTGTGAGTGTGTTTACAGTGTATGAGCATGTGTCAGTTACACCATATCAGCTCCAACACAAAAGTCTTTATTTCGCTTTTCCTTATTCCTCTATGCTGCAAAAATAATCATCAGCGTCTTTAGAGAAGCTCTCCCTTGTAAACAAAAACCTTGTGTTGATCTGAAAAAGAAACTTGCTGTAAGACAAGACGTCACACCAAGCTTTTCACTCCAGCATCATCTCAAATGAAGCTCAAATACCATTCCATCATCCTCTGGTCTGGCATCTACCATCATCTGTCTTCCCGCCTCTTTGTCTGCCTATGGGTCAGTCTACTCAATGGGGTGTGGAGGAAGACGGGCGAGTGGGGGGCAGGTAATGAGGTCAATCTCCTGGCTAGCATTTGAGAAAAGAATGAGGAAGAAGAAGTAGGGCGAAGGTAGAAGTATGACGATCAATCGGTCGGTCGGTCAGTAGGTAGGTGGGATGGGTCAGTGGTCTTACTCGATGACCATGCAGCGGGGCAGGTGCTGGGAGTAGTATTTGAAGAGTTCCGCAGTGGCCCCAGGGCAGTTGGTCAGCTCCAGCTCCTCCAGCTCCTGCAGCTGGATGAGGCCTGACAGACCAGTTGTAGTCAGCAGGGGGCAGCCTGCAGGTACACAGCAAAAGGGACAAAGTCTGTGGGCTGAGTAAGAAGGTTGCTGATCCAGCCAAGTCAATCTGTAGTGTATGTGTTTCTACTCACAACTATAGAATTATTCACTTTTGTCAATTAATTACTTTATCTTTGCTCTATAAAATGTCAGTGAATTGTTAAAAAAATACCCTTGTTTTGTCACATCAGCAGTCTAGATATTCAGTATACTGATTAGACAAACTGCCCTTAGTCTGTAAGTCTGTAACTTTTTTTTGGTTATATCTGCTTAAATTGTCATTATGATATGACAGTAGACTTTGATGCAGGTCAGCTGTGTAAAACTCCACTGTCTGTGGCTCCACCCAGTGGCTGTAATTTGATTTGCAAGAATCTACCGCTCCCAGCTAAATACAACCAATCAAGGAGCCAAGGAGAGTTTGTGAGAAGTGTCTTGTGCATACGCTGCTGGCAGCCCCCCTCCCTCATGCATGTACTTGGCAGTGCCCTTCCCCCGCACAGGCACAGTCCCCCTCCCCTTCTCTTACCTGGTCAGATACTTTCATGCCCAAATTATAAATGATGGCGGAGAACAGACAAAAACAATAGAGCCGAAAAATGCTCCGCATTTGCTCACGTCAACGAGAAGAAATAAGAAGACTGACGAAGAAAAGCAGTGTAAAAACATTGAATTGGACCGACCCAAAAAGAGAAAACAAGGAAAAATATCGGAGTGTCATTTCAGAGGTAGAGGGAGCAGGATTTCTAAGGACTTAAGAGCGATGCAGAGTTAGTTGCTTTTCTGCTGGACAAGAAAGGACCCCTGCTTTATTCTATGTTTTAACCACAAGGTGGCAGCGGTTCCAATGATACTCACAAAAGCGCATATGGCTGTACGATGTTGCAGTCGAGCTACGTAGCATGTTGCTAAATCTAGCCTGTTAGCTTGTATGCTAACTCCAGTCTTTAACTTTGTGTTTATGGCTACTGGTTAGCAAAAGTGTCTATCAAGTGACCGGGCAGTTATAACGTTTGTGTTCAAGACGCTCTGAATTGGTTGAATTGGTTTAGAGAAATACTGTTACTCATGCTTCAGATGGGCTGCATGGTGATGATGATTAGCTAGTAACTTCGTCTACAGCGATATGAGGAATAGTATTTGTTACTCTGGATATATACTGTGATCTGCATGAGGAACTCGTGATTGTTATTTAGTTGTATTGTTCAGAAATAGAACAGATCAGGGCTTGTGTTGTTGTTGTTATTTTGAATGCGCCATCTTGGTTATCTACTTTTTTCTCAAAACACCAGAATGCAGCTTTAAGTGTATTCACCATCTATGAGAACATATTCAGTATTTGCATATTTGACATTTGTTGGTCAGTTTTTTAATACAAAATGCGTGTATACAAAAGCAATCCACTTGCTAGAATTGCAGGCACTAGATGGCACTTAAGGGCTCCAGAACAGAACAAACCCTTACACAGTAAAATGGTTCAGTTGGTTAAATTGTATAAATAGATTAAATTAATAAAATCGAGTTCATACCTAATGTTTGCACAGGGGCCACATTTTCTGTAAAATAGTATGTTTGTTGTTTAGGTCCTTGACATGAGCTGTCAACATCTCATTGTAGAATCAACATTATTGACATTGAAAGACTACCTGAGTTTATGGATTCATTTCAAGTCACATCAGTTACCGCAACACTAGATTAACCTATATACACATAAACTCAACTGTATACACATAAACTGCATGTTATTGCTTACTTACAGGGTATTACACAATACGTAATGCATGCAAGATCAACACACGCTTTTATATATTAAGGCTAATTATATACATATTATTATATTCAACTTTTGTCTTCGTGTAAATAGAATACAGGAAGGTCAGGTATCCTTTTATGAGTAGTAATGTCTTGGGGGGGGGGAGACGTTGCCATAAATCCTACCTGCAAGAGACAGTAGACGAAGACTCCTCATTCCAAACAAATGCTGCAGCCCAAAGTCTTGCACCTGCATTCACACACACACATATAAACACACACCGTATTTTAACTGAAGACCATTACATCACTGTTTGAATAAATCATTATAGCATAAAATTATTTATTTTTTTGCAATGACATCTTTAGTAGTCCAAATAAAGTTCCCAAACGGCTGGTAAAATTTGCATCAATATACTCTATTATCAGTGCATGCGTGTGTGTTTGCGTGTTACCTGACAGCACCAGCGTAGGTAGAGGTTCCTTAATGATGACATGGTGGACAAGTAGCCCAAGCCAGTGTCCGTGATCCGCACACACCTACAAATTTACACAATGCACAACAATTCACTTTAATAAGTTAGATTTTTCCTCATTGCAATGAGAAACACTGGTGGGTGCAAAACATTCTCACAACTCACTCTTTTAATAAACTACAGTACTCTCTATTGGCATAGATGCTAACATTTATGTCAATATCACGACCTCCCAGTGGGCATATTTATAATCTACTATATTCCACCTGCACCTGCTCATAAATGAGCTGCTCATAAATGCAAATATCAGAACAGCCAATGCAGCAATCCAAAGCATTACACCATGTCAACATGGTGAAGAGTTTCAGGTGCCACCTGATCCAAAGGCTCTGCCAAATGCAGCCTACAAATGCAGCCTTCTTTTCCCTCTTTCTAAAGGATGCAAGGCAACTATCCTTCGTGGCCTCACATATCCCAAGATTCTTTGCATGCCTGAAAAATAAGAAAGAAAGAGAGTAAATGGCGACAAAATGTGGCGTAGATCATCACTTCCGCAGGCCTGGGCGGCAGAAATCGTGACGTAAGGGTAAAACATCTGGTGACGCAACCAGGAAGTGCTCAAAAGGCTTAGACGGTCCCATTTAACGGCTGACGGGGTTAACGAGGTCTCTCCGAAGGACTCGCATTTGAAGGCCGCAAAGACCGGGTCCTTCAAAGGATGCAGACTCTGAATTGAGACACAGCAAGCACGTGAGTTACAAAATAAACAGCTAGCTGAAGCTAGTAAAAAGTTCAAGCATAAACATTATTTAAATGCATAAGAACTTTACATGGTACCAGGACAGGGTTAAAGAAAAAGAAGCAACACAATGGACGCAGTAAAACTGCCAGGTCAGTTGAAGCTGACTGGAGACGTTGATACAAGTTGGAGTGCATTCAAACAGCAGTTCCACAGCGGTCGGAGTGGATGGACGAGCGGAGGAATGGAAAATAGCAATGCTGCTCACCATCGCCGGCCTAGAGGCAACTGAACTCTTCAACAACTTTGTGTTTGCTCGACCCAAAGACGGAGCCAAGTTTGAAGAGGTCTTAAAGAACTTTGACGAGCACTGCGTGTCAAAGAAAAATGAAATGTACGGGAGATACGTCTTTTGCTCACGCTTGCAGCACCAGGGTGAGTCATTTGATAATTTTCTCACCGACCTCAGATTAAGGCTCAGTCCTGTAATTTCGGTGATCTCTATGAGAAGAGATCAAATAGTTTTGGGAACAAATGAGAAGAAGCTCAGGGAGAAACTGTTGAGGGAGAAAAAAAATTATGTTGGACAGTGCTATAAAAATACATCAAGTGAGTGAGCTTGCACGACAACAGGTACTGACTTTCAGAGAGCCTGCTCACAGAGCAGCGCAATAAAATGAGGTAGTGAACGCCGTGTTCTCGAAAGGAAAGCCACAGAACAAATTTAAAAGCAGTGATACTAGGAATTAAAAACAATGACAAGGAGATGTTCACTTGCAAGAGATGTGGTGAAAAACACAGACTTAGACAATGTCCTGCCTATGCAAAAACATGTGCAAAATGTAAAGGACAAAACCATTTTGCCAGAATGTGTCTCTCTAAGAAGAAGGAACAGGGTATACACCTGGTGAAGGAGGACACAGATGACAGCAATCATTTGAGTGAAACATTTTTCATAAAGATGGTGTCACGTGATGAAGATATCAACACACTGTCCTCGAGAATAAATGCTTCAGGTGAGACTGTAAGTACAGTGACAGATGACAAATGGACTGCTCCACTGTTAGTTAATGGTGCAATTCCAACATTTAAAATTGACACTGGGGCCAAAGCTAATTTGAGCAGTGAGAAAGATTTGAATGGACTGGCTGAGAAGCCTAAAATATTCACAGAAAAAGTCACACCCCTGAAGCCTTATAATAATCAGCCAATACAAACAAAAGGTGAATGCAGACTTGATGTAATGGCAAAAGGCAAACAGCATAACCTGTTATTCACCATTGTGCGGAATGGACACGAGTCACTCTTAGGAGACAAAGCATCTGAGGACCTAGGTCAAGTAAAGAGGATCTATCAGATCAACACTGACAATATTAAAACAGTCAAGCAAGACAAAAGACAGGAACACCAACAGTGTAAGGGAAGTGCAGACATAGTGGAAGTTTCCTTCTGTCTTCAAAGGACACGGGACATTAACTTGCACTTACAAAATTCAGCTCAAAGATGATGCCAAGCCTGTCGTGCATGCCCCAAGGAGAATGCCAGCACCACTCAGAGCTGGCTTGAAAAAAGAGCTTGAATGACTCAAATGGGTGTCACTGAATGATTGGAAGAACCCACAGACTGGGTCAACTACATCACTTGTGTCAAAAAGAAGAATACAGGTGCCTTAAGAGTCTGCCTTGATCCCAAAGATTTAACTGAAAATATTGAGAGCAAGCATTATCAGATCCCAAAACAAGAAGAGATAATGAGTAAAATGTGTGGTGCTAAGTTTTTTAGCAAATTAGATGCCTCTCATGGGTTCTGGCAGCTGAGGCTGGACCCAGAAAGCAGCAAGTACACCACCTTTAACACACCATTTGGACGTTACTGTTTCCTGAGGTTCCCATTTGGCATCAAATCAGCACCAAAGATCTTCCAGAGAGCAATGGAGTCCATGATAGATTGTCTTGACGGCACCAGAGTTTATATAGATGACTTGGTTGTCTGGGGAAAAACATGTCAACAACATGATGAAAGACTGGAGAAACTCTTACAGAGAGTCAAAATGAATGGACTAATACTAAACAGAGACAAGTGTCTCTTTGGTGTCACAGAGATGGCCATACGAGACAAGTGAAGGAGTGGAACCTGACCAGTCAAAAGCGCAAGCCATATTGGACATGCCTGCCCCCTGTGACAAAAACGGTGTCCTGAGAGCCATGGGAATGATCAACTTCCTGTGTAAATTCATTCCTAATCTTACCTCCAAGACAGCATGCGTCAGGGAATTGCTAATACACAGTATTTGAATGAACTGCTCGACATGAGAAGATGTGGAAAAAATTAAAGGAAACTCTAACTTCAGAGCCAGTCCTTACATTCTTTGACCCATCAAAGCCAACAAAGATATCCACTGATGCCTCAAAAGATAGCTTGGGAGCTGTACTGCTACAAATGCATGAAGACAAATAGCAACCTGTATCATATGCATCTAGATTGATGACAGAGACCGAGCAATGCTATTCCCAAATTGAAAAAGGGACTTTGGGCTTAGTGTTTGGGTGTGGAAAAAGTTTCACAGTTATGTGTATGGATTGCCAACCTTTACAGCAGAGACTGACCACGAACCGCTCATATCAATCAGAAAAAAGAACCTTAATGATATGTCACCCAGAATTCAGCGCATGATGATGGCGTTGCAGCGATATGACTTCGAGCTCATTTATACACCAGGGAAATAAATTGTGCTAGCAGATGCTTCACTCCGAACATCAGATGTCATGTTACAGCGAATTGTGCAGGAGACAGCAAAAGACTCTCTGCTGCAGAAAGTGTCCCACTACATCCAGAATGGTTGGTCAAAAGGAGACTGCCGAGGGTTCTACCCTGTGTGTGCGGACTTGTGTATGGCTAATGAACTGCTGCTGCGACAAAACTGGATTGTCATCCCACAATCCATGCGTCAAGACATGCTGCAGCGTATTCATGAGGGACATCTGGGCATGGGGATTGTAAAAGGAGTTTATTGGCTGGGCAACAACAAAGACATAGAGGAGATGATACAGAAATGTGATACTGGTCTCAAACATCTATAAATGCACGGAATCTCTGTCTGTCTGTGTGTGTGTGTGTGTGTGTGTGTGTGTGTGTATGTGTCTGTTGGTCAAATATCTCTGCGGATAAGGATCACACTGACCCGAGACTTTCAACATGGCTGCTGCGTGTGCATCTAAGCATTTGTTTGGACTGCAATGATACCGTGAATAAATTATTTCATAAATGCATTACAAATTCCACCGAGCATAGTCCACCAGAGCCACCACAGTCACGTGCGCACCAGAGCCAATCACTGCACACCGTGGCCACATGCGCACCACAGCCAATCACTGCAGAGCTCAAGCCCACGACATACCTGAAGAAACAAGCGGATTTATACCTGCAGCGGCGCGAGCTGGACCAGGATTTTGCCGGCGGTTCGGTCCCGTTCTGTTCTGTGCATCTAAACTGACTGCTGTGGATTAATGAGATTAAACGAGTCCGGACCGAGTCTGTTCGGGTCTGAGGAGATCCGGAGACGCACGGACAACAAAGTGGAATCGGAATCTGTGGATGTTCGTGTGTAGCTAGCTGCTAGCCGCTAACCGCTAGCTACATGGCCCACCTCCCGAGGCGACGGACCGGCCGCATCGGCACGTCCAAAACCGGACCTAGGGTAAATAATGTCCGCCACGCTTTTTCACGAACATTGCCGTCACGTTTGCTTTGTGTCTGGTGCAGGAAGAAACGGTAAAAACGGGCTTTTGTCACGAAAGTGTCCAAGCAGCAAGTTTGGTTGTTGAGGAAAGGGAGGTGTGGGAGGGACCTAGGCGGATGATTGACATGCAACGACAGTCGGTGTGTAGACAGCGATATTGAGAGTTGAGAGATTTGTGACATTTAGCGTGTTTGGAGTGTGTAGTTAGTGTGTTATGTAGTGTTTGGTGTAGCGTGTTTAGTGTGTAGTGGAGTCGGTTTTTCGTTTAATGAGTCAGAATGAGGAGAAGCTGAATGCGGAGCAGGCAGTGCAGCTCTCAAGGAGCACAGGCAGACCTGAGCATTGCCTGCATTTAAATGTAAATAGTTACATATAACTTTGTAAATTTTTTAAATGTATGCACAAATTTAGCAAACAACTATTTATATTTGCATTATAAGTAAAAAAAAAAATGGTTTGTTGTAAATATGTTTTTGTGGTTTTCACAGTAAAAAAATCAAACTTTTTCTACTCGGATTTCATGGTTTTTTTGGTGATTTTAGGTCCATTGTGTTAATACAGTTTGTCAAAATAAAAAATAAAAACTGTACAGTCACACATGTGAGGTTGTGCTAAAAATAATGACACCAAGTAAATAGTTTTTAAGGTGAAATATAATGGCAAAATCAAAAATAGTCAAAAACAGCCAATTATACCCTGGAATATCGGATTTCACAACAAACCAAAATATCCCTGACGTCCCACCTTCAAACACAGCCTCATTTGGCCATCCATGAAAAAGCTCCTTAACCTCCCACTTTTTTTTATAGGAATACACTTTTGTTACGAGCACTGCACTAGTCACTACAAACAAAAAAAAGCCTATGCTTATAGCAGACCCACCCACTGCACCATGGCAAAAAGTAGGCACTGTTTTATTTAATCTGCATGGCAAGGACTATCTTCTGATGATAGACTATAATTCTAACTATCCAGAAGTTGCACAACTGTCCAGTTCATCAGCACAGCACAAAGAAATCTGTTTGGTGTGTTCAGCTGCGTCGGAAGCTTTCGGAGCCGTGCGGATGTTGTCGACTCCGATTCAGCATGCAAAGTCTGAGGAGGTGGGCTGTTGGACGCCTGAGCCATTGGATTCTCTGATTGGCGGTGTGCTAGCGAATCAGCGCGGTGCGTGGGAGGGGTCGAAGTGACGATGGTGACGGCTTTGTATCATAACGAGCCCGAGAGCACACAACGCGAGTGTCAGCCTAACTATAGTCATCTTTCACATATGCCAAGTATTTAGTCCACAAACGTCTTCTCGGGTCGGACGAATACTGAATCAATACTGTGTGCACTTTGTTTTTCTATGCACTCTGTTCCTCACTTCGTTCTGTCATTTCCTGTTTTCGTGTTTTGAATTAATGGCACGAGACTAGCGCCAATAAGGAGGCTTATTGCATCTTGCGCAGGCGCAGAACGTACACGCTACAGTGGAGTAGGCAGCACGTCAAAGCGGTGTGTTCAATGCAAGTTTTCTGCCTAACGGGTCAGACGAGAGGCAACAGAGTGGTCGGAGATTGGTCGGATAAGGCAGTTGTACGTCTGGGCGGTATGTAGGGGCCTTAAGGCTGACCCTTACTGCAGCTGCAGTTCTGGAGTGTGGAGCATCCCCTGCTGAGCTACTCATGCATCGCAAGCTGCACACCACACTTCCACACATTTCAAGACACAAGGATAACGAGAACAACGACAAACTGACTGACAAAAGGATGAGACTCAAGCATGGACAGAAAATTGACTATGACAAAACAGCAAGGCATTTTCATTTTACTTTCCCCGATGACTGTGACACTCAGAAGGTCTACCTGACCTAGGAAGCCTCCTGAGAGGCTCATAGATCAAGAGTGAACTGATTAACAAATAAAATGTGAAAGAAAGTTGTTGTAATTTGGCACTGTTAAAACAAAAAAAAAAAAGGAAAAAAAAGTGCTGATTTTGATATGGAATAATGTGTTATTGACTGTTACAGTTGTGTAAAATGTGAAGAACAATACTGTATTTCAGTGTTTGATAATTATTAGATTTGATCAAGGAGATTCATGGTATTTTGAAATACATATGGAGTCTATGGGCTAGACTACATTTTGTGTTGCACTGGTTCATATGGTTCATGGTGTGTTTGCCTGTTTGGAAGGGGGATGTAGTGATATGTGGTACCAGAAGGTCACCCATAGGTGGCAATGTAACCTCAAAACAAATTTCAGGCCGTAATAACACAATATGTAGATTAACTTAAAATTAGTAAACAAAGTACTTATAGAAAGCTAACTACTTAGCTGTGTATTCTGCTTAGCTGTGAGTGATATGCAACTGCCATTTCTTTTGTGTCAACAAATTATTGTCAACATGATTTTATTCACATAGTCATAATACTGAGGTTTGGAAGACATGCAATTCAGCTGCAATTCTTAAAAAGAAATCAAACACTGGTTTATTATTAGGCTATTTATTGGAGGGCAAGTGCAAACTAGAAATACATGCTACACATCTAAATTGGACAAAACCAAGAAATGACTACTGTGACTACTACTGTGGATGTTAGTAGAACAACAATGTTTACAACAGCAAAGTCACAGTAAACTCGATATCTGGAAGAAGTTTAAGATTTGTGGCAAGATAAACAGCCGACACAGACAGCTGTCAGATTAGATACTTAACTCTCATTAACAAGCATTTAGCTTTACAAGCACAAATGGACACAGTTCTGAAATATGACTCATATTTAAGCACGTTGAATGAGTGGAAGGCGACTTGTTAGCCCCCACAAGGAAGTTATGTTAATGGATTTATAACTCCCAAAGCTTCAAGTCGCTCCATTGTCACGTCTCATCTACGTGCGTGGTGGAGTTCTGATGAGGCAGCGGCTTCTCTCGCTCTCTCTCTCTTTGTCTTCAAAATAAGAGCTTTACATTGCACCCCATTGAAGTTTAGAACTGGGTTCTTAGCGGGGGGCTTTTAATTTTGAAAGTAGCGACCGTTCGTAGAGAGAGACATAGCAGAGACGCAGCAGACAAAGAAGCGGCTTTAGGCTCAACACACTCACACTCACACTCACACACAACACCATATTACGAGGAAATATGTACCTTTAGATAACCGTGGCATTTTTATACCACCGTTTTTTTAACATCCCTTTGCGCAACAGGAATTTATGTATTCATTAAAAAACACACAAAAAGGGCACTTTATGATACGAAGCAAAAAGGGCAGGGGCTCAAGCACCCTTTGAGCCTTATGTGTGCACGTGCCTGCTCAAGGGGCCTCTGTGAGACTGAATGTGATTACAGGTAGTAGAAGTTCTTGAGCATGAGACAGCATGTGATTTACAAAATAAACAGCTAGCTGAAGCTAGCATGAAGTTCAAGTGGAAACATTATTTATATGCATAAGAACTTTACAGTATTGGCGTGAAGAAGGAGCAAGAGTCATACCAGTTTCACAAAGTGTGCAGTGTACATTGTATGGTATGTGATATAAGTAAATATTTTTAGATTCTTCTATTAGACCTCATTTTGCTTGCTTCATCACATATTTTCAAAATATTTGACTACTTTGCTGAGATTATTTTGAAGCCAGATACCTTCTCACTCGTATACAGTGCCTTGCAAAAGTATTCACCCCCCTTGAACTTTTCTACATTTTGTCACGTTTTAACCACAAATGTAAATGTATTTTATTGGGATTGTATGTGATAGACCAACACAAAGTGGTGCATAATTGTGAAGTGGAAGGAAATTGATGCATGGTTTTAATTTTATTTTACGAATAAAAAAACAGAAAAGTGTGGTGTGCAAAAGTATTCACCCCCATGAGTCAATACTTTGTAGAACAACCTTTCGCTGCAATGACAGCTGCAAGTCTTTTGGGGAAAGTCTCTACCAGCGATGCACATATACAGACTGAAATATTTGCCCATTCTTCCTTGCAAAATAGCTTAAGCTTAGTCTGATTAGATGGAGAGTGTCTGTGAACAGCAATGTTCAAGTCTTGCCAGAGATTCTCAATTGGATTTAGGTCTGGACTTTGACTGGGCCATTCTAACACATGAATATGCTTTGATCTAAACCATTCCATTGTAGCTCTGGCTGTATGTTTAGGCTCAATGTCCAGCTGGAAGGTGAAACTCCGCCCCAGTCTCAAGTCTTTTGCAGACTCTAACAGGTTTTCTTTCAAGATTGTCCTGTATTTGGCTCCATCCATTTTCCCATCAACTCAGACCGGCTTCCCTGTCCCTGCTGAAGAAAAGCATCCCCACAGCATGATGCTGCCACCACCATGTTTCACAGTGGGGATGGTGTGTTCAGGGTGATGTGCAGTGTTAGTTTTCTGCCACACATAGCGTTTTGCATTTAGGCCAAAAATGTCAATTTTGGTCTCATCCGACCAGAGCACCTTCCTCCACATGTTTGTTGTGCCCCCCACATGGCTTGTGGCAAACTGCATGGCTTTGTTTCAGCAATGGCTCTCTTCTTGCCACTCTTCCATAAAGGCCTGATTTGTGGAGTGCATGACTAATAGTTGTCCTGTGGACAGATTCTCCCGCCTGAGCTGTGGATCTCTGCAGCTCCTCCAGAGTTATCATGGGCCTCTTGGCTGCTTCTCTGATCAATGCTCTACTTGCCCAGCCTGTCAGTTAAGGTGGACGGCCATGTCTTGGTATGTTTGCAGTTGTGCCATACTCTTTCCATTTTCAGGTGATGGACTGAGCAGTGAGATGTTCAAAGCTTGGGATATTTTTTCATATCCTAATCATGCCTTAAACTTCTCCACAACTTTATCCCTTACCTGTCTGGTGTGTGGGCTTCATGATGCTGTTTGTTCACTAATGTTCTCTAGCAAACCTCTGAGGCCTTCACAGAACAGCTGTATTTACACTGAGATTAGATTACACACAGGTGGACTCCATTTGCTAATTAGGTGACTTCTGAAGGCAACTGGTTGCACTGGATTTTATTTAAGGGTATCGGAGTAAAGGGGGGAGAAAACTTTTGCAAGGCACTGCACGCTTTTCGTCCACACCCACTAACATCTGGCTTTTGTCTTTAATGTTAATATATATAATGTCATATACTTCAGCATCAAATCACTCTGCAATTGTAACAGGTTTTCAATGGCTCTAGCTACGACTGGCTTTGATGGAATCAAAACTTACCTGTATTTGTCCCTTTTCAGGTATGATTCTTTGACGTGTATCAAAGTTAAGTATGCTGGCTTGTTAAAAATCTGGCTCCGTTCAACAAGCTCCGTTCAACAATCACAATTAGGTTTTACAGTAGTCCACACAGCCAATGTGCCTGCTATTCAGCAGCTTGATAATGCACTAGCACTAAGCACACAGCCCTTGACACAAAGAACAAGTAAGCAGCATCAGTAACTGACTGCCATTCAGCCACTAACCAAGTACCACAAAGCACACAGCCCCCGTGCCCCATAGAAGAGCCACTGCAGCAGCAGCACACTCATGTAACAGCTAACATTTCCACAAATCACACAGTCCCTGAGCTGAACAGAGCTGCAGCAGCAGCACCATCCACCTTCAGCGGCTAATGATAGCATAAAGCACACACCTGGAGAACTTGTCACGCTGGGTAGGCTTTTTGGACTAAGGTACATTTGTGACAGCTATTTTGCTTATGTTTATATGATTGTGGCATTTAACACAGAGTTTTTGTTCATGTATTTTTCAGTCTAAGAAACGGTATTGAACGTAAAGAAATTGCAGCTTAAAACATCTGGCTAGTGAGAGCTACAGGGTTGTCTGTATAGTCGGCCAGTGCACTTTCATTAATTTTGGATGATTGACTCTGAGGGAGGGAGATGAGATTTTCTTTCTGATGGATACTTGCAAAATTTTGCTTGCTGTTGCTGGTTTCTACAGCCTAGCCAGCCGTCGCCTTTATGTCTCTGGATGCAGACTGATGAGGTGTAAATGATCTACTGCTTTCTACTGTTCTCTGTTTTCCTGTCGTGTTTGTGCTAATGCACGTGATACACAAGATAAACAAGTTCATCCAGTTTGAAAAACCTGTGTAGACGTGCTAATTTTGGTGTTCAAGTGGTATTAGTAATTATTTTAAAGACTACTTTTGTGTCCGTTTCTGTTAAGTTGTTGTAGCCCGGGTGTAGAAATCAGGGATTACAGTAATTTAGTTCCTAAATAAGAGCAGTAATAAATCAGTAAGACATCTAAACTAAAAGTAATTTGGTTTAATCAAGAGGAAAAATGGTTAACTCAGAAATTAAGACAAATTAATCATAAATGATTGACTGTAAATATTTGGAAGATAAGTCAAAAGGAACAGAAAGGTAAACTGTGAAAAAATAGACTGTACCTTTTATTGTCATTTTTTTTTTTATTTGATTGGTAACTGCATGTCACCTGTGGTAATTGGCCGTAGGTAAGGAAGAGCCCGGTAGGGGGCAGAGAAAAAAGGATGAGAGACAAGGAGACAGAGGACAGAGCGACAGGAGAGTGAGAGGGGAGAGCCATGGAGCTGGGAAATGGAGATAGCAAGCTTTTGGCAGTAGTCTTTTTAAGTATTAAAAGGACGTTTCAGCAAAAGTCGGTGATGCTAAGGACAGTCACGCACATTCCTGGTGTAACCACAGTGGTTTAGACCAAGTGTTAGTAATATTTTATTTTATTTATTGAAAGTTTAATGAAAGTTGTCGGGTCAGTCATTTTAAATGTGTATTTGAGGTAGAGAGATGTTAATGCTGATTTGGTTTCTGCTTATATAACTAGGGTATTGTAACACCCAACATAGGTAAACCTTCGGGTAGCTGCCTTTAAAACAACCCGAACCCAAAACACCCTATAATCCAAGTCTAAACTGGTCCAAGTCACTTAGGCGTTTTTGCACAAGGTGGTGGAGTGCTACATTGAGTAAAGTTATGGCTACTCATGAAGCACATGCTCATAAACATACTGACCTGTCCAGCACCAGTTCTTCCAGTTTATGAAGGTCGCAGGCGATGTACTCCAGGGCCATGTCAGTGATCCGTGGGCACCAGGACAAGTCAAGGCTCCGGAGCTTACGCAGGTTCTCAGCAACAAGTTCCACACCATCATCAGTGATCTTGGAGCAGCCAGAGAGGCTGAGGGCAGTCAGGTTGGGAAGGCTGTGCACCATGTTGACCACACCGTGATTGGTAATTTCCCAGCAGGAGTGAAGCCGCAGAGTGTGGGTAGTGTAGCCCTGTGGATGGGATGTCATTTTGAAAATGCTGTCATCTGCTTTACCATTCGCAATCTAACCACTCTCAAGGGCTATGCTGTATGAATAAATGGCAAAATAGGTAAAGTCTATATATGTCTATGTCTATGTAGAAGGAAGTCTGTCTCAAATTCTATGCAGACAATGTTGTTCTTTAGATTAAGGAAGTACACCGTGCTGTCTTAAATCCCAAAATAAATCAGTTAAAAAATTTCTAGGATACAAATTCAATTAGGAATTCAAAAACCTTCTTTACTCTGTGTATGTATGTTTGTATGTATGCATGTATGTATATATATGTGTGTGTGTGTATATACAGTGCCTTGCAAAAGTATTCACCCCCCTTGAACTTTTCCACATTTTGTCACGTTTTAACCACAAACGTAAATGTATTTTATTGGGATTTAATGTGATAGACCAACACAAAGTGGTGCATAATTGTGAAGTGGAAGGAAATTGATACATGGTTTTAATTTTATTTTACAAATAAAAAAACAGAAAAGTGTGGTATGCAAAAGCATTCACCCCCATGAGTCAATACTTTGTAGAACAACCTTTCGCTGCAATGACAGCTGCAAGTCTTTTGGGGTAAGTCTCTACCAGCGATGCACATATAGAGACTGAAATATTTGCCCATTCTTCCTTGCAAAATAGCTTAAGCTTAGTCTGATTGGATGGAGAGTGTCTGTGAACAGCAATTTTCAAGTCTTGCCAGAGATTCTCAATTGGATTTGGGTCTGGACTTTGACTGGGCCATTCTAACACATGAATATGCTTTGATCTAAACCATTCCATTGTAGCTCTGGCTGTATGTTTAGGCTCGTTGTCCTGCTGGAAGGTGAAACTCCGCCCCAGTCTCAAGTCTTTTGCAGACTCTAACAGGTTTTCTTTCAAGATTGTCCTGTATTTGGCTCCATCCATCTTCCCATCAACTCAGACCGGCTTCTCTGTCCCTGCTGAAGAAAAGCATCCCCACAGCATGATGCTGCCACCACCACGTTTCACGGTGGGGATGGTGTGTTCAGGGTGACGTGCAGTGTTAGTTTTCTGCCACACATAGCGTTTTGCATTTAGGCCAAAAACCTCAATTTTGGTCTCATCTGACCAGAGCACCTTCCTCCACATGTTTGTTGTGCCCCCCACATTGCTTGTGGCAAACTGCATGGCTTTATTTCAGCAATGGCTCTCTTCTTGCCACTCTTCCATAAAGGCCTGATTTGTGGAGTGCATGACTAATAGTTGTCCTGTGGACAGATTCTCCCACCTGAGCTGTGGATCTCTGCAGCTCCTCCAGAGTTATCATGGGCCTCTTGGCTGCTTCTCTGATCAATGCTCTCCTTGCCCAGCCTGTCAGTTTAGGTGGACGGCCATGTCTTGGTAGGTTTGCAGTTGTGCCATACTCTTTCCATTTTCAGGTGATGGACTGAACAGTGCTCTGTGAGATGTTCAAAGCTTGGGATATTTTTTCATATCCTAATCATGCCTTGAACTTCTCCACAACTGTTTGTTCACTAATGTTCTCTAGCAAACCTCTGAGGCCTTCGCAGAACAGCTGTATTTACACTGAGATTAGATTACACACAGGTGGACTCCATTTACTAATTAGGTGACTTCTGAAGGCAACTGGTTGCATTGGATTTTATTTAAGGGTATCGGAGTAAAGGGGGGAGAATACTTTTGCACACCACACTTTTCTGTTTTTTATTTAAATCAAATTTTATTTATTTAAAAAAAATTAAAGCCATGTATCAATTTTCTTCCACTTCACAATTATGCACCACTTTGTGTTGGTCTATCACATAAAATCCCAATAAAATACATATACATTTGTGGTTAAAACGTGACAAAATGTGGAAAAGTTCAAGGGGGGTGAATACTTTTGCAAGGCACTGTGTATACACACACACACACACACACACACACACACACACACATACATACAGTAATGAACGAAAATATTGGAACAGAAAATGCACCATTTCTCCCAGAAAAGTGTTGCAAGCACAAATGTTTTGGTATACACATGTTTATTTCCTTTAAGTGCATTGGGACAACACAAAAAGCGGAAGAAAAAAGACAGATTTTACATAATTTTACACGAAACTCAAAAATTGGTCCGGACAAAATCATTGGCACCCTCAACTTAATATTTGGTTGCACGCCCTTTGGAGAAAATAACTGAAACCAATCACGTCCTATAACCATCAGCAAGTTTCGTACACCTCTCAACTGGAATTTTGGACCACTCTTCTTTTGCAAACTGCTCCGGGTCCCTCAGATTTGAAGGGTGCCTTCTCGCAACAGCAATTTTGAGATCTTTCCACAGGTGTTCTTTGGGATTTCGATCCGGACTCATTGCTGGCCACTTCAGAGGTCTCCAGTGCTTTGTCTCGAACCATTTCTGGGTGCTTTCTTTTGATAGTTTCCAGATTTCATGATTCCTTGCACACAATCAATGCACCCAGTGCCAGAGGCAGCAAAACAACCCCAAAACATATTTGAACCTCCACCATATTTGACTGTAGGTACTGTGTTCTTTTCTTTGTAGGCCTCATTCCGTTTTCTGTAAACAGTAGAATGACGTGCTTTGCTAAAAAGCTTTACCTTAGTCTCATCTGTCCACAAAACATTCTCCCAGAAGGATTGAGGCCTACTCTTGTATGTTCTTGCAAACTGCAGTCTGGCTTTTTTATGCCTCTGTGTCAGAAGTGGGGTTCTCCTCGGTCTCCTGCCATAGCACTTCATCTCATTCAGATGACGACGTATGGTTCGAGCTGACACCGTTGCACCCTGAGTCTGCAGGACAGCCAGAATTTGTGTGGAAGCTGACTGAGGTTGTTTGTCCACCATTCGAACTATCTTGCGTTGCATTCTCAATTTTTCTCTTCCATCCACGTTCAGGGAGATCCATTCGAACTATCCTGTGTTGCATTCTCAATTTTTCTCTTCCATCCACGTCCAGGGAGATTTGCCACAGTTCCATGGGTTATAAACTTCTTGATTATATTGCGCACAGTTGACAAAGGAACTTTAACATCTCTGGAGATTGACTTGTAACCATGAGATTGTTGATATTTTTCCACAATTTTGCTTCTTAAGTCCTCAGACAATTTTCTCTCTTCTCCATGCTTGGTGTGGCACACACAGGCACACAACACAAAGGTTGAGTCAACTTTTATACACTCTAACAGGCTTCAGTTTTGCTTTCTATATTGCCAGCACCTGCCACTTGCCACAGGTGAGTTTAAACGAAGATCACATGCTTGAAATGAAATTATTTACCCACAGTTTTAATGGGGTGCCAATTACTTTTTCCAGTCAATTTTTGAAATTTTGTGTAAAATAATGAAATAAACGTGTATACCAAAACATTTGTAATTGCAACACTTTTCTGGGAGAAATGGTGCATTTTCTGGAAAAGTTCCAGGGGTGCCAATACTATCGTCCATGACTGTATGTATACACACACACACACATGTCCAAATTCACACACATATATACAACTGTATGTGACTGTATGTATGTGACTCCAGACTGTACAATACACATATACGTTTACCCACACACTCACACACATATATATGTCCATATATATATATATATATATATATATATATATATATATAAATACACATATGTATGGACGTATACATGGACGAAAGTATTGGCACCCCTGGAACTTTTCCAGAAAATGCACCATTTTACCATACATACATATACCATTACACCATACATTGTATGTATATATATATATATATATATATATATATATATATATATATATACACACACATACATATATACATACACACATATATATGTAAGGGATAATGCCCAACGAGGTGTCCATAATCAGGAATTAATGGAAGACTCAGAGGCCTAAGAACCGTTGCCTCTGCGAAGTCCATTCATTCCTGATGATGGACACCTCGAAGGGCATTATCCCACTTATACCATGGTCACTTGCCAAAGAAAAGAAATTAAGACCATTAATTTATATTTTCATGCATTAAACAATCAAAATATAAAGTGGTTTACAAGCCATAACTGAGTTTCCCTGGTAACGCCTGAGGTTTTGACTAATACCTGGAACAATCATTACCGTCCCGTAAGGTTTTTATGCAACGGAGACGTTGTTCACTCCTCCGGTAAATAGGAGGGACCAGATAGATACGACTTGGCAATGGGAGATATTCTAGTCCACTCAGCGATGAGCCAGAACGCTTTGCTAGCAAGATTCAAAGTCAATAACACTGCGTACGGTTGACAAACAGTAAATATAATTTGACAGTATGTTTATCAACAAGACTAGCTAGCTAAACAGTCATGTCATTGTCCCCAAATCAATAACAAGATTTTAGCAAACAAATGATCGGCCGTGTGCAACGTTACTGTGGCCGCAGCCTGAAGTAGAGAGTTGAACAGCGAACGGGATGTGAGATTATTCGCGTATCAGTAAATTTAGAGGGGAAGTGTACTTTCTGCAGCTTGTGCGTTACAGTCGCCATCCTGTGGTTTTCAGAGGATAAGGCACTGAAGGACTGACGGACTGCACTCAGTGTTGGAAATAAAATATTTAGATTTGATATGCCAGCTAGCGCATTAATTTACAGCAGTGAACAGACAATTTGACTGGAACTACTTAGTAGGTGTCCATATATCAGGGATTAACGGACACCATGCAGCCAATCAGAATCGAGTATTCCCCCAGACTAGGGCTGCACGATTCTGGAAAAAATGTGAATCACGATTTTTTGCTTAGAATTGAGATCACTATTCTCTGGCACGATTTTTTTCACAAAATGTTTATTGCACTGATGAACTTGAACAAAACAAAAAAAAAAACATTGTAGTATGGCAGAGGCATACTACTATGCCTCTGCCAAAGCAATGTTTTGTTTTGTTTTGTTAGTTCTATCATTGGATGATAAATGATTTTTACAAAAGTAAAAAAAAAATTAGTCTACAAGATGAGAGGGCATCCTCTAATACCTCATGTTGTACAGTGTTTATTGGGGCCGTAGCTTTGGCTAGGTGATATGTGATAGCTGCTGTGATCGGCTTTCAAAAACGGAGGCATAATATTCTTCCTTTTCCAAAAGCCGCCTCAGAGGTGACGTGACGTGAAGCCCGAAGTTGGGCTGCAAACAGTTGACAACATATTTGTCTTCAAAATAAGAGCTTTACATTTCACCCCATTGGAGTTTAGAACTGGGTTCTTAGCGGGGGGCTTTTAATTTGAAAGTAGCGACCGTTTCTAGCTTGTCGCTACAACAACAAGCTAGCAGTCGAGGCGGAAATAAGTGTACCGTCCGAGGCAGCAAATCGGCGGACCAAAACAGACCCCCAATTTGCCGCCCTCTGTCTAAAACCGCGGACCTAGCCGTCAACAGGACGGGCAGATTGGCGGCTTGCTGCCTTGTCTAAAAACGGCTTCTCACACTCCTTCCAAACACTCAACTGCAGGTGGGCTTCCGCCACTGAATCACGTGTTGTAAAGACGCTTTACCACAGGTTGAGGGAGGAGGCAGCGGCCGTGCTGCGTTTGGGGGCGCTTCAAAAAATCCGGGAGGAAAATAGGAGCATTTGTTTGTGATTCGGCTCGAGATATAAAATGCTTCAGAATCGCTGTGTGTAGAAATGAGATCACGTGTATGTGTGAATCGAGATCGCGATTTTTTAACGATTTTTTGTACAGCCCTACCCCAGACCATGATATATATGTATATATATATATATATATATATATATATATATATATATATATATATATATATATATATATATACATACATATATATATTTTATAGATTTTTTGTACAGCCCTACCCCAGACCATGATATATATGTATATATATATATATATATATATATATATATATATATATATATATATATATATATATATATATATATATATATATATATATATATATATATATATGTATATATACATATATATATATATATATATATATATATATATATATATCTATATCTATATGTTTACCAATACCTGACCAGTGCGCACCCCACCATCCAAAGAAAAATAGCGGATTTATGTATATATATATAAATATATATGTGTATATATATATATGTATATATATATATATATATATATATATATATATATATATATATATATATATATATACAAATCCGCTATTTTTCTTTGGACGGTGGGGTGCGCATCGGTCAGGTATTGGTAAACATGACCGCTCACCACTGTCAACATTTTTTGTGCCTCTGATTCATGTCACGATGAAACTTCATTCAAAGCAGAGCTCCACCAAAGAGCCTGCAATCATTGCGGAAGGTTATCTGATGTGTTCTAAGAATTTTGGACGTGTGGGGCGATCTATTTCTTTCTTAACTGAAGCCGACAACGGGACAGAATAGATGTAAAGAAAGACATAGTTGGAGTTCCTATTTTCGTCTTGACAAGTATAATAAATTCCGTAGTCTACCCCTTACATGACCTGGCAAGTGACATTATTCTAACGCATAAGAATAACTCCCCCGATATGGTTAGAAAATACTGCCTCTAGAGCCAGCTGCACAATAAGAAAATGTCATAGCATGATCAGAATAGCCTGACCTGACAAGACAACGGAGAAAATAATTGTATTTAAAATTTGGGGTTGGCTAATGGTTTGATGAGATTATTCAATATTTTCATGCAGTAATGTGATGTCCGAAAAGCCAATATTGTCTTTCCTTTTTATATGCAGGTCTTCTTAAACATAATCAAGTGATCCATTGATCATTTTTGTCATGTTGCCATTAACATTTATGTGAAAGATTCTAGGCCAGCAAAATAACGTTAAACCATGCAAGCCAGGTTTTTCCGGCTTTTCCGACCTGAAAATGAGGCTCTTGTAAATCATGCAAATTCCAAATTTCTTTTTTTTCTTTTTTTTTTGGGGGGGGGGGGGGGGGGGGGGGGGGCGGGAATTTGCTGTTGCCACATCATGGTTGATGCACCAAATATTTTCCTGCTTTTTTATCCTTTGCCAATCACACCTATGATGACTCGGCCTGTTAATGAATAAGGATAAGAATGTTGAGGAAAATTATATATAATTTGTGTCAACTTCAAAACACAATACTGAAAATCCACAATAAGAACTAAGGTGTCTGAATGTATAGACAGTAGAGTACCAAGTTGGTTTCTTTTGTTCTGACATCCTACCTGTTTGGCTGTGAAATAGGCCATTGCTGTGTCAGTGACGTGGTAGGCCTGGAGGCTCAACTCTGATAAGTTGGGAAGGAGCTGTGAGATAGCAGCAATGGCGTCATCTGCCACATTGATGCAGTCACTGACACTGAGGGAAGTTAGCCGGGCATTCAGACTGGACCACAGGCCGGCCTCTGTAAAGTCATTGCAGCCTGACAGTTCAAGGTGCATCAGGCCTTGCATTTGCTCCAACATGACCTGCAAGATAAAAGGCAGACCTTTGATCCACTAATGTAGCTAGGGAAATGTGTTTCCACAGAGATAAAGTTTATATACACATTATCTGACTCATCAGAAAAGTAGCAGAGTCCAAGATTCAAGGACTCCCCAAATTAAAGGTAAAAAAAAAAGGATTGCAATATTCCTGAGATTGCAAGCTGATATAAGCCACTGATAAACTGACCTAAAGAATACAATAATAACGTGCATTTTGAGTTCCTCTGTATCGCTCCACATTTACATATTTCTATATCATGATGTGGTTGAATGTTATTTCTGGCATACATGATAATGTTTTAACAAAATAAATTTACACATTCATAATAAGTTATTTTGTATTGTAAGTTCAGAAAAAAAAAATCAGAAAAACTAATGTCTATGTTGCAATTAACTGCGGGTAATAAAATCACTGAGGTCTGCACTCCAAGCGGACACTCAGGAAGTCTGCAGAAAGTCCCCTTAAGGCCTGTGGACTGGATGAACTGTGGGTTTGGACAACCCTCAGATTTCGCAGATTTCTTTGGAACATGCCTGCAAAGTCTAAGAGACTGAAAAAGCATTGAAGCACAAACATTTGGATGCAGCCAGGGACATTTAAAGCTGGTGACTACAGTTGTACAATGCCTTAATCAGCATGTGCCACTGTGTTCACAACCACCTTTTCCCGCACACTATCTAGTTATCTATCTAATGAGTCAGCCTACCTGTGTGTCTAAACAACTTGTTGCAGTACAGTTACTGTTACAGTTTAAACACCAGGTAGTGTACTGTATAATGAAAGAGCATGTGCTGCAGAAAAAACAGCAACAATAACAAAACACTCACTTTCTGTTTTGTTGTCAATCCAATCAAGCTTCATATACTATACTTGGAGAACTAAGTAGTTACACGCCTTTTTTTAATTTTGTCATTTATTCCTAGCCAGAAGATTTACAAGACGAGACAAGACTTTACTTCATGCCTGTTTTGACCCAATAAAGAAGTGTTTCAAGGAAATAAAAAGACAAGCAACAACAAAAAAGAAAACAAAACTAGAACAAAAGAAAAAATTCCATCAGCTTCATCATCGAGCTAGATATGTTTATTATCCAAGAGACTCTTTGACTTTACTTTTCTCTTCCTTCAGTCTCAACTTCAACCATTTAGATCATAAATAAAGACAGAAAGGAGAAGGATAAATCATTAAATAAATGCAAAATAACAATTGAAGAATGAAATATGACACTTTTACTTGTTACTTGTAATGTTACTTTCTTACTTTACTGTACATTTGACATAACCATTTGGAGTTAGAGTTACTGTCTCTTGTGGGATATTGCATAGGTATACAACAGGGTAATGTTAAGAGGCAATTTCGAACTGTTCATAAAAAGTACAACACTGACTTTCCTCTGAAAAGAGAGCTGAAAAAGAGAAAGGTGAGGGAACTAAAATCACAGTTAATCGGACAACATAAGTTTTTCACACAGCGGAATTCACAAACAAAGGCAGGCAACAAAGCATCATTATGGGTGAGTCACTCTATCATTAAAATGAAACTCTCGCCAAAATGCAACCAAAGGTCTTTTTGTGAATGTACCCAAGTCAAACATTCATTTAAAAGCATAATTACGACGAAAGCACCACTATTAAGATTGAACATATTTTCGTTTTTGGGATAAAATCATTTTCAATGGCGTGCTAGGGGCAGAGAGTATTTGGCGAGAGTTTCACTTTAAGCATGAGATGTACTTCCAAGATAGAGAGATGACAAAAGAGGCCTTCGATGAGGCAGCTGACTCCTTGTTTCGGGATTTTAAAAACAAACCAGAAATATAATCATCAATCAAAGCTCTTCAGCTATCAAGAAGTACAGTTACACAGCGCCGTGAAGTAATGGCCGAGTATTTGACACAGCAGCTTCGGAGAGACATCACCGACTGCAAGTGTTTTTCACTGCAATTAGATGAGTTTACAGACACCAGTGATACAGCTCAGTAGTGCATTTTTATTCGGATGGTGTTTACAGATATGACTGAAAAAGAGGAGCTATTAACATTACTGCACATGAAAGAACGCATGCGGGGATAGTTTATTTTTCAGTTATTCAAAAACGTGATCAAGAAAACCCAGCTCCCGGTATGTAAATTGTGTGCAATATTGATGGCTGTTTGTCACCTATGTGCATTACTGCTGTTAGTTTTTATGTGCAATACCGAGGGTTACATTACTCTCTCGATATCAGTTATGCATTGTATTACATAAAGTATACTCAGTATATATGTAGTATTTTTAATATAGGTAGATCATTTTGACCTGGTCATTTTAAAAGTAGCTTGCAAGCTAAAAAAGTGTGGGCACCCCTGCTAAGGAACATCAAATCTAGAAGGGATAGTAGTTCTAAATGCTTCCCCTTCAGTCTAATGGACATTCCTTCAGTAAACTGCCAGGACAGGACAGGACCAACATACGGAAATATGACTCGCATTGTAGCCTGACATTATCTCCAACAGTCTAAATGAGGGGGGGAATTAAAAATCAGACCAATCCCTTCCAGAAAAATGTCCTCCAAATATGGAAACTTGTAGATTTCCACCATGCTAAGTTTGCCACTCTTCCCCAGAGAGGACCCTATGACTTTCCTTGTAAAATTTCTCGTTAATATACAGCACCTCTTCTGATTTTCTCTTGGGATTTTAAAATATTTTTTGTATTGTATTGAGAGTTAAAAGGGACATTGATATTGTCATCCTTCCATCCTCTATGTTTGCCAATTGAATGTCTATTACAATATATCTAAAGTAGTGCCACAGTTAGAGGAATCTATAAAGGTTTTCGAGTTCAGGCCTGTAACATTCCAAAAACTCTGTCCCCTTATGTATTTGAGTCCCTTCCCAGTCTTGATCATCTGATCACAGCTATGTTTGCCCATATATTCTTAGTGTCTGGTGAATGTAAATACCTCAGGGTTTCATTAAATGCTACACCAAGAATAATATTCTACAGACACATCAGCCACAGGCACTAAATAATTAACCCCTTCATGCATGAATTATTTAAGTGCAAAGTCATATTTTCATGATTCATTTTTTTTTAAGGACCCACTTAACTGTCCATTGCAATGGAAGACATGCATCACCAGTAAAAGCATGATTCTGTGAACCTGTTCAATCTATTTATTCTTAGAAAACCAGACAGGTATAAACAACTAAATAGGATGTTAGGATTACTTTTATATATATATATAATATATATATACTCTTTTTTCCTTAACCGAAAATACATCTTTCAAGTACAGTAGACATTATGTACCAAAGGGCATATTCTGCCTATTGAGCCTATTTAGACTATTTATTATTGTTGTCTGCAGTAATCGACTACTGCAACAGCATCCTCTATGGCACACCATCCAAAACTCTAAATAAACTACAGTACATCCATAACTCCGCTGCACGTCTGCTTACCCACACTCACACCCGTGATCTCATCACTCCTGTCCTCCAGAACCTCCACTGGCTCCCAGTTCCACAGCGTATTCAGTTTAAAATCCTCCTCCTCACACACAAAGCCCTCCATAACCAGGCCCCTTCCTACCTCACTGACTTGCTCCATCACCACAATCCATCCCGCAGCCTCCGCTCATCCGATGCAAACCTCCTGACTCCACCTTCCAGGACCAAACACCAAACCTGGGGAGACAGAGCCTTCTCTGTAGCTGCCCCCACCCTCTGGAACTCTCTCCCCAAAACACATCCGTGACCGACCCTCCAACATTCAAATCACGGACAAAAACATACCTTTTTAAAATGGCTTTTGAAGTTTAGCTCAATCTAATGTGTCTTTAGTGTACTCTTTTATAATGTTTTGCTGATTTAATGTTCTTTTTCTGTACAGTGTCTTTGAGTATTTGAATTTTTTTTTAGTTGTTTTTTTTGCGTTTCCATGGCAGCACGTCCAGACGCAGCGGCTTAGAGCTCCCTGTTATTTTGCATCTTTTTTGTGTTTTATATGTCTTTTTTTTTTTTGTTCTTCTGGCACACACATGCCACAGCGGACCATCTACAGTCGCCAAGACCTGATAAGAATTAGTTTTCAGGCAAAAATAGAAATCACGGGTGCCTTCGCACGGACCAACGGCATCCCACCGGAGATAGCGAGACCGCCGGGCACCCCATGGATTGTTATCGGGTCCAGCAAGCGCTGGAGGCGGCGCAGGGAGAGGAGGCAGAAACAAGGATGCCGGGCAGGACTACTAAATCAGCTTAGGAACCACCCACACAGACCTCCGCTACCATCTATCTTCCTCACAAACGCAAGATCCCTTGCGAACAAGATAGATGAGCTGCAGTCACAGATCGCCTACAACCGCCACATCCATGACTGTTGTCTTTTGATTGTTAGCGAATCCTGGCTGCGCCCACATATCCCCAATGCTACCGTGGAGCTTGCAGGACGCACCTTTCACCGCTGCGACCAGACTGAAGCCTCCGGTAAGAGCATGGGAGGGGGACTCTGTGCTTATGTGCTTGAGGACTGGTGCTCGGACAGCAGAGTGATTGACACCCACTGCTCACCGGACTTAGAGGCCATGTCTGTTCAATGTCGACCCTTCTACCTGCCACAGGAGCTAACGGTTGCCATAGTAACCGTTGTTTACATCCCTCCCCATGCTAACGTTAGCACAGCACTCGGCCAGCTTGAGCTCATGGTATGTAAACAACAGAGGGCTCATCCGGATGGCGTGCACATCATTGCTGGGGACTTTAACAAAGCATGCCTCAAGATTGTTCTCCCCAAATTTCACCAGCACGTCAAGTGTGCAACCAGGGGAGAAAACACACTTGATCATGTTTATTCTAACATCAAGCATGCCTACAGAGCGACCCCCCTCCCCCACCTCGGACAATCAGACCACCTCTCTCTGCTCCTCTTCCCTGCCTACACCCCCCTCAGAAGGCAAACAAAACCAGCCACCCAGACCATCAAAGCCTGGCCTGAAAATGCTCTCAACCAGCTGCAGGACTGCTCTGCCTGCACAGACTGGAGCATTTTCGAAGATCAGGACCTGGAGACACACACCGAGTCTGTCCTCTTCTACATCAGGTGCTGTGTAGATAACGTCACCGAGGATAGACGCATCCGGATCTTTCCAAACAGAAAGCCCTGGATGACAAAGGAAGTCCAGACCCTGATCAGAGCTCGTAACTCGGCCTTCAGGATGGGAGACAGAGCTCTCTACAGCACTGCCAGAGCTGACCTGAGGAGGGGCATCAAACAGGCCAAGGTTTCCTACAAGAACAAAATAGAAGGATACCTGACGGACAATAACCCGCGTCAGATGTGGAGGGGCATCCAGGCCCTAACCAACTACAAAGGCAACCCAGCTCCCACATCCTCCAACAGCAGCAGCACACTGGCAGAGGAGCTAAACAGCTTCTTTGCCCGGTTTGAGACCACCACC
The DNA here is from genome assembly GCF_900880675.1 of Sparus aurata. Taxonomy (NCBI): domain Eukaryota; kingdom Metazoa; phylum Chordata; class Actinopteri; order Spariformes; family Sparidae; genus Sparus; species Sparus aurata. Next base: position 354,785 of record NC_044210.1, on the reverse strand, counting down.
ACACACCTGCAGTCACTGCCTCCCCCTGGTTCCAGCACCCCACCTCTCTCTCTCCAAGAGCACAAGGTGAGAAAAAACTTAAGAGCAGTGAACCCCAGGAAGCTGCTGGTCCTGACGGTATCCCAGGGGCGGTGATTAAAGCATGTGCAGACCAACTGGCAGGGATCCTCACCAAAATCTTCAACCTCTCCCTGACACATGCCACCGTCCCTACATGTCTGAAGGCCTCTATCATCGTCCCCATCCCCAAAAAACCTGCCATAGACAGCCTGAATGATTACAGACCTATCGCTCTGACGTCTGTAATCATGAAGTGCTTGGAGCGATCAGTTTCCCAGCACATCAGAGACTGTCTCCCTCCCTCCCTTGACCCCCACCAGTTTGCCTACAGGGCAAACCGTTCTACAGAGGACGCCATCACTCTCATACTCCATACAGCGCTGAGCCACCTGGAGAACAAGAAGAGCTATGTGAGGATGCTCTTCGTGGATTACAGCTCAGCATTTAACACCATTATTCCAGACATTCTCATCACCAAACTGCTGGAACTATAGATCCCCCCTCCCCACCTGCAATTGGATTAGAAATTTCCTGTCGCCCACAGTCTGTGAGACTCGGCCCCCACCACTCCACTGCACTCACACTCAGCACTGGTTCCCCTCAAGGCTGCGTTCTGAGCCCTCTTCTGTACGCCCTGTACAACTCACCCAACCAACCGCATTATTAAATATGTGGATGACACCACAGTGGTTGGACTCATCAGAGGCGAGGACGAGACAGCGTACAGGGCCGAGGTGGAGGAACTGTCGCTATGGTGCTCAGACAACAACCTGACCCTGAATATCCAAAAGACAAAAGAACTCATCATGGACTTCAGGAAGAACAGACATGACAACACCCCCCTCCTGATAAATGGAGAACAGGTGGAGACTGTCACCACCTTCAGGTTTCTGGGCACCCACATCTCCGCAGACCACTCCTGGACCTACAACATCAGGGCCCTGGTTAAGAAGGCTCAGCAGCGACTACACTTCCTGCGTGTCCTCAGGAAAAACAAACTGGACACAAAGCTGCTGCTGGCCTTCTATCACTCCTCTGTGGAGAGCGTACTGACGTACTGTCTGGGTGTGTGGTACGCAGGCTCAACAGCCGAGGACAGGAAGGCGGTGCAGAGGGTCATAAACACTGCCCAAAAGATCATCGGCTGCCCTCTAACCAGCCTGGAACATATTGCCACATCGTGCTGCCTCAGGAGAAACAAGGCCATCACAGGAGACCCCTCACACCCTGCCTACCCCCTGTTTGATCTGTTGCCCTCTGGGAGACGCTACAGGTCAACAAAGTCCCATACCAGCAGGCTGACGAACAGCTTCTTCCCCTGGGCCATACCAACTACAAATACGAACGGATACACTCACAAACCCCCCCCCGCCCGACAAGAACAAACCCAATCTACCTCCTCCTACCTCCCTTTAGCACCTTAAAGAGCTATATATATAATTTATTTATATTTATATTACTATTTGTTCTATGTGTTGCTTTTTTTTATTTGTTGCTGCGGGAGCACCCTCAATTTCATTGTACTCTCCTGTACAATGACAATAAAGACTATTCTATTCTATTCTATTCTATTCTATTCTATTCTAGTATTTAGAAAAGCGCTCTTAAATAAAATGAATTAGTATTATTTTTATTATTTATTCAAGTGTAAAATATATCGTAATTTTTAAAAACACACAAAATGCGGCAGGTCTAATTAGGTAGACTACATCCTTTGGTGTATTATGGCCACTGGAGTGGACAGATGTATTTTTTAGTCGCAGCCATTTTTTTTACCGCAATCTTTGATTACAGTTTTTTAATTTCATCCAGAAATATTTTTTTACCTGTCTACTTTATTTTATTTCAGAGGCACTTCTCCTCTTCCCTCTTCTCCTCTTAATAAAATAATGGGTTAGTAAAGATCCAAGATCCAAACAACATTATATAATAATAATAATAATAATAATAATAATGATGATGATGATGATGATAATGATAATAATAATGATAATAATAATAATAATAATAATACATGTATAATAATTGATTTGTTAATAATTAAAAAGCTTACTATGCATCATCACCTCTCTCTCTCTCTCTCTGTATCTATCTATCTATGGGACATTATTAAGCAGTAGAAATTGTTGTCATTTTTTTCCTTTCCTCCTTTTATGATATCTGTTTTTAGTCTTGTAAAACCAAAGAAACAGCCTATAACATTACTACACAAGCTCAGGCCTGCATGTCTCTACAGAAAGACAAAGACTTTGACACCATCATTGCGAAAAAAACACTTTGTAATTAAAACTTCTGGAATTAAATAAAATAAGCAGCAATAAACTGTGTTACTGTGGAAAAGCAGAAAAAAAAATCATAATGCAGAGCTAAGTTTCAATGATTTCAAAACTTCATTGATTTTTACAATATTATGCTGTCAAACTGACATTTTTGCATTAGCAATTTTCCCATTTAATATGCAACAAAATGGTAAGGCACAAATCAGCCCCCAACTACAGGAAAGTCCATATATAGCTTACATTGCTAACAATCCAAGCTCTCTCCATGGCAACAGACCACTCATCCCAGAATAGCAACCTGGCCTTGCAGGTATGAATATCCATCTGAGAAACACTTAACTCTTTTGTTCCTAGCAATAGAATATGATGGCATACTGGCATTAGAGAGAAATATGCAGGAAAGAGGAAATCATTGTGTCTTTCAATGTTTTGTTACTGCTGCTGACCATGCTATGTTAACAATCACAACTTATGCTACCTATGTTCCATATCCACACATATATACTGTGACTGGTGTCAGAATCAGAATCAGAATCAGAAATACTTTAATAATTAATTTAAGTGTTTTTTACAGGTCCTCTCCATTGTGCACCAATAAATGTATTCAGCCTCCATCCTATAAATGAGGCCACTAACCATACTAAAATATAAGCCAGTGTTAATAATAATGATAGAATAATAATGACAGTCACAAGTAACTGGCTAATAAGGACCAGTAAAAATGATTAAGGAGGGGTAAACCTACCTGTGATGTAATTTCTCAAGAAATTAATAAAAAACAAAACCTGACTCACCTCCAAACCAGCATCTGTAATTGTCGACCTCTTGAGGCTGACTGAGCGAACACCTTTCTTGGACAGCGGGTAGTTGTCGATGAACTCACAAATGTCCAGGTCTGATACACCCACTAAGCAGAATGACTGGAATCCACGTAGGGCGAAGGCCTGCAGACTGACAAACTCCTTCTCCCCATTGGGCAGCAGGGTATATAACTCCTTGGCATGCAAGATGGGTGTCACGCCCTCCCAAAACTTGGGTTGGTACAGCACCTTGCGCCATGTTTTGCATACCTGTGCCAAGACACATTTTTCAGCTGTGGTGAAGTACCAGAGCAATCTGTTGAGTAGCTTCTCATCCAGAACAAGCTGGCGCTCCAGCAACATCGGTTTTGGTAGAGTGAGAGGGGGAAGCTGACGAAGAGATGGCTTCAAGCCCACCAGAGGCATTCCAGGCTCCAGGTCAGAGCCCAACAGAGAGGCTGCTGAGTTGGGCATGCCAGGGCCGTCCAGGTGGTGGTGGTAGGGAAGGGATGATGGTGGAGGGGGTAGGATGGAGGGTACTGAGGAGGACTGACACAAACGATTCTTGGCAGCAGGTGTCCCCTTGGTGATACTTGCACTGCCCAGACCGTTAGGCTGGCTGGGGGGCAGTTTGACCAGACCGTTGCGAGTCACGCAGGGAGACTTCAGCTCGCTAGGGGTGGACATGTTCAACATTCGGAACCTGAAGAAAGAAAGAAAGAAAGATCCACAATGAGCTGCTTAACACTGAAAATGTTTGACTTATTTATCAAGTCTAAACACAGTGTGTGTTTAGACTTGTTAAAACGATTTTGGAACTATGACATGATTTATGATTAAACATTTATGAAAATGATAATAAATTCAGCTTGTATTAATTAGGGCCTGAGCAGGTCTTCACCTGCGTGGTCCCTATTGTCTTTGTAGTGACGATTTTTTGTCCCAAATCATCGCATTTTTCACTGCCTGAACATACCCCAAAACTCACCAAACTTGGAATATAGGTCACACCTGCCCAAAAATTTTACAATCTATCGTCTTTGTGAATAAAACAATTTTGATATGAATGACATGAAACTCAGACTACTACTTCCCCATGAGCCCCTAAGGCTCTGTGCAAAATGTTGGTCAATTACCACTAGGTGGCACTCTTTAAATTCAAGTATTTTATATCTCCACATTGGTAAGTCGGATTAACACAAAACTTGGTACAATTATTGCCAATACCCTCCTAAGGATAACTGATGAAAGGTGTTAAATATTAAAAATCCAAGCCCCGCCTTCTACATGCATATACATGAATGACATACGGTATGCATATGTATCATGACCAGACCAAACTGTCACTCCAATAGGAAGTCGGCCATTTTGATTCAAAGTTCCCATTTCACCCCCATTTTGATAGATTTTCATGCCTCGTTCTTTAACGAATTCCTCCTACAGATTGAGCACCTCAGACTTTCAATTCACTCAATATCATCCTCAAACCTTGAACATGAAAAGTTATCAAAAGCTTTCGCCTACGTCAAACATGGTGAGTGTCATGGTGCAATCCATTTTCATGCTTCACCATAAAGCATCAAGCCCTTATAACTTCACCTAAAACTACACCTAATTCATCACACATGTATACGATGTCGCCCTGAATACCTCCATGCATCAATACTGTGTCATATCCATAGCACCACCTACTGGACACAGGAATTCAGACAAACATCCCATTTACATGACATTTATAGGTTTTTCCTCCATTTCATACATTACAAGGTGATATGCTACTAAAAGGTGAGCACACCCTCTGACAGCGTCACCGCCAATCAATAATCAAAACACAACTGGCCACAAATTAATTTGAGGGATTTTTCACCTGTTGTCCATTTTGTTTTTATGTAGATTGCAGAGAGTTTTTCTGACTTCAGCGTACATTATTTTATACCAGCAGGAGCAAGCCACCCAATCATAAAGGAACAGCCTCCTCATTCCTATCTGGACCAAACTTCACATGTTTGATAAGAGTCCAGCCCTGAACACATAGGCCAATAGTCTATATGATATCAGTCATAGTCACAGCGCCACATGTTGGACACAGGAAATGACATTTAACTCCTTCCTGCACTGTCTGAAACACAGACAGTTAAGAGAAACGTACGCAATAATAAGACAAAGGGGCAGGGTATGCAGCACACCCCAACAGCAGCATGCCCCTACGTGCGTGGACTGCGAGGGCCCATTCATCGCTGCTTGCAGCCTTTGTTAGCCTTGTAATTACTAAGATATCACCTAAAATATCTGCTATGGCTGACCAAAAAAAAGTTTATGCACAACACGATTTTGCCAAGTATCATATCTTTAAGTCAATACTTAATCTTTAAACTCCAATAACCTCCTTAAGTACAGCTATAATTATATCAGCTACTGCAGGCTTAGTGAGTCAGCTTGCTGAATAGGCTATGCTAACAAGCAACTTTGCCAGTATTGTTCATATTGTCAGTGCTACATTTGCATTGGACATCTTAATGAGTGACTAAAGCGAAGAGTGTTGTGGTTTTCTGTTTTTATAGAACATCAAATCAAGACTGCGGTGCTGTTTGCAGTCCAGGGTCCTACTTCAGAAAGCAGATTTAGTGAAAACTCTGAGTTTGTTAAGTCAGAGATAAGGGGAAACTCTGGGTTTTCCATTCCAGTTAGGGAGACAACGTAAATTCTGGTTCAGTTACTGCTATAAAATGCCCTGTGAATCTAACCTGCACCAACAGGTTCTCTTCAACAAACTCTGAGTTTCTCTCTGATTCCTCCCCTCGTGCTGAACCTGAAGCAGCTGTTTGAAACACCTATTCATTTCCTCATTCATATGGTCAATATTGAAGCACATATTGGGCTCAGGATGGCAGCTGTGCTGTCATCTACTATTCAGAGGATCATTGATTCGATTCTTGCCTCTTGCAGTCTACATGTTACCTCAGTGTGTGAGTGCATATGAATGGTTCACGCTCCTGATGAGCAGCAGGCGCTTGCATGGTAGTCGGCACCAGTGTTAGAATGGATGAATGCTGACCTGTATTGTAAAGCGCTTTGAATGATTGCTAAGATACAGTATACAGTCTATTTACATTACTTAGCAAAAGTTTACATACCTGACAGATGCAAGTTTGTCATACAAGGAATATTTTTAGAGCTGGGGTTGGGAAAAACACTGGCAAGAGCAACATTTTTGAAGTATTCAACTGAAAAAGTCCAACTTCCTCTCTTCAAAGCCAAACACATAAATGCACACTGCCTGATGACAAAGTCTGCCCTTTAGCTCTCGCTGGCTAATGCGTTAAATGCAGAAGTGCCACAATCATGTAAACAGAAGCAAAATAACCATTATGACCAATCCAAGCTCAATATTTACTCCATGTGTGTGCTTTATGCTAATATAACCCTCCAAAAGAGTGTGTTGCTGCAGCAGTGGCTCTTTTATTGGGCTCAGGGGTGGTGTGCTTTGTGCTACTTAGTTAGCGGCTAATGACAGTCTGTTACTGCTGCTCACTTGTTCTTTGGGTCAGGGGCTGTATACATAGTGCTACTGAGTTATCAGGCTGCTGAAGAACAGGCTCAGTGGCTGTGTACTGGGAGCTTGTCTTGGCTAGCCATAACCAACTAAGTCATATCTCACTCACATGTAGAAAAACACCTAACATTATCATAATAAACTGAAAAAAACAGACATTGCTAATGTTAGTACTTACTGCTGTCAAGTTTGTATATTGTTTAGGACATTTTGGCTGCCCTTTCTCTGCCATTCTTGTGCCACTAGCTCACCAATAGCTTTAGAAATGCATCCAGCTGGTCCTGTAGAAAACTCCACTCATATGCAATAAGGGCAAAGGGCAGAGTGTGCGCAGGCAGATGTAGGTAGACAGTCCAATCATTTGATATAGGCTGAATGTATGAATGTGACAATTGGATGGGGGAAAAAATTAAAAAAAATGCTTCTAGAATAACTTACCAACCCTAGCTTTAACATGGTTGCCTTTATGATCAATCTGTCAACCATGTAGGACAGAGACAGCCACCTCTGGACATTGTGGTTTTATCCCATTCATCATAAATATACAGTGAGTGATTCATCCTCAGCTCAGAATAACATCTTGTGTCCTTCTAATAACACAGCCAATATTAAGGCAACTGTTCCCTGCACTGAAACATTTGGAGCATGAAGGAGATTGTGGGAATATTTCTGAGGCAATTGTGGTGCTGCTGAATAGCCTTTAAGATCCTAAAAGTGGATCAAATGTGGTTTAAAATATTTTTAATAAAGGCTTCTACATGATCTTAATATATTTTGACTAAATATTTTTAGGTAAAGTATTTCTTATTAATGTTTGATTCATAGTTTCATCTTCACTTGATAAAGAAAATCTAATGTAGGCTAAATAAGGTAGGACTCTAGCACTTCTCATCATTTAAAGAAATTCAAGGCTGGTAGATGAAGAATGTGGCCAGGCTATAACAAAATGTACAGTAATAGTGTCTACTTGTTTTTTTCTCCACTCCTGTTTTTAAAGATAAAAATCATACTCTACATTTACATGTATTCATATCAGAGTTCAGATTTAAGTTCACCTGCACTCTGAAACAGGCCCCAGACACATCACCGCCATGGTGTGATAATGGTTGTTGATCAACATAAACATTAAAACAACAACAATTGTCCTGGATAAATGTTTGCAAATATATCATGTATTGTGAATGATGGGAAAGAATCACAAAAACACAGTGTTATTTATTCTTTTTCAAGCATCATCTAGGATACTAGTCTGAAGAACAGTCATCCCCACCTCATAACTCTTCTCCTCCTCCTTTTGTTGTTCTGTCAATTTACTTTCTGGCTACTCGGACCTGCATGTGCTCACTGTACTTGAATGGTCGTGTCATATGTGTTTTCAGGCCACTGATCACTGACTGTAAAAAAAAATATTTTTTTAAATCAATAAATAAAAATGGACAATATGACAGCTTCCCAAATGTGAAGTCAAAACATCTTGATTGATTGTTTTAAAACACCATTTAAAAATGAAAATGTAATAGTGTGGATGTTTTGGTGTTCATTAAGATTTTCAGATTTTAATTTAAAGGTGCACGATGTAGTTTTGGGAAGAATGTTAATCTGCAGAGAAAGATCTGCATTTTTTGTGACTAAACAAACAAAACAAACAAACTGTCTCTGTCTTCATGACTGAATAAACTGAACAAACTGATAAACTGATCTTAAAGGACAGCACAATTTATACTGTTTACTTTGATTATATGTGGCGGACCCTTCCACTTTCCTAGCCTCAAACAGTGTATTGGGAACTTATCTTCCTCTAAGAACAGCTTGTTGATTCACTTAAGGATCAAGAATCATTTCTCAGTTTGTATTATAACCTCATTAATATTGTAAATATAATAATTCTGGGTTTGAATTTCCTCTCCAAAACTATTTGTACCCCTTAATTGTAGTAGTAACCATATTACATCATTGCACAACAATTCAAGAAAAGATATTCTTTCTGATAAATTCAAGAGTTTTAGTTGTTGTTTTATATATTTTACTTATTACAGTGACAGCTATAGCTTATAACAAAATCTCTCACTTAAGTTACTAAAAATGACAGATTGCTGTGATTGTCTGATTATTTCTCCTTGTGCTTTACAAAAATGTTATTACTTTCACTTCTGGTGATGCAAGCACCTGAGTAGCCACGTTTTGTCGGAGCTCTGGCACACTTATCCTGCAATATTTGCATTTTTTATTCTTGGTGGCGTTCAATCCCAAGAAAAAACGGAGTGACTACTCTGGGTGATGTCCCTGGAACAATTTTTGAGCAAACCTGCAGGTAAAATGCCTACTAAACAACTTTCGAAGAAGAAAGATATGCCTGTGGCCTCCCCTCAAGACGACGATGCTATGCTAGCAGCTAATACTAGCGTGGCACCTGATCCGGGTCTGACCAAAGCTCTTGAAGAGATGACAGCGCATATTGTCACTATGATGGACGAAAAATTAGAAAAGATGCTGCACGATATCACCACAAATATTTCTCAGAGTTTGAAAGAAGTCACTGACCATGTCAGTGAGGCGGAACAGAGAATTTTAGCGGTGGAAAATGCGTCTACTGATGCTGATCCGCGCTTGCTAGCTTTGGAAAAAACAGCGAGGGAGCTGACAGAGCGGCTTCACGATTATGAGAATAGAGGTCGACGCAAAAACGTGAGGATTATTGGCCTACAAGAGAGGCTGGAGGGGACAAACCCAACAACGTTTATGGAGTCTTGGATTCCCCAGCTCCTAGAGCTGGATACCAAAGTGGGCTGAGTCAAATTGGAAAGGGCGCAAAGGCTCCGCTGTCCCCAGACTTAAAGATTTCCACGCGCAGTGATAGTGAGGTTTCACAACTTCAGTGACCAGCAAAGGGTGATGGATGCGGCTAGACGACTCAAAGACATCCGACAGGACGGAGCGAGGATTCACTTCTTCCTGGACTTTGCTGCTGCTACACAGAAAAGACGACGTGAATACGACCAGGTACGGAAGAAGCTCCAGGACATCGAGGTAGCTCGTTATGCCATGATCTACTCCGCTTCCCTCAGGATTACAGTGAATGATACGGTTAAAACCTTTCATTCTCCAGAAGAGGCCTCAGCATTTGTTGACTCTCTGTAGCTGTCCAATGATGCGCAGGTGAGGTGAGCCACTTTCTTGTGTTAATTCCCGGCGCTTTACCTGGAGGTTTCAGAGCCCGTCTTTCACCGTAACTTCCTAATATGTTCCCCCGCGGAAAGACTCTTGATTCAGACCGGGATATATCTTTCAGGAAGAAAGAAATACATCTCAGTGGGTATTATTTTGTATCGTCATCTAGAAATACACAGGCAGTATTTACTCACGCCACATCCGTTAATTACCTCCCATGTAAATTACGTGATGCTTCACAGTGTATGTTTATGTTTACTTTTAAGGAAGCATGAGGCTCACGAAATGCTCTGAAAGATACCAGACTTGAGAGGCAGGTCTGAACTTTTTGTTTTGACCTGCCTCTCACTGCCACTGCCATCAGGACCAGTGCCCTACCAGTTGTGTTTGTCTTTCTATTTTATTTTAGCTTAGTTTCCTATTGGAATTATATAATGGTTATTATCATTGTCACTTTTGAGTGGTAGGGATAGTGTCTGTCTATATTTTCAGCCACCGCTACTACAACTTACTGTGCCAGACAAGTAGGGAGTGTGCTTGCATTTAGCGTTAGGCAGTAGTGTTGTGTCGGTCGCGAACATGTCGTTCAAACGAACAAATCTTTTGAGTGAATGAAGTGAACGAAATCACTTCATGAACTGATTCGTTCCTTTCTCAGTTCAGTTGAGCTCAGCCGCGAGCACACCGGCGGGGAGTGGAACTGCCGCGACTCACACAGAGAACTTTGAGGACGTGATTCACGTTTGCACTGTGATTCGTTCATGATTCGCGAACCTACTGCACACAGAGAACTGTCGCTGAGGACGTGATTCTCGTTCACGTACTGTGCTGAAAGTGGCGCTGTGTCACTCACCCACTCACTCAGGGCAGAGGAGTTGATTCACGTTCAGTAACCGTACTGCTAAAATTAGCGCTGTGTTGCTAACATCCGTGTAGCATCATGTTAAGTGATTTTACTGCACAGTAAAAGTCACTCACATTCGCAAACGTGATTCTCAGCAGGTAACGTAATTCACGTCCTCAGCAGGTCGTTCGCAAACGAAGGCTGACCTGCCGTCACGTTCATGAACGTGATTGACGTTCACGCTGATTCAAGTGACAGCGCGAACGTGATTCACATCCTCAACAGGACGTTCACGAGGGACACCAGGACGTGAATCATGTTCGCGCTGTCACTCACTCATGATTTGCATCGCTGAGGACGTGATTCTCGTTCACGTACTGTGCCGAAAGTGGCGCTGTGTCAGTCAGTCACTCACTTAGGGCAGAGGAGTTGATTCACGCTCAGTAACCGTACTGCTAAAACTAGCGCTGTGTTGCTAACATCCGTGTAACATCATGTTAATTGATTTTACTGTGCACAGAGGACACTTTCACCATGTAATAATTTTAGTACATGTATACCACTCAAAGCAGCGCTGCGTCTCCCGCGAATGATTGTGTACTATAGTCCGTGAACGCACCGTCCCTCAGTAAGTAAACGTGAACCTCAGGGCTGAATCATGAACTGAATGACGGATCGTTTGGCTGCTTAACAGTTCAGGGAGTTGGAGAGCACTGAACGATTCGGTGAACCAATCTTTTGAACGAATCATTTTAATGAACGGATTCTAGAGATTCAGTACAGTAAAAAGAACTGCCATTCCCATCACTATTAGGCAGGGGGTCCTCCACCTGAAAGGAGGGTTTGAACTTGCTCTCTGTGGTGTGATCTCAAGTTTGGAGGTTCTAGAACGGTATGTGAAGGACCAAGTGTAAATAGTTTTGTTCCAGGAATGGCCACTGTTTTGCTACATGGTATCAGCATGCTCAGTCCCGTTGGTATACTATTTATGCACCCAAAGACATGCTGGATGTGGGCTATGGATAATGATAAATGTGTGACAGTGATGAGTAGCAACAATTTAAGATATGCTATGTACTTAAATTAACTATGAACATGCCTAGTATTAAACTCTGTACTTGGAATGTACGGGGCATTGATCATCCAGTGAAGAGAAAGAAGATTCTCACCTCTCTTAAAAAGGAGGGAGTGGAAATCGCCCTCCTACAGGAAACCCATTTAAAGGATCTAGAACATTTTAAACTTAAGCGGGACTGAGTTGATCAGACTTTTTTCTCATCCTATACATCAAACAGCATAGGGGTATGTATCCTGATAAATAAGAAATTGCGCTTTAAACTTCAATCTTGTGTTTAAAACAGTAGTGGACGATACATTATAATTAAGGGTCTGCTGTTCGGGAAATACATTTCAATTCTTAATGTTTATGCGCCTCCAAATCACCCTGATTTTGTCACAAAGGCATTCTTGGAGTTTGCTGAACTTGAAACTTAATGTTGTATTGTGAGTGGGGATTTCAACTGCCACCTGAACCCGCTTATTGAAAAAATGCCTGCAGATCCCAAGGTCCCATCAAAAAGAGCCAGAGCATTAATAGACACATGTGAGGAGTTTGGGTTTATTGATGTATGGAGAACTGTTCATCCTACTTCTAAAGAGTTCACTTTTTTTCCAATGCTTATAAGAGTAGTTCTAGAATAGATTATTGTTTCATCCCTAAGATAATGCTTCCGTCTGTTGTGTCTTGCGATATAGGAATTATTTCTATTTCTGATCACAGCCCAATATTTTTACAATTGCTCTTTACAGAGAAACAGTGCTCTTCTAATTTCAATTCGCATTTACTTAGTGATCCTAAATACATTTCTTATTTTAAATCAGAATTTAACATATTTTACAAAATAAATAAAACCCCAGATATAAGCCCATCAGTATTATGGGAAACCTGTAAGGTTTATGCTAGAGGCCTTATGTGAAAAGTAAACAACGTAAATCTTTAGAAGCCCAAAGAAAGTTAGAAGGCAGACTTGCTGATTTGGAGAAGACACATGCAAAATACCCCTCTGATATTAATATGAAAGCAATGTTGGCTACAAGAGCACTATTTCTCTTCTTACTTAGGGAATTTTATAGCAGGGAAGAGCCCTGGAGGTTTATGTCAAAGCTTCGTTCGTTCGTTTCTCTTCCGCTTATTCCGCGAGGGTTGCGGGATGTTGCTGCTTTTTATCCCCCTGAGGGGTTGCGGGGCTTACTGGGGCCAAATCCAGTTCTACTCCTGGGCGTAGGCCAGGGTGCACCCTGAATGAGTCGCCAGCTCATTGCAGGACCCTTACTGATTGCAGTGGCTGCCCCACAGGGTGCCAACTGCACATCAGGAGCAATTCTGGGGTTCAGTATCTTGCTCAAGGATACTTCGGCATGTAGCTCAGTCCCACCCCAGGGGAGCCGGAGATTCGAACCAGTGGCCTTCCGATCACTGGTCCACCAGCTCTACCCACTGAGCTACAGCCGCCCCTATGTCAAAGCTTACTTTACCTAAACTAACAGAGGAACAAAAACAGGGGCTAAATGGACCAATTACAAAGCAGGAGGTCCTAGAGGCATTGCAGACCTTACAATCAGGGAAGTCTCCAGGTCCTGACGGCCTTAGCAGTGAATTCTATAAAGATTTGAATTCAGAGCTTATGGGTACTTTTTTGGAGATGCTAAACGAATCATTTGATAAAAGCTCCTTACCTAGATCACTTACAGAGGCTAATATATAGTCTCATACTTAAAAAGGGAAAACCAGCTGATGAATGTCCTTCATATCGACCTATTACTCTTCCAAACGTTGATTTAAAAATATTATCTAAAATATTAGCAAGGCGCCTTGAGAAGGTTTTACCCTCCATTATTAACACTGATCAGACAGGGTTCATTGTTGCCAGGAACTCCTGTGACAACATGAGAAGGTTGTTAAATGTAATTCAGTTGTCGCATCAGCAGAAGTTGTCCGATATGGTGATAAGTCTTGATGCCGAAAAGGCCTTTGACAGAGTTGAATGGCACTTTCTTTTTTCCACCTTAAATGCCTTTGGGCTTTGAGATGCTTTCAGCAGCTGGGTTAGGTTGTTGTATAACAGACCACTGGCTGCTGTTCGGATCAATGGCCAGCTTTCATCCTACTTTCCTTTGGGCAGAGGAACCAGGCGGGGGGGCCCGTTATCCCCATTGTTATTTGCTATAGCGATCGAGCCCCTTGCAGAAGCTATAAGGAACAGCCCAAATATCACTGGAATTTCAGTTGTTGGGAAGGATCATAAAATAGCCTTATATGCTGCCGATATATTGCTTTTTATAACTAACCCAGCAAAATCTATACCAGCTGTTTTGGAGGTATTAAATCAATTTAGTACATTTTCAGGGTATAAAATAAATGTTTCTGAGTCTGAAGTCATGCCGCTAGGCAACTCTTCTCAGCCCAGCTCTTGTCCATTTAAATGGTCACCCACAGGCTTTACTTATCTTGGGATTTCCATCACCCCATCATTAGAAGCAATGTACAAGGCCAACTTTGAACCTCTGTTAAAGCATATATGTGATGACTTGGACAGATGGATATCTCTTCCACTATCAATGATGGGTAGAATTGCTTTACTCAAAATGAATATTCTACTAAGACTTTTTTTTATCACTTTCAAATGGTTCCTATTTTATTTAATAATAAAACAATTAGACGGGTAAATGGCTGGATCAGTTCATTTATTTGCAACAAAAAGAAACCACAACTAAAAATGGCCAAGTTGCAAATGTCTGTAGAGCAGGGAGGCCTAGCTGTCCCAAATATTAGGCTCTCTCAGCTGGCTGCACAGCTTCGATTCATAGCTGAGTGGATTAATAATGACCCAGAATCGGTGTGGCTAGATCTGGAATCGGCAAATGCAGGTAATGCCCTCTCAAGTCTTTTATTTGCCAAGGACTCAAAGAAATCTAGGAATGCTGGGGACAAGAACATCTTAATTACAACAAGTCTGCAAGCCTGGCAAGCAATAATAAAGTTAGAGGGTCATTCTAACATATTGTCCTCGCTAGCTTCGATATATGGGAACATGGATTTTGCCCCAGCCCGCTCAGACATGGGCTTAAGGATGTGGGAGGAGAGGGGGATTTTAACTCTAGGAGAACTATTTGATAAAGGAGTGATGCTTACATTTGAACAAATCCGACAGAAATATGGTCTCCCCAGCAATCACTTCTTCTGGTATGTGCAAATTCACAGCTTCATTCAGAATCAAAGCAGGTATGACTTTGACTGTCAGACATCACAGATGGAACGTTTACTCCTTGGTAGAGGCAAGAAAGCAGTTCTCGGTCGGGGATATGCTGAGCTCAACTCTGTTCAGGGGCGAAAATCCCAAGTCATAGTTGGGGGGGACAATAAACAGTAACATTTTAGAGAATAATTCCAGGGGGGGACAAGGAATAAAAGTTGTAACCTGTCTTTTATACAGCATCTTTTACCGCAATTTGACACTTTAATCTCTATCTCTCCAACAGGCAGGCAGAAGACCTTTCTTAGCACTGGCTGAGTCCACCTGCACATGTCTAGATTTAAAACAAAATGATTGAAATCAAATTAACATGGACACGCAATGAATAAACTAATTATCAGGCAAACATCTAAGTTTGTTTATCAGATTTCTCATAATCAGATAACTGCCTTTTTCCAGATGAAAGATATCAGATTATGATATTATCTCTCTCTCTCTCTCTCGCAGTGTTGCACTCTTGCACTGTCAGCATGTTCAGATCAAATGTTTTAAAAAATGTTATCAAAAGTAATGATAATTACAGTAATTGCATTATACTGTATTAGTCCTTACCCTACCTGTATACAAGTTCTTGTTTATTCACCCAGCAATACAAAACAATGGTATTAGGTGGAAGGTGGCAATAATACACTTTATGTGAACACATCTGACATAATACCTTTGTTCACTGTTCTAACTTCCACCACAGTCCATTAAATATCTTTACAACAATCTCAAAACTAAAGGAAATACCTTAAAGAATAATCCAACATAAAACAATTTCTCAAAAATATATATTTATTGTGTTGTCAACAAACATCTGACAACTATGCCACAAAACTGTATGTATTCTGTTGTACAGCTAGAGAGTCAGTGCTCTTGTCCTGTCCTCTCCTCTTCCTCTCCCTCTCCTCTCCTCTCTGTCTGTGACTTTCACTATCTGTAGCTTTTAACTTAGCTTAACAGCACTCGTAATTGAGTAGGCTTTTGAACAATGCAGGATAAATGTTGCAGACAGCCTGGACCTGGCGCTTTTAGTAAATGGGATGTGTGTTGTTGTAACTTATGTAACTATGTCTGTGTGGTATAGACCTCTTACCCCGCGAAGCACGGTGTGAGTAGCAGGCTACATCCACACGCTGCTGCAGCTGCTAGCTCCGCCCGTTGGAAAGAGTGTGGGGTGGACTCAACCATTTGTAAGAATGGGAGGGGGGGGCGACTAAATCTTTAAAGATGTAAATAGCACATTATTGCGCGATTATAATGAGCACCGCTTATATTGTGCTTTCAATAAATGCTACTGCATTGTTCAAAAATTATTAATTGTGTCTCAAATTATTCAAGGGGGGGGACAGCTTTACTGGAGGGGGGGGACATGTCCCCCCTGTCCCCCCCGGGATTTCCGCCTATGACTCTGTTAGCAATATGAACTTAGGGTATCTTCGATGCAAATGGAAATTGGAAATATGGCAGTTAGCTAAAGAGATCTCCATATGTAACAGAACCAGAGACCCAGTTTAGAATATTACATCGCTTGCAGATTACACCTCAGCTCAGACACAGTATGAACTCAGGTTTGTCTGAAAAGTGTTCTAAATATCAAGTAGAGGTGGGAAGCTATAGGCACTGTATGTGGACATGTATCCATGTTGAGGAGTACTGGGGTGAAATTGTTAGCAAACTTAATTTGATTTTAAATGTCCAGCTTGATGCTGATCCTCAGGTTCTGCTTTTTGGCCTGCCTAGTTGTCACATTAAAGGGTCTCATCAAAGAAGGCTGCTCAGTATTCTCACATTTGCTGCTCGGAAAAATATATTGCTTAGATGGATTGATAATGTTCCACCTACAATTAGGGGCTAGCACAAAGTGATATTTGACTTACTACCAATGGAATACCTAACATATAGTTTCAAATGTAAGATGGATGATTTTTGTAGGATTTGGACCCCTTTCTTTAAATATGCAGGTAAAAGACTGACAACCATTGTACTAAAAGGGATGATAGATGGCAATGAGGAAAACTGGCTAACTGATGTTTTTGGGTCATAAGGCTGGACTTTAATTTACCTGTAATTATTTTTTCATTAACTCTTTATTTAAATAAAAAAATTCTCTCAAATTGATATTGTTATTTTCTTTTCTTTATTACTCTTTTTTCTTTGCAGATTTGTATTTGCTGCATCGCTGTCAATTGTAATTGTAATAGGACTGAGCGTTTTCCATATGTCTATGTGTGAATGTCTATATTTGTGTATGTACATATACTTGGTTCCCATATTCGCTCAGTTATATTTTCACTTTTTTAATATAGGGAGACGATTTTCTCTGAGTGTATGGCACTGTGTATATCATAAAACAAGTACTTGGAGATTTGTTTTTTGTGGCCTTGTTGTTTGTTGTCTGTGTTTATGTCAGAAAATGTAATAAAAATATTATTCAAAACAAAAAAAATAAGTGCAAATGAAAAAAAATGTTAGTACTTTCAAGTTTTTACATTTAATCTTTTCTATTCCTTATTTTGAGTTTCACGTTGTTTCCCTTGTCACATTTCCATTGGCATCTTCAATTTAAGCTTTCAGTTTCAGCAATTCAATTTGAGCTTTTGCATTTTAAATTTCACTTTTTTAACAATGTTCCCTCCTGCTTTTATTCCTGTGTGTGCTTTTGGAGGAATTAACAACCAAGTCACAGTACATTACATTTAGTCCTGTTCCCTGACGGCCTCCTTAATCTCTGAAACTCTCAATTTTGTTAGAGTTGAAGTGCAGGCAGAACAAGGTCTAGTCATTTTTTTACATTTGAATTCAGATATCTTACATAGTTTTTGTTTAAGCAATAGGGCAATCAATAAAACCATGACCAGGAGTCACGTGACACGGTGGAGATGATGGCTGCCTAGCCGAGCCCTGCACTGCAGTGTCTGTTATTTTTATCCGATATTCACATTCAGAGTTGGCATTACTCCTTGAATTACAAGTTAGACTGTAGGCGATATACTTGGCTGTAATGTCGGGCACGCAAAAGAATACAAATCGACCATATACAAGGCACGTAGCTGGGGGCCAAGTGAGAGCTAGCAAAGATGCTAACTTCGGCTCACCAACATGCCAGAATGAAAACAGCGACAAACCATCAGAAAACATAGCCGTGGACATTGCAAGCATTTTTACGGTTCTGAAACAGATTTCTGGTGAGATGCAAAGTCTGGGGGAGATACGCAAAGCAACGTCATCAATGGAGGAGACATTGTCAACTATCGTGGCGAGAATCAGCGACGTGAAAGGGAGACTCGGGTTCCTGGAGGATGCAGAAACCGAGCGGAAGGCTAATCCACCGGCCACTGGATCCGAACTTGAAGCTCTTCGTGACAGGATAGGTGACATGGAAGACCGGAGCAGGCGTAATAATCTGCGTTTTGTCGGCTTTCCCGAGGGCTGTGAAGCTGGGGACACAATCGCATTCCTGGAGAAATCGTTTCCTGAAATGTTGGATATTACTACTCCGTCGCGGGGCTGGTTTGTTGAACGCGCTCACAGACTCGGTCCCAGGACCGCGGCTGCCTGGAGCAACGTTAATGGTCGTACTTTGATTGCAAAGTTTATGCGATCGGGGGACAGAGACCGCATCCTACGTGCATCCCAAGAGAAAGGCGAAATTCGGTGGGAAGGAAAACGAGTCATGATTTTCCCGAACTTCTCCAGGGGAACCGTAACCGAACGCGATGCCTTCAGGGAGTGCAAAAAGATGCTTCACCAACGCGCGGTGAAGTTTGCTCTACAGTACCCAGCCACGCTCAGAATCGACACAAAAGAGGGACCGCGCCGCTTTGTGAACCCGACGACAGCCATGGATTTCATCAGGAATCCAGCCATGGATTTCATGAGGAACGGACAACTTTTGTTAAAGGGGTATGATCAAACTTTTTCTTTTCTTTACTTTCTCTTCTCCTGCCCACACACCTAAAGGGTTACGCTCATCGGCTGATTAACTGACAACAAGGTAAAAATTCAGTCACACGTTAAAGGTGCTGCAGTTTTCATAAAGACACTGCTGATGGGCTTGGTTGGTCAGAGTTACTTTACTGACAGATCACGGACCTGAAGGGTTTTAAGATGCGCTATGTTCAGAGTTTTGCGCAGTTTTTATTTTATAGTGTAAGAGTTATGTTCATGAAGTTTTGTTCTTACAGAGCTCACCCAAGGCATATCACAGTCCTGGTACCAGTGACATATTTGTCATACTACTATGTCTACGGCTGATAGTAACTTGCGCCTAGCCACATGGAATGTAAATGGTTTGGGGAACCCCAAAAAGAGGAATAAGATACTTCACAGTCTGAAATCAGTCAGATATGATACTGTGTTTCTACAGGAGTGCCACTTGTCTCTGAAAGATGCAAATAAATTGTGTAAAGGATGGGTGGGGAAGGTTTTTTGTAGTGCTGGCACAAGTCAAAGTAGAGGTGTCATAACGATAGTAAATAAACATTTACAATTTAAATGCTTAAAAGAAATTAAGGACATAGAGGGGAGGATACTTATTATCCTGGCTGATATACAGGGGAGAACATTGATACTAGCAAACACCTACGCCCCTAATAATGATGCTCCTGGATTCTTTGCCAATCTGGAATGTAAATTGATGGATATGGGCAGCTACCCAATCATATGGGCAGGGGACATGAACATGGTAATGGACGCAGTCCTTGACAGGAGTTGCCCCAGCAAAGCTAAGCCACCTAAGTCGCTTAGTGTAGTTAAGAAATTGTGCTCTGCCCTGGGTCTTGTGGATGTATGGCGGCTGTTTAACCCTGCAGGAAGGGATTATACATTTTTCTCAGCAATGCACAGCGTAGTCACAAGGATTGATTATTTCTTTGTTTCTAAAGAAATGCTTCCATTTACAGTATCGTGCACTATTGGGAGCATTAGTATCCGACCATGCTATGGTATCGCTTAATTTGGTTCCTGTTGACAATGTAAAAAAATCTACTAGATGGAGATTCAACTCTTCTCTCCTGCAAGAGGATGCCTTCAAAGCAATCAATAAAAAACTCAAATTGACCTTTTTATTGAAACAAATGTTCCCTCCTCCCCATCAGCAGGTACAACCTGGGAAGCCTTCAAAGCATTCATAAGGGGCCATGTAATTCAGTTTTCATCCCATAAGAAGAGACAGAATATGAGAGCAATGGGCGATCTGGAGAAAAAAGTGGAAGAGGCTGAGCAACAATTGAAGCAGAGCTTCTCCCCACAGAAATTGAGAGAGCTCACAAAACTGAAATATGAGTATAATCATATACTTTCACAAAAGGTGGGATTTGGACTCTTTAGAGTCAGGCAAAAATATTTTGAATCTGGGGATAAGGCAGGGAAGCTACTAGCACGTTATATTAAGCAACAAGAGTCCATGGCCACAATAACCGCTGTTCAGTCAGAGGGAGGAGCTCTCCTAACAAAGTCAGCTGATATAAATCAGACATTTAAAAAATTCTACATGAAACTGTATACATCATCAGCTTCCGATACACAAGATGAAATTATCAAATTCTTGGAGGGGCTGGATCTCCCTACACTGAATCCTGATCAGCGAGATGGTCTGGATGCCCCAATTACAGCCAGTGAAATATTGGAGGTCATTAGGACTTTAAAAGTAGGCAAAGCACCAGGACCTGATGGTCTCACCGCTGAATTTTTCAAATGTTTTCCGGAGGAGGTCACTCCACTATTGCTGCAAATGTATAATGAAGCCTTTAGCCTGGGAACACTGCCCCCTACCTTGTGTCAGGCCCTGATAACCCTTATATTGAAAAAAGGCAAGGAACCTACTGACTGTAAAAGCTATCGGCCGATCTCTCTGATATCACTTGATATCAAAATACTTTCTAAAATCCTTGCAAATCGCCTTAATAGAGTCATTTCCACCCTAATACACCCTGACCAAGTAGGATTTCTTTGCAATAGATTCGCCTCTGACAATATTCGGCGTTTGATAAATGTAATGTGGACAGTCAGAAACAATAACTCACCAATAGTAGCTGTTTCCCTTGACACAGAAAAAGCTTTCGATTGTGTAGAATGGCACTATCTTTTTCAGATGCTGGAGACTTTGGGCTTTGGACAGACATTTCTGAAGTGGGTGAAACTATTATACAATGCACCTCAGGCTGCTGTTCAAACTAATGGGGTGGCCTCCTCTTATTTCAGACTCGGCCGTGGGACCCAGCAGGGTTCACCGCTTTTTGCCTAGCAATAGAACCCCTAGCTGCGGCAATTCTTAAGGACCCTGATATTCCTGGTATTACGATTGGAGGCTATACACATAAACTTTTGCTTTATGCTGATGATACTCTAGTCTTCATCACAAACCCATACAAATCTGTTCCCGCTCTACTCCGAATTATAAAGTCATTCTCAAGCTTTTCTGGCTATCGGGTGAATTGGACAAAGTCGGAGGCCCTCCCACTGACTTCATATTGCCCTAAATCGTTATTTCAAGCCGGCTCTTTCCAGTGGCCTCTCAAGGGAATTGAAATATTTAGGAATACTTATTCCCAGACAACTTAGTGATATAGTGAAATGTAATTTGGACCCGCTCCTAGAAAAAATCAACACAGATATGCAAAGATGGTCTCCGATTTATCTCTCTCTGTGGGGCAAGGTTAATATTATCAAGATGAACTGCTCTCCCAAAATAAATTATATTCTTCAGTCTCTTCCCCTGGATATCCCTACCAAGTACTTTAAACAATTTTATGTACTTTGTAAAACGTTTTTTTGGAATGGCAAAAAGCCTAGAATGAATCTGAGAAAACTACAAAAACCGATAGCAAAAGGTGGTTTGGGTCTCCCAAATATGCTGTTTTATTACTATGCCTTTAGCTTAAGACACCCGGCACATTGGGCGCTTCCCCCAGAAAGAGCTCCTCCATGGTACTTAATAGAACAGTCAATCTGCACATCGTTTCTCCCATTGTTGTTCTTGACTGCCAGAATGCCACCAAATGCTCGATCTCATCCCATCATAATACATTTACTGGAAATCTGGAGGAAGGTAGCCCGTATTATTAAAATAAACCCATATTTAACTATGTCTTCTGGGATTTGGGACAATCCTAAACTCCTAATTGGCAAATCTTCAGTAATTTGGAAAGAGTGGGTGAATAAAGGGATTCTTACTCTGAGTCATTTATGTGAAGGAGGCATACTTAAGTCCTTTGGCAACCTGATTGAGCTGTTTGATCTGGCTAATAATCAATTTTGGAGGTACCTCCAATTAAGACATCTTCTGGTTAGCATGTGGTTATGCCCAAAGGTACAGGCTTTTTGGACCAAGATCCATAAGTATATCTCAGAAATAGCGGGGACAGACTACAAACTCTGTCCTGAACTCTACATACTAGGGAACCCTAAAGTTATCAACCACATGGTAAAACCTTTAGCTAACTGGGTCCAGACAAGCATCATGATTGGCAAACAGATAATAATGAGAAAGTGGAAGGATGCTGTAGGTCCATTATTTCAGGAATGGGTTTCAGAACTGGGTAAGGTGGCGGCATTTGAGAAAATATACAGTCTGTTGAATGAGGTAGAGATATACAATGAAAAATGGGGAAAGTTTCTGCAATTTCATTCATTACATGCAATCTAATGGACTAATTCCCAGACTCTTTTCCTACCCTACTGTCGTTAAGTTATATTCCATCTATCTGTGTCAACCTCTGTCTCAACAAATTATCTGTACTTGCGACGTATGTGTGTGTATATGTGATTGCACACACAGGTGTGTGTGTGTGTGTGTATGTGTGTGTATGTATATTATTATTTTTTTTATCTATTTTTCTTTTAAACCTGTCACATTTTTGGTTTCACTATATAGGTAGGATGAAGGTGGTGAGGGCGCTTCAGAAGTAATCATACGGACATTATATTATGGACACTATTCTATTATTTAATGATCGTGATTCCTCATGTGACAATGGTACAGTGGACACTGGACATACTTCTATGCTGAAGTCTTACTTCAGATACACCAACGCTGACTTGGGCCTCTTGTTTTGTTTTGTTGTTGTTGCTGTTGCTGTTGGGTCATCTGGCAGCCTCTTCAATTTGCTTTATACTTCGAAGTCATTTTTATTTGTATTGTATAACAAAATAATAAAATATAAGTCTCAAAAAAATAAAACCATGACCATCATTTTGCCATAGAAAACATGTTGTGATATTTAGCTATGGTTGTGCTTTGCCATTAATTGAAATGTTGTAAATTAATAAGTGGTTTTGATTTATGGCACTATTTGATTAATAGTATTTTTGCAGCAATGAGATGAAGGATCTTGATTTGTCAGGTTTTTAATTCATTGGTTTAGCCAGAGCCAAACATCAACAGTTTCTTTGTGATCACATATATTTTTGGATTGAAAACAGCTGAGTCAGATACTGTTGCAACTATCAGCATTCTGTTGGGATAGGCTGCTTCTCTTTTGTTGTTTGCATTCAACAGAGCTGAACGTTGTATCCAAGAGAAAAAACACATCATAGTGTAAATGAATGCTGTGGCCATGCACTCATCCAGCCTGTTCCCTGTGATCTCACTGTATCAGCAGTAGAAGGACAGCTCACAGGCTCAAACCACTCAGTTATGTAACATGCTGACTACAGGGCTTCACACAAAACAGCATCACTCTGTCCCAATCTCCTGACAGCCAGTTGTGCTATTAACACCCGCTACATCCATTTTCACATTCACTTACACATGAACATTTACATACTGTCTGTAAATGATCAAGGACACTTTTCAATACAGCCACTTTTGGCTTATGTTTTATCACTTTAAAGTATTTGTTGTGGGTCCCTTAGCAGATGGAAACTGGCTCTACCTCTGCTGTAGCATTATCGAGGTTCATCCATTACATAATTCAGCAATGTTGTCAAGTAGACTAGCTACACAAGCACTGTGAAACATTTTTTTTTTTTTAAACTGACATGTTTCAGGGAAATGTCACGCTAAGCCATCAGGGAACAGATGAAGTAAACATTCACTCAGATGTCACCAGCCTGGCTAAATAAAATGCTACAGGTTAATAATAAAGAAATGAATGCACAGCTACAGGGGAAACTATATTTACCACTCCTCTATCTGTTATGTCAGTGGTGTACACTGTCTCTGTCAGGCAGGGATGTCAAAGCATCTGCAGTCTGTGCTTCCTGTGATCCATCAGAAACAACAGTAAGAGAACATCTGAATTTCTGCGATAAAAGCCTTGTCTCTAAAAACTAGCCCTAACCCCCATCACATCACATTGTACAAGAAAAACTTAAAATGATCCATGTTATTGTTAATTTTGATTAAGTTATATTTCTATATTAACTACAATAAGTTATTTATTCCCATTAACTTTTGTGTCTTTAACTGATGACATGCTCGTCATACGTAATGGTCAAAGGAACAACTCTAAAAACAAAACAAGACAGTTTAAGTTTACTTTTAGTTTTGTAACCATTGTTATTATTTTTGCACTTTAAGAAACAATGCCTTAATGCAATTTGCAGTAATACAGTTGAGCCATTTTCATTATTTAAGAGCAGACTGAATCGAATCGAATCATGATTAATCGATTCAGAACCATATGAATCGAAATCAAATCGATTTAGGAAATTAGCCACGATACCCAGCCCTAATCATTACAGCGCACAATGGAGTTTACCCATGGTTCATAGCGGTAGATGGCTTTGCTCTTCCGGTTGAACTGGTAGAACTCTGTGTTTACGCTAGTGTAGCTGTCATGCTCGCTCTAAAAAACGGCTTTTAACACAAAGAAATTGACAAAATGGACAAAAATCGGAAGTGGATACACAGTATGGATGTTTTAAAAAGTCGTGAGGACAGTGCGTCAGTTCTCACGGAGTGGGCAGATGACATGAAGCAATGGCCCGACGTTAGCTTCATCGACATAGTTTATTATCTTATATTTTCTGAAGGTGTTGACGGCGGAGAATTACGCAGTTACAAAAGCACAGAAGCATTAAACTACCTGCACAGTAACAAAATAGGGAAAGTATTGTTGAAGAAACACAGCGAGTTTATATTTCTGAGCAGCAGTAGTGCCCAGCCAGAGTGTCAATCAAGCTTAACATACAGCGTGGATAATGCTCAAGGAAAGTGGAGTCGTGGAGACAGGCAGCTGCTCGTGCATTGCCGGGTTAGGGAAGTCATGCAGTCATGCAGCAGCTATTCTGTGGAAGATATTAATAAACCCAAATATTTATTTTAGTGTCGAAGCCGTGAGCCACGCTAGTCTCCGTTCCTCCTTCCTCAGCATGGCGTGTAGGGCACGGACATGTTTGTCTAAGTGGTTGATGTTCTGAAATAACCTTCAATTTTCATGAATTGCTGTGGCAACCAACAACGGCACATGTTGTACCTGAGCTCATTTTTAAAACATTTTAGCATTTATGACATAATGCTAGTTGTTTAGGGCTAGCTTAGCGGCAGCAGTCAGTCATGCAGTTGCAAGGCAACCGGAAACAGGAAACCGCCATCTGTCATGGCAGCCCCCATAGGCTGGACTCTAGATCCATATCATCCTTGATCCGTTGCGTGCTGTAATGACGTCAGTTAAAACCCCCTCGTGGGGTGGCACTCGTGATTGGCTGTAAAGGAGTGAGACATCTGATTGGCTGCAGATGACCCCCTTGTAGAAAAAAACGCATTTGTGAATCGGAGTCGCGCTAGAAGAGTCTCAAAAATCTACACACAAATGCAGGGAGGTTTACAAATTAAAAGCACTGAGACAAATGCGCGTTTGACAATTCATATATCAATGTAACAAATTCCAAATATGTATTTGATGAAAATTGCAAATAACTGACTATTTGTACATTTGTGAATTTTTATTGCACATATTTAAAACAAGAAATATTTGTGTGCGCATCACAAATATGTTTACAAATCTTATTTCCATATGTGAATTTTTTTTAACTTCTATATGGATTGAAGCATATTTGTGAGTGCATTGAAAATGCATTTGTGTATCGAGTCATATATATACACAATTCCCCAAATACATTTGTGAGTCCTTTTTTGTGGATTTATTCCTTTCTTTGTGCATTTATCCATTATGAGACTGTTCTGGCTCCATAGTTAAGGTTAGGTTTATGGCTGTCAGGCTTAGTAATCCTTGGGACCCTCTTGGGCGTCTTGGCCAAAACATTGGCCAAAACATATCACGTGCACCAAAGGCAGAGAACCTGATGGTATTTGAGGGCCTTGTCAATGACGTAAACTGAAAGGAAGTGACTTGGCATAGGATTCACTGACTTCGCCAAGCCTTTTAATGCAGTTTATCATAAACATCTAATGGCAGTCCTAGAAAGAACAGTGCAGTCGAGACCAGAAAGACTGGGCTGAAGAGGGGGGTCTAACAAGATGACCAGCCGCAGGGTCAATCCAGCAAAATGCAATGGGTCTGAAGATTGGGATGGTGCTCCCATGGAAATGCCTGCAAACACTGGCTTGAACTGCCAAGTTGGTACTAGTGAAGACTGTTACCATGGCTCCAAGTTAATCTTTGAAAGGGGATAATGAAAACCCTGACATATAAAAGACAGCTCACACACTGCACAGCTCCAATAGCCAAATTATTTAATGCACCAAAGTAGGGATATCTGAGCAAACCTGATTAAAAGCAGGTTTGCTCGAGTCTTTTTGAGTCAGTTTGGTCATTTTGACTTGACACCAGTCCCTTTTGAGTTGGATGTGTGTGTACACTCCTTGTTTGCAGCAGATAATGTAACTGCACATAAGGGACATGGTTCAGGAAATGGCCCTGCTAGTCTCAATAGAAAAACTTGAACCATGCCTAAAAGTTGAATTTCTTAAGTACATAAAGGTGATTTGTTCTGGACCACTGTATGACGGACAGTGTATAATTTGACGTGCACAGAGGAAGTGGGCCTTAGAATTAGTGATATCAATTTACAGGACCTATCCAAGGGGGCGTGGAGGTCCATAGAATTTGATAGATAGTGTAGTTTCAGGACATGGGGCACTACCATAACAATGTTCAAAGCAGATCATATGGGAGCAGCACATGAATAAGCCTGAGATGATCATGGCCTTAAATTACGTACCCAAACAGGAAGAAATGCAAATGAAATAGACCCTAAAATGCGATCTTCTGAAAAGAAAGTGCCTTTAAATTCATATTATTCTTTATGGGGGAGCAATAACACAGATGCAAATGGTGTTGTTGAAGAATTGATATATTATCACGGTGGTAAATGAATAGTGGAACGAAAACAATGTACAGTGTAAGTGTGCAAAACAGAGAAGCAACACTTGACCTGACATTTGTATCTAGAACAACAGCAGATTTAAGCACATCATAGCAGTAATAATAATATATGCGGGGGAGGACACATTCCCCCGATATTCAAATATACCCCCTCCTGACATATAAAAAAAAATTTAAAAAAATGTTCCAATATTACAATGGGTTACTGGCCAAAATAAACACAAGTGAATGTAGTCATAATCATACCAAACCACCATTAATATTGCAACTAGTTCTGGTGTAATAGTGTACTGCATTTCTGCATTGGGTACATCATTGTTTATTTGTCCAAGTGGTGTTGCCTTATCCCAAAAGAAGCCATTGCTCAGCTGCTGTGGGAAGGTACAATCACTGGCCCCATTCACACTGCAGTTTGAATGCGGGGATCCTGTGCCAATTCTCCGCCTCCTCTTTTGTGTGAATGTCTCGGAGGCGGCGAGGGTGGAAATTTCGCTCAGTCACTGATACGCCTCTGGAGGTAGTATCAGAGGCACAGTATTGGCGAACCAAACCAGTGTGAATGGATAAGCAAGCGGCGCGGAGCAAGGGCGTGTCGGTCTGACAGTCTGATAACTGCACATGTCCTTCACTCAACAAAATAAAGAGAATTGTCCCACAAAGCAATGTTACATGATCAAACAAAAGTAACTTAGACACTGTAACTGTCTTTGGCAAAAATACTGCAGTTATACATGGAGAAATATCTGTCCTCCCACCTGTCCTACCGACTCTTTGTCACATTTCTGCCCGAAAAACAGCATCTGTCACCGGCAAAAAACTTGAACTAAGTGTTGATGCTGAAAAAATCACAGCGATTAGATAGATAAGATTAACAGGAGGACACTGGGGGAAACACCTTGAAATAAACACACAAGCGTCATCATCATGACATATGCTGTCTTGCCACTTTAGGAGCCGCAGCGCCGGCTTTCTGTTTGAATTACACAGCGAAACATCAGCGGAGAATTGGCGAACCAACCTGCAGAGATAATGCAGTGTCTCTGTGTGAACATGCTAGTGTCAAACAATAGAACACAAACAAATCCATTTCATTACGTTCATGTATGTGTATGTGTAAATTGGAAACTAAAATGTAATATGGGTGTTATCAATACGGGCTCTATTACCAGGCTCAAATCCGTGCCCAGCATTACAACTTACCAAGTGTAATAATCCTTCATTTAGATCCAAAATGTAGTTGATCTTGTTTTTAGTATAAATGGATTATCTTCTGCTTTCAAAGGAATACCTTTTGACTTCAGATAAATATACCTTGACTTGTCTTGATTTCTTGAAGTAATTTTGTATTTATTTGAGTTACTGGCCGGACCGCAATAGCGGGGCCAGCCCTACAAATACGTTTGTCAGTCAGTACGTTTACATGCACAGTTTAGTCAGATTAAAACCATAGTTCAACTATGCTACTCAATCGGACAACTGCAATTGTCCGAGTATACATGCCGGTGAGAAAATCGAAATTATTGGCCGAAGCATGTCAAACCCCAGTACGATAGGTGGCGCTGTACCCATTTCAACTAGTGGTAATAGAGCCTCCTCCGGCTGACCTCTTTAAGTCACCAGCAACAACAAACTCTGCCTCGGCATTTGAGAAAGACGGCGTAAGAAGAGCAAGACGAAGCTACATCTTTGTACATTTCGTATATGGTGTACATGATAATTACACAAACTAGATGCACAATGGTGCTCTTGCTTGTGGTTATTTCGGAGTAAAGACGCCGCCGCTGTCCTTCTACTTCCGGCTCACAGCCCCGGGAAAAAAATCTTGAGCCTGCGCAGAACATAAAATCCGAATCCAATCTGATAGAACGTATACATGCACGAGTAATGCGACTTATCTAGGTGTTTTGATCCGACTATGAGAAATCCGATCCGGTCCGATTTTAGTCAGACTAAGGTGTGTACATGCATTTTAAAAATCCGATCATAGTCAGACTAACCCAATAATTCTGTTTTCTCGAGTATCATGTGCTGAGTGACTGAGCAACAGAGTTGAACCATTGGTCAAGGCAGTCAAGTCTTACCATTTCCTGCCCTTACAAATGTTATCAGCACAAATTGTTATTTTGTCGCCAGGGGGCATACCTGCTAACACTCCCAATCACTGGAGTCTCCCTTATTTTTAACCCCGATTATTTCTCCCGTTAACTGCTAACACTCCCGATCACTGGAGTCTCCCTTATTTTTAACCCTGATTTCATAGTGATACAAATCAAGTGGGTGTAAAAAAAAATATTCTGCCAAATTTTATCTAACCTGATGTGAGGCTTTCAATTGTATTGACATTTGTCTTTCTCACTTGCAAGGGACACACAGGAGGCAGGGGCACCGCAGAGCACTGGCCACTTCCTTTAAGAAGCCCAACTGAGCTGTTCAGACAGAGCGTGGTGTTCTGTGCTTGGCCTATGATCTGCAGCGATCATTTTGCCATCTATCCTATTTTCTGTGTGTCCTGCAAGCAAATCTGACAAGCAAAGACATAGTTACAGACTGCAGGCATAAAAAACATCCCTGCAGATCATTACTCAAGTCTATAGTCCTTTTAATTTCATTGTTACAGAAGAAGCAACAACCAGTTTATCTAGGGAGTAACACATTAAATGCTATATTTTATAAATTCATGGTTTTTATTATAAAGAGGCTCTAAGTGTCGGCCTAATTAGAAAAAGCAGTAGAGAAGAATATAACTTAAGGATATTAAATGTGCTTGAAAATATACATGTTGACTTTTGATCACTTTTTGTTTTAGTGTTTTAATTTGAAGACTCATATGACATTGGTATCTTTTTACTGTCTGTTAAGTGTCCGCGATATATGCTTTTTTGACTACATGCATTAGGTTGGCATGTGATCTGCTACTTCAGTGCACTTTAACAATAAATATTATGGGGGCCACAACAAAAATGAGCTCTGCCAATGACTACCTCAGTAACAAATTGGCCACATTTCCGCACCTTGGCCAGACAATCTTGTTTTTTCTTTTTTTAAAGATTTGTTTTTATTAACAGAAGCTCTTACAAAATGGTGTATGATGTCATCTACAACTTGATACATTGAAAGTCGTATTTTACAAAAGAAACATACACAAGTGTATAATCTTACAGACACACCGTACAAGGATGATGATTTTTGAGTTTTGAACATCCGAAGAGAAAACAAGGAAAAAATAAATAAATAAATAATAAAATCAATAAAAAACAGAAATATTACACAAACTTTTCCCATCCCGGGCCCCCACCCTCCTCCCTTGTATGGTTCTCAGTTTCCTTTCATTTATATATCATTTATAATCAACACACTACTTACAACAAATGCATCAATGAGGAAGTTATACAAGACGACCCTGCAGAGAGCTAATTTGAAGCCAGTCCATGAAGGCTCACACCACCATGGTCAGCCAAGTCCAAAGAGGGCAGAATGTCTGTGAAGGGGCCCCAGATTTCTCCAAAGGCTGCATGCTTTCCTCTCACACTGTGTAATATCTTTTCAGGCGTGCAGTAGGACACAAGCTCATTAATCCAATGTCTAACTGGTGGTGAATTTTCAGATTTCCAGTTAGTCAGAATAAATTTTTTCACTGCAGTGCTCGCAAGTAAAATAAAGTATTTCTTGTAGTAGTTCACATTAATAGAGCTTGTGTCCCCCAGAATCCATAGTTTTGGGTCCTGTTCAATTTGACTTCCTATTACCCTTGAGGTTAATTCAATGACACGTTTCCAAAATTCTTCTATTATTGGGCAATTCCATAGCATGTGTATAAGATCACCATCATTCACTTTACATCTCTGACATCTGGAGAAAATGTTGCTGTCAATTTTATGTAACCTGTAAGGAGTGTAGTATGTCCTATGGAATATATTAAATTGAATTTGCCTGTGTTTTGTGGAGGTTAGTACAGTCTGTGCCTGTTCCAATAGATGATGCCAATCTGCCTCCTCATGTATACAGCCTAGGTCTGTTTCCCATTTCCCTTTTGTAGATGTTTTATCATAAACAGGTAACTTTCCATTGATGATACCATATATAGAAGATATTATTCATTTTGTTTGATGCATGTAATTTGTTACATAGGTAGGTTTCAAGAGGAGTTTCTTTTGGGATATATGAGAATGTTTTTTGGATTTTCTCCTTAACCCAGTCTCTAATTTGTAGGAATTTGAAGAAACTATCTTTGGGAAGGTTGAATTTTTTATTTAGTTGTTGGAAGTTAGCAAATGTATCATTAATGTATAAGTCAGCAACTGTTTGGATTTCTCTATCCCTCCACCCCTGCAACATTGAGTCAGCTATGAGGTGTGAGAGGTTGGGATTACCCCACAAAGGTGCCCTTCTAAGAAAATAAATATTTGTGTCGAGAAGTAAGTAAGATTCTTGCCAAGCAGCAAATGTGTTCAATATTATTGAATTGTTTGAGTGTGGCCAAAAAATTTTTGTACCTATGAATGGGATATCCTTTAGAGGCATAGACTTAATCTCACGTTGTTCTATTGGGACCCATCTAACCTCACTGTTCTCTGCATGCAACCAGATCCAAATTGATGGGTACTGAGATGCAAGATAATAATTCCTAAAATTTGGTAAGTTAAGTCCTCTTCTTGAATATGGAGCCTGTACAGAGATAAGTTTGACCCTAGGGTTTTTTCTTTGCCACATAAAAGGAGTTATAATTTTGTAAAGCTCTTAGAAGAAACTCTTGGGAACATTCATCAGGAGACATAGAAATAGGTAAATAAACTTAGGCAAAATGTTCATTTTAATAGTATAAATTCTACCTATGAGAGACGGTGGGAGATCAATACATCTTTGAAAGTCAAGTTTGGTTTGTTACAATACTTTTATACAGTTCTGTTTCAATATATGCTCATCTGATTTACCAATTTGTATACCCAAATATTTGAAACCAATGTTGCACCATTTCAGTGGGTCAGTGAGAGCCCTAATATTGTTGTCCTGTATATTTAGTGGTTGGATCTCGCTTTTAGTGTAATTTAATTTGTACCCTGTAACTGCACTATATTCTTTGGGACATTTCAATAGAAGGGGGACTGATGTGTGTGGGTCAGTTATATATAATAGGAGATTACCTGTGTATAGAGAAAGTTTATGTTCACTTGTGCCAAATTTAATTCTGGCTATGGAGGTGTTGGAGCGGATGGCGATGGCTAATGGTTCAATTGCAACTGCAAAGAGCAGGGGGGAGCTTGGACAGCCTTGCCTGCACCCTCTGGATAATGAGAAAGTGTTAGATAGAATGTCATTTGTAAAATATTAGCTTTGGGGGCATTAAATAGTGTTCTTACATACTGAGTAAATTTCTCTCCAAAGCCCATAGCCTCTAGAGTCTGAAATAGAAAGCTTGGTTCAATCCTGTCAAATGCTTTGTTTGCATCCATAGACATTATTAGCATAGGATTTGGGTTTTTTTTAGCGGTGTTCAGTATATGGAGCAGTCGGCGCAGATAATGTACCTGATAATGCAGATAATGTAATGTACCGTACCTGTTTTTAACAAAGCCTGTTTGGTCATCTATCTTTGGTATAACATCTGAGATGTCTGAGAGCAATTAGTTTGGACAGTATCTTATAATCTGCATTTAAGAGGCTGAGGGGTCTGTATGAGTCACATTTCTGTTTGTCCTTACCCGGTTTTGGAAGCAGTGTGATTGTTGTGATTTCCGATGAGTCTGGTAATTTTTTATTTTCTAGAGCTTCTTTAATCATGTTCGGGAGGGGAATCAATAATTATTTTGAAAAAGGCTTTATAATACTCAACAGGGAAGCTGTCTGACCTGGGAGTGTTGTTATTTTGTAAAGAATTAATGGCTTGGAGTACCTCCATTTCTGATATATCTGCATCAAGCAGATCTCTATCCTCATCTTGTAATTTGGGAAGGGTTATTCCATCCATGAATCTTTTTGCTCCAATATTATCAGCGTCCTGCCCAGTTTTATATAAACCTTCGTAAAATAGTTTGAATTCTGCATTTATGGATAGTGAATTATCAAGAAGTCTGTCCTCTGTTAATATTGAGTGTATACATTTATCAGATGTTTCCTTTTTGATTTGCCAAGCCTAGAGTTTACTTGTTTTGTTCCCAAATTCATAATAGTGATATTTAGTTCTGGCCATAGCTGCTTCCTCTTTGTTGGTGCATAAATTATCATATTGCATCCTTGTTTTTGTTAGTGTATTAAAGTGTTCTTCTTTTTTGGTGGCAATGTAATCCAGTTCCTGTTTTTTCTCTTTCCAATCTGGTTCGTCTCTCTCTAATTTTTTTCACCTTGTGGGCACTGTATGATAAAATTTGACCTCTCATATTGGCTTTAAGAGCCTCCCAAATGTTGGTATGTGAGGAGGAATTTGAATTGGCATCAAGAATTATTTCAATATTAGTAGTCATATATGAAATAAATTGAGGGTCTTTCAACATGTAATTTTTAAATCTCCACGTGCGGGTTGAGGGCTGTGGAGTATCAATCATCCAGGAGAGTTTGATGGGATTATGATCTGAGAAGGCTATCATATCTAGTGGCACCAAGAACATGTCAATTCTAGAGTGTGTGTTATGCATTGGTGAAAAGAAAGAGAAATCCCTCTGGTTTGGATAAAGATTTCGCCACACGTCAATCATGTCTATGTCTTTCATACCTTGATTTAGTGCTGTTGCTGCCTTTGATAGTGAAGATATTTTGGGTGATGATCGATCCAAAAGAGGGTTTAGGTCCAAATAAGGTCTCCACCCACAACACATTGACCTGCAATTGTAGCCAGTTTCATTATCAGATTGTTAAAGAACAACGGCATCGTAATTAGGCCTATATATATTCACAAAGGATATCTTGTTCCTATTTATTTCACAGTCTACAAGCAAAAATCTCAACTGAATTTAATTTAAAGTTCAGGTGTTTATTAATGAGAAAGGCGACACCTCTTGCTTTTGAGGAGTAGGAAGAGTAGAAAACATTACCCACCCAGTCTCTACGCAGTTTTAAATGTTCAGAGTCAGTGAGGTGACTCTCTTGGATAAAGGCAATATCTACATTTTGCCTCTTTAAATATGTAAACATTTTTTTCCTCTTAATTGGTGAGTTGACCCCTCTTATATTCCAAGATATACATGTTAACTTACTCATAATATAAGCTCTTCATATAGATGTCTCAGAAGGATAAGTATCATAGTTTTCAGCTCTAAGGCTGTCTGGTTACATTCCTGCATTGAGTTTAGAAGTGGTAAAATAATGAACATGGGTATAATGATAAGACGGAATCTGGACATGAGAATAATCTGGATATGTGTGTAAGTAAAGGTTTGAGCTTTAGTGAGAGACCATACATAACCCCAAAACATTAAATTAAAAACCTGCCCAATAAAACCCCTGTAAGAAAAACACATTAGGTAGGTAACTCACTTAAGCAACAGTGGTGGCTCCAGCAACTGCTTAAAATGAAAAACTGGCCACTCATAACAGTTTGTATATGGGAAAGTTTTACAGTATTTTTACAGTATTTTACAGTATTAGAGATAATGCAGAAATATGTAAGGGATAGAGAAGTTGGTTAAGTAAAGTGTGATCCCATTCTACCATTGAGGTGTAACATCACGCTCATAAGCCTGCGCACAGGGTCTACAGTTTATCATCAGCCGAGGTCCCAGTTATTTTGAACATTTGAAGATAACAGGATTAGGCTATTATATCGTAGCTTGAATCACAATCCTTCTCACCCCTTCTCATCAGTGTCTATAATGGTGGACTGTATACTGCAGTCACTTTGGTCAGCTTTAGGCTACTCACTTGGGAGTTCTTTCAAAAAATGTTGTACTTCGGCTGGAGTGGAGAAAAACTTGACGGTTCCCAGATGTTTGATGCGAAGTTGGGCTGGGTAGATCAGCGCGTATTCCACCTCCTTCTCTCGCAGCATCCGCCTCACGTCACAGAACTTGTCTCTCCTACGCTGCAGGTTTGCGCTGTGATCTGGGTAAAACGATATCCTTTTGTTCTCGTATGTCATCTCTCCTTTACGTCTGGCCAGTCAAAGGGCTTTTTCTTTATCTCTGAAGTTCAGGAATTTGGCAATGAGGGGCCGCGGCCTGTCCAACTTCTTCCCGATGCGGTGTGCTCTTTCCAGGGTAGCAGGTGAGGTGAAGTTATTGTTACCCAGGATTTGCGGTATAAACTTTTCCAAAAATCCTACGGTATCACGACCCTCTGCTTGTTCCAGAACATTTATTATCCTAATGTTAGACCTCCTGCTGCGGTTTTCTAAGTCTTCAGTTTTGTCTGTGAGGTGCGTTATCAGTTCCCATTTCATCAACACGGTCGCGGGTCTCTTTGATATCGTCTTCGTTTGTACTCACTCGTGTCTGTATCTCCTCAACCTGTTCCGCCAGCGTAGAGAGTGAGGACTCGATTTATGTTAACGTTGTTGTCGGCTGTTTTCCTTGTCAATATGTTTTGTGAGGGCGTCTCTAGTTTCTTGAATGGCATCGAGAAGTTTGCTGAAGGATGTTTCCTTTTACCCGTCCACCATGTTTCTTGTGGTTACAGCGTGCAGGTGCTGTGAAGTTTGAGTTGTAGTTTTCTTTCACTTTGTATGTCAAAAATTGTAGCTTGCCATACAAAGTGTTCTTAATGGCTTCGCCTCTTGCAGACAGACCAAAGTTATGAGAGGTTAAATCAGGATAAAGGCAGATGCTAGGTACCACCACCGAGAGCTCACAAACACACGTCTGCACTCCTCCACTGCATCCGGGGCTCCCCAGACAATCTTGTTTTTAACGAAATACAAGGGACATGCCTGTAAAACACTTCAGGGCTGGAAGACTTACTTTAAGCACTAAAATATCAAGACAAAAAAATGTAATGTCAAGCACTGCTCAGTGAATTTCTTGCACTGTAGTGTAGCAAGTGCCAGAATCTTATATAAGATTTAAATCTAGTCAGACTAGTTTTAGGGTACATTCTTCAATATCAATACACTGTCCAGGAAGACTGTCCTGACGAACAAATGTAATAGTTAATTGGTGGGCACGTGCTTTAGGAGCCAGTAAAGGCAACCAAACCACCAATTATGGCCTCATGCTCCATATTAATCACTGGCTCGAATGCTGCAGCGATTAACGAGCCTACAACATGAAAACAGTGCAAGCTAACTATTGGATATTTCATAATAGATATTTCATTATAATCAGTGACATATATTTACATTTGAAACAATGTGGCATTGTTTACATTTGCTTCTGCTTGCTGCCATTTTGATGCAGGTGTGATGGTGGACCCAACTTGAGCGTTTAGTACATCTGGCCTATAAGTAGTGCAAGGAGCTTCAATAAAAGCTCTATGGCTTTTGTTCATGTCAGGAACCTGAGACAGTGCAACATGCTTTGATTTTTTGTGGAAACTATGACTGCCAAAGACAAGATCTACTCAGAGAATTGCAAGAAATTGGCTTGAAAGAAGTATCTCTGAAAAGTATTTCAGAAGTAGGGTCAAGCAGGAGGGGAAAACGCTGTTTTTTTAAATTCTTAAAAGAAGCTGGTCTATTGAGCAGGATATAGTGCACTGAGGTGCTACTCCCATAGATGGCAGCAATGCAACTTTTGGATGCCGGCTGCTGTAAAACCCCGAAGAAGAAGAAGAACCACTTAACCACTGTGAAATTAGCGCACTTATTATTGTTAATATTTTCACATATCGCAAAACAAACAACATAAAACTTATCATAATTGGTCAGGTACAACCACCTGCTGTACAAACTAATTTGATTAAATCCGCTGGTTCTATGTTTCCCATCGCGGCACGGAGAAGGCTGCTCTACCACTGCAGTGGAGGACAAGCTAATATCCATGCTTCATCCATGTTGCACCGCTGCACACCTGGACAACAGGTGAACCAGCAGGTTCAATGTCTCCGCCTTTGTTCGTCCGACTTTGGAAGATTTTTGGCGTTTTCTTTGTGACATCCCGTTATGTTCAATCACAAGTAGCCTAGTTAGCGTGTAGTGACAGTAGCAGTGGTTTGTGGGGCGTTAGGTGATGAAAAGACACCTGACCTCAGCAACAACTACTTCAATGAATGAAGGTTGCTAATTATGTTTCTTGGATGTTCAGCACAAATTTTAACCCGGGCTCGGTTCTAGGCATGGGCACAGGGGGCAATGCCCCCCCAAATGCTTCGGCTGCCCCACCAAACCGACCCCGCTTCATTCCGAAAAAAAAAAAAAAAAAAGTGTATTCAAAGATATAATATTGTTACGTATTCCCATAAATGCTGCTCAGAGTAATCACAGTCCACGGGCTCTTCTGCCAACAGAGCCGGTGTCTCTCTCTCTCTCTTGTACCGTGCATACAGTCAGTAGCAGCTTCTCTCAGTTAGCATCACATTAGATACTATGGCCACTCCAGGCTTGTCAGTTGTTAGCATGTCGGCTAGCAACTGCTAGTAGTAGCCAAGTCCCATCGGCGGCTGCTGCCGAGTTTGTCTCTGTCCCGCTCCGCGGCATGGGAAGCGCCACACGGGCAGGCTACGTACCGGTTGTGAAGCGGGTTTCAACTTTCAACCCTTGTTAGCCCCGCTGTTAGTCCTGTTGGCCCACGAGCCTCACCAACCCCCGCAGACAGGATTAAACAACACACGTTAGTGAGAGGGGACCCCATAACCTGTAAATTAAGGTTAGCGCCGCCAGCCACTGTTTAACGTTACTTGGGGCCAGAGCCTCCAACAGTGGCTAATCTGAGGCTGCTGGCATATGGCAGGGAGAAACAGGGAACCCAGACAGGAACACACAACTTTCCAAAGCGCGAGAAAGTCGTACACAATAACATAGCATCAACCAATCAGACAAGATTTATTTATTTAATTTTATAGCGCTGTTTACAAAATTGCTTTGTCACAGATTATAAAGAAACTTACATTTTGCCCCACCACCAAATTTCCCAACCTCCCTTCATATCTACCTCGATTAATTTGGGAAATTTGGTAGTGGGGCAAAATGTATGTGACAGACTGACAATCTTAAACATGGGCAGATGCCAGAGGAACCACAAGTCCTTAGGGGCCGGCTTATTAATCATTCTTTTCCCTGTCTAGCGTTATTCAAAGGCTAAATGACAATTTAGTCTCTCCAATTCTTTCACATCTGCTAAAATAACATTCTGATCACAGTCATGGTTACCCCCTACAGTCACGAACTTTTACATCAGTCTGCATTCTTTTGTAGCGAATTTCCTATTCAGACGTTCAAAAACGTGCATGGTTTGAAATAATACAAATCTACCTCAATTTTTTTATTTGATTATTTGTTTGCAAAAGTTAAAAATGAAGCAATACCTTCTGGGAATTTCAAGACTACATCGAGTGGACCGCGCCTGCGTGGTTGTTGGAAGTTAGAGATTGAAAATTGGAAGATGACTGAGATTAAGCTAGCAAAAAATTAAATCGAGGCATCAAGCGACACAAGGGGTGAGTGGAGAAAAGAGAGAGAGAGAAATCTGAGAGCACTGTAGGCTGACGGTGAAAAATGCTGCAAACCAACTGATTTGTTTTTAAAATCAAGTGCAGCTTCATCTAGAAGAGGTAAACATGGATAACGAATGATGGCAAGACATTCTTATTATGGAACGGCTGGCTCTGATGATTTTTTTTATGCATTGGGGTTGTGCATTGATATGTCCATGTTTTGGTGCAGTTGTTTATAGCATCACTGTAGCTCAAAAGTGTGTGTTCTTTCCGTGCGTCAAAAGTTCTATCTGCCAGTTGCGCAATATTTAGGTTTAGATTCCATTTAATATTAGATGACTAATTATAATTGGGCATTGATAAAGTTGTCCTACATCGGGGAGGTGGAGGTGGGCTTAAAATGTAAAATGCCAATCACAATGTAGCTTCAAACTTAAATAGAAAATATGTTAGTAGACTGACATCAATAATTTGTTGGCCACAGAATTTGTTTTCTTCGTCAATCCAGAAAAAGAATTCCCATTAGAGCTTTGCCGATGGAACCACGGCGAATCTGCGATGCTTACTTCTGGGTTAGCATCAGAGACTGGTAGGCATACAAAAAACGTCATCCCTATGGCACTCAAAACAGTAGCAGTTGGTGACCCATCATTTCTTACTGCCCCCCCCCAATCAAGGCAGTCTAGAACCGGGCCTGTTTGAACCTAATCCAGTAATCCAGTATAAGCGGCAATTGGTAAGGCTAGGAATGCACAAAAAATAGAATTGAAAAATTATTACATTTAACTCAAAAAAGGCGGAGGTTGAGATGATATGGAATGAACATTATGGTGATTTTTTTATTTCAACAAATATTTAAACATTAATGTTACCTGTTGATTTACTGGACCAGACTAAGTTTAAATCTTAAAGCCTGCTTAAAGCAGGTTTGAAACCCTGTTTCATTGTTATGTTTGTTGTCCTTTCTGTCCATGTATTTTCTATACATATACAATTAAGGATATATTATGGCTCTCCAAAAAAGAAGATTTGTCATTTTTTAATTTGCAACATTAGAAAGGTCAGACTAAGACCTAATACTTGCATTTACACTATAGTGAGCCATGTAATATTATTCCCTTTTCTATTTCTTTGTGTTCAACAATGAAGAAATGCCAACAAGGGTTCCATTCGTAAAACTGACACATTTTATCATGTTCTACACCGAAACCACCTGAGACTCATTCTTGGATATATTGTCTCTATAAATTGGATAATTCAGTTTGCTCATTTACTGACATTTTTTACCATTCTTTATTCTTTCATTATTTCTTTACTATAAAGTACTTTCAATTGCTGCTTCCCTCACTCAAAATGTTAATTAGAATTTGTAAGTAAGATAATTTTTTTCTCTACCCTAAGCAAGTAACTGGACTGTACTTGTTTATATAATCTTCAATAACGTCTTTAATTAGCTTTAAGCACCTTTTTTTTAGCTAAACTTTAGCAAGATGGAGAATTACACTCCATTCCAGAATCAGGTTTCATAAATCTGCAAACGTCTGATAGCAACAATTGATCACAATTGTGATATAGGTTCACAGCCGCCTAAAGTCTTGTTTTTGCCCAGGACAAGATGATCTCCGATTGCCCCCTCAGCAGATTATTTTCAGCTGAGAAATTTCCTCCATTCATTGAAAGAAGTCAGTCACCTTCTCTCCGTGTTTTTGTTTTTTGTTTTTGTTTTTTTTTTGGGGGGGGGGGCTTGTCAGATTAACCTACTTCTGGTCCTCTTTAACTTGTATTATCTCCTCTTTCAGCCTTCTATTATCAACAAGTTCTCAACTCAATAAATATAGCAGCTTGGTCAGTGGCCTTAGTCTTCAAACTATGAAGCTCTACCTTGCACTCTAGCAACAGTTTTGAATTGGCTGTGTAGTTGGGTAAGCAGTAATAACTTCAGTATAAAGTCTGGTTTGACTTTTAAAATAAAGCTTGATAAAAACCAGTTCATATAGTATGCCATATTAAGACTTTTGGAATGTTATGAATGTTGTCGGGTGGTCGTAGTTTGGTTAGGGTTAGGCACCAAAACTAATTGCTTAGGTTTAATCATAAACACAGCAATAATCATACTTTTTCAATGGCCACGCTCCAACCTGAGACTCACAGCTTATAGGTTTGTCAACTGCATGGAGCACCTTCCTGGAGGAGTTTTGTCAAGTGTGATAGAAGCACTTCAGTGATCTTATGATGAGTTCAAATGAAGAGATGTGGAGAGAGATTCTGACAATTACAGAGAATGATCCAATAATACATTATTAAGCTGTATTATGGGAAGCATAACCCTCTCGCCCCACCACCACTGTCAGGGTCAGTCATTACAAATGTATGTTTTGCAGCAAATACCCACCTAAACTCTCAATTAAATTCTACAAGAAATCACAAGGTTTTCAAACATAAGATGTATTTGTTCAACCTTAAAACCACTTCAGGACAAAAAAAGGGGAGGGGAGGGGTTGTATGTATCATTAACTCGATCATTTTTAACACTTGGAAATTTTAGAATTGTTGTGGAGCCTGCAGAGACTGGACAGGAGCTGGCCAACATCAGGGGTGGAACCACAACAAACAGCCGAACCCAGCACCTGATTAAAAACGAGGATTAAAAGCCAACACACACATTGCTGTGCAAAGGAGAACGGAGGAGGTTGCGTCACTGACAGACGCTGACGTCATTGAGTTAGTTAATAATACGCAGCTCGATGCGGCTGATCAGCTCCTTCTCCCAAAGGCCCCACGATGCACACAAAGAGCTTGAATACCCAGCGCCATTCACCCACATCACGCCGATCTCCCCGCAGTCCCCTCCGCCTCGTCTGAGCAGCGGAACCGCAGTGTGGATGCTGCTGCCATTTCCCACCAGCCCATCATCCATCACAAGCGCAGACATGCTATACACACAATCTGTACCCATGGAGACATCCTCCTCGTCCGGCCTTTTTTAGCAGCATCCCTTACCTCTCAGAAGAAAATTAACTCGGGTATTAATCCATGATCACCGAGCGGTTATCGCAGCCACACGATCACGTTTCTCCCAACGTTGCGGCGCAGCGGATGCGAAATAAATAATTATTAGGACGCAGCCCTGCCCGTTATGTCCTGTCGGGAGGCGAGAGATGCGTCTACCGAGCCCATAGATACAAGAAGAGCACCAAGGTCCAAAATCAGAATCAGTTCAACGTAGAGAAAACCGACACAAAGCCTCCTCTGCAACACCGTTTCAATC
Organism: Sparus aurata; assembly: GCF_900880675.1. Taxonomy (NCBI): domain Eukaryota; kingdom Metazoa; phylum Chordata; class Actinopteri; order Spariformes; family Sparidae; genus Sparus; species Sparus aurata. The sequence goes on along the minus strand of NC_044210.1, from coordinate 312,711 downwards.
TATTTTTTTTTTTTAAAGAAAATCTGATGTGTATTCGATCGCCTAGTCCTCCTCCACAACAGAGTGGCCCTCTCTGTCTCGTAATTTCTCCTACACACACACACACACGCACGCATACACACACACACACACGCAGAGCGGAGCAGCTCCGTCTCATTTAAAGAGATAGGATAGGGCAACTGGAGCAGCGCTGTGCACAGCCCCTCTGCTTCTTATGTAAGCAGCAGCTTCTGCTGGTTCTGCAGCACAGACACACTGACACCATCCATTAACCATAGGTGACCAGCCAAACAAACACACATCATTTTAGATTTTCTTTTGTGTCTTTGTGTCAACTCGCAGAGAGCAAGAGTGAGAACGCATGGTTGGTAGGCTACAGGTTTATCAATACTGCACAAATTACAAAAATACATATACTGTATGCATATATACTATATATAATACATATGTATACAGTATATATGAAAATACTGTATATTTGTATATACATATATACTATATACATATGTATGTGTGTGTGTATATATATATATATATATATATATATATATATATATATATATATATACACTGTATATTCACAAGTTCAGAGGTGATTGAAAGCTTTGAGTTCATTCTACATTAACACATGTAATGGATTGGATTTGTATGGCGCTTTTCAAGACACCCAAAGCGCCTGACAGGGTTCCAGGTTCCATTCATTCACACACAGTCATACTGTTGGTGGTAAACTACGATAGTAGCCACAGCTGCCCTGGGGCAGACTGACGGAAGCGTGGCTGCCATTCAGCGCCCTGAACCACCGACCACCACCCTAAACATACAGCAGTCATACACATTCACATGAGGCAAGGAGGGTGAAGTGTCTTGCCCAAGGACACAACGACCATGATACAAGTGGCAAGGGCGGGGATTGAACCGCAGACGGTCCGAACATATACATCTATAGTTTTGTTAGATCCTGTCCTCAGCAGCAAAGCAGGTTATTCAGTAGAGGAAATACTGTTCATGATTGTGCTTAAAATCGTTGTGACGAAACCATGGGTATGACATGAACCATGGGTGAAAAGTAATGTAATTAGTCCAAATACACTTAGAAATACTCAAAATCACTGATTAAATTAAAGACTAAATGAATAAGGTTGGGGGGAAAACAGAATAAAAATGGAAAACAAGAAGACTAAAGAGATATGTGAGGAAAAACATATTGGTGTGGGTCTCTGTTTTTCTTTAATCTATCTCTTAAAACAGCTCACGCATCGTGCCCATCCTAATCTCATAACCTGTGATGTGAGGTCAAATGCAGACGTTGCTTCATTTGAAGTGGTTACAAGCCAGTCAGCTTGGGAAACATTGCCATAAAGCTCTCTGGGGGTTTCTCCTGTTATGGGCATCACCTCCATCAGGAAGTGGCGCCATGGCTCACTGCCTCTCCTCCACTGTTTGTTCTATATCTTCCAGGCCAGCATAGCGCAGCTGCCTCTGACGCTCGCAATGTCTTTCTTTTTGTGTGTGTCTCTCTCTCCAAAGAGGCCGGGAGCTGGAGAGCTTTCTATTTATAGAATCCTACCCGCCTGTTCAGGCTCCCATCCCCTTCGGCACAAAGAGTTACACCCACAGACACACAAAGCATCCATGGACACACGTGCAAGCACAACACACAGGGCATTGCATGGTATTGTACAAAGCACACATATAGACAAACACACCCACAGGCACAATGAAACAGAATGAATTTGTACTTTTAAACGGTGCGCATGTTAGAATTTTGAAAATGCAGGGATTCTTAGCGGAGAAAGAATAATTGAGGGGGAGGGGGGTTCTCCAACATAGCATGGCTATTACAATTACCACACAATTATTATGTGTGTGTGTGTGTGGGGGGGGGGGGGGTAATAATAAACAATAATAATCTGTTTCATCCATTGAATTTATCACTCATTGTCAGACACATTTACCACACAAAACAAATAAAGAGAGCATCTTCTGGCTGCATCTGTAATCTAAAGTCTTACCTAATTCTTGTTTGTCATATCAACATGTGATGGAAGGATTTATCCTTGTGTGTGCATATCATAGATAGCTAGACAGATTCCCATTAAATCTGTGTTCTGCAAAGAAAGGTGTGGTTTCATTGAACATGGCAGTGTTTTAGCCCAGTGTGTCTACCCTGTGGAGTGTCAGTGAGTCACAGTTGTTTTTCCATTCATTGTTTCTCACCAAAGTATTCAGACCTCTAGCTTCATGGCATTGGGGTTTGGTAGTATGTGCAAAGCCAGCAGCAAAGAGACTGAAAATGTCTAGTTACCTAAAAATAATGAGCTGTGTGGGTTGTTCCTCTACCAGTTATCTCAGCTAATAATATAAAATCCCTCATCAGTTAAACAGGAATAAGTCTGCCAAATTATGTTCCAACACTGAGATCCACAAGTCAATAACAAAACTTACAATTTGAAGGAGAAGAGTATAATGTGTCCGTTATGGTATTCTAGTATTTTTGTTTGATTAGGTGGATTATTGAACCAGTTCAATGAAAAATTAAAACAGCATGTGGTGAACTATAGTTCACTTAGTTTATGGTTCAAACCTTAAATAATATTTCTATAATTTTCCAATAGTGATGTAGACATACTTAGTTAATTTAGTGATTTTACAATGAGGTTGAAATACATAAAGCTAATGTCAGTAAATCATGTTGGAAAGGATTTTTTGATACATATAAAAAAAAACTCTTAACATCCTGACAGCAATCAATAAACCAAAGGCTCTGACAAATACAATAAAAACCACAGTATTAGTAACAGGGATGCATTCATTTATTGCCCCAACACCTGTATCGGTCAATATGCAGGTGGTTGACAGCCGTTGGCTGATCAGCAAATATGATGACATTCACTGATGTGGCCAGGTCAACGAAGGAGGGGACCGGACACAAAAATATATTTTTTTTTTCAAACGAGCACAGCATTAATTCTCTAATTTTGAAAGATTTGCTTATAACAGTCAAATAAGAAAAAAGTAAAACAAATTCCTTCCAGTCTTTCCTGGATATCTTCTGACTGCCTCAGTACAAAACCAGCTAAACAAACCAAAACACAGGCAAAACAAACAACAGCAGTGGCCTATTCCTATGTAAAAAGGAAATAAAATACATTAATTAACATTAATACATTTTTGAGCCACTCTCATTTTATCAAACACATTTGACAGTACACATCAGTTAACTCTGTAAACTTCATGAATTAAATTAATAAACACCATGAATTAACTTTAATGTACACATTTATATATCTCATTGCAAAATATGTTTTTACCGTGACCTTTAGTCAACTTACAGTACATTCAGAAAACAAAATCATGTGCTCACTTACTCTAGCTTATAGCTTGAGAGCCTCACCCCGCACCTGGATGCAGCTCACACGCACACACGGCTCTCTGTTTCCCCTCTACATAGGTAACAACACACAGCTTCATAAATAACACTTTAACACTGAAAATGTAACTGTAACTAAGATTTCAGTACACTATATGCCACTTACGCTGACCCGTGGTCGTCTAGGTGGCTCCCGACACACTGGAGACAACAAACAAACCCTCGACCGACGAGAAATAAACATGAAGTCTTCAGTCACATATGTCCGACAGACGGCTCAGTTACCGGTCCGCTCTAACCCTTTTACTCGGTTACGTACTTCCGCTGTGATACACGGTTCCAACGGTTCAACTCTTCACACTCTCTCACAGACAAGAAATACACATCGCCGCCATTGTTTGCGTTAGGAAGACGACGGTTCGCGGGTGTTATCACATCTCATGTGATTTCCTGATTCTCGCGAGATTCTCTACCTGGCTGGCCTTAAAGTGACAGTACACATTTTATTAGGGCACAGCTAACACAAAAAACACAGTAACCCCGGTTCACTTGGCTACATTCTCCCCTGCTACAAGTCAACGTCCTCGGTGACTTCTGTATCCCTAGCCCCTTTAAGTTGTGATGAATAAAAGACCATGCCAGCTAACACCTGAGACAGTAAATCTGGACTAAAGGACACTGCGCTCCTCTGCAGGTGTAGAGGGAGGTTCTGACAGTGGATGAGAACAGGGCAATGGTTCCGTCTCCAAGCTCTCCTCCGGTATGTCACTCATCTCCTTCCCACGTCCATCCTCACTCTTTTCCATACTCTCAGTCTCTTCATGGTATTCTGTCTCAACAATCACTGGATTCACATTCTCAAACTCCTGAGTTGTAACTGGCTCAGCTGCTGGATACGTCACTCTCTCTTCCAAAATGAACTCTGGCTCCATCAACTCCATTTCCAAAACCTGCCTTGGGGCAGGTTCATTCACAGGACCCACACATGGTAAGATCTATGCACCCTTTTTACCGGCCCACCCTCTAGGGGCTCCACTGTGTACGTGGTCCCTTGAATCTCAACAACCTTGTACACCGTGGCTGACCAATTGTCTTGGATCTTGTTCCTTCCTGGTGGACGATGGCGGAGATAAACCAGTTGTCCCACCTCAACATCTGGACAGTACACGCACTCTTGCTGCTGAGCTAGTCTCTCTTCAGCCTTTCGTTCAGCACATTCTCTCGCTCTGGCATGTGCATCTTGAAGACGCTCCTGGTGTACAGCCAACCAGTCTGGTTTATCACTGTTCTCCTGTTCATGGCCCAGCAGTACATCAATAGGAAGATGGGGATGAACCCCAAACAGCAAATAATAGGGTGAATACCCCGTGGTCGAGTGTGGTGTGACATTGTACGCATACACTAGCTCTGACAGGTGTTCGGGCCAACGCCGCTTCTTCTCAGGGGGAGGTGTACGCAAAAGATCATGCAGAGTGCGATTGAACCTTTCACACTGGGGGTTCCCTTGAGGGTGATGTGGTGTTGTTCGGGTTTTCTTCACTCCATACAATCTACATAACTCTGCAATCACAGCACTTTCAAAATTCCTGCCTTGATCAGAGTGCAGGCGTTCTGGTACTCCATACTTTAGAAACCACTCTTTCAGGATGACTTTAGCAGTGGTATCTGCCTTCTGATCATGTGTGGCAAAGGCCTGACTGAACTTGGTAAACACATCTGTCATCACAAGTACATTTTCACGACCATCTGTGGCACGTTCCAGTGTTTTGTAATCCATAGCAACCACCTCAAGTGGGCGAGTGGCCAAGAATGGAGTCTGTGGTGCCTGAATCTTTGGCTGTGGCATTTTTGTTAACACACACCTCTGACATCTCTTCACCCACTGTTCAACATCCCCATACATACCCACCCAAAAACATCTTTGTCTCAACAGGCCCAACGTCCTTTCGATTCCTTGATGTCCCATTTGCTCGTGAACACTTTTGAGAACCTGTTCCTTGAGACAGTCCGGCAGCAGTAGCTGATGACAGGTTCCAGTATGAGCATCTTCAATCACTCTGTACAAAAGTCCATCTTTCACTTGTAGTCGCGACCTCTGTTTCAGCAAGGAGCAGACTGGCTTTGTCAGAGTTTTCGTTTCTTGGTAAGTTGGTGTCCTTTGTTTATCCCAGAACCCTCTCAAAACTCTGAGCGCTGGGTCGGACTCTTGGAAGTTCTGGAGCTCTGCTTTAGAATATCCAGGGAGTGTGGGAGTGTTGTCCTGGGCTGCACTGTTAGTCCCTGTCTCACTGACCTCAGACGCACTCAACTGTCTGAGCCTACAACACTCAACACCTGCTGTCGCTAGATCTAAGTCTAGGGCTGCACCTGGCCTGAGAGTATTACATATGGCTATACACCCATCATATTCTGCATCCTCACTATCGGGTTCTGGCTCATCATTTGCTGGTCGCTGAGAAAGGGCATCAGCAGCAGTATTACACCGCCCTGGGCGATACTTTACATCAAAATCAAACACGGGCAACTGAGAAACCCAACGCTGCTGAATGGCTCCTAAACTGGCTGTTGAGAGGTGGCACAGGGGGTTGTTATCGGTGATGATAGTGAACTTTGACCCCAAAAGATAACTCCTAATTTCTCAGTGACTGCCCACTTTAGGGCTAGGAGCTCAAGGTTCATGCTGCTATAATTTTGATCATTCTTTTCTGCCCCTCTGAGCCTCCTACTGGCATAGGCCATAACTGTCTTCCTCCCCCCTTGTTCCTGATACAGAACCGCCCCTAAACCCAGGCTGCTAGCATCTGTCTCTAGTATAAAAGGAAGAGTGAAATCTGCATAGCCTAGTGTGGGAGCACTGGTTAGCTTTTCTTTCAAAAGCTCAAAAGCTCTTAGACACTCTGGTGTCCAAGACGACCTGAACAGCTGATTAGCCCTGACCTGGCTACTCTCCTTGACACATGCAATTACAACATCATGGAGGAGCCCTGCAATCTGTGAAAACCCCTCTATGAACCTCCTATAGTAACTGCAAAACCCCAAAAATGACCTACGCTCTTTTACAGTGCTAGGGATGGGCCATGAATTCACTGCACTTATCTTTTTCTGGATCTGTGTCTATACCTTGGGCGGAGACCTGGTGGCCAAGGAACCGAACCTTAGGTTGGAGAAAATGGCACTTTTCCACTTTAACTTTCAGACCTGTCTCTTTCAACCTCTTCAGAACGGTCTCAAGTCTCACCAAGTGGTCCTGGAAGGTTGGAGAAAACACAAGCAAATCATCTAAATAAATCAACACAATCTGAAAGGCTAAATCACTCATCGTGGCCTGCATCGAACGTTGAAACGTCGCAGGGGCGTTACATAGCCCGAAGGGCATCCGTAGGTACTCGTACAGTCCAAATGGTGTTGTGAACGCTGTCTTGTCTCCATCTTTCTCATTCATCACGACCTGGTGGTATCCGCTTGCGAGATCGATGGTCGAGAAGAAAGCAGCACCACTCAGGGCATCCAGACTCTCGTCGATGCGCGGAAGTGGAAATGCATCACGCCGTGTTTTTGAATTCAGCCTCCGGTAATCTATGCATAGCCTCAAACTTCCATCAGGCTTGCGCACGAGAACGATTGGTGAAGCATACAAGCTTGAACTCTCCTGAATCACTCCCTTCCTCAACAGGTCAGAAATGTGCTCTTTAACTTCTTTGTACTGATTAGGTGGTATACGGCGGTACGGTTGAGAGACTGGTGTTTCATCCAGCAGCGGGATTTCATGTTTCACTCGATCAGTGTATCCCAGATCTTCATCATTAGCTGCGAACACATCTGCATACTTCATCAAAACTGCAATTAGCTCTTCCTGTTGCTCTGGTGTACCTCCTAAGTGTAAGTGGCCAAGTAAAGTCTGTGCGTGACTGTTAGATCCCTGATCATCTTTCCGGTTAACTACCACTTCCTCATGATTAGCGGAGGTACGCTGAAACTTTACCTCTTAGGGGTCACCCTCAACACACTGACACTGGCTAAGAATACCAAGCCTAGTCTTTGGGGAGAGCCAGACATCTTCTTGTGAAAAGTTGATTACTTGAACTGGAAAAATGTGATTGTTGGATGATATCACTGTAGGAACAACTATCAACCCACCCGGTTCAAACAACATGACGCGCCTTTTCCCTGAAGGCTCCCCTAAGGCATATGAATAGATCACTGGGTTCCCACACCTGTCCCCTCATGCACAACTTGACTTCTTCTAAGGCCGGACCCCTTAACAGTGAAAGGACAAAGTCTGCTTGATCCTGATTGCGTAGACCCCTCGCTCTCATTGCCCTCTCTACCTCCTCTATGAACTCATCTACAGTGTAGACATCTTTCCCTGGTTCACCACTAAATGGTACCATGTGTTTTTCCCTTGGAATGTAAACAATAGATCTTGTTTGAACATCACCCAAATTAGCAATACTGGACATAACTTCATCATGTTTCTTACTCAGTTCCAGGACCTGTGACTGCAGCTGTTCCAAAGGGTTACCTACATCCCCCTGCAGAGAAGCAGTGGCGCTGTCCATCTCCTCGTTGCTGGATTCTGGTCCAGAAGCAGCCGCTCCCTTGTCTTCTTCTGACATTTTGAAAAGTCTCTTATAGTGTCTTTATTGCAGGGAAATAATACAGTCAGTAGCAAGTTCAATGTCTCTCAGACAAACAGTCTCAGAGACGTGGACACCAGACGAGCAGCTCCTCCAGCGATCCACGTCAGCGATGCAGACACCTCTCTAGTCTTGTATTACCAGCCTCGCACAGCCACTTCAGGAACACCACACGCTGGTCCAGTCTTCACCACTACTGTTTGTTTGCTCGATGTAATTTCTCTATCTGACTAAGATCTCAAAATTAAACAGGGTATCCCACTTCTGACACCAATTAGTGTGGCCAGGTCAATGAAGGAGGGGACCGGACACAAAAATATATTTTTTTTTGTAGGATCTTTAATACCCCGACTGCCCTCAAACAAGCACAGCATTAATTCTCTAATTTTGAGAGATTTGCTTATAACAGTCAAATAAAAAAAAAGTAAAACAAATTCCTTCCAGTCTTTCCTGGATATCTTCTGACTGTCTCAGTACAAAACCAGCTAAACAAACCAAAACACAGGCAAAACAAACAACAGCAGTTGCCTATTCCTATGTAAACAGGAAATAAAATACATTAATTAACATTAATACATTTTTAAGCCACTCTCATTTTATCAAACACATTTGACAGTACACATCAGTTAACTCTGTAAACTTCATGAATTAAATTAATAAACACCATTAATGTACACATTTATATATCTCATTGCAAAATATGTTTTTACCGTGACCTTTAGTCAACTTACAGTACATTCAGAAAACAAAATCATGTGCTCACTTACTCTAGCTTATAGCTTGAGAGCCTCAACCCGCACCTGGATGCAGCTCACACGCACACACAGCTCTCTGTCTCCCCTCTACATAGGTAACAACACACAGCTTCGTAAATAACACTTTAACACTGAAAATGTAACTGTAACTAAGATTTCAGTACACTATATGCCACTTACGCTGACCCGTGGTCGTCTAGGTGGCTCCCGACCCACTGGAGACAACAAACAAACCCTCGACCGACGAGAAATAAACATGAAGTCTTCAGTCACATATGTCCGACAGACGGCTCAGTTACCGGTCCGCTCTAACCCTTTTACTCGGTCACGTACTTCCGCTGTGATACACGGTTCCAACGGTTCAACTCTTCACACTCTCTCACAGACAAGAAATACACATCTCCGCCATTGTTTGCGTTAGGAAGACGACGGTTCGCGGGTGTTATCACGTCTTATGTGATTTCCTGATTCTCGCGAGATTCTCTACCTGGCTGGCCTTAAAGTGACAGTACACATTTTATTAGGGCACAGCTAACACAAAAAAACACAGTAACCCCGGTTCACTTAGCTACACTGATGTCATTGGCCCATGTCAATCTGTTGTTTCTCAAGCATTTTGCACTGGGTACACGCACGGTTCAGCCATCCTCCCCGCAAACAGCAGCCATTACTTTCTCCACAACCCTATCATCATGCTGTGTGCACACGCTGTGCATACATCAGGTCTGTTTTCAAACAAAAGTCAAAGAAACTGACGGCGGTGTGGGAGTTTTATCGGCTACTGTCTTGGAGAAGGATCAGTGAATTGCAGTCTGCAAGATATATCGGTGGCCTGTTCTAGTGTGATCGCCTTGGTGAGGGAACTGAGACATCTTTTCAGTAGATGCTGACACAGACCACAGTGTAAAAACAACAAAGACCATGTTATCAGAGGCTGTAGATAAACACTTTGCTGTAATGGAGTCCAATCCCATATTCTGCATCGCAACCTCACTGAACCTTAATATATAAGGACTACTTCAATGTGGATATTAATCAAAATGAAGAGTAGCACTTTACGCTCAACAGATGGACAGGCCTGCTGCCGGAGCTGAAATGAAAATAGGACACAAGCTAGAGAGAGAGCTGATCACTCACAGAGAAAGAGGGAATGAATGGACGGGGCATGGTCCACTCTGCATGACATGTTTGAGGAGATTCTGGAGCAAAATGCACTAGGAAAGCCAAGTAGGAGGGCATTATAGCAATTTAACGGTTTCGTCTATATTTTATTGATTTTCTAATTGCACAGATTTTCTAATTGCTTTCACATGTATTTATGTTACAGAACATCGTTTTTGGTGGGCTAAGTACAGAAACATTTCTTATTGAGTTTAATAGCAGGATAAAACAAGTTTGTTTCTTTTTTTTCCAAAAGAGAGTCTTTTACATGGGAAAGAAGGCCATTTCAGGGGTTGCTTTTAACATCGTATTGGCCCATATTTCCATATCGGCGCATCCCTAATGAGTGCCAGTTGCCGACCTCTAATAAGCCCATCCATTGTCTCATTAAGTCTGTTTGAAAAGATTGGATAGGCAACCTCTATGACTACTAAAGTCAAATATTCACTCTCTTTCAGCTGTTGGCTGGAGAGCAAAACAATGATAGCTGCTTTAACATTGTGGTAATTTTTAACATTTGAATAATATTTCTGATGATATGATATGTTTCACCAGAATTGCTGACCGCAAATAGTTTGTGCTTGATTTGTTATTATTTAATTTGAATGTGTTTAGGTTGTTATTTTACTTTTGATGGTAAAATAATAATACTAACAATAATAATGATAATAATAATGATAACAATATTGTATCTGTCTCACATTAGTTTAAACATGAAAAGACACGTAATTCTTCTCCAGTCACTCAATCAATGAGATTTGTTTTAGTGTTAGTGTCTCTTTAAGACAAGGGTTGCTACCATACCTTCAGTTGTAGAGGAGCTCTGCAACACATTACTTGGATACACATTGCTTTACACCAAAGGAGGCTTGAAACAACAGTCTTGTCCGATCAGAAGAGTGGTGAATGTTCCATTCCAAATGTCAATATTTGGGTTCTAAGCATGAAAATTATCATATTCAAACTGTGTGAAGATGAATGAATGAACATTAATCCACAAACAGACAAATAGTTAAGTTATACGAGTTATAAGAGCATGCACTGCAGTGAAGATGACTCAGCCACTATTGCTGATGCCATGGAAACAGTGCCTCTTTGCAATCAGTCTCTTAGTAACTGTCCGGTTGCTGAGGAAGGAACCTGAGTTTAGGGATGTGTGTGTGTGCATGTGTGTGTTGTTGTTTTTTTTTTTTTTATATAAAGGGGCAAAAATCCTGGAGCTCAATTACGGTGTGAGGTCCAACAGCTTTTTTCCACTTAACACAAATCGTGACTTGTGTGTCTTGATAAAGTGTTTCATTTAAAAATAAAGAGGTTAAATTCAACCTTTTTCTCACCTAGACTTTTCAGCCATATTGCTTGGGCCTGACACAGGCTCATTGGGCGCCTTTGGACAGGTGGCAAGAGTGCAAGAGGGTCTACTTACGCCATGCTGCATTAGCTCACAAAGCTGGTAGGTAGTAAGAAACACTGGTTTGACTGGCCAGAGAAAGTTTTCTCAAGCGCTTTTAGCTATCCTACTGTCTGTGCTCAGTATGGATTCCACTGTGTGTGGTAGCTCAAGAAGCCGCAAACAATATGCCGGTATGGGGAATTACAGATGCCGTTGCCAGGAAAGACAAAAGGATTTTTACCACAGGCACTTTCACTGGTTTTTATAACAGTACAAAGAGGAAGCAGAACAGGTGAAACAGCAATCCAGGGAGGCTCCCGGTCAACAGATGCCCAAACTATTGTTTAACAGTAAGTGGATTCAGAGCTGTAAATGGAAAACTCAGAGGCCGTCCAAATGAACACGCTCTTTTGCAAAAACGCACATGTATTGCATTGTTTTGCTCCCATTCTTGTGTAGATGGTGAATCCGCATACTTTCCAAAACGATGACGCCATCGCCCCACCCCTCGACCTCTTGCCTTCGACCTCTGAAACCCGAGACGTCTCATAACAACAACAACAACAACAGCAATGGCGGACTACATGCTTGTGTTCGTGCCGCAGAAGATATTGAGCCTTTCTTGCTACTTACTCGCCTTGTAGTTGAGTGTGAGTCGCAGCAGCAGTTCGACATCATTGACAGTCCACACGAACGATTCTGGTTTCCTTCTACTAGCCATTGTCATCTTCTTCTTGGTGTTTTTGGATTCACCATCTACTGTCTGTTTGTATACAGAGCGCAAGCCTAATGCGCATGCTCCGTCTGTTCTTCTTCGTTTTTGGTGAATTTCAAGGGCCCCCAAATATTCCTGAAACAATGTCAAGAAAGACGGAGTAAAAAAAGATTGTTTTGGTACGTGTGGACAAGGCCTCATACACACATATTTGCTTTCAAAATGCCAACACAGATTGTTCTCACACACTGTGTCCAGACTTGGGTGGAGATCAAACAATCACTGATTACAAGCCAGCACAGCTGTTTTATCGGTAAACCATTGAAATTAGGGATGGGCAGATTGATCATTATACCAGAGTGATTACACTATTATCATATATTCAGACAGTTGAAATCAATCTTAATTGTTTTACTGGAGCTCAAAAATATGTACTTATATTTAGATATACAGTCTACCTCAAACCTGAAGTATGAATATGGCAGAGTATCATAACCCTTTTGTGTATATGTTGAAGGAACATTAGTATTCCTATTAAGGCTACATGCAGATAGGTTACAGATTTAATTATGTTAAATATTACTTAATTGGCTAAAATCTTGGTCCTGTGTTTTATTATGATCATACTCATGATCAACTAATTAAAGGTAAAAGTACAAAATCATTCAATGATCAGGAATTTTCAAGTAAAAAGTATCAGTATCGGTATCGGTATCAGCAATACTGGCTCTGTAATTACTTGGTATTGGATCAATACCAAAATTTGCAGCATCGCCCACCCCTAATTTAAATATCATTGCACACTCACAACCATATGTGGATCTTTCCCCATACATATGAAATATGTAATGGAGTTGAGAGCTAGTCTCGAGACAACAGAGAACATGAATGGCGTAAATCAAAGACAGGAAATTCTCTACCTTGCATGGCGTGAGTGTATAAAATTAGAAGCATGCTCTTAATGCTGTAAAAACAACATATTTTTCTGACCAAATATGCAACTGTGAGGGACCGAGTCAGTCGGCAATGAGGACAACAGGTAGTAACTTCAAAAAAAGGGGTTTTTATTTACCCAAAGCATAAGGTAACAAAATTTCTCCAATGAAAATAATTAAGGACTGGCCCCATAAAAGAGGTGAAATTAACAGAACTGTGCAAAAGTCAAATGAACAAACTAACAGAAGACAAACCAGACTTAAACAGACCTGCCTAATGAACACAAGAGGGGAACTTAAGCTGGGTGATCAGCCCATATTAACACAAGAGGGGTTAATTTAAACACTGAACACAAAAGACAAAAGCTAACTTACAAACAAAGCAGATCAGGAAAATTAACTCATTAGAATAAACAATCTATACCTAACCAAACTAAATGACATTACTAATTGTCTAAGGAAATGAATAAACATAACTAAAGCATTAAATCTCCCCCCCATGGTGCACCGGCCTTTGGGTTGGCCCAATTAGCAATGTCTGCTATAAAATGGCCGAGCTGGTGGGGGCGGATCCTTTTGCCTGGAGGATCCCAGCAGCATCACCAACAGCACCAGTAACTCAAACAAAACAAAAAAAATTAGAAAACAATACTGAAACAAAGACTGTACAAAAGCTAATTAAAGCCCCTGTACGGAGTTTTTAACTGGATATGCAAAAGTCTCTGGTTTCTGCTGATGTTTCTGTGTTACCTACAACAGCAAATGAGCCCATCAGTGTGAAGATACGCTTTTTCTAAGTAGTCTAATTCTATACCTCTGAAAGGCCTTGGTCGGGTCGGACCACTGACCAAACGATTTACGGCAGTCAGACCGGAACTGACGACACTCAGCATATCTGTTTTGTTGCTATGCTAGCCAGTGCTATCCGAGCTAAAACTTTTGTCATGGCTGATAATGAGACAATGAAAAGAAAAATAATTCGAACCGAAGACCAACGAAAGGCCGAGAGGGAATCCGATCAAGCTAGGGCTAAACACGGATAAACATTGGCGATTCCTTCGAGAGATGGAGAGAGTTGCAGGGCTTGAAGGGATTCAAGTCGGATCCAGAATTTGCCCGATTCCTCCTAGACAGGTATGTAAATTTTATTTCATTTATGAAATGTATTGCGGGACGTAGTTTACAGCAATACATGAATTTATACGGTTACAACAAAGCTGGCTAATGTTACCACTAGATTAGCTCTCGATACTACACTCGTAAAAAACGACAACAAACGTCTTAGATCACGCATCCATTTCAGCTGTGTGTATCAGCCCAGCCGACCTGCAACGATGCATCGGTAATATCCTCTGTCATAAATGATTCAGTTTCTTACTTAGAACAAAACATCCATCACAATCACTGTGACTTTGCTGTAACGCTAGCTCTGTAGCACCGTGGGTAATATTTATAGCTGGGAAATTGCAGTGCAACAGCAGCATTACACACAGTGACAATAGTGCAGTCTTTGCATGTTTAGCCTATGTCACAGACATCACGGTAATACAGTTAGCTTACAACATAAGATATTATGTTGGCAATGCTACTACAGTTTTTTCCAATGCTGGGTTATTGCACTGACAATAAAATATTACTAAGGTAAGTTGACAACTAAACTAAACAGTTCTACTACCGAGTTATCTAAACTGTTGGTTGTAGGCTTACTGAACTTAGATGTATGTCTGTGTAAATTCTCATTTGTCCAGGTCAAGGCATGATTCAATTACTTAGAGAGAACTTAGATACAAGTTTTAACATTACTTTGTTTCACCGGCGGCATATTATATTACATAGAAATACAAATAGACACATTACCTCATCCATATGCACGCTGTAGATAGCTGCTAAAAAAAAAAAAAGTTTTCAAAGCAAGTCCCGTCTTCTTCCCGACGTTTCCAAAACAAATCTACACGCGCTGGCCAGACAAACGTCTTCACGACAGTGGGCGCTAGGGCTCGTGGGAAATGCGGTCTTCATTCCGTCAAAACACCACCGCTTACATTCACCGGGGCCGCCAAAATCAACACTAAATGAAAAGTCTGTACAGGGGCTTTAATGTGCGTGCTCAAATAGAAAACTAATGTACTGTCAAATAATAAAGTGTGTTGTATGAAACCAAAACCCTGTGTGATTTATTTCAATACTTAATGTTAAACTAATATAAACCAACTGAATTGAATATATAATGTGCATAAACAAAATACAGCTATTCTAAGTTATAGAAACAAATAATGTGATAGTGTGGGTGCAGGGGGTTACCACTGTGTCATGGCTGTGTGGCCACAGCTGTGGCCATCACAGCAACAATAAACTCAGTCTGAGATCTATCTCCGACAATGTTGCTTAACTTAAACGGAAGCAAAATCTTACCTTGATCCAGTGTCTGTAAATAACTAGACAAGTTCCAACCTTCCCTTCTTTTCTTAAAAAATTTAGAAAGAGTTGTTTATGAGCAACTTTAATCCTACCTAATTAATTATAATCTTTTTCAGCCTTTACAGTCAAATTTCAGACCCTTTCATTCCACCGAACATTCCACGGCACTTACTAACTTACTTGATCTCAGTGTAGCTTTACCAATGATGACCACCTTTTTTTCGGCATCTATGGCCTGGCTCTCGCTTCCCTAATGTCTTACCTGTGGGAAAGAACACAATGTGTTTCCTGTAATAATAACACATCAATATCAACAGATGTGAAGTAAGAGGTTCCCCAGGGCTCTGTTCTTGGCCCTTTGCATTTCTACTGCTACGCTAATGATACTCTGTTGTTTGTTCCTGCTTTTCTGCAGTAAATTTTCTGCTCCTAAATTTCAGATACAATTGAAATGTTGGTCAAAAAAAAGAAAAAAAAAGAAAAAAGTGAAAAAGACACCAGTTTGATCAAGTGACAGAAACCCTTGAAAACTGTGTTATTTCTCCTATTTTCTGAAATTTCTGCCAATAGGCAGGCAGAAATGTAACTGGGACATGATCTGTTTTGCCAAAGGATGGATGAAGGAGTGCCTTATATCCATCCCGGGGGGAGTTTAAAAATAGTCCAACTGCTGCACAGAGGAGTGCTGGTGTTTTGGTGATATTTCAGCTGGACTTTCTTCAGGTTGGCATCATAAAAATCTCTGGAAAGGGCCTGATTAATGTCTCTGTGTGTTGGAATGTACACTGCAGTCTGATCAGGTATAAAAACTGCCTTGGCAAATAACATAGTCAGCATCTGGACTTCCGGTTGACGATGTAAGAGAGCAGATGTGGGCTTCGGGTCTCCCGATCACATTTGCTTAATTTTCTACTTAGACATCGGACTTTCTTTTATCAAACTGTCACAGCGCGTTACAAAGTCATTTTGACACCTTTGACACCAAAGTGAGCTACTATAAACATAAGAAAAGTGGTGCACAAATTCCAGTTGTAATACGAGCCAGCACTAGCACAGCTAGCAAACTCTCGGCCATGGCAGCTAATGCAGCACCCGATAACAAGAATACCGAAGGTGCTAACGCTAATGCCGATATTGGCCTGCCTGTCCAGGAGATGCTACTGACACAATCTCCATGTCGCAGCTGGTGGCCGAGTTGGCGAAGCAGAGAGCTGGCTCTGACCACAGCCAAAGCCACAATTCAATCTCTCCAAACACAGAATCAAAAACTGATCCAACTTGAGGATAGTGAACATGTGCTGTGTATATGTTGAAGGAACATTAAGTGTAGTTATTAGTATAACAGTGCTGCTGTAACAAAATCATTTCCCAGTCTGGGATCAATAAAGTGATTCTATTTTATTTTATTCTATTCTAACATCCTGGAGGGCAGTGAGAATGGTAAAGACCCATTCAAATTTATTTCTGAGCTGGCGGAGTGTATGGGTCCTAACCCTAACCCGATCCACCTGAACTGGAGAGGTCCAAAACCAAAAGAGGGGTAACCAGCAAGACCATTCGTTGTGTGCTTTCTTCGCTTTCAGCAGAGGGAGGCTGCCCTAACGGTGGTCCAGGAACCATGTGGTGAATTATCAGGGGACAACTTTGAGGTTTTACCCCAACCTGAGCCCTGCACTGGCGAGAAAACGAGCAGCCTACAATGATGTGAAACTGGCACTCTTCCAGAAGGGAGTTCGGTTCCGTATGATGTACCCGGCTGGCCTGGTAGTAACTTTTGAGGCGCAGACGTTCACCTTTGAGTCACCTGAAGACGCCCAGGAATTTTTCAAACGTCAGGTAATTAAGGAGTGATACAAACGTCTGTGACTGTTGGTGCTCATTATCGAGAAGAATGGCCTCTACATCAGGCACTGGACTTAACTAGCTGGACTTTACACAAACAATACTTACACTCACTCTCATCTGTGGACTCAGGTATCCTTTTCCATCCAATTTACCTTTTTTTGTCTGTTTCTTTTATTGCTGTTTCTGGTTATTTTAGGCACAAGTGTTGAAATAATCTATGTGGCATGTAAATGTCATTACTTAAGAATTCCCCCTTAAGTTAGCAATTTAATACCTGATGCTAGGTTAAAGCCCATCTACATTTGTTTATTCTCCTGCTTTCTTTTTTTTTCTTTATCATGACAACTTCATTAGCTATACGTTTAAATAGTGCTGTTATTACTTTTTCACAAAATGATTGGGAGTACCTCGAGCGAAAATTATGGGCTGAAATATGTGCCACTAGAAACTGAATTTGAATCATCAATATTTGAATTTGAATTGCTAAACTTGAATAATTGCATGTTAGGGTTGTACCGGGATAGGCTGTGTGCATCCCTGGATTTCAAAACCATGTCAACAGTTTTATTAGCTTGTTCTCATCATTTTACTATATGTCTAAGTGGAGGCACGTTCTCTACTCTTCTGAGTGAATGCTGGGCTGTGGTGCGGCGGATCATGTATTCCCACAAACATTACTGATAGATCTAGTAGACCAGGGATGGGCAACTGGCGGCCCTCGCTCAATGCGGCCCGCGAGTCAATTTCCAAAATCAATAAATTGTTGGTTTCACGTTGTGAATTTATTTGACCACTAGATCCCAATTGTAATGATACTGTCCACCGTTAGAGGGCACTCACTCAAAATGCAACAGGCTCGTTGCCAAGCAACTGAGGTCTTGCCCGCCAAACCTCAACCAAGACGACACTGGACAAAGAGCTGGACCAAGAAACTCGCGTCTTCCAGGCAAGTTGGGAGACGAACTATCTTTTTACCGAATTCAAAGGCAAACCTATGTGCTTAGTGTGCCTGGAAACCAAATCAGCAATGAAGAATTTCAACTTGAGTCAGCACTACAACAGAGGAAAAATACACCGACAGCAGAGCTTTTTTACAAAAGCTATGACCACACAGGAGTCCTCTCTTAAGGCACCTTACGCTGTTTCCCTTGAGCTAGCTAAAGCAAAGAAGCCCCTGTCAGATGGGGAAACAGTAAAGCGATGTGCAGTAGAGATGGCTAAAGCTTTCGGAGATGACAACATGGCTAGCAACTTTGAGACAGTCTCTCTGTCCCGTCGCACCATGAGGCGAAGGATTTTCGATATTCATAATCATGTTGAAGGAAAGCTAAATCAAATCATGCATCACTGCAAATACTTCTCCTTGGCGTTGGATGAGAGTACGGATGTGACGGATATCAGCCAGCTTCTCATTTTCACCAGAGCCATTGACAGTTCATTTGAAGTGCACGAGGAGTTGTTAAAACTGGTGTCTTTGCATGACACTAACAAAGGAAAGGACATTTTCAACGCCGTTAACAGTGTCATAAGTGAGCATGGCGGCTTTGACTTCTGCGGTTGTTACCAACGGCGCGCCATCAATGCAGGGAAGACGCACCGGACTTGCCGGACTCCTCAGACAGAGCGGTGTTGACTGTCCGATACTTCACTGCATCATACATCAGGTGGGTAATGTTAAAGCTAGCTAACTGTTAATATATCAGAAACATTTATTGATCCCCATAGGAAAATTGCTGTGTTACAACTTGTGGAGGTGAGCGTGGTTGACCCACAGCTGCGGGAGAGACAGTGGTGGAGAGGGCTCCAGGTTACTAACACTGGACCGGACCTGAGGCACCCTTCTGGGTGAGGTCAGTCATGGGTCTGGTCAGATCAGCAAAGTGGGGAATGAACCGCTGGTAGTAGCCGGCCAGCCCCAAGAACCGCCTCACCCCGAAGGGTGCCTCAGATCTGGTGATTAGTAACCTGGTGCTGCTCTCCTGAGCCCTGTCCACCTCTCTCTCTCCCGCAGCCGCGCCTCGACCACGCTCACCTCCTGTACTGTTCAACACGCAGTATGAAAAAGGCAGTAAAGGTTAACAAGGTAAAAACTACTATAAAATAGGAATAATAATCAACACACAGTGAGTAAATAGAAAAATGCAAATGTGAAAAAAATAATGTGTTAAGTACAATTGCAGTCTGATGATCAGTAAGTGCTGTAAGTGCAGTAAGTAAATTGAAAGCAAAGTAGATTAACAGTAAATAATGTGCAGCGGTAAACTGAATGATAAGTGTATGTGTGGGTCAACAGTAAGTTATCAGCAGTTAAACAGCAGACTACTAATGGAGATGTGGCGGTGAGATGTGGCGGTAAATTGTGGAACTAGTAAAAATGAAAAAAGTTAGTGGTGAATGTCGGTTTTGAGAATTTGAGAATTTTTATCATAGGCTAAAATCCTATTTTATTTTGTTTTTACAGAAAGCTCTGTGTGCCAAGGCAATGAACTTTAGCCATGTCATGGATTTGGTTACCAAGGTTACCAATCTGATTCGAGGAGGAAACAGGTCTCTGAATCATAGAAAGTTTGTAGCCTTTTTGGATGAAGTGAGTGCCGCCTATGGAGACTTACAGATGCGCTGCGCACTGAAATCCCAGTGTTCTTGGAGGAAAACATTCGATGTGATGCAAGTACTTACTGCAGCAAACTCAGGGATACAGATTTTTTCTGTGATATGGCATTCCTTGCAGACATTACTTCACATCTCTATCACCTGAATGTGCAGTTGCAGGGAAGAGACCAAACAGTGTCAGATCTCTATGCGCGCATGAATGCATTTCAGCACAAACTAGCCTTGTTCAAAGCAGGCTTTTCCGCCGACCATCCAAATTTGGCACACTTTCCAGTCTGTGAAGAAATGTGCAAAGATGTCCCTGAATGCGAGAAAACACTTCTCAAGTACAGAGCTGACATAGAAAAACTGCAGCAGTAGTTCCAGGACCGCTTTCAGGATTTCTACGCCATGCAGCCACGGATTGCATTGTTTGCTGACCCCCTCTCTGCTGCTGTCATTGAGCAACCCCCAGAGTTGCAGCTTGAACTGTGTGAACTGCAGTCAGACCCCTTCTTCCAAGCAAGGCACAATGAGAGGGGAATTTCATTTTGGAAACTTTTACCTGAGTCCCGCTTTCCACTCCTCAGGGATTTTGCCCTCTCAATGGCCAGCATGTTTGGGAGCACTTACATCTGTGAGAGCAGCTTCTCAACAATGAAGCACATAAAATCCAAAGAGAGAAACAGGCTGACAGATGAAATTCTGTTCCAGCTCATGCAGATTGGATGCACAAACATTGACATTGACATTCAGTCTATTGTACGCCAGCAGGAGAGGCCACAAGTATCTCATTAACTTTACAATGATCCACCTGTTGGTCAGGGTTAGTGGCTTTTGAGATAAAAGCATGCTTATTTGTATGGTGTGATATTTGTGCCACATTTGTGAAGGAGCAATGGGAGATTTTGAGCACAGAAAGCACAGAAATTATATTTTGAAAAGAAGTTATCACAGAGAAAAACTTAATTTAATTTGAGCAAACAAAAATACATTCTGTGCTCAGTAAATGCATTCACATCTTAGCTTTTATCCATTTTAACATGCAATAATAACCTCTGCGATCTCACAAACTTATACTCACTTACAAATGTTCCACAGAGTCACCCAATGGGAGACTTGGAGATCAGAAGCTTAATTCAGCTTGGCTATATGTTAACACTGTGCCAACTTGAGTGAGTGTAAGTTTGTGAGAGTGCAGAGGTTATTATTGCACATTAAAATGGATAATAGCAAGCTGAAATATATCTTTCTGTGCTCAAAATCTCCCATTACTCCATAAACGAATGTGGCGCAAATATCATGCCATATATTTGAGACATGTCATGAATGGGAGAGCAGAGTACAAATGCACTACAAACATTATTATTGTTGCACTTTGTTCTTGTTGATGCACTTTGTTCTTGTTGCACTTTGTTCTTGTTGATGCACTTTGTTCTTGTTGCACTTTGTTCTTGTTGATGCACTTAGTGTCTGTTAACTCTTATTAAATGATGATTTTTGAGAGGTCATTGCACTGAAATAACTGTATATTACAAATTTGCATGTTTTGTTTCTGTGTTAAGTTCATTCAATAAATGCATTATTAAATGCATTTGAAAATGAAAAATAGAAATGTTTGTAAAATAAACTTGATTATCAGTCAATATTTTGTTTTCATTAATTTTAGTAGCTATAATTGGCTAATTGAATGATGGGGTTATAGTACCTTATTGGTGGAAGTGCACGATTACAATCTGGCCCTCAGGTAGTGAGAGCAAAATTTCGTGGCCCTCTCTGTCATCAAAGTTGCCCATCCCTGTAGTAGACCATGAACAGGACACAGGGAAGTAATCAGAGTACAGGAGGGACAAATGTAAGATTTATTTCATGGAATGTCAAGGGTTTGAATGGCCCTTTAAAGCTTGCTAGAATATTTGCACATCTTAAACTTTTAAAATGTGAAGTTGCTTTTCTGCAAAAAAACACATTTAATGGTTAAAGACCACATCAGATAAAAAAAAACGTTGGTTGGCCAAATTTTTCATTCAAGTTTCAATTCCAGGTCACGTGGCGCAGCAATCATAATTAATAAAAAAACACTCTTCAATGCCACAAACATTATATCTGACCCACATGGCCGTTTTATTATCGTTTCAGGGTCCCTCTATCACAAACCTGTCCTACTGGTTAACATATATGCACCCAACTGGGACGATGAGAAGTAATCTCATCCATACCTGACTTAAACTCACTCTTCCTAATTTTTGGAGGAGACCTAAACTGTACAATGAACCCTTCCTTGGACCGTTCCAGCCCAAAGTCTAAAATCCCCTCCAAAATGGCTAAAACATTGTCATCGTTTATGAACCAAACTGGATGTTTTGACCCCTGGTGCTTTCACTTCCCTCATAGTAACCTCTTTTTTTTCACACGTTCACCATTCATAGCAAATCGATTATTTTTTCATAGACAGTGTATTACTCCCCTTTGTAAAAAACAGAATACTCCACTATAATTGAATCTGACCATCCAACCCCAGTAATATTAGATCTTTCCTTTCCACTTAACTCCTCTGACTGGGCCCCATGGAGATTGGATACTGCACTACTGACAGACGAAGGATTCTGCCAAATGATTTTGACAGCCATTGATAATTTCCTAGTAACCAGCAACAAGGATAATCTCTACCCCTCCCTGCTCTGGCAGACTCTTAAAGTGGTAATAAGGGGGGATATTATCTCTTACACATCTAGGGTGACAAAAGCTAGGAAGCAAGAACAAGAACAACTTCTTAGTTCAATATTTGACATAGACCGTCAATACTCTGCCTCTCCCACTCCGGAACTGTATAAAAATAAGCTGGATCTTCAAACCAAATATGACTTATTATCATCCGAAAAGACGAGGCTTTGTCTATTAACATGGTGAAAAGGCTGGTAGACTGCTAGCGCATCAATTAAAATGTAAGTTTTCCAATCATCAGATTACACACAAGAAAACGAGGAGCTTACTACAGACCCCCTCGAAATCAACAATACCTTCAAGGCATTTTATTTAAAACTCTATACCGCGGAAGCACCCAGTGATGATGCCGATATGCAAAGAATTTTCACAAATTTAAACGCCCCTGTTATCTCCCTGGATGCAGAGAAGGCAGGGGTGGTTCTGGGGGGGGGGGGGCAACAGGGGCCAGTGCCCCCGTAACTCTGAGTCTGGACCCCCCTGTTGCCCCCCCGACAGGGAGTCTGCATCAATAATCCAATGACAGATTTCTTTCACTGATTTTGTACTTAAGGGAAAGGTGGAAATAAAGTGTCTCAGCAGTTTACTACCCGATCAATATTGTTGAAATTGTAAACATTGTTTGAAGTCCCATTTATCCTGTGCCTGAATGAGGGATTTGTCTTTTTTTCCGGGTTGTATGTGCCCCCTAACGAAAAAGCCGGCCCCAACCTGGCCCCCCTATTAAAACTGGTCTAGAACCGCCACTGAGAGAAGGTTTTTGACAGAGTGGAGTGGGCTTTTATTGCCTGGATTAAACTTCTATATGCCTCACCAAAGGCATCAGTGGTCACGAACAGGAAGCGATCTGAATTTTTTTCACTATCAAGAGGGACACTCGCCATTGAGCCTCTATCTATCATGCTAAAATCATCCCCGGGAATAATTGGCATTTCAAGATGGGAGCGGGAACACAAGGTGGCTCTATATGCCGATGACTTACTGCGGTGTGGGTGTGTTTCCCACATAGTACAGGTGTTGCATAGATTTGGTATCTTTTCTGGATATAAGACTAATCTTACGAAAAGCGAGTGCTTCCCAGTGAACAACCTAGCTCCTGCAATTCCATGATTGGACCTGCTATTCCATCTGTCTAAATCTGGCTTTAAATATTTTGGAATCAATATCACATGGACTTTCCCTAAGCTATACAAAGATAACTTTACACCCCTCATTGATAAACTAAGAAACAATTTTCAGAATTGGAGGTCCATTAATCTTTCCCTGGCTGGAAAGTTCAGCTGTATTAAAATGAAGTGTTACCCCGATTCCTCTATCTTTTTCAATGTCTCCTTAAATTTCTCCCAAAATCCTTTTTTCAGTCCATTGATAAAATTATATCATCATTCATTTGGGGTGGTAAAGCCCCTAGAATACAGAAAAGGCTTCTGCAGCGACATTGATCCCAGGGTGGACTGGGTTTACAAAATCTGCTTCACTGGGCGGCTAATATTTAGAAAATCATGTACTGGCTTCATGCTCCAAAGCTGTCATGGTGCGAAATAGAAAATGAGTCATGCATTTTGACGTCTCTCCCCGCCTTGGTTACTTCGAGTCTCCCTCTGTCTACTCCACCCTATACCTCTTATCCTGTTGTTATCAATACTTTACGAATTTGGTCACAATTTCGAACCACTTAAGTTGAATAGATTTCTCACATCTGGCTCCTATCTGTGATAATCATCTTTTTGTCCTGCGTAGATTAGACAACACCTTTGACCTGTGGAAAAGGCTTGGCCTCTCCAAATTTAAAGATCTCTACCGTTAAGGTGTATTCTCTACCTTTAGTCAACTCTCTCAATAATTCAACCTTCCTGGCTCAAGTCTTTTTCCGATATTTCCAGATCCAACTTTTATGCAAAATGACATTGTGGTAACATGGTTTATCTTGACTGTTCATGCTGTGGAAAGGGCAAAAATGAATAACAAGATAAATCAAGGAATACCCATAGTTAAGGAGTTGCTGGAGACACATGGACACACAGGTGCCATCCAGCATCATTTTGGCTTTAGAAAAAAAGCAGCTTGTTTAGGTGCACAGTGCTGGAAAATTTCTGCATGTATTCATACACATGAATATGTCATAGAATAACAAAAGCTGTACATGTGTGCATACACAGAGTCAGACTGGATACAAGACAATCTATTTTAAAACAATGTTTTGAATATTGAACTTGATGACACATTTTTTCCATTATTGTGAAGAATTTCCACCCCCTTTTCTGAAATGTATGGTTGTGAAATATGTTGTGTCAATTTGAACTTTACTGCTTTTAAGTCACACACAACAGCAGCAGTGACTTTAAGATGGTTTATTCTCACAACAGGACCAACTATCTGCGACTCCAATCAAATTCAACTCTGAATGCAAAAATGACTCAAGTCTAAGCATTAAAAACAAATGTCAAATAGCAGCAGCTGTATAGTAGAAGAACATAAAAGACTGTATCATATTTGTACAGTAAAATGGCAGACAATTGATAACAAGCCTCCTTCTCATGCACGCTCCTTCTTCTTGTCTCTATTGCTCCCACTCCCTCTAACCCTCCCCCTTAGCAGGCTCCATTCATGCTTTTTTTCTGGGTGTAATGCTAATAAGCAAAGCTTCAGGCAGCGATGCAGCAGCTACCCACCCACCCACAGCAGGATTCTCCTCCAGACAGAGCTCTGTGTGTTTGGAGGCATTGACGTCATGGCTGACGCACAGAGGCCTGGAGTAGCCAGTTCCATCAAAGGCCTGTATGCTTAGGCTTGAGCATCAGTGTTTTTAGCCAACAGAGGAAAAGAGACAAGAAGGGGGGGGGGGGATATGCTGTCACTGTTGTTCATGAGTAAGTGCTCAAATGTAAAAAATAACTGACATTACCATTTAACATAGACAGCACTGCAAGGATTGTAGACAGGGCATCCTACTAAAGCTAAGTTACAGCCCTTATTCCAGCCCCAGCCTTTTGATTATAAATCGAGGTAAAAGAAACACATCTGATCTTAATATTGAAAGTACTTTTGCAATCAGAATTAAAATCTGTTTTACTAGCCTATGTGTAAAGATACAAGGAATAACACTCTGGCTTTTCATTGCTCTTAATGTACTTACACAGCAATATACATACAGTAGAACAAGGACAACAAAAGCTGGACAAATAAAGGTCAAATAAATAAAGTGCTCAAATAACAGAATTCCAATTGATTGTTCAAGTTAAAAACATTTATGAACAAACCTTAAAAGCAACGTTATTTAGAAATTGGCTATTTGTGTGATTTGGGGGCCCATAGAGTTTCTGACTGCAACATCACTGTTGTATCACTCTAAAAAGTAATTCAGGGGACCTGTTGCCACCACTCAATAAAATGCATGGTTACAAAATAAAAACTCTAGTTCATTAATTTAGATAAAGCCTTTAAGTAGCAAGTATTATTTTAATAAGTTGTGTCAACATAACAATGTTGGTCATTACGTCAACTTAATGTGTTTCATTTCAACTCAAATTGAACTGAGAGAGAGAGAGAGAGAGAAAGAGAGAGAGAGAGCTGCCTCATCGTGAACTCCACCACGCACGTAGATGAGACGTGACAGTGGAGCGACCTTTGTGAGTTATAAATCCATTAACATAACTTCCTTGTGGGGGCTAACAAGTCACCTTCCACTTATTCAACGTGCTTAATTATGAATTATATTTCATAAGAGCGCCCATTTGTGCTTGTTAAGCTAACTACTCGTTAATAAGAGTCAAGAATAATCTGACAGCTGTCTGTGTCAGCTGTTTATCTTGCCACAAATCTTAAACTTCTTTCAGATATTGAGTTTACTGCGACTTTGCTGTTGTAAACATTTCTGTTCCTTCTTACAGTCACAGAGTTAGCAGTCACAGTAGTCATTTCTTGGTTTTGTCACATTTTTAGATGTGTAGCCTGTATTTCTAGTTTGCACTTGCCCTCCAATAAATAGCCTAATTTTTTAACTCTATTTTTTAATACGAGGCAAAAAGGGCAGGGGCTCAAGCACCCCTTGGGCCTTATGTGTGCACATGCCTGCTCATTAGTTCAGCAAAACAGTGGAAAACAGAGGATTCATTTGACAAATCTGCTCAGCTAGAGAGGGCTTTTCATTTGTGTGGGAGGAAAATCCGCTCACAGACACATTTTATAAAATATGTTGTCATTCACATAGATAGCCTCGTAGTTTCACTGTAGGCAAATTACTGTTTGATAAAAAATTAGCAGCCTTTGGATTGTGAATAGTTCTGTGAAAGGGATAAAAGTAGTAAAGGCAGAGTGTTATTTTTTGTTGTTCTTGCTTATTTTGGTTACTATTGTGATACATCTTAAAAGTTTGTATTTTTCCTGGTCTGAAATGGCTGCATAAAATACTGTTAATGTGATTCTGTCAGCATCACCCAGAGCAACATTTATCTACTTGACGCTAAGACTTTTCATCAACAGTTGATGACTGTACTGTGATTTGAAGGCAGATTAGTGTTTTGTTAAGTTTGCCCATATCTTAAAAAAATGTGCAAAAAAAAAAAAATGGGCTGGGAGTGCAAAAGGGTACAAAAGTCACTGTGTAAATTTGAAACCTCTACTAAAACAGTGTTGCTAATACATTACAGGTTACGCCATGGTCATGGTGGGCAACGTCTGCCATGTCTCTACCAAAATTGTGCTTGTTCCTTTAAAACATGGGGTAGCCTTAGATCACATCCAGCAAGAAATCACTCTCAGGAAACTCAGGAAAGAATCAGATCAGCAGAAAGTCTCTCTTTCACATGTCAGTGTTGCTTTGCCAGTGTAATCTCCACAGAAAAAGAGTTTTTCGAACACCTAGGTCAACATTTGAAAAGACATGAGACTGTCATCTGCGTTTTTAAGAACTGCAATTTCAGCACTAACATTTATGGAACATTTGCCTCCCACAGAAGCCGAAAGCATACTCCTCACTCACTGCAAGATTTTAAGGAAGACCTGATAAAGAGGTATGCAAGTTCTTCAAATACAGATGATTACAGGGATGTGGATGTCCAGGATGGTGAACTGTCAATTATTGATTGCATGTTTGCATGGAGGAAAGAACCAGGAACGAGGGGAAGGCATTTTTTCCTCCATGCCTTTCCCTCGTTTACTCACCTGTTGGTCCACCTCACCTGGTCCTCGTCTTGTCGTTAGTGTCTGTGTATTTAGTCTGTGTCTTCCCTGCACTCCTTGTCCGTTCATTGCCTCTGTTTGCGTCTATTCATGCCACTGTCTGCATTTGCCTCCGTCTCTTCTCATGTTCCTGCTTCTGTCTGCCTGATGTTCTCCCCGTGCCTCGTCGATTTTTGCATTTTGCATTTTGATTTGAACTTTGCCTTTTTGTTGAACTTTGTTTTAGCCTTAGCTGCTACCTTGTTTTTGCCATCGTCATTTTAGGTTTTCTCGTTCATCTGGTTTTTGTATTTCTCAGCTTTGATTTAATAAAGCTCGCCCTTTGTTTCCCCATATCCTTGTCCCTTGAGTAACTGCATTTGGGTCCAACTCCTATCTCCATACCCTTCTTAGTTTTCCCCTTTCAAGCGTGATAAAATAATGGTGACCTCACTCAAGAGGAAGCCACCACATGAGCAGGCTCCTGCTAAAAATGTTAAAAAGCCTAAAAAGGCTCAAGTTAATTATCTACCTCCTCATCAGGAGGAAGTTTGGAGAAGGAGAGAGTGGACCTCTCACATGAAGTGATGAAAAGGGTTAATTGCCAGGTGGTTGCTGGGAAAATAGCCGAGACGTTCTCTCTTCGCAGGCAAGGAATCATTTATGAGGTTCTTGCAATCAGGGACTTCATGGAGTGCTGGCCTGCATTATTCGGTGCAACACAGGTATGTATTTTTCTCGTATTTTTTAAACGTTAAGCAATGATATTGATTGTTTGGCAACCTTACCAGGTTACTTAAGGTTACTTACCAGGGCTTAACTGGTCAACCTTTTTGTGTGTGTGTGTGTGTACACACAAGAGTTTGAGGCAGCCCTTAAAAGGCAAGTGATGAAGATTGCCATCATCGGTGACCAGTCCACCCCAGGATCTGACCACAAGAGAGCAACCATTGTGGTCCAGGGAAACTAAATCCTGGAGGGAATGGATATCCCAAGGTGCTGTGCTTTGCTGATGGGCATAATATATGCCCTGAATCTGAGCTATCGCAAAGAACTTAAATGTACTTTTGAAGTGTTTCAGAAGCCGAATGCCAGTTCAAATGTACCGAATTCCAGTTCAAAAGTAATGGCTCTCAAGAACAGCATATTCTGTAGATTCCACTTGTTTTACAGCACTATTAGTGCTAGCTGACAAAACAGTTGATGTTCAAATAAATACATATTTTCAGGGGCGAAAATCACATTTCATAGTTGGGGGGGGGGGACAATAAACAGTAACATTTTAGAGAGTAATTCCAGGGGGGGACAAGAAATAAAAGTTGTAGCCTGTCTTTTATAGAGCATCTTTTACCGCAAATTGAGGCTTTAGTCTCTCTATCTCTCCAACAGGCAGGCAAGAAGACCTTTCTTAGCACAGGCTGAGTCCATCTGCACATATCTAGACAAAATGATTGAAATCAAATTAACATGTACACATGCAATGAATAAACTAATTGTCAGGCAAACATCTAAGTTTGTTTATCAGATTTCTCATAATCAGATAACTGCCTTTTTCCAGATGAAAGATATCAGATTATGCCATTTTCTCTCTCTCTCTCTCTCTCTCTCTCTCTCTCTCTCTCTCTCTCTCTCTCTCTCTCTCTCTCTCACACACTCACACACACACGCACACACACACACACACACACACACAGTGTTGCACTCTTGCACTGTCAGCATGTTCAAATCAAATGTTTTAAAAAATGTTATCAAAAGTGATGATAATTTCAATTGCATAATACTGTATTAGTCCTTACCCTACTGTATACAACAACACTAACTTCCACCACAGTCCATTAAATATCTTTACAAGAGGTAAAAGCTCCAAACAATCCCAAAACTAAAGGAAATACCTTAAAGAATAATCCAACATAAAACAATTTCTCAAAAATATATTGTGTTGTCAACAAACATCTGACAACTATGCCACAAAACTGTATGTATTCTAACTCTCTATCTGTAAAACAGTTTTATAGATAGAGAGTTAGTGCTCTTGTCCTGTCCTGTCCTCTCCCTCTCCTCTCTGTCTGTGACTATTACTATCTGTAGCTTTTAACTTAGCTTAACAGCACTCGTAATTGAGTAGGCTTTTGAACAATGCAGGATAAATGTTGCAGACAGCCTGGACCTGGCGCTTTTAGTAAATGGGATGTGTGTTGTTGAAACTTATGTAACTATGTCTGTGTGGTATTGAGAGTGAGGAGTTGTCGTCATGGTACAAAGCCCCTCCCTCGATCTCGCGGGATCTTCCCCCTCTCCGCCATGATGGCAGGATGCCGGCGGCAAAACATGATTGTTTACGTGTGTTCTTAACTCTGTAGTAGTGGAGGTTTTTACAATTCCGCACTGTTTTACCATGCCTGGAAGTCACTGCTGCGTTAAAAACTGATTCAGTACCTCACACGATTCATATGGAAAACATAGGAACAATGGGATACAGTTTAGGTTGCCGAAATGGACACAGCATAAGGAAAGCAAGTCTCTGACCTGACGAGTAGACGCCGGATTGCTTGGTTGGCTGCAATAAGAAGAAAGGACCTTACTTTCGATCGCACCCCCCAGTCGATGAGAGTGTGTTCTCTGCATTTTCACTTGGGTACATTCTCTAAAAAAATTTTTTTTGCCGGTACAACGCTGTTTTCACCACCTGGGGGCTTGTAGATGGCCAAGTCCTGCACCCAGCCGCAGCAGAAAGTCTCGTAACTTTCCAAAGACTTGTGGCTTTTAAACTCCTGCATTGTGTAGTAACTTACACCAAAAACAAGGTAACTGACGATGTCCATGTATGTGCATGGAGGTAAATGATCCAGGTCTCTGTGCCATTCCGCTGCAGGGAGCTCGTATGGGTCGATATTTTGGATGTCCGAGAGCTTCTCCAAATACCGCTGTTATGCGCTTGGTGTGAGCTTGTTCCTGTAAGGTCCCTTTTCTTTCGCCTTATCTTTTTGCATTGCTTTACTTTCTATCTTTTCTTTCTCATATTCGTAGATCCGTCTCTGTCCCGCCGAAATAATAAATGCGCAGAAATTAAAGAGCTCTGGACTGTTTAGTCGCGCCTCTGTGAAGTTCTGCAGGCGTTGCCCCTGACAACCGATAGCGTCTACTACCATCATGGCCGACCGGCTCAGACCCCGCCCAGATCAACCCAAATCAGCACGTGACTCCTCAATCTCAATAGACCTCTTACCCTGCGAAGCACGGTGTGAGTAGCAGGCTCCGTCCACACGCTGCTGCAGCTGCTAGCTCCGCCCGTTGGAAAGAGTGTGGGGTGGACTCAACCATTTTGTAAGAATGGGAGGGGGGGGGACTAAATCTTTAAAGATGTAAATAGCACATTATTGTGCGATTATAATGAGCACCGCTTACATTGTGCTTCCAATAAATGCTACTGCATTGTTCAAAAATTATTAATTGTGTCTCAAATTATTCAAGGGGGGGACAGCTTTACTGTAGGGGGGACATGACACTTGAACTTAATTTCATTAGAAGTTGTTCAAACTTAAAAAAGATTGATGCAAACTGTTGCGTTGATTTTTTTTGTTGAGCCAAGGCATTTGTTTTTAGAGTGTGCAAATCCCAGGTCTATGACATTTTGTCAGATGTAGGTGCTAACTACAAAAATAAAATAAAAAACTCATTACATCATAAAAATGTAATGTCTTGAAAACTTATATCTCGAAGTTAACATGTAACAGCGTGAGCCTACCCTCTCACTGAAGTAACATGGTGCAGATGAAAGAGATAGAGTGGCTGAGACACCGTTCACCCTGTAACAAGACACTGTTCCATCACAACAATTTTCAAACTGTTATTTTAGGGTTAAAAAAAGTTACATGATGTTGATCAGTCATAATGTTGATCATAATGTTGATCAGTCAATCTTGATTTGCAGCACTGCACCACAAAGAGGATAATGTTTTGTTTTTTTAAGTCAACAGATCAGAAATAAAACTTGTATTTTGAAACTTAACTATTAACATAACATTATAGCTTCAACAATAATATCAAATAATAACTGCCCTTTCTTATGATTCCTAGGTATTGAAGTGGTTAACAAATTTTAACCCCATGCCCTCCTCCAGCATTTTTGTACACTTTGAGTTGGTGATCATTTTGGCTGTGTTACATCTTGTGGCATGATTTTTGTATCTTTTTAGCAAAAGTTCTGAAACCCAATGTCTTTTATTCTAACATGGCTTTTGTACTCTACTGATGCATTTTGCACCCTCTCGATACCTCCGTTGCAAAAAAATGTGCACATACCAAAAACTGCTATTAGATCATCATACATCAATATTTTTTTCTGCTTTTTTTCATAAATCTCTCAAACAACTTAAAACTTGCTCAAAACTACCAAATATTCAACAATTTTCAACCCTTTAATTGCCAGTTCAATTATTTTAATTGTTAATTATTCATAAAAACACAAACAATTAATTATTTTCCATATAATGTTCTTGGACATGTCAAAGATTAGCAACATAATTGATTTGATTGCATTAGTCTTTTTTATGTAGTAACGGATACTCCCTGTGGAAACCTTCATGGACAAAAATGCCTAATTGACTTCCATTAAAACCAAATTTACTATGTAAAAGATGCTAACCAAAGTCTACTTTAAAGCCACAGACACACACTCACTACTCCACAAGGCAAGCTAGCACCCCAAACATAGACTTAAAGGTATAATTAAGTCTCAGCTCATCTGTTTCTATCGCATCTCCTCCACAATCCCAGATTTTCAAACCGCCACCAAGACACTCTTCTATAGTCTCCGTAACAGACGTTACCCCAAGAAGTTCCTCCGCATGATCAAGAACAGCACCTTGGCAAGCCTCGCTCCCATTCACTCCCCCGACAGCGACAAAACACCCCGGGTCCACCAAACTGGCGTAACACCACTCCCAACACCCAGCCACCTGAACCCTTACCCCTAACCTTACCCCCTACCCGAGCCAGGGTTTGCATCCTCACCCTGAAACCACCACCCAGACACTCTTCCATAGCCACCCCCCTGGAGGGTTGCCCAGCTAAAAGGTAGATGAGTCTGGACCTTCCGGGTTTCGAACCCCGCTCGGCTGCATGGCAGGCCTCCCCTTTACCAACCGTGCCAGATCAGCAGGCCTTTGCTCAAAGCACCGGATGCCAACTTTGAACCCCAACCCAAACCCTAACCCTAACCCAACCTGTGGGCTGATTCAGAGGCGTCCTTTTGGGAATTTGTGGCTGTTCTTAACTCCCATCATCCCCAAATAAAGTTGAAGTGTAATGTGCAGAAAGAGAAAGTTGAATTTTTGGACACTGAGGTATTCTTCACTCCGATTCTAGGCGGCGGGAGTAAAAATATTGCCACTAAGGTTTACTTTAAAGCTACTGATAGACATGCACTTTTACATAAAAGCAGCTATCATCCTCAACATACTTTCCGTGGTTTGATTAAATCTCAACTGATTCGCTTCCATAGAATCTGCACTTTTCCTGATGATGTGGAAGAGGCAACCAAAATCCTGTTTGCGGCTCTAACACAAAGGGGTTATTCCAAGCGTTTCCTTCGTGAAATTAAAGCCGACGTATATTCGATCTTTTTACATGAAAAAGAGTATAAGAGGGAGGGGGAGAGTCTCCCACTGATCCCAGTTGTGGAGACTTTCTCGCATCGTCTAGGACAGTGATTCTTAACCATAGGGCCGCGGCCCAAGCTTGGGCCGCAAGCGCCACCTAGAGGGCCGCCAAAAACTTTCAGTTTTGCACCTGTGGGTCGCGGGACTGCATAGGTTATCAACTGAAGACACCAGAGAAAAGCTGTTATCCATGAGACGCTCAGTTACAATGCAGCTTCCGACCACACTGTGGCGGTAATGCGTCAGTAAGTTGTTTAAGAAGCTCACAGAAGAACAGAAGACATTCAGCTCGCTGCTCACCTGTAGCCAGGGGCGTCGCACAGTGTGACTCGCACCCGTGGGAGGTGTCGGTGTTTCAACACCCACACTTTTCCCGGTGAGAGGGTTCAACACCCTCACTTTTTCTGCCGTTTATCCGCAGTTTTGCACAAACTCCTCACTACAGTCGCTCAGTTTCTCTGGCCGCTCTGTATCTGCGCTCGCTGCAGCTGCCTCCTCTCCCCCTCCCTCACCTGTTGCTGCTTCAAACAAACATGACACCGGCTTTGGGACTGACCGGCTGATGATTGGCTGTTCTGCCTTAAGTCCCGGCTTTCTTGCTGTGTTAGATTTATTGTTCAGCTGCGGGAACAAACGTAAAATACCAAATAATAGCCCGTTTATTTGTTTCAATCACTTAACAGACCAGGCGTTCATTTGGGACAGGCGTTTAATTCCCTCCTCACAAAACTCCGGGATGAAAATGTCACAAACTTGGCCAGCTTCTCTGTGAATTCTCTGGCATCCTTCTGGGCACAACACGTGAAAAAGGCGAAGAAGAAAAACGTGCAGTGTCAGTGGTCACGTCTTCTTCCTTGATGTTTTTTCAAAATAAATTAGGCTCTGCATTGGCGGTTATTTACCCAAATATACACCTCCACCCAGCGTTTAAAGGGGACCACATGAT
Source organism: Sparus aurata (assembly GCF_900880675.1). Taxonomy (NCBI): domain Eukaryota; kingdom Metazoa; phylum Chordata; class Actinopteri; order Spariformes; family Sparidae; genus Sparus; species Sparus aurata. The sequence goes on along the minus strand of NC_044210.1, from coordinate 278,397 downwards.
GTGTTTTCTAATGTTTTTATGTGTTTACAGCTGCTAATGAATGTAACGCTGTTACTGTGATGATACATGACAGTTAAATATTGAATATGTCTATAATAACCACATCCTGACATGTAACTGTGATTTTTGATGGGTACTAATAATAACAATCATGACAAAAAATTAACAAAGACTGCAGATCACGATAAGAAGCTGTAACTGGCAGTGAGCTGCTTTCTTTTCTGTTAGCAGTGAAGTGATGTACTCCATGACAGAACATTATCAAAAATGATAATGTATAAAATAATGTTAAACGGTGAAAAAAAAACGTACAGTTGCAGTAGGCTTCTATTATAAATATGCAGCATATATAGATTATTATTATTATTATTATGACTACTACTACTATTTTTCTGCATATTCTTGACTTTGAATGGGAGCTGCTGTAAATAATTTCTGTTTCTGATTCATATATTATGCAGTCAGTTGTCCATATTTTAAGTTAAATTAAATGAATCAAGACAGATGTCACATTTACATGTCAGGGTGTGGTTATTATAGACACAGATTCAATATTTAAGTCATTTATCATCACAGTAACAGTGTTATACCAGCCTTAAACTGGTAAACTGGTGAGTTAAACTGTGGTCACTGTATGTTACTGCGTTGACGATTCAGGACCCTTTTTAAAATTAAGAAACTGTTCTGTGAAACTTTCTTCTGCCCATGCCCACAATATGTTGATAGAAGTTCATTAAAAATCTTTGTGGTTATCACGTATAATCACGTAATTGTATTATTTATTCAACTTTATTAACGTATTACCATGTTAAACTGTAAGTGGATTTTACTTATTATTGAATACAAATCAAACCAAGAGTGAGATCAATTAAACCTATATGCAGTGTTGGGGAGACTTAAACTACATGTAGTTGAACTACACAGCTTAACTACAATTTGCTGTAACTTGCTGGTAGTTAAACTACATTCATATTTTGTGCTGCGTCAAGTAATTCAACTACTTTTTGGGTAATTTTTTGTAGTTTAACCACTCAATGTACTAACTACAATTTTGGCAAATAAGACGAGTTTTCATATATATATATATATATATATATATATATCTATATATATATATATATATATATATATATATATATATATATATATATATATATATATATATATATATAAATAAAAGATCTATATAATATACATTTTATTTTATTTTTCTTTGAAGAAGTTCAACACTGGTGTCCCAGCCAGTGCAGCATGTGAGCGGCTTTTTAGTGTTGGTAAAGATGTTTATAGTGCCAAATGGATCCGGCTGTCTGATAAAAACTTTGAGAGACTGCTCATGTGACATCTAGTTCTAGTGCCGAAGTGTTAGTGCCTCTGAAGTTCCTGTGATGTTGACCAAAAATGTCAGCTTTGTTCTTTAAAAAATAAAACTTGAGTTGAGAGGCATATTTGTATGTGAATTTTTTGTAGGCTATTATATTTTGTTTCATATACATCATATGTTGATTTATTTAACGCTGATTTAAATGAGTATAATGAGTATAAGTAGTTGCTAAAGCTACTTTTTTTAGCAGTAGTTTTACAAACCACATTTCTCCAGGAGTAGAAATGCGGTTTGTTAAAACTACAGCCAGGCTGAGCTACATGTAGTTTTACATGCTACGCTTGCAAACTAGCTTCCCCACTGCATATACAGTGATAATATTTAATGGGCCCCGGGCCACTCTGCACTGAAAAAATTGGGCCTAAAGGTCGAAAAGGTTAAGAACCCCTGGTCTAGGAGGATTTAACACCCAACTCAGAGCTAACTTTACAAAGGCACAGAAATCTTGTTTACCTTTAAATAATTTCAGAATGATTACAGCTTACAGGAAAAATAAGAACTTGAAGGATATGTTGGTACATACATTGTTAGATAAGAAGAAGATGAGAGAGGATCTGTGGCTTTTGAGTCGCACTCCTTTTCTTTTGGGTGCAGGTTCAGGGGCGGGTCACCCAATTAAACAGATCCTGATGGCGCAGACAAGTAATGTTATCTATGCAATACAATGCCAACACTGCAAATTATTGTATATAGGTGAAACAGGCAGAAGTTTAAAGATACGTATTTACGAACATCTGAATCAGATTCGTAATGATAGTGTGGAGACAACATTGTATGCCCATTTTACATCCCATGGTATTCAAATTTCAAGTATATTGGCCTGGAGAGTAATCCCTTATGGAGCACGAATCAGCGCAAACGACAGGAGCATATTCTAATTGAAAAATTATCTACAATAACACCAGGAGGCCTAAATGAAAAACCCTAGACGATTTAAGAACGATATGATGACTATAGAGCACATATATGTGCATATATATGTATATGTATATAAACTAAGAGAGTGGTTTTAAGAAAGAGGAGTTTTTGACAGATTTTTTCCCTATCAATCCCGTTATAATGTATATAGTATTAGGTGTTCCATTAACTATACACCTAAAATAATAAATAAATATTTATTTGTTTGTCTTTTTATTCACTTATATATTTGGACTTCTTTGTTTAGAGGAATCTTATAGTTATATATATTATATATTGGAGATATTATTTGCTTTATATTGTGTTTTGGATTGTGATATATCTTTTTTGCATGACAATTTTTCCTTTAATACTTTAGGATTCCTTGAAATATGATTTCCGGTATGAAATTGATTAACTTATTTTTGATTGGCACTTATCTATAACTGAATTGTAATATAGGGATTTTTTTACTTTTAGATCTGTCATCTTCAATTCGACCCACTTTTCGTCTCATAGTACAACTTAAGAGACAGAGTTTGTGTATTGTGTTCTCCTTTTTTGATGGGAACTGGAGATGTGGCTATGAATTGAATTCTGTAACCTTATAGGATTGTTTTTTCCTCTTTTGCCTTTTCTTTTTCTTTGTTTATATACGTTCTAGTATTTCCTAGAAGTATTATTATTCCATTATTTATATGTATTGCATGTTTTTGAAACTCATTATGAGTTACTTTTATCTCCCCTGTTTTTTCTTGATTCTGAGCACTTAATCCTTAGTTTATGTCTCCCCCATTTTTTTGCACGATCTTAGATGTTTGTTGTACAGTCGTGATTTGTGTGTTTACTGATTTAAAGCTATTTGAGGCCCTCCAGAACTGTTTCCCGTCTCAACTGAAGTACATCTGCACTTAATCTACGATCAATTATTACCTACGGTTACCTGCTCCTCCTCCTACTGGGATGTTTTCTTTAGGTCTCAAATCTCCTACAGAATGTTTGCTGGCCAGTCTAATTCTTAACTTAACCATCATTTGGCTTCATGCCTAATCATAAACTTGGTGGACTTATATGATGACCTTCTAGCTTGTCATCTAAGTTCTAAACTTAACCATTACTTGTCTCTATGCCTAATCTTAAACTTGTTAAGCCTATATGATGATCCTTTAGACTGTTATTTCAGCCTTAACTTAACCAATACTTGTCCTTATACTTGTGGCTCTATTATTTGATGATCCTCTAGCCTGATAACTAGATTCTTAACTTAACCAACACTTGTCTCCATGCCTAACCTTAAAACTTGGTGTTGATATGTGGTGGCCCGCCCCTGAGGCCTAAGTTTAACCTCTGTTGACCTTTATGCTTAATCTTAAAACCCTATCCTTAAAGACCTTCACCTTAGTTGTGATATTACTTAAACTTTATGCTTAACATCATAGGATGTTAAGCATAGCCGGGGGCGGCTGTAGCTCAGTGGGTAGAGCTGGTTGACTGGTGATCAGAAGATCACTGGTTCAAATCCCGGCTCCCCAGGACGGGACTGAGCTACATGTCGAAGTATCCTTGAGCAAGATACTGAACCCCAAAGTTGCTCCTGATGTGCAGTTGGCATCTTGTGTGAAGGCAGCCACTGCCATCAGTAAGGGTCCTGCAATGAGCTGGCGACTCATTCAGGGTGAACCCTGGCCTACGCCCATAGAATGAAACTGGATTTGGCCCCAGTAAGCCCCGCAACCCCTAAGGGGGGAAAAGCAGCAACATCCCGCAACCCTCACGGATAAGCGGAAAAGAAAAAAGAAAACGGAATCATAGGATGTGGTTTTTAATTTCAAACTATATAATTAGAACTTAACATCTTGATTAGTAATTCTTAACTTTAAACTTCTTTGAAATTTCTCTTTAATTGTTTTCTTGAATATATTTTGAGAACTTTTTTTCTTTATATCTTATATTTAATATTTTGTGCCTACGAGTCCCTGGAGTGTTCCACAATGATTTCAGGTCTTTAATAAGAGAGAAGTAAAATTAGACCTGTGCCCGTGCTGTATTGAACCTCTTTGAGCTTCCGTACATTTATTTCCCCATCACCTAACCCAACCCTAACCCTTCACCCATGGCCTTCTGTTCAGCCACTGCCCCTCACCCTCACCTACTGGTCTCTCCCTGAACTAACTTTGTGTCTTATATGGTGACTTCAAGGTGATGCTTTCTCATGTATTCTGTATCTCATGCCTTTGTGCTCATGCTTTTCTCTTTATTGCCTTCTACTGAGATCTCCAGCACAGTACTGCTCTGCACTGCTTCCCTCCACGCCAGCTCTATTCAACCCTCCTTCCCTGCCTGCCTGCTTGCCTGCCTGCCTGCCTGCCTGCCTACCTGCAACCCCCGTCATCTCGTCCACATCACCGTCCAGCACCGTTTGTAAATTAAATCTTCACTGCACTACTTCCTGTCTCCGTTGTCTGCATTTGGTTCCTAAAATATAACCTAACCATAACATCCCTCTAGCCCTTGGACCTGGTGAAATATTAACCTAGACTGTCACATTATATGGCCAACTATAAATATGCAATCTGCCTGTTCCCAGCATTAGCATGATATTTTGCAATGGCTAGCTTGTTACCTGTGACGATATATCCTAAGTTAAACATCTCTTTCACGTTAGTAAGTGACTAGTCTTGGTGCGTTTTGAGAGGCCTGATGAAATTTGACATTGTTGAAACGGCATTGTTTATCCTGGTGTCTCACACCTGTCATGTCTGAAGCCTTTTGAGGTTGTGTTGCAGGTCAAGTCTGAAGTCACTGTTTGTCTCAGACTCGAGTCCCCACCTCTGTTTGATGCAGATCCAATACAAATCCAGATCTAGAGGATAAATATGTTAATATGTTTTATTTGATATTGGATCAGGTCCAGGCATGTGCACCCATAAGGCCCAAGGGGTGCTTGAGCCCCTGCCCATTTTGCCTCGTATTATAAAGTGCCCTTTTTGTGTGTTTTTTAATGAATAAATAAATTCCTGTTGTGCATAGTGATGTGAAAAAAACGGCGGTATAAAAACGCCACGGTTATCTACTGTACGAATTTCGTACGTAATAGGGTGCTCCCTCACTGTCCTCCAGGATATAATTAGGTCATGGTGCCCTCTGTAAAATTAAAAAACATAAGCAAGGGGTGGATCTTGGTGTGGTATAAAGGAGATCTTTGCCATCAGATCTCACCAGTAAAACAGGGTAAATCACACATTTGGTTAAGATTAGATCAAACCCTAGGCATAACTGATAGGGATCTCTGTGCGATTTATATACCCCCAGTAGATTCTCCTTATTTTGAAGAAGACATCTTTGACAATCTCCATTCAGAAATTGCCTACTTCCAGGCCCAGGAAAACGTACTTCTAACTGGAGATCTGAATGGACAAACAGGAAGTGAAACTGATGTCGTGGACCAACAGGGCAACAACTAAGTATTTGGTCAGGCCCCCCTGTTTACCACACCAACCATCACCCGTCGGAACAACCTTACCTCTGAAATAAATCAAAGTGGCAGGGAGATAGTGCATCTATGTCGGGCCTTAGGCCTGTACATAGTTAATGTTAGGTTCAGAGGGGACTCTTTAGGGAGATTCACATACTCTTCAGCTCTTGGGTCTAGTGTAGTAGACTATGCAATCACTGACATGGACCCTCCACTATCAGTGCATTCACTGTCAGACAGCAATCCCCCCTTTCAGACCACAACCAAATAAATATCTAATTGAAACTCTCAGATCAAATGAGTGACACCAAAAGGGAACCCAGCAAGCTGTTTAAATTAAATCCTACTTACAGATGGGCCCCATACAGTGAAGACAAATTCATCATGGCCTTGAACTCACCTGATCTGATGAATGACATATCAATATATGACCAAAAACAATACATCTTCTACCAGAGATGGTGTAAACAAGGCCACTGATGATATTAATATGATATTTCATAAGGCAGCTATAAAAGCTGACCTCATAAAACAAAAACGGAAGCCTGTTGAAAAGCAAAACACTGAGAAATGGTTCGATCAAGAATGCAAGACCATCAGAAAAGACCTGAGATAAATAGCAAATGAAAAACATTGCCAACCAAACAACCCAGCCCTACGCACTAGATACAATGAAATTTTAAAGTAATATAAATGTACAATTAGGAACAGAAAACTAAATTAAAGCTGCAAGCAGCGTTGAACAGGCCCTCGCAGTCCACGCGCATCGGAGCGTGCTGCTGTCGATGCATGCTGCCGTCGGGGCATGCTCAAGCAACACCTTCCGCTGAGGAAGTCATTGCTTTATAATTCGGTGGACTGCTATTGCCGGTATGAAATGATGTACGATGAAGTCAGAAAAACTGTGTGACCTGCTGCATGATTCCCCAGACAAAGACTGAGTCGATGGTCCGCCTCTGGAGCTGGCTGAAGAGAATGTGCACACGAGGCATGATGCAATGAAATAGATTCAGGAAGAAGCTGAACAAACCTTCCAGCTTCTCGCACAGTGGTAGGCACAAACTCCCCTAATGGTTTCAAAACACTGGATGATGTCACCTTTGTGCTTAAACAGTGTTCACTGCACAGATATACAGAAAAGTTGGATAGGGCTGAAAGAGTTTAAAAAGTTTAACATTTACATAGCTGAACATGAAGCGGAATGTTTGAAGGAGTTGAAAAGGCAGAAAGATGAATATCTGAAAAGGCCAAAAAGCTGTAGAGTAAGAGGGATGAAAGAGCTTAAAAAGGTGAAAAAAGACTGAAAAGGTGGAAAGTTTAAGGCAGAAAGAGCTTAAAATGGCTGCATCGTCTATGTAAAATAAAAGATGTGGGATCCAAATCCAGCTGAAGAGAATTCTTTCTCCAGATTTTCCAGCTGCTCCCCACTCTAAAGATGATGTCACACACTGTAGCACGCACTACACACGCATTCTTCAGATACACACTCTGGAGAAGTAACAGAGACAAAGATGAAGAGGTCACCATAGGAATGAATGGGAAAACGCCTCCCAAACCCCTGCATATTTTGAAAAAACTGTAATGTAATGACCAAAATATTTATAAGTTGAGTGAGAGGAGACATGGCTGAACTCAGTCATGTCAAATCAATTGTATTTATATAGCCCAAAATCACAATCACATTGCCTCAGTGGGCTTTACAATCTGTACAGTGAACAACATCCTCTGTCCTTAGACCCTTGATTTGAGTGAGGAAAAACTTCACATGTTGATGGAAAAAAAACCTTTTAACAGGGTAAAAAAAAAACAATGGAAGAAACCTCAGGAAGAGCCACAGAGGAGGGATCCCTCTTCCAGGATGGACAGACATGCAATAGATGTTGCGTGTACAGAAAAGAGCAACAATTCACAGTTTACAAGTTACATCAACAGAAAATCTGATACAATTTGATTTGATTTGAACTCGGTCATGTCGTTTTTATTTCTGGAAAGTGAGAAATGAGGGCAGAAATGCAAGAGACAAATCAGGTACCGTCTGCTCTCCTTCAGAAATTTAGGCTCAAAATTAACATTGCTGCTTATAGGGCAGCTGCTTCGGTTGTTGTTGCTCCAGGGCTTTCCCATCCAAAACTGTAAGCCATACATCTTAAATGAGACCATCAGCTGAAAACCAACAAGATTTCCACCATTTCTTTGTATACATTGTCTATGTTGAGTATAAGGTTTGGGATCTAAATCAAGCTGAAGAGAATTTTTTCTCCAGTTCTTCCAGCTGCTCTCCATTCTTGCAATGATGTCACACACTGTAGCTCACGCAATACACACCCATTATAAAATGAGAAAATGGCCTAAAAATCCTTGAAACTAAAACTGTGATGATTTGAAAACCATAAAAGATTTTTAAAAACTGAATACATGCCCAACAGTTCAAAGTCTTCTGACTCTTTAAAAGTTAGAATGGTGTCTCTAGCTCAAAGCATGAGAGACAAGGAGAGGTTGAAAGTCGATGAATTTTGAAGAGGATTTGAAGATTTCCCTATTTACTTTCCATTCAAAATAATTGCACTGTCACCAGAGCGCCTATCTATTGGCCGATTTGCACCAAATTTTACACAGACCATCATTAGGCGATACCACACAATCATGAACATTTATGTGATAATCGGACAGTATTTTGTAAAGATATGCAAGATTGACTGTTTTCAGCACAATATGCAGGAATTTGTCATTTTATATTTCAGGCGTTTTATGGACTATCAAAATTCTCTTGATAACTTTTTGTCAGGAGGGTCCACAGATGCTTCACGCAAAGTTTGGTGCAAATCACTGAAATTGCCTAGGAGGAGGAGTAGGTTTTTCATTTGTCGCGATTTTGCAAATGGAAAGTTATCGCGAAAGTGGGCGTGGGCTACACCAAACAATTCAGCTGAATTCAGGGAACACACGAAACGAAAACGAAAGTATTTTTTGGAAAAGAGTTTGAAAAAGTAGGTTTTCGACATTTTGCGACGTAGCGGAAAAAAACGGAGGCGGAAATGGGCGTGGCCTATACCACGAGATTCAGCACAATTCACTGAATGCGTGGATATAAGGTTTTTTAATGTGCGATAAAGTATATTGGAGTTATTAGCCAAAACGCGCTTTCCTTAATAACAGCGCCACCTAGTGGTGGAAATTCAGGACGACAATAGATTATAACATTTTTCGCCAGGTCTAATTTATATTCCAAGTTTGGTGAGTTTTGGGGTATGTTCAGGCAGTGAAAAATCCAATCATTTTGTGAGAAGAAAAATGATAATAAAAATCATTTCAATTACAATAGGGTCCTTGCAGGTTCCCTGCTCGGGCCCTAATTATACCCACATGAAACTTGAAGATATTGAGAATGCCATTAATCAAAATTCTGGGATATGTGGAACAAGTTCAACACAAAGCAACAGACACTACCCATCCAAAATGCTGACATCTGGAGAGCACATTTTGAAAATCTGTACAAAGACATGCCGATAAAGCAAATCAATTCAGATCAATATATTATACAAGAAAAACTCCAAACATTAGAAAAAACAATTAGACAACCAAAACTCCCTTGATTTACCAATTACTTGGGAAGAACTGACCACACAGACAAAATCTCTCCAGTCGAGGAAAGCTTGTGGTCCAGACAGCATTAAAAATGAAATGCTCAAATGCAGTACCCCAGACATGCAGGGTGCAGTGTTGAAGTTGTTCAACACTGTACTACAGTCAAGATGTTTTCCTGACATCTGGTGCAAAGGGCTCATTTCCCCCATTCATAAGTGGGGACAAATCAGACCCTAATAATTACCATGGCATCTGTGTCAGCAGCTGTCTGGGTAAATTATTCTGTAGTATTCTCAATAAAAGAATACTAGATTTCCTTGAGGAACACTCCATCCTGAGTAAAAGTCAAATTGGCTTCCTCCCAAAAAACCGCACCACTGACCATATACCCTTCACACCTTAATTAACAAACATGTACACCAAACAAAAAATGGTAAAATATTCACTTGTTCATTGATTTCAAAAAGCTTTCAACTCTATTTAGCATGAAGGGCTCTACTACAGGCTCCTACACTGTGATAAAGGGGGCAAAATGTATGATCTGGTCAAATCAATGTATTCGGAAAATATGTGTGCTGTTAAAATTGGAGACAAACAAACTGACTTCTTCACCCAGAGAATAGGTGTACGCCAGGGCTGCAGTTTAAGTCTGACTCTATTTAATGTTTATATAAATGAACTTGCTGTCGAGTTGGATCAGTGTGCTGCTCCTGGCCTCTTCCTCGTCGATAGAGAGGTGAAGTCTCTGTTTTATGCTGATGACCTTGTTCTACTGTCTCCTACTGAACAAGGACTACAGCAACAGCTAGACATAGTAGAAAAGTACTGTCAGAACTGGGCCCTGGCAGTAAATATGAAGAAAACTAATGTCATGATCTTCCAAAAACACCTCAGATGTCTGGAGAACAAACACCAGTTTATCATAAATAAGCATGTCATTGAAAACAGCATGAGTTATACATACCTTGATATAACCATCACAGCATCAGGGAGTTTCAACATGGCAGTGAATGCACTAAAAGAAAAAGCTCGAAGAGCCTTACATGCAATTAAGAGAACATTTTATAATTTCCAAATTCCAGTCAAAATCTGGCTTAAAATATTTGATAGTGTCATCCAGCCCATTGCGTTGTACGGTAGTAAAGTCTGGGGTCCACTCAGTCATCAGAGCTATACCTGCCGGGACAAACATCCAACAGAATCCTTACATGCAGAATTCTACAGATACATTTCACGTACACAGAAACACACCAACAAATGCATGTAGAGCAGAATTAGGCAGATACCCACTGATAATCAACATTCAAAAGAGAGCACTCAACTTTTTCCACCACCTGAAATCCAGCCACCCTAGCCAAAGCCCTCCAAACTCAAGAACTGAGCCCAGAAAAGAGTCCCCTATGTCAGTTGGTACTGAGGCTATCTGCCCCCTCTCAGACACAGTCTGACCAGCCTCACAACAACGCTGCTCTCCAAACACCAATCAGAGTCAAGCAAATTATAACACAATGTAAAGAAACCTATCTGGAATATTGGAAAGAAGAAACCAAAAGCCAAAGTATATTAGAATGTTATCTGACCCTAAACTGAGATTATGACCTAGCAGAATATCTCTCTACTGTCAGAGATAGAAAGCAGAGACAGATCCTGACCAGGTACAGGCTCATTGACCACAAACTGACAATCCAAACAGGAAGACACAAAAAATCATGGCAACCAAAAGAAAACAGAACATGTGGTCACTGTTCGACAGGTGAGATCGAGACGGAGATGCACTTTCTCCTACAATGTGAAAAATTCAATGAAACAAGGAACATTTATTTTGAAAGATTCTGGTATATAATACCAAATTTGAAAGAGCTGAATAACCAATCAAAACTAAATATACTCCTGGGAGAAGGAGACAGGGCAAATCTTGCTGCTCAGTATGTATCAACATGCCACAACCTGAGGGACAGTGAGTGACCGACACACACACACACACACACACACACACACACACACACACACACACAGCATATACTGTATATATAATTAATGTAAATCAATCTTAATGTTGTGTTAGTGTTTGTGTTATTGTTTAAGTTATTATTAATGGATGCTTTGGCAATATTGTTATTTTTTCAAACTTTCATGCCAATAAAGCCCCTTTGAATTGAATTGAGAGAGAGAAGGAGAGAGAGAGAGAGAAGGAGAGAGAGAGGGAGAGAGCTGCCTCATCGTGAACTCCACCATGCACGTAGATGAGACGTGACAGTGGAGCGACTTGAACCTTGTTGGGCAGCAAGATTTGCCCTGTCTCCCCAACCTTTGCTGTGGGCGGCTGTGGATCAGTGGGTAGAGCGGGTCGTCTAGTGATCGGAAGGCCACCAGTTCGAATCCCGGCCCCCCCAGTTACATTACACTTGAGCAAGATACTGAACCCCAAATTGCATGAGCAGTCGGCGCCTTGCATGGCAGCCTCCGTCATCAGTGTATGTATGAATGTGTGTGTGAATGGGTGAATGTGGCATGTATTGTACAGCGCTTTGAGCTTTGAGCTGTCGTTAAACTGGAAAAGCGCTGTAATAATACAGACCATTTACATTTGTGAGTTATAAATCCATTAACATAACTTCCTTGTGGGGGCTAACAAGTCGCCTTCCACTTGAGCAACGTGCTCAAATATGAGTCATATTTCAGAAAAGCGCCCATTTGTGCTTGTTAAGCTAGTGTTGGCTGTTTATCTGGCCACAAATCTTAAACTTCTTTCAGATATTGAGTTTACTGTGACTTTGCTGTTCCTACTTGCAGTCGCAGTCACAGTAGTCATTTCTTGGTTTTGTCACATTTTTAGATGTGTAGCATGCATTTCTAGTTTGCACTTGCACCTCCATTAAGTAGCCTAATAATAAACCAGTGTTTTATTGCTTTTTAAGAATTGCAGCTGAATTGCATGTCTTCCAAACTTCAGTAATATGATAATGTGAATAAAATCATGTTGACAATAATTTGTTGACATCAAAGGAATGTCAATTACATATCACTCACAGCTACATAGGATACACATCTAAGTAGTTAGCTTTCTATAAGTACTTTGTTTATGAATTTTACATTAACTACATTAATTAATCTACATATTGTGTTATTAAGGCCTGAAAAAAAAATTGGCGTGCGCTGTGCGCATGCACGTACTGCCCTTTCCTGACTTTGAGCCCCTGCCCCTCTATAATCATGTGCACGTCCCTGATCAGGTCTGACTGAATTAAAAGGGGCTGTTGGGCTTTGGTGGAGATATGCGCTCTTGTGAGTGCTATTCCAGTTAATCAAGTTTCAGAGGTCCTTTCCCTCCCTTCCTCAACTTTTCAAACACTTTCTATTGGTTGATCATCCACATGCCAAATCTGCCACGTAATTATCCATGATGAAAAAACATCAATCTGTGGTGTCCCCTCTTGTGAAAAAACTATTGGTCTAGCTCAGAGGTGGCAGGTAACGAAGTAAAAATACTTTGTTACTGTACTTAAGTTGATTTTTCAGGTATCTGTACTTTACTTGAGTATTTATTTTTCTGACGACTTTTTACTTTTACTCCCTACATTTAGAAAAAAAATGTTGTACTCTCTACTCCTTACATTGTCAAAACAGGCTCGTTACTTTGTTTTTTTTTTTCCTCCGCGGTTGACGACACGACATAAGACGTAACTACCTAGAGAGTGAAAGTCAACAGCAGAGAGAAGCGCCGTGAGTTACAGGTTGTGTGTGAGAGAGAACTTGCAGCAGCGACATGGAAGAAGAAAGTGAACTTACCAGGGAACGATGACGCATCATATCAGATCAAGACATTCCCCATTCATGACCTTATTTAAGAGAACTGTTTGAGATGGTCGGCTTCAAGAATGATTCATGGCGAATGCGTTGTGTCCTGTGCCAACCTAAAAACTACGAGCTTCTGGCCTTCAAGAACTCCGTCAAATCTGAATAAACACATCCAGGTAAGGTGTATTTTCAGTTGTTATCATTAGCTCATTTAGCATTTCTTGTAGGCCAGTTTACAACGTTAGCAATGCGACGGGAACACTTGTTTTGATACTATAGCACTAACACTAGCTAGCGCTCGGTTAAAAAAAACCAACAACCCAATAATCCTCAATTAATTGCCGATTTGACACTGTTGTGACATGTTACTCTTCAGGGCTCTCTGCCAGAAAGCTCCTCTTGGGGAGGTTTAGGGGTTGAATGGTGATTTAGGTTAAGATAAATACATGTTAGAAAAGGCTTTTAAGGCGAAAGGTCTGAAGGCTAACGTCCCCTGTGTGCCAATAGTTGTTAATCATCTACGTCAACTCCGCACAAAGACAACGTTAAACATTTATAAAACAATTCTGTCAGATGAAGCACTTTTCTCTTATCTTTGTGTACGTCTGTGTCTTATATGTGTGTATTGTCACTCCTAAAGAAAGCACGTGAGTCACTTGGAGAGATACAAAAACCTCACTGCACCTTCCTTGAGGAGGAAGTCGACCTCAGATGAAGGCCCATCCAAGCAGCATAAACTGTAGGAAACCAAGCTAGAGTCCTACCTGGCCTGCCCGGATGATACATGGATGCCCTGAAATCTTTCCCAGCAGTCTGCAATGTGTCACTGAAGCTCAACACACCTCTACCTGCCTCAGCTGCCTGCGAGAGGCTTTTCAGCACTGCAGGACTGATTTTCAGACCCAAAAGTACATGCCTGGATTCAAAGAACTTTGAGAACCAGATCGGCCAAATAAACAATTTTGGGATTTCTGTAGAGATGAGTGAATGTCTCACAAAGAAAAACAACTTGATTAAACTAGTTTCCATGTTCCAAAGCTGTTATAAAGCTGAATTATCTAGGTGCTCATGCAGGACCTCTGGTCAATTCAGTCTTGGTTATTCTGTCTGAAATTTAACTTGCAGCAAACAGACCAGTGATTTATTTATTTTTCTCTGTACTGTGCAGGTTTTTAATAAAGGAAAAAAACTATCCTATTTTGTGTGCCAAGAACTTTTCATTTTGTTGAGTTATCAAAAGAGGTATTGTGTATCATTGATGGCAAAACATATTTTTTACTTTTTACTTTTGTACTTAAGTACATTTCAGAGCCTGTACTTTTTTACTTTTACTTGAGTAACGGAGTTGAATCAGTACTTCTACTTTTACTAGAGTAATTTTTTACACAAGTATCTATACTTATACTTAAGTACCAAATGTGAGTACTTTTGACACCTCTGGTCTAGCTACACTCCTCAAAATCCTGGACAGGACATAGTAGAAATTAAAACTTCTCTTCCAGTTGAAGTAACAAAACAGCAAATTTGGTCTCTTCTCAGTCATCTCAATTTTGCAATATGCGTTATTCCCAAGGGTCCATCCATCCATCCATCCATTGTCTGTAATGTTGCCTTGTCCATACCTAACTTGGATGATGCACAATCCAATTGAATGATCCAGAGTACTGATAAGCCCAAATGAGCATTAAAAAAATGTCCCCTTGCGGCAACTCTACATTGGGCTATTTATGCTTATTAGGTAACTGAACTGCAATTTATTATATAATATTAGGGGTGTAACGATTCATTTTAACAACGATTCGATGATATCACGATATGTGGTTGCCAATACAATTCAAGGACAATCTTGGTTAATTTAGAACGATACGGTCCGATACAATTCAGTGACTTGAAATTGATTCAGTAACTTTTTAGCCTAAAATTAAACCAGTGTGACCGTGAAATAAATACCTGGATACTGGACAGTACAGGTGAAGTTTCCTAGATCCCGGTTGTTTCACTACACTGCAAGAGGTGTCTGGACGGTCGGCGTTGTGTGAAATCCCATGGCGCTTTAGTAGGGGGTTGGAGAGATTAGTCGTGTTGCCGTGGTTTTTTACTTGGCTTTTACATATTCTACAAATAGCGAGCGACTTCTGCCATCCACCATGCTGCTTTTTGTTGTCATTTTGAGATCGTGCTGCTGCCAGCACATGACAGGCAGACTGAATCGAGTAACATTTAATAATAATAATAATAATAATGGATTGGATTTGTATGGCACTTTACAAATCCAAGTTTGCACAGAGGATGTCACTGTAATTAAGACTTTCACTGCACATGGAATCTGCAAACCCTGGATGACTACAGAGGTGCGCTCGCTGCTGACAGCACTTGATGCAGCCTTCAGAGCGTGAGATATGACTGCTCTCTGCTCAGCCAGGTATGCGCTCTCAAAGGGAATCAAGGCTGCGAAAGGCACCTATGCAGAGAAAATCCAGGGACACCTCTGTGACACAGGAAACACCAGACGGATGTGGCAGGGAGTCCAAGCTCTGACAAATTACAAGTCCAGGCAGGGGGTCAACGACGATGATGCTTCTCTTCCAGACAGGCTTAACAACTGCTTTGCACGCTTTGAAGCACCAAACCCGACAACCAGAGGGAGAGCTGTTCCTTCTCCACCATCTATTGGGCTAGCCCTCACCATCAACGCAGCAGTCACATGCAGGACCTTAACCAGGGTCAATCCACAAAAAGTGAGAGGCCCAGATAACATCCCGGGACGTGTGCTCAGATCCTTCGCTGGTGAGCTAGCAGATGTACTGACTGACATTTTCAACATCTCCCTCAGTCAGGCCATCGTCCCCAGATGCTTTAAAACATCCACTTTAATATCAGTAGCAAAGAAATCAGTTGTATCCTGTCTGACCGACTACCGCCCTGTCACACTGACACCAATTTTAATGAAGTGTTTTGAGCGGCTTGTCAAACCACACATCACAGCCAGCCTCCCTGCATCACATCACCCATATCAGTTTGCTTATCGTCCCAACCGCTCAACAGAGGATGCAATATCCCCCACTTTGCACTCAGTCATCACTCATCTGGACCAGAAAGACACCTATGCCCGAATGCTGTACGTTGATTTCACTCAGCATTCAATACCATCATCCCCCAGAAAGTAATGGAGAAACTCCTCCTACTCGGCCTGAATACCGCAACATGTCTCTGGACCCAGGACTTTCTGATGGAGAGACCTCAGTCCATCCGTGTTGGAAATAACACTTCCAACTCCATCATGCTGAGCACTGGATCTCCTCAAGGCTGTGTACTCAGTCCATTGTTGTTTACACTGCGAACACACGACTGTGCATCCAGACACGAAGGGAACCAGATCATCCAGTTCACGGATGACACCACAGTGGTGTGACTCATTCATAGAAATGATGAATCAATGTACAGAGAAGAAGTTAAACACCTAGAGGGTTGGGGCAGAGAAAATAATCTGGTGCTCAATGCGGACAAAACAAAGGAGATGGTTATCGACTTCCGGAGGTCACAGCCTGAGCACGCTCCTCTCAGCATCAGTGGCCGCACAGTGGAGAGAGTGGAGGACATCAAATTCTTCAGAGTGCAGATCTCGCAGGACCCAAGCTGGAATAAAAACACCTCAGGGATCACAAAACAGGCCCAGCAGAGACTGTATTTCCTGAGGAAGCTGAAACAAGCCTCTCTCCCCATCAGCATCCTCAGGACCTTCTACAGTGGTGTGGTGGAGAGTGTTCTGACGTATTGTATCTCGATATGGTACTCCAGCTGCAGTATGTCAGACAAAAAAGTTAGAGGAGCTGAGAGGGTCATCAGAGTTTCCCTCCCCTCTGTCCAAGAACTCTTCCAGAGCCGCTGCAGGAGCAGGGCACTGAGCATCATCAGGGATGCCTCCCACCCTCTCCACACATAAAGGTCGAACTAACAGACTTATCAACAGCTTCCTTCCACAAGCTGTTGATTGATGAACTGCTGATCTGGAGCATGTGCACTGATGCACTTCACGAGCCCGTAGTCATAGTTTTAGTTTTAAATTATTGTGTGTTATTCATTGTGTCTTCTGTTATTGATCCTGGAGAAACATAATCTCATTTTTGTTGTGCTGCTTTGTTGGTACAACAAAATGATAATAATGCTTTGATTGATTGATTGATGACGCTGCGATGATTATGTCTGCCAGGATCTATCCCTCTCAGTGAATATGACATTCTTAGATTCTTAAAAAACAAAATGTAGAACTCTGGACTGAAAATGAACATATATGTTACATTATCTGTCAAGTATTACATTATCAGTTTTGAAAAAAAAAGACCCACCTGAAAATGTAATAAATTCCCAATAATGTAAAGGTCCAATAATCAGTAAGTATGTTATTACAATATCAGTCAGGATATTTTATTACATTTTTGGTGAAGTTATTACATTATTGGGTTTTATTACATTTTCGATTGAGTTATGTGCTAATTTTATTACATTTTCAGGCATTATTACATTTTCAAGAAAAATATTACATTATAGGGTGCTACAAGCCTCTAGCCTGTTTTCCTTTTAAAATGTAATAGACTGTTGCATCTTTGTGGAGAAGGGTTAGGAATCTCTCCACCGTAGTTTGACAAAACAGGGGCCCCTGAACAGCATCTTGCATAGGGCCCCCAAAAAGACAGAAGCGGCCCTGGTGACAAAGTCAAATTTTTCGCTCTAAATAACATAATTACATAATCGCCATCAGTAAACCGGACTCTGTCTGACTCTGTCACTTGCAGGGTCGGAGGCTGTTTTTTGGGGGAAAGTTCTCTGTCTAGAGGGCTGACAGTCGCAGTGATTTTTTTCCTTTCATCACAAACACTTTTTTTGCCGGTGACAGACGCTGTTTTTCAGGCAGAAATGTGACAAGGAGTCGGTAGGACAGTTACAGTTATTACTTTACTTTTGTAACGTTGCTTTGTGGGACATTTGTCCTTATTTTGTTGAGTGAAGGACCTGTGTAGTTGTCAGACAGTCCGATGGACATGCACTCAATACGCGCAGCCAGCATATCCATTCACACTGGTTCGGTTCGGCAATATTGTACCTCTGATACTTCCTCCATGGGCGTATAAGCACTGGAGCATAAATTTCACCCCTCGCTGCCTCCGAGACATTCATACAGAGGCAGAGGCGGAGAAATGGCACGGGATCCCCGCATCTGAACGGCAGTGTTGTGTCTGAACGCGTTCAATGAACTCTTTCATAATTTGGGCGAACGTGAACTGAACGCACATATTTCTTCCTGATGAACGTTATTGTGAATGTATTCATTCTGGCGTTTGTGAACGGTGCGTTCTCACAGTTTAACTTTGTTCAAGACAGTGCCAGATTTCCACCGAGCCTTCCAGGCGAAAACACACTGTGAACAGGCCTGAATATGAAGCGGAAAAACACCCAATCTGGCTGTTGTGTATAAAAAGGACGCTGGACGAGAGGTGCACCTCGCTTTACTTTCGATCAAAACAAAACTTAACTATTTCAGACAGAAACAGCTGCATACCAAACATGCAGTGAGACATTACCAAACGAACACAGATTAATTCGTCCTGAACGGACACAACACTGGCAACACTAGCCACCACAGAGTCGCACCGCCGCATGCATCATCCATGTGCTAAGCATGGAGGCAAAAACAAATGAAGGCTTCACATCTGTTTTTTTATTGTGATATATCTAAAAAGTTAGGAGTGATGTTGTCGTATCTCATTTTTTTTATGCTGCTAACTCTGTCCATTCTCTTACCCTTAAACATGTTATTTGCTATGTTAACCTAGAAGATAATGCTCTTGAACTAAAGATGAACTTTGTTATCCTATGCAAAATGTTTTATTCACAAACAAAAATGTGCAAAATCACTACCCAAATGTGCTCCTTTTCTCCTGGAACTGAGCTATTTGCTTAAATCTCTGATTTTGTTAAATAACAAAAAAAGTAATACCTTACTGAGTCATAATGAAAAGTTTTTCCTTGAAGCCACTGTCTGAACTATCTGTTTATTTATTATTTTATTTTTCCCTTTCTTCCTCTTCTTTTTAAAAATTATTTATTTATCTACTTGTTTATGTATTTTATTTTAATTTGTATCATGTACCTCAAACCTGAAACGGCACATTGAACTAAAGCACCCGGCTAGACTTTCAAGGTATGTGCAAGTGAATAAAAAATCAAAAGACACGGCAACGGCGAGCCAAAACAGATCCTCTACCACCCAAATTGCGTCTCCGCTGTCTTCATCTCCCAGCCGCAGCTGGACAACCTGGTTTTGTAGAATATTGTGGGAGAGCTGCAGTTTCAGTGTTAAAACTGATAAAATAATTCTGTGGTCTGTGGTTCTATATGGGCTGTGGCAATAATTTTGAAAAATAATAGCTCGCATCAACATATTGAAAAAAAAAGAACTATGAACTAGTTCATATTTGGAACCGTGAACTTAGTTCAACATTTTGAATTATGAACACTGAACTGAACTTTGAAGTAGTTCATGTAGAAAGTGAACTTTCCCAACACTGCTGAACGGCAGTGTGAATGGGTCTACTGGTGCTGGCCAGTTAGATTTTAAGGATGGGCTGAATTGCTCTATAAGCAGTGACAGCCCAAGCAATAAGGTTGTGTTTTGTGATATGTTATAACAGTGGTAATCATACATTAGAAAAACTACATATACACTACTCACAATAAGTTAGGGATATTGTTATTTACATGAGTGCTTTTCCTATTTGGTCTGAATTTTAATGAATTAAGTAAAAGTTCCCTTTGATATTACTAATAATGAATGAGAAGAAACACCATTTTCATTAGTTTAATATTTATTACCCCAAAAATTTAGACAATAACAAGGATAGCCCCAAATAACAAAAATTGACAATGTCAGTAGCGGGTGTTTCCACCATTTGCTGCAATGACAGCTTGACAGCGACGTCTCATGCTCCTCACTAGCCTCATGATGTTGTTCTGAGGCAATGCGTTCCACTCCTCCACAAGTGCTACACGCAGTTCTGCCAGGTCACGTGGGGTAGGGGTACGATCATCCAGTCTCTGCTTCAGCTGGTCCAAGACGTGCTCTATGGGGTTCAGGACAGGGGACATTGCTGGCCATACCATATGATGCACTCCGACTTCCTGAAGTTGAGCTGTGACAATTCTGGCACGATGTGGTGGAGCATTATCATCCATGAACAGAAAGTTGGGGGTGTGCTGGCGGAATTGGGGGATGATGATGGGTTCTATGATGTCTCTGAGGTAAGGACGTGCAGTGACTGAGCCATCTTCAATAACCAAATCTGTTTTGCACTGACTGGTGATGCCTGCCCAGACTGTTGCACCTCCTCCACCAAAGGGAACCCTGGGGACCATGTTGACCTCGGCGTATCGCTCACCTCGCCTTCTCCAGCAACGCTGACGACCATCATTTCTGTGCAAGGTGACCCGACACTCATCAGTGAACAGGACGGTAGACTACTGCTGCATTGTCTAGGTCACATGGTCTTGTGCCCACTGCAAACGTTCACGGCGGTGTCTTGGTGTCAGTGGAGTCACCTGCAACAGTCGTCTGGCATTCAAGCCAAAGCGGTGGAGTCGGTTTCGAATGGTATCTTGTGCCATAGCACACCATTCTTCACAGCTTCCATTTCCACCAACACTTTCCACTTACTGTGCAGAGATCTCGTGGATGATGCTTTTATATTCTGAATTGTATCAATGACACTCTTTAACAGCCCACCTCAAATTAAACAACTTGTTGGCGACACCAATAGGATGGGTGCCCAAGGTGAGGGTGAAATATCGGCCTGTGCGCCTGTGGTAGGAGATTGCCATCCCTACTGACGGTTGTCTTGTACGCTGAGGAATGTCAGGGGAATCAGGGCCAGCAGGGGGATCTCATATAGCGGAAATCAAGGCCACTTGTGCACAAATACAAATCTGATTGTTCAGACTTTTCAAGTTTAGCCCTCCGAAAAGGCTTGACAGGCAGCACACAAATGGAATAACTTGTGTTGGACTTTATCTTCTTTTATTTCTTATCCAAAATTACCACAGGTCATAAACCAATGGGCTGTGTGCTCCTGTCTTCCGTCTACTGCCGTGATCAACAAACACCTGCCGTAACACAGACTTACGGACTTAGAAGTTTCTCAAAATAAAGTGGACCTTTTCAAAATAAAATGAACAAATACAGAAGTCATTTAGACCCACAAATAATAATAATTTAGGTAACAAAAGTCTTGACACCTCCCACTTAGCCGACTGATCAAAGATCTAAAGAGGCCACGATTAACACAACAGTCACTTAGCGTCTTTCAGCGGGTATCTCAAACTTAAAGTCCTGCATTTATTGACATTCAAAATGGAAACTAAAAGTGCCTTTCCAACGAAAGTTATGTTCCTCATAAGTCCAAATGTCCCCATCATTTAAGCGAAGTGAACACAAGCTAACTAAGGAGGGAGGCACCACCACCTTTCCTCCTACTGAGTGTAGGTTTGCCCTCTAATCACTCAGTTGCCTCCCAGGGTTCCCTACTAACTAAACAGTCAAGTCTCTTAGATACCCTGGTGAGGACTTATCTTACTTCTGTTGGTTCTCAACTGGAATCAAGACCACCAGCCTCCGCACATCCCTGCGAAGGACGATGGTCATGGGCAAGTCAAAGTTTTCTCTCCAGGCCCTGGACACAAAGGGGCTGGAAAGACCAATGCAGATTTTCAAGTCCACGTCCCAGACAATCCCTTTCTTATCAGAATATTTAGCGACAACTCGGCCCGAGCCGGAACTGTCCTCTCAGAACATTTTGGTCTGCTAACCAGACCACATCTCCCACCTCGACGCTTCTCTCTGCTCTGTGCCACTTATGCTGGATGAACAAGTTTGGGCCAGCCAGCTCACTCCACTTTGACCAGAACTTGTCCACTCCATCCTGGACAGCCTTCAGCCTCTGCCAAGGGTGGGTTTCCACGTCAATTCCGTGCATGTCTCCTCCCTGTCCAGTGCAGCCCAAGAAAAGGAAGTTAGGAGTCAAGTACTCCACTGCGTCTTCCTGCTCCTGCGCCTTAGCGTCAATGGGTTGATCAGTCAAGTAAGCTGCCAAGTAAAGAAGGGTCTGGAATAGGGGTGAGCCAAAATATCGATAATACGATATATCACGATATTTCGTCTTGAGGTACGTTATCGATACACTGGTGCCAAATATCGATATTTAAAAATGTAAAAAAAAAAAAAATATATATTTTTTTTTTTTTTTTTGGCCAACCACCACCACCCCTCTTTGGAGGACAGCTTTATCTTTATTCAAACATAGGTATACAACCAAATAAAAAAATAAAAAATGGTTTAAGTAGCTCTGAAACCCACACATATAGATATTTAATGATAGTTGTAGTCAGTGTGTGTGTTAAGAAGAGACACTGTGCAATATACTCTTTGTTTACTTGGCTGTCATTCATGTGAAATTGATTGACAATGTTTTGTAATTCCTGTGAAATGGATTTAGTGCAGTCAATAAATTCTGAATTTCCTCAGTGACACAGATATCGTGATGTATCGTGGATGAAATTCCTTGCAATATATCGATTATCGCAGAATCGCTGTATCGTGATATTATCGTTATCGTGGGCAAAATATCGTGATAGTATCGTATCGCGAGGTACCTGGTGATACCCAGCCTTGGTCTGGAACTCCCCCCAGGCGGAGCAGCCAGTCGTTCCACAGAGGCTGTTAAGAGCTCTTTTAATGAGCTTAACCGCTGCCCTTTCCTGCTCTGTTCTCGTGGGGTGCGTCCGCAGGATGGAAGTCCCACTGCCATTCTGTGCAGTGAATCGAGAGTAGGCCTGAAGAAAGCATTCAGAAGACTGGTCATCGACGAGGTCAGCGTGGACGGCTCTGGAAGCCATACAGCAGTACACCCCAGACCTTTTTCTTGACTCTTTTCTTTACAGCGTCCCTCACCTCGAAAGGGCCAAGGGGGTCTAGTGTAGTGTACTCAAATGGGTTTGCTCTTCTGGTATGTTCCTGAGGGAGGTCACTCATCACTTGCTGGTACAATCTGGCTCTCTGCTTCTTGCAAGTAGGGCACTCATCGATCACCTTCTTGACTGTTCTCCGACCTTGTGCCACCCAGGCCTTTCGTCTCATATGCAGCCTTGTGGGAGCAACGCCTTCATGATTAGACTCATGAGCTTCTCTTGCCAGCAAAGTTCCCAGCCACGACTGGAAAGGGATTAGAGGTACAGCTGTTCCGTCTTCATTCCAAGACTGGACTCTACCGCCATGCAGCAATAGTCCTGTATTGTCATCCTTGATCACAACCAAGCAGTTTAGGGTCGTGTCATGAAATTCCATGCCATCCTGGACCACAAGGACCAGGTCTAGGAAAGCAGTTGCTCTTTCTTCTGCAGAAAGCTTGGGGCCCTTTGCCTCCCACTTTGCTGGACCTGAGGCTTGCAGTTCTCTATTCAGCCAGGATTCCGCAGCTCGTCGAGTCCAGGCAACGGTCCCACACAGCTTTGACAAGGTACTGAACTGCTTGGGGTCAACGAGGCACACAAGATTTACACCCCAGAGTTTCCTCGTGAGCGTGCAGCGTGAGATGACCATCTATATCCATTGGGTCTCCCAAGTCTACGCTGACGTCAGTTTTGGTGGGGCCAGATATTTTCTGCGCCTGAGCCCTGTTGACCGCAGCTGAGAAAGCTTTTCTCTTGAGCCTCTTAACGTCATCAGCAATGGTGGTCATTATCTCACTGGCCATCTTTACCGGCCACTCAGCTTCTGGCCATTTTAGGAACTCAGGACCTCTTTGCCAGTCCGACTTTTCATTGAGCTCCTCAGGCGATGCTCCCCTTGTAATGATGTCTGCTCTGTTTAGGTTGTCCTCAACCCACCTCCAATCTTTAACTGGTCCAGCCTTCTGGATTTCCCTGATGCGGTTCGCAAAGAAGATCTGATAGCCATAACTATCCTTCTGGATCGCTCCCAGGATCGTTTGGCTGTCTATGAAGTGGATCCAGTGCGTGACCTTGATGCGGCAGTGCTTCTCAAATTCCTTTTCAGGCGGGTCGCGAAGACAGCACCGCATAACTCTGCCTTAATCGCATCCCCCTTTTGGTCAAGGGGAGTAAGTTTGGCTTTTGATTCAACCAATCTTACAATGACCCCATTCTGCGTCTCCCAACGAAGGTGAGCACGGCTCCGTAGGAAGCCTCACTCCCATCTGAAAACGTGACTCCCCTGGGCGGCCTATGGCTCCTGGTGGTGTGAGGCTCCTCTCGAACCTGATGTGACCAAGTCTCACGTACTCTTCAAAGAGTCTTATGGACTCCTCCCGGAGTTTTGGCGAGAGAGGGTCGTCCCAAGTATCCTTAGTTGTGTTGCCTTTCCCCGCCTTTTGGTACGAGCATCACCCCTTTCTGCTTAGCAGGTGTGGCTAGACCAATGGGGTGCTTAGCAGCACTAGACACGTTAAGGGATTCAGGGTGTTACTTCTGACTTCATCTTCACGCAAGTCGGTGCACATAGGTGAGGCATTCTTTGATTTTTTCTAGGTCCCTCTCTTTTCCTAATGTCATTTCTTTGCCTCCAGGGGGACACCTGCCGCTTTTGCAGCCACCACATTGAGAATGTCTGGCTGCGCAAATGCTGTCCCATTTGAACCACTCGAAGACTTCTTTGTTGGTGGTCACAGTACTCCGGGTAATTGTTTCTCTATTCTCCACGTGGGTGTCGCTAGGTCCTGCCGGATCTACAAGGATTTCTATGTACACCCTTAAAGCTATTCTTATTGACCTCGCAAAGTGAGTTTCAGATCTATGCGCTGCGAGGACTACTTCTTCGAAAAGGTCAGGATGAGTTTCACCGACAGTCTTACCCAAGGGACCGTCCCAGAGGAGGAGGTCTCCCTTTACTTTGGTTGGCTGTGGGACCAGGCGACCTTCCCTGTGACCAATTAGCAGATCAATTTTCTCAGGGCGGACCAGATCCTTGGCTGCAACATCAGTGAATAACTTTTGTAGTTGTTGCGGTGTGACTGCTTGGTTCACCTTAGCAATGTTTTCCAAGCCGTAACAGAGGATTTTGTGCTCTGTTACTGTACCCTTGGGGGGTTTTATCCTAAGCCTCAGGGTATATCTTCTTGTAGCAACTGTCCTTTCCATCCCTCCAACTCCCTGGACAATCATCTAGATGTCTTCACCATTTAGCTCGAGGTGCTCAGCGGCTTTATTCGAGATGTAATTAGCGTCTGACGCAAGGTCAATCAAAGTGCCGACTAGCTGGCCCGAGTTTGTTGTCACTTCTAGGAGCATCATTATGACTGGGTACTCTTTTGGCTCATTACTGGTGCTGGTGCATACTGTTGAAACTTTATTTGAGAAAGCTTCCTTAAACTCTGCTTTCAGCTCTGGAGAGAGTTTGGCAATTAGCTCCTCCTGTTTGTCAGTCAGTCCAAGTCCTCGTTTCTCCACTTTTGGATCACTCTGCTCTCTGCTCGTTTTATCTCTCTTCTTGATAAATGGCTTTGGGCAGAGCAAGTAGAATCCTCCTCTTTGACAGTCATCCTTTGAGCAGAGATATTTATAGGTGCAACTGCCATCTTTGCCATGGTGGCGCAAGCACTTGAAGCACGCTCCTGCCTTCTTCAGCTGAGCCTTTTTACTAGACAGGTGAGTCTCTTGAAGATTTTGCAGGCAAACAGTATGCCCGCATGCACATCGTCTCCACACACGATGCAAAAATTTGATTGAGAGTTCCTTTGAGTGTTCCCTGATGTGGTCCTGGTGAATGCTTTCTTTTCCTTAAACTTCTCAGGTTTGTCCCCTGGGTTGGGCTGTAGTTGCAGCTGATCTAACTCCTCGAGAATGTCTTCCTGCCTTTTTAGGTACTGCAGTAAACAATTGAAGTTGTTGCGCGATGAAAAGCCACTAGCTGGGTCATTCTTGTGTGTTAGCCACTTTTCTTTTAGGGAATCAGGCAGCTTGCTCTCAATTGACTGTGCTACCACTCGATTTTTCACAGCATCTTCCTCCCCCAGGACTTGGAGATCCTGATGTGCTCTTTCTACTGCCTGAATTAGTATGATTGTCTTTCTGGGTTGGTTACCCTTTACGGGAGGAAGTTCTTGCTTCTAGGTTATCCGGCCCTCTTTTATTTAGAGCCGGGGCCGTGGTTTATGACTGTTCGGACTTTTCAAGTTTAGCCCTCCAAAAAGGTCAGCACACAAATGGAATAACTCATGTTAGTCTTTGTCTTCTTTTAATTCTTATCCAAAATTACCACAGGTCATAAACCAATGGGCTGTGTGCTCCTATCTTCCGTCTACTGCCGTGATCAACAAACACCTGCCGTAACACAGACTTACGGACTTAGAAGCTTCTCAAAATAAAGTGGACCTTTTCATAATAAAAAGAACAGGCACAGAAGTCATTTAGACCCACAAATAATAATAATTTAGGTAACAAAAGTCTTGACACTGATCCACTACAGACATATGAAGTTTCAATTCTGGGTAAAGGGGATTCCTCCTCAAACAGGAGGTCTACACCCAAACTCCATTTACTGTTCTGCCCTCAAATACTTGGCCCCAGCCTGACAGACTGGCACCCGTTGACACCATTTTCCCGCTTTTTACCATGCCCATACGAACAGGAATATCCTCATCCTCAATGCCGTGTTGGGGTTCCTTGGGGAACTGGTGAGAACAAGGGTCCCTCTCCGAAAAGCTGGCCTGGTCAGCCAGTCTTCAGCAGTGTTGGGGAAACTACTTTGCAAGCGTAACTTGTAAAACTACATGTATTTCAGCCTGGCAGTAGTTTGAACAAACTACTTTTCATCCCCTGGAGAAATATAGTTTGTAAAACTACTGCTAAAAAAAGTAGCTTCAGCAACTACTTATACTCATTATACTCATTTAACTCAGCATTAAATAAATCAACATATGGTGTATGTGAAGCAAAATATAATAGCCTACAAAAATGCCAGAGGAAATATGCCTCTCAACTTGAGGGGAAAAAGTCGAAAAAGGTCTAAATTATTGTTGTTTTCAGCTTGCAGGGCTCACATGTGAACATGTAGGTCGTGTCTGTAGATGCATCTATATCCAACATGTACATGCTCAAATATGGCCGTGGTTGGGCTGGCGCGTTTGGGAGCGCATCAGGGGTAGTGGGAGGGTTGTCCATGAAGTGCTTGTGCCATATGAGCACTGCCTTCCTTGGCACAAAGACCCACCCACTCTGTGAAGCATTTGAGTGCTGCCAGGCAAGCCAATCAGAGGCAGCATTGGCTTGGCATGTCACGACATGTTTCATGCCTTTTTTCGAAGAAAAATAAAATAAAATGTATGTTATATAGTTCTTTCTTAAATACAAAATATTTCATGTTATTGGTCAAAATTGTAGTTAAATTGAGGTAAATTAGGTAAATTGAGTAGTTAAACTACAAAAAATGATCCAAAAAGTAGTTGAATTACTTGATGCAGCACAAAATATGAATGTAGTTTAACTACCAGCAAGTTACAGCAAATTGTAGTTAAGCTATGTAGTTCAACTACATGTAGTTTAAGTCTCCCCAACACTGGTCTTCAGTGAAGGCTCTTTAATATGAAGCGAGTGCAGTCCTTGCAAAAGCCAAACTGTGATGTTAGTTTAAAGCTAGGGTTGGCAAGTTATTCTAGAAGCTTTTTTGCCTCTATTTGTGGATAATCTATGAACATGGTGACATCGATCAATAAATCAAATTATCCAACAAATAAAATAAATAAAATCCAGTAATTTAGGCTTTTGCAGGCCCCTTATAAGCCCATCCAATCTTCTCATTCAGCCCATATGAAAAGACAGGCTACCTGTCTGTCTACCTACATAATGCCTGCCCTTTGCACTCATTATATTATCAAAGTCTTCCCAGTGTTTAACGGTGTGAACTCAGAGTTGACAGAGAGATTTACCATACTAAGAATAGCCATGGTATTTTTTTTTAGTTTGTTATGAAAATATCAGGTGTTTTCTTAAATGTGACATTTCATAACAGAAGTTCCAGTTGGATCCCCAATAAGGCCAGCACTCAGCTCAGTCGAGGTTAGTGGAGATGCACACAGGTGTTCCCAATCTGCCCAAAGAGGCTGAAAAAGTGGTCCACTGATTAGACCCTTTTCTCTCTGTTTTATTCTTTCTTTTTAACCATTAGTCACCTCAAATGGCCAGGTTTCATTCACAATTCATAAGTGAATCAGAAACAAACCATAATATAACAATGATTTGAGTTAAAAAAAAAAATCTTTTCACATGGTCATGTTCAATTCATGACCCCCAATTTCCACTGGATACGTGTCCGCTGCGTTGCAGCTCCGATCCGGTTTTGCTCCGCCGTCCGCCGTCCGGCAATCCCCACCGGTTGCGGTTTGAGTCCGCTGCTGCGCAGTACGGTAGACAGCTGGCTCACGAGGCAGAGGAGTTCCCGCGATAATCACATGATCACTCACGACCGCAGTTATAGGTCTGTGTTATTAAAATCAAGAACACGAAGTGTTCCCGACCGAGGGATTAGCAGAAAAGCTTGTGTTTGTCTCTTTTTTTGAGATTTATGTACTGGTGTCAACACCGAGTGTTTTATTTTGAAAGGTAACCGGATGCTGTTTGTTATTTTAGCGCTTGACTTCCTGTCTGCTCGGTGCTAAATTCAGCTGAATTGCTGCGTCGCACTCCGGCATCCGCCAGATATAGGAGTCCTGCGTATCTGTGCCGGAGGGCGCCGGACTGCCGGAGCTGGGACGGAGCAGATACGCAGCGCAGCGGACCTGGTGGAGATTGACACATTGACTAAAGTGAAACGTATTTGCTCCGCTGGCGTGGCGGAGACGCAACGCAGCGGAGACGTATCCAGTGGAAATTGGGGGTTAGTCTGGCCATGACTGTGAACCGTCAATATTTGACCAAAGGGTGTCGCTGGAGAAGCATCATAAATTTAAATAGCCTTAATTGAGCCATGTCAGAAGGCACATGAAAACATGCCTTCAGGGGGCTGTTTCTGAAATCAGAGATTACAATATGTCACATATCACACAATATAAAATGCACAAAATGGGACTAGCAACCACAGACATCTGTTCACAATGCACAACAGGAACAATAGATAACTACTTCCACGCACTCTGGGCTTGCCAACCGGTTCACTCTTTCTGGAACTCTGTCACAAAAAAACTTTCCACCATACTGGACTGCAGAATCCCTTCATCCCCCCAACTCTGCCTACTAGGAGACACTTCAACAATCACCATACCAAACAAATACAAGAATAGCTTGCTCATCTCTTTCACTGTCACTAAGAAAACAATTATCCTAAATTGGAAATCAAAAAACTCAATAAACATCAATCACTGGATCAATCTTCTCTTGGAACACATCTCCATGGAAAAAATCACTGCTTACAATAACAACAAAATAACAGCTTTTACAGACAGATGGTCCCCATTCCTCTCCTCGATGGGCCTATAGCTGCACCAGTACCGCGCACATTCCTGTCACCTCAAAACACATCACAATTTAACACAAACACACAAACAAACAAACAAACAAACACACTACTATCTATCCATTTTTCCCTGTGTACCATAAATCTCTTTTGCTCTTCCTCTATTATTAATACTGTTATTATTACTATATTGTCAATATTTTCATTATTAACATGAATATGACTGTGCTAACTATATTATGCTCACTTTGTTGATTGTGTTTATTAATATTACTAATATGACTGAATATTATGATTATGATTATTACTGACAGTACTATCATTGCTATTATTACCATGTCGTATATATCATATCTTTTTATTTTTTTTATTGTTTGTTTTATTTTACTTGTGTATTATTATCATTATTATTATTATTTTTATTATTTTTTATTATTATAATTTTTTTAGCAATAATCATGACGATGACATTTGTATAATAAATCAAAGAGAAGGGGCGGGGCCGGACTGGATTGGTTGAAGGTGGAGGTGAGTGGGGGCTTCATGTCTGGTTCTCTTGGGGCAGGGCAGTACCTCGGTGAGGGCGGGTGGGGCTGGGTGGTTGGGTCCTTCCTCACATCCCCTCTCTTTCAAAACAAATAATCAAACAAAACAAACAAACAACCCACTCCTCAACGGGCAGACTTCCTCCCAAGGGTCTGGAAGTTGCCCAGACCAGGAATTGGCAAAGGAGTTTAGATTTGCAACAGGTCAGCAGCTACCTCTGGGTTCGGCAGCAGCCCAAGGTACAATCTAAACAAATAAATCAATAAATCAATAAATAAAAAAGAACGGCAACAACAACAACAACAACAACAGATAAGACGATACAAAAAGGGGGGGGGGGCCTTTTCACTACCGCCTCGCCTGTCTCCCGCCGGGACTACCAACTGGGCTACTGGGGACCAGCTAGGGGGCCCCTTAGCTTGCCTTCCTGATACCCCAGTCCCCAATTAATCTTATGATAGTCATTGTCATGATATATTACTTGCATGAGGTTATGTTCACATATGTTATGTCCACATATATATTATGTTATTATCCTGTATTACAGCATGATATATTACATTACAAACTTGCCCTGTATTACATTATCATACCTCACATTACCTCTTCAGACTATATTAGGTTATAATATACTGCATTTCTTGTTATAATATCTCATATTACATTATACTGTCTATCTTATCTGAAATTATCTAATTACATTATATAAGGTTAAATTATATGACACTGTACTATATCAATATATCTCATATCATGTTGCATACTATTACTACTTATTTAACTCATTTATCTTTTTTTTGTTCCTTCAATTTTACTTTCCTCCTTCTCTTTTCTTATTTATACTTTATTTACTTACTTATTCTTATTGTATCATCTATCTATACCTACATATGTTTATAATACCATACTATCTGCCTCTCAGCCACTTGCACGCATGCACACTCACTCACACACAGACACGCACACACACACACACACACACACCTATATTACCTCTATACATATCATAATAACTTTATGTTGCTTTTTGTTGTTATCTGTACTGTATGTCCGCTATCTGTATTTGTTGATCCTCGTGGTGTGATGTACTTGTCCCCCGTGTCACCTTGTCTTTCACCTAATTTCACCCAAAAAAAAAAAAAAAAAAAGAGTTTACAATATGTCTCCTTTTTTTTAAATAGGGCCCAGTGCCACACAGTCAACACACCTGAATATACAAATGTCCAGGGCTCAAGTCTCCTTCTCAGGCTCTCTTCTCTGAAACTGTGCATTGTGCTTGAACCCTGTCAAATGCTGCTTGTGGCAGTTTTTTTTTTCAGTCATCTAATCAGTCCTTAAAAATAAAAAATAGAAATATGATGACCTTTTTGTTGCAACAGGACTGATTAGACAACTTTGCAAATAAAACAAATATGGACACGGGAATCCACTCAATCTTTGCTCTTTCCAGTCTTGAGATTATAAATCATCGCCTCCTCGAGTCAGGTGAGGACAAGAGGACGTCAGAGTAATGTGTGCAGATCCCGGGGGGGACATGTCCCCCCTAATTTCTAAAAAACATGAACTGTCCCCTCCAATACCTAAATTATTCAAAATTAAACAAATGTATTTTCAGACTTGATCATTTAATTATCATCATTAAAAACATGATCAGTTAGTTTAAACAACTTGGTTAGGGCTTCATATTTTGATATTCATCCATATCAATTAATCATGCATAGTTCATACACTGGGAGAAAAGGAAAATGGTGAGAAGAATTGGGGATCTGGGAGGGTTGGAGGGAGGCGAAAGATAAGAAAATGAGTAGACATTACATGCCTGAGAGCCTTAAAATTATGATTTACTAATATAACAGTTAAGTAAGCAGTGATATGCGCTGTTGGCTGTTCAGGACAAATAAACAAGAAAGGTAGGCACATGAAATGATTCCCTGTGCAGTACTTTTTTAATGATATGGTGAGCCTCTACGAAGTTGTGATATATGGTGGCATGGTATGAGTTGCATAAGGGGGGAAAAAAATCACTTTTGTGTCCCCCCCTAATCATGACATCGGATCTGCACCCTTGGTCAGACTCCTCGGGGGAACGCTCGATGAGAACATGATGGGAGACAACTGTAGGAGTCCACTTACTCCAGATGATGGCAGTAATTCAACGTCAACGATGCCAACTGCCGTAACATCTCAAAGAAGAAGAAGAAGAGGCAACACTACCGTAAGCTAGCTACAACGACGAGTTGCTAACCGATTTATGAGACTTGACAAAACACAACAGTACAAAGTAACCCTTGAGGAGAGGCACGGTTACCGCTGCCAGCGGGTCATGCAGCTCTCTAAAAGGTAATGAGCCGTAAAGCCTCGGGGTCTCGGCTCAGCGGCGCCCACAACCTGCAGCCACACTGGAATGACTGGCAGCCCAGGTCAGTGTTCTGTTCCGGAGGAGGCTGGTTGTAATAAATCGGAGAGTCTTTGGGCCTGTGCTGCGCTGCCTTATTAAGTTGTGGCCACTTAGGAGGGAAATCCTTAAACATTACCATTACATGTTTAAAATACTCAATGTATTGTATTCTAAACTGTATTTTTGTCATAGCCTGTCATCAATATAAACAAAGCCAAAGCGTTTTATCCAATACTCACAGTCCCGCCTTGCAGGCGCTAACGTTAGCTCAGTTTGTTTCTAAAGCATTGATAAGCTAAATGTTGACACTGAAGCCAGTCAACGCCACTGGCTAACTTGCAGCGAACGACACACGCAACGTCCGAAAACGTTAATAACGCCTAATCGGCCGCAATGGTGAATAATGTGAGTGATTTTTGAATAGGCGTTAACCAAAAGGTGATATGTATTGAGCTGCGACAGTTTAGCTAGTTAGCATTAGGCTACCACGATACTGTTTGCACTGGCTAACGGTAGCCAACTAGCACTGAGTAGACGCCACCCTTCTGTAATGTTATCAACTCCACGTAACTTCCAATTCATAATTGTTAAAAAACATAACTGGATGACAGTGCTGGTCTTGTTTTCTTTGTACTGATTGAAAATGACTGCAATTATAGAAGCATTGACTTGGCATCACATGTGTTAAGGAGATTCACTTCACGTCTTCTTCTTCTTTAACTACCCCATGGCCCCAGACTTTCAGGGGCCCTAAAAGCCTCCTCATCACTGTGCGGTCATTAGTTTGTGGAGGTGGGAATATTTGTATTTTATTTAATTTTTTACACTGATATAAATTAACTTGCCTTGAAATGGTTGCTGCATTTTTCCTGTACCCAGTCAAAATTAAGAAACTATCTTTAGTACTGAGTTGGCATTATATTTACAGTTTACATATTTCGATAAAAGTGTCACACAGACACTACTTCTGTACTGCTTTTGTTATCTTTTGTTAATGATAGCAGGGCCTGAAATTCTCTTTTCATAACGGGATTGGGGGACTTAACTACAGGTCTTACCTCATCCTGTTACAACCTCAAATGCATTTTTCTGAGGTCGAACAGCAATTCTCTGAGCAATATATGCACCTCCTGGCAGGCAGCGTGGCGCTACTTTGAGGCGTCCTTGTGTGATTTTATGTGAGTCTTATGGGTGTGAATAGTTTTTCATGTTGTTTGAGCCCTAATCAAAGGTCACTGTGACCGATAATTGTTTCTTGCTTTAATTCAGTGCTGCATGTCACAATAAAAACATTATGCTTCAACAATTTTGGCAGATATTGTGATCAGTGGGAATTATCATTTTCCATAATAATTTTCATGTTCACTGAATTTTTATGATGATGTGGCATTTGTTCATCTGTACCAAACAGATCATTAAGTGATCATTGCATACTCAGGATCACTAATACACAGTGCAATTGCAAGGGCCTGGCGAGGGGAGGAGGAGGAGGAGGAGGAAGAGTGCAAAGGTACATCAAAGTATGCCAGAAAAGTTCCAGCACTCTTTGTAATGTCAACTTAAAAAAACGTAACATCTGGTACAAACTGCTTCGAAAGTCCATGTCTCTTGGCTTGGTGTGACAACTGTGAGAGTAACGTGACAAGCGACACTTCCGTGCTTTAGTGTTACGCTTAGCTTAAGTGAAGGCAGTTTCAGTTCTGTTTCAGCAACTCGTAAAATCCTGTAATATAGTTGATTTTGATCAAAGTCAAAATGTGGTTGGAAGTGAGTGAAAACTAGATGAAAATGAAAACTTTTTAAAATTAAAGATTCTTCATTCTGCACCAACTTTTTGAATGAATACATATTGCAAATCAACCTAGCTTCCTTGTATATTCGGTATTCAGTATCAAAGTTTCGATATTGGAACTGGATCAGAATTGGAAAAAGTGGTTGGTTCGTCTCTGTTAATGTTAAAGAGGCACTTCACACTTAACTGTGTTTTTTTGCTGTAAACTAAGTAATGTGACTGCACTCTGATGATATACATCAATGTTGATGTTGATATTCACAGTTCCTACCATATTATCAGACAGCGCTGTAAATATAATAAAATAATTACATTTGTATGCATGTGCATATCTGTGTATCCTATATTCAGAGTTGATAGTGTGTCAGCCAGCCAGGACGTAGTGAAGTCTGGAGAGCTTGTTTCAGCAGCATTGTACGACGTGTTACCCTCCAGTTGCCCTGACCAGCCAGCGGTGCCCAGCGATGCCTACGCTGCTGAAGATACACACCAGGAAGAGGGTGAGGCTTCTTTTTAGTAATCAAGGTTATCATAAATATAATTACAGAGTATGTGCAGATCTTAAAATGTAGTAAGCAGGAACTACACAGGAAACTATAAATAGGTTTTTCACACTGCACACATTACATACATTTTTTGTTGTTGTTTGTTGGCATAGTGTTAATCCAAGTAAGTTTTTTACTTGAACAAAACCCATTTTGGGTTGTGCAAAAATAAAAAAATGTATCCCAAATTTTTAACAATGTGGATCTAATGTTTATTACATAGCTGTGGCTTGCGGCTGCTGTGGCAAGGATATACAGTAGGGCACCATAGTGTTTTCAGAAAGATTTCATTACACTATAGTGGGTGGACATCAGTCCCTCAAGAGGTTTTCGGGGGGCATACTCCCCTGAGAGAACATTTAGAATGTGTAAGATTGTCTGTAAAAGTGGAAATTAACGGAATTTTTTAGGATTCATATACAGAATAGGCTAAATAAAGACCACGTATCCAGACAGCAACAGTGCTGTCAAAAGAAGTCTTATAGTTGTCTCAGAGTATAGATAGCAGTTTCTAAACCACTTCTCAGTAGAGGAATCGAGGCCAAATGTTTGAGGTTGGCTAGAAAGAATTTCACAGTGGTTGACTGGAAAAACTCCCATTTACTGATGAATCCAAGTGAGATTTATATCACTAACAGAAAGATGTATGTAAGGAGACACACAGAAAAGATAATGATACCACAGTATTTCAAACCCACATCATGGTTTGAATAATCAAGTCTCTGGAGGTGGACACCTGCACAGAATTGACACCAATGCTGTTCGTAGAAGGGATGCGAATAGCATGGCTAATATCAGGGATAGTGATAGCTGTTACTCAAACACAAGGTCTTCTTGGTAAGGAGCTGCATAGTTTATTTATGGTCAAACTGTAACTTGTATTGTATATTTACTGCCACTGGGCAACCTTCTGCTAAATGTTTTGGTGGCTAACCGCAGTCTGATCTGAGCTCAGCCACCCACTCACTACAAACTGCCTTGTTTTTAAAGAGGCCAATCCGCTCTTAAGACACCAGAAGCAAAGCTTGGTGGATGACGTAAAAGTCCCAGATATTACTGTAGTCCATTTCAATTTAACAACAGCTTGATTATTTTAGTTTAAGTGCATAAAAAAACTGTAAAACATTGTTGCGTTAACGGGGAACGCGTAATTCTGTAGTCCTGCTGTTTTTGGACATGTCATTACTGTCTCGTCCTCCTCTGCCTGGCACTGACATGATAAACTGTCATGCTAGAGAAGTAGCATAAGTGTTAGCCGTTCAAGCTTTCTAAGAATTCCATTATGGGTTGTATACATAAAAATGACCAGACCCAGACATATACTATTCCATTCACATTTATAGTACTGGTAAAGCTATATAATTAGCTGTATAAAATGAATCCATTAGTAGATGCAAAGGCTGTTCAGACAATCTCACCTTTAAAAACTGTAACAAAAATGGAGATATGCAGTTTTTTTCAAACATGAAAATAACAATCTTTCTCTTCTCCCGTTCTTTGTCGTGTCAGGCATGTTTATGTCAAGCCATGCATTCTTTGCATTACATTTAATTAATCCAACATGGTTTGTGTCTCCCCAGGTGGATATGGAGCTGGTCAAGGTGTCTGTGATAATACGTTTGGTTGGAAGTCGGTGGGGCAAGAGTTGAGGCCCAATGACGTGACAACAGATTTGACTCCTTTTCAGCATGGAACTCGTGCTTTAGCTTCAAAAGACATGAAGAAATCGCAGGGTGAGATCTGACAAATGTTTTCTAATGCAGTTGATACACTACTTTTTGCAATCTGAATACTGTATGTTCATAGGATATATTTGGAATAGTTCTCTTGCATATCCAGATCCAGTTCTTACTGACAGACTATTTCACTCATTTTTTGTTTGCTACTTGAACCATTTGTGTTGCAGCTCTCTATTAAGGTAACAAGCACATTTGTGATCGTTTGACATAATGGATTAGGTTTACGTGCAAGCGAACACCTGGGGAATGACAAGAGAACAGATGGTCATGTCAGGGAGTGAGGTGTTTCTCACTGATGGGCAATCTCTCAATTGTCAATCCAGGCTTCAAACACACCATTGTTGTTACTCATGAGTAATGAGCAACACCAACTGTAGTTCATTAATGGTGGACCTGTAGTTCAGTACACTATTATTCCAGATGTCAAGGTATATGTGATGCTAAACATGGAGAGAGTTAGTGTTGTTGTGCCGTCACTGACATATAATGGTGTTGTTGCAGACAGAGGGATGGCTCACTCAGAGGAGTCTCGGCTGGTCAACCTCCTGCGCAGAGTCTCCAGGGAAGATGATCGTGACCGCAGACTGGCCACACTCAAACAACTGAAGGAATTCATCAGCCACAGCGAGAGCAAAGTGGTAAATCACATCATGTAGAGATAATATCCCTGTGCCTTTTGCAAGCCCCTTTAGATTATGTCATTGCTTTTAAATGTCATGATAATTTTCAAGCTAAATATCCAACATGCTAGTTAACGTCAAAGAATGCGGTGGAAGACGACAGTAAAATATTTCCTTTCTCTAACACTGGATGGTTTTACATGGAATCGGATTATTTGTGAATATAAAATAACAAACTAGATGTTTCTGATACTCTTCAACTCACTGTAACAGTCAGTCTTAGGTGATATTTGATATGTGCGTGCGTGCGTGCGTGCATGCAGTGTGGCTTGGATGAGCATCCAAGGGTGTGAAGCGCACTGCTCCAGGTTCGAAAAATAGCTTCATATTATTATTTTTTTTCACTAACACAGCCCAAAAATAGCAGTACTGAAGTCATTAAAAGTAATGCAAACAGAAGAGACTGACTGAAACGTCGGTATGCGTTGGAGAGGCGGAACATTTTTTTCACATTCCATATTTAGACTATGGCGGGGACAAAGGTGGGGGGGGGGGGGGGGGGGGGGGGGGGGGGATTCTGAAATTGGGTCAGGAGAGCCAACAAACTCCAAGAAGGGGTGCCAAGTTTCATGGAATCTCTTGGTGGAGCCACTGAGTGAAAAAACTTGAAAGTTTTTCAAGTTTCAGTTTATAAAGGACTTCTTAAACCCAGCGATTATATGACGGAGGGCAGGTGAGCTTCCAATCAAGCAGAATCAGCCGGCGAGCCAGCAAGGTTGAGAAAGCCAGGGCCTGCCTCACCTCAGCAGAGAGGTCAATATCAGGAGGGGACCCAAAGATAGCTGATATTGAGTTAGGGGGAATAATCTGGCCATAAGCGCCACCCATGGTATCTAAAATACTTTGCCAAAAGTCGTCAATTTAGGGCACGCCCAAAACATTTGACGATGAGTAGCAGGGGACTGATTGCACCTATTAGAGGCATCACTAACCATGGGGTAAATTCTGGCTAATTTTGCATTCGTGTAGTGGATTCTGTCGAGAACTTTATATTGAATCAGGCCATGATGGGCGCAGATGGAAGAGGTGTGGACTAAGTTTAGGGCGGAGGTCCATTGTTGATCCGTCAAAACCATTGACAGGTCATTCTCCCATGCGGTCCTGGTTAAATTGAGAGGTTCAGGGTAGTCGACCTAAGAAAGTTATATAACACTGAAATGCATTTGTTTTGTTTGGGGTCCATGGCCAGTAAGGTGTCCGTTAGGGCTTCAGGGGGGGCGATTAGGGAAATGGGAAAAATTCTTTTTAACAAAGTCTCTGGGGTGCTGTTTAGCTCCGTTGGTAGAGCGCACACCCATGTGCCGAGGCTCTGCCGCAGACCTGGGTTCGACTCCCGGCCCAGGTCACTTTGCTGCATGTCACTCCCCCTCTCTCTCCCCCTGTTTCCTGTCATATCTTCAGCTGACCTATCAATAAAGCCATAAAAGGCCAAAAAAAAAATAATTAAAAAAAAAAAAACAGTCTCTAATTTGGAAAAAACAAAAGAGGTGGGAGCCTGGCAAATGAAATTTTGACGAGAGTTCTGTATAGGATGAGAAAATACCTTCTGATCCTTAATGCTGATGATACCTGCCAAGTTTTGAATGTTGGGTCTGTGTTAGAGGGTCTGAAGGCATGGTTATTAACCCTCTGAGGTCGATTGACGTGCCGGCGCGTCAAAATCACGTGACTAATTTCAGATGACGTAGCAACGAGACGGAGCCTCTCTGCGTCTCTGTTCTGACTCTATATGTTAGAGCAACCTTCAAACTATATGCCAAATCGTGTTGATAGGCCAAGTAAAACCGGATCTACGATGTAATATGTACGCCACACTTTTTCGCTAGTGTTGCCGTCACGTTTGCTGCGCGTTTGGTGCAGGAAGAGACGGAAAAGAGATCGGACTTTCCTCACGAACGTGTCCGCAAGCAGGAAGTGCAAGCAAAAAAAACATGTTCCTATTGGTGGAAAAAGGCACCACACCAGCCAATCACAAAATTACATGGCAAATCACGTGATTTGGTTGCTAAGGGAGGGGGGAAGATTTAGAAGGGACGGGGCGGAAAAGTGAAAGCAGCAGTGCCAGTCAGAGAGGCAGCGACAGAGATCGCGAGTTTTGAGAGTTGGGAGATTTGTGACGTTTAGCGTGTTTGGAGTGCATAGTTACTGTGTTATGTAGTGTGTTTAGTGTGTAGTGGAGTCGTTTTTTTGTTTAATGAGTCAAAACAACAAGGAGAGTGCCGAATGTGGAGCAGGCAGTGCAGCTTTTCATTGAGCTGGAGGAGCTCAGGCAGACCTGAGTCTGAGGTGTTGGCTGCATTTAAATGTAAATAGTTAAATATAACTTTGTAAATTTCAAAAACGTATGCACAGATTTAGCGAATAACAATTTATATTTGCATTATAAGTAATAAAAATGGTTCGTTGAGCATATTTGTGGTTTTCACAGTAAAAAAACTAACTTTTTCCTACTCGGATTTTATGTTTTTTTGTGATTTTAGGTCCATTGTGTTAATACAGTATGTCAAAATGAAAATATAACTGTACAGTCACACATGTGAGGTTGTTGTGAAAAGAATGACACCAAACAAGGCAAGGTAAATTGTTTTTAAGGTGAAATACAATGGTAAAATCAAAAATGGTCAAAAACAGCCAATTATACCCCAGACCCCAGAGGGTTAAAAAGCGGGGAGAAGATGGAAGGGCCCTGCAAGCTAAAGTTCTTCCTGAGTTGGCTCCATATTTTCAGCGAGGCGGACATAATTGGGTTTGCTCTCAGAAAAGTTGCAGGGAGGAGAAGCTGGGAACATATGACAGAGTGTAAAGAGAGGTGCGAGGTTGCCCTTTCCAACTGTATCCAGGCAGGGAGAGAATCGCCTGCATCATCCATCCAGTATAAGATTCTCTGCACATTAGCAGCCCAATAATATCACCTAAGGTTCAGGAGTGCAAAGCCTCCACCCCTTTTGGGAGATTGCAATATTATCTTTCGAATTTGAGCTGGCTTGTTTCCCCATTAAAAATGTGGATATTATCCCATCTAACTTGTCAAAAAATGATTTAGTAATGTATATGGTAGGGCTGCTCAATTATGACAAAAATCATAATGACGATTATTTTATTGATATTGTAATCACGATTATAAAGGACGATTATTCATTGATTTGAAAACAAGCACTTATTGAACTTTGAACTCTGGTATTTTAACATGATAAGTTTGACCTGAAAAACAAGAAAAATGCAAATAAATAAGAAAAATATATCAATAAAATGAATTAAATCATATGTTAAAATAAAAAATAAACACTATCCCGGTGCAGCTTGACCATAGGTCCGTTGTGGTGGCAAAATATAATGCTGTTGACACTTCTCTTGCAACTTTTCCGCGACATTCGTCATAAAGGGCAGGCAGCGCAATTCTGCTGATATGGTGACGTGATGGTAACACATACCGCTTGTCCAATGTGTTTCTTTTTTTTTTTTCTTATACTTTATTAATCCCCAGGGGGAAATTATTTTATCAGATATATTACATGGTACATGCAAACACACCCGAAATTCTCTGCATTTGACCCATCACTAGCTGCATATATTGTAAGTATACAAATACACACACCCTGCAAGCTAGGAGCAGTGGGCTGCTGTGACAGCACCTGGGGAGCATATGGGGGTTTGGTGCCTTGCTTAAGGGCACCTCGTCAGTAGTCAAGGAAGTGAACTGGCACCTCAGTTTATTGAACCCCGGGTCGCTAAGGGTGTTGATAGGGCACATGTCTTTGGCAATCATGTATGTGATGGCATCCGTTATTTTTTTCTGCCTGTGGGAGCTGGGTGGATATGCGGTGGCATTGTAAAAGTGTGTCCTTAATTGAGGACTGTGTGGTGTTGGCAGGAGTCGAGGAGCTTTTCATTTTTGAGTTTTTTTGTTCCTTCACTACTTCCTTCACATTACTCTGTGTGTGGACTTTAAATAGTTAAATAAATTGGTCATGTTCCCTTGAGGTGCAGACACTTCGGCGTGACATATCTTGCACAATATCTTCGTTTGTTCTGAGTCAGACTCTGCGAAACCGAAGTGTTTCAACACCGCAGAATACGCTTTACCTTTCTTCCCGACCAAAGGCTGCATTTCTGCCATCTTCTACACATTTTTTCCAAAACACGCACTGGCAATACACACCAGCGTGGCTGAAAGCGAAACTTTTCAGGCAAGGGCGATGCAGAGCGGAGTACACAGGTGGAGATGGAAGGGTTCGCTGCGAAGCCGAAATTGAAATTGAAATTCAATTAATCGCCCAGCCCTAGTATATGGGGATATGCTGGAAAAGGTGGAGAAATTTGGGCATGACAACCATCTTAATCAGATTTATCCAACCTGCGAGAGATAGTGGTAAAGCAGACCAGCGATCAAAGTCTCTCTCAGCCCTCTCAACCAAAGGCAGAAAGTTAGCACTGAACATATCGGACATAGATTTTGTGATAAAAACCCCTAAGTAGCGAAAGCCGTTGTCAGCCCACTTAAATGGCGTTAAGAGTGCGAAAGTCGCTTACCCCCAATTTCCACTGGATACGTGTCCGCTGCGTTGCAGCTCCGATCCGGTTTTGCTCCGCCGTCCGCCGTCCGGCAATCCCCACCGGTTGCGGTTTGAGTCCGCTGCTGCGCAGTACGGTAGACAGCTGGCTCACGAGGCAGAGGAGTTCCCGCGATAATCACATGATCACTCACGACCGCAGTTATAGGTCTGTGTTATTAAAATCAAGAACACGAAGTGTTCCCGACCGAGGGATTAGCAGAAAAGCTTGTGTTTGTCTCTTTTTTTGAGATTTATGTACTGGTGTCAACACCGAGTGTTTTATTTTGAAAGGTAACCGGATGCTGTTTGTTATTTTAGCGCTTGACTTCCTGTCTGCTCGGTGCTAAATTCAGCTGAATTGCTGCGTCGCACTCCGGCATCCGCCAGATATAGGAGTCCTGCGTATCTGTGCCGGAGGGCGCCGGACTGCCGGAGCTGGGACGGAGCAGATACGCAGCGCAGCGGACCTGGTGGAGATTGACACATTGACTAAAGTGAAACGTATTTGCTCCGCTGGCGTGGCGGAGACGCAACGCAGCGGAGACGTATCCAGTGGAAATTGGGGGTTAGCCAGTAAATTCATTGGGAACAGTTAGCTCTTTTGAGTTTAATTTGTAGCCGGAATGTGCACCAAATCGTTGCAAGATGTTAAGAATCATGAGTATAGAGGTAGTTGGATTTGAGATGTACAGAAGCAAATCGTCCGCATATAGTGAGACCTTATGTGTTGTGTCAAATCGTGTGATGCCCTCAAAGCCTTTCTCTAAGCGCAGCCAGAGCGCCAGGGGTTCTATAGCGGCAACGAATAAGAGTGGTGACAAGGGGCAGCCTTGTCTCGTACCTCTCTGGAGAGAGAAGGGGGGTGATAGCGTATCATTCGTTTGCACTGAGGCCGTGGGAGAAGAATACAAAAGCTTGACCCAGAGAATAAAGTTGTTGTCGAGGCCAAATTTCTCCATCACTACTTCCACTCTACTCTGTCGAACGCTTTTTCTGCTTCAAGGGATACTACTATCTCAGGGATCTCGGAGCTCGATGAGTGAATAATGTTAAGTAGTCGCCTGGTGTTGTGGGAGGACTGTAAGTCCAGCATGAAACCTGTTTGGTCCAATGAGATAATTGAGGGCAGCACCCGCTTGAGACAGAGAGCAAGAATTTTTGAGAGAATTTTAAGGTCCACATTAAGAAGTGAGATTGGTCGGTAACTATTGCAGAGTAATGGATCCTTCTCTTATATATATTCTATTCTAATAGAGAAAAAACTAAAAAAAAAATTTTTTTTGACTCTTCAGATGTTGTTGTACGAGGCCTCTGATGCAGAAATGAAAGAGTGTTTTTTTTTTAAAAATGTTTATGTAAGTTTTTAGAGAAATGTTGTAATATTGCAACATCGGGCTTAGTTGGGAGCAGAATTTCTGTATATGTACTCACGTTCTCTGAACAACAATTCAGGACAACTATGGGTTCATTTGCAGGGTTGATTGCTTACTTAGCCCCATAAAGGTATACATTAATAATAATCACACATTAGTCATATTTTTATGAAGAAATGTGTAAAAAAATTTAACAGCTTCTTCTAGCAACTTCTTTTTTTCTTTTCATGGCTGACTTTCATTCGTTGTCAAAGTCCCAAAAACAGTTCTTGTCCTCTGTAAAGCAAAGGCTAACCTCACACTTGCTGCATTGCTTGTTAGTGTATCGTTTAATGCAGTGTCTGATAGTGGTGTCAACAATAATCGATTCGGCGATGCATCGCAATGCGGGGCATGCACGATTCAGTATCGATGCGGCAACGTGCCATCATCGATTATTATCACTGTTTATTTTCTGGTTTTGAGTGGACAATAAAGTTGTGAAGTTTCAATTACTTCCGGGGGCATTTCCGGAGCAACGTTGCCATGACATGCGCAGCCTGTAGCTACATGCTAAGCGGCAGCACTAGCTAGCATAACAACAACAGTAGCCTCTTTCACACTGCCGTTTGCATGCAGGGATCCTGCGCCAATTCTTCGCACCCTCCTCTGTGTGAAAGTATCGGATGCGGAGAGGGGGGAAATTTCGCTCCGGCGCTGATCTGCCTCTGGAGGTAGTATCAGGGCCGCATTATTGGTGAGCCGTCCCAGTGTGAACGGATAATCCGGAGGTGCGGAGCGGGGGCGTGTTGGTTGTGCAGTCTGATAACTGCACGGGTCCTTCACTCAACTAAATACAGAGAAATGTCCCACAAAGCAACGTTACAGGACAGAACAACAGTAACATAGTAACTGTAACTGTCTTTGGCAACTTATATGAGAAAAAACAAATACCACAGCTGTAGGTGGAGAAGCGTCTGTCCTCCTGTCCGTCCTCCACCTGTCCTCCTGACTCTTCCTCACATTTTTGCTCAAAAAACAGCGTCTGTCACCGGCAAAAAACTTTAACTCACCGAGTGATGAAAATAAATCACCACGACCGCCAGCCCTCCGGACCGAGACTTCAGGGAACTTTCCCCCAGAAAACAGCCTCAGTCCCCGCGAGTGACAGAGTTAGACAGTGTCCTGTTTACTGATGGTGATTATGTATAATTATGTAATTTAACGCGAAAAACTT
Organism: Sparus aurata; assembly: GCF_900880675.1. Classification (NCBI taxonomy): domain Eukaryota; kingdom Metazoa; phylum Chordata; class Actinopteri; order Spariformes; family Sparidae; genus Sparus; species Sparus aurata. Next base: position 233,906 of record NC_044210.1, on the reverse strand, counting down.
AACTTCGTCACTTTCCAGGATGTTTGGTGGGTCAGGATCTCAATCACTACACATTATAACAGCATCTATATGATTATAAACTGTCCGCGGGTTTTGATTAACAGAGGGGAACACCTGGGGAAACAGGAGAGTGATAATACACACATAGCAGCCAATAAAGTCTGTTGTTCAACAGAGGTGGGGGAAAAAATCGATATTGCAATATATTGTTGTGCTCTCTGTCGCAATAAATAATCGATACACTGACGGCAAATATCAATATTTTATAACAGCACACATTATTGATTTACCCCGTTGTCACCGTCAGTTCTTAATCTCTCCTGTCCTGTTTGTGGGGGCGCTAATCCCGTAAATGAGGGTAATGTAGGCGTAAACAGCCGCCGGTGAAGAAGACGAGTTAACAACAGAAGAAGAACAGATGCAAGAATGGCGGATAATACGAACAACGAAAAACAAATCAAAGACCCACCTGTAAGTTTCCACTCTAAAGTGTGGACCCACTTTGGCTTTTACGAGACAGATGACGGGAGAACACTGGTGCGGTCGTTATCGCCGTCAGCGGGGGGGAGCGTTCGTCCGTACGTCCCCCGGCTCCTCGCCGTCAGCCAGGGGACGGACGGACGAACGGACGCTCGTCACCGTCAGCCGGGGGCCGCTTTTTTTTAACGAGAAGACCGCAGCAGCCCTCAAACACCTGCTATAAAGCAGCATACATTGTAAATAAGTACGCTGTTCCACTGTCTGGAGAGAACCCTGAGCTGGACACATTAAAGTCCATGAACATAAATAACCTGTCTTATGTAAACCAGGACAGTGCTTTCTGATACTGAAAAGTCAGTAGCAACTTGTTTTATGTAAACTTGGGCCCGTTTTAGTTTAACAATAGCTAAACAAGATAAGAATAACATAAAAATTTAATGAAATATTGGGCACATTTCAGTATGCAACCAATTATGTGCAGAGTTATGTTCAACCATCCAGTACCTGGGAAGTGGGAACATAAAAGTGCTTTGGGTCAACCTGGACACATAAAGGCATATTTAAATTTATAGAAAATAAAATAAAATAAATGCAATAGATGCACAAGATGTTTTCCTTTTTTATGGGTATTTTTCCTTTTTCAGTCACATATCGTGATATATCATTGATGAAATTTCTTGCAATATATCGAATATTGCAGATATTGTGTATCGTGATATTATCATTATCGTGGGCCAAATATCGTCACAGTATTGAATCGTGAGTTACCCGTATCGTCCCACCCCTATTGTTCAATATCTGACTGCTTGTATTGCCTCATGACTGATTTGCCTTGTTGTGTGCAGTAGAATTTTGATGCATCGCAATGCATTGTAGAATCAAATTTAATCGAATCGTTACCTGGTGAATCGTAATCGAATTGTGAGGGCAGTGCCAATGCACACCCCTAGTGTCTGAAGCGTCCTCTCCCTGTCTTCACTGGGAAATGTGCAACTAGGTCCTTGTGTACATCCAATGGGAGGTGTGCACTTCTCTTGGATGATCTCTTCTGAGCATTCAGAGGGCTTCCTGATGTCACTGTTGCTGGGCTCCCTTTGCCTGAAGATGGTCGTCCTCTCTTTGGAGTTTAGAGCGCCGTGTTCACCAGGATGAGAGATGATGCTAGCTGTGGCTGAAACTGTCTCCTGTTCATTGTCTCTATGCTAGACATCTTAAGAGAGGATGATGGTGTGCCAGAAGATGTACATGTACCAGCAACAGGATTCGATGGGGGACCTCTATTTGGCTGTAAATGAGTCCAACAAATCCACACCTCCCATGTACTTGTTGTAGGCACCAACAGTGTAAGGCCTCTCAACTTCAGTGTCGGTTCAGCTGGCTTTGTCCCAGCGTTGAATCTTCTGCACAGGTTCAGGTCCAGCAAAGGATGACACAAGTGTGATGGCCCTGTCATACCATTTGACAGCACAGATGTTGTGATTCCCCTCCACTCTGATGTCATCGCTTCCTCTCGTCTTCAAGGTCACAGTTGGGCAGGCGCACCTGCCTGGCTGCTCCCACTTAACGAATTCCCCAATGTTTTCCAGGCAGACAATACTGTCTGCTTATTGTAAGTCGCTTTGGACAAAAGTATCTGCTAAATGCCCTAAATGTAATTGTAAATGGCTTAGCCTATGCTCTCTACTTATCATGCTAAAAGAAATGTGCATCCCAATCACCAGCCATTTAGTCACACAATACTGCCTTGACATGACAATACTGCTTGTTATGCTCTCTAATTATCATACTAAAAGGAAAACATGCATACCCCCACTGACATCGACACCCCAAATTCAGGAACATTTACAGCTTTCTCCGAAACTGAATTGTCTGTTGATATCCTTTTTGTGGACAAAGTCATAGAATTTTAGGTCAGTCTGATCAAATTAACTAAATTTTTTTAAAGATGAAACTTTTAAATCAGTCAAATTTGACCAGAACACAACACAAGGCTAGTAGCCTATGTATACTGTCCATGTATAAAGAAAATACACTGTTTCGGGCAGTGGTGTAGTGGAGGAAATACAACCCGTTTGTGCCCACTGCAACAAGCCTGCTATTTTGACTATCACACTCACCCAGTGTTGTAGAATTGCAACAAATATATAAAAAGGTCTATATGAAATTTGATGAATCTATTCCACAATAACTACATATATGTTCTAGATGCTCTAATGACAACAAAAAAAAATGTCAAGGACATTTTCCTTACTTGAATCTGATGAATGTAGTCCAGTGAAACAAAGAGATGTGGTTCGAAGGAAACCTTGAGAGGTTGTGTGAGTTCATGGCCATTAGGTGGGACTTCCAATAGCAATTGTGAGACTGAACAATAGGACCCAATGACTGTAAATGTGGTAAAAAATAAGATAAATTATAACGGATTGTTTTTTAGGATGGCTGAAGAAGTGTAGGCAATAGAAAAGCAGTCTAAACACAGGTGACTGTAGCCATTGTAAAGAAAACACAGCACTAAACTGTACTAAAGTCTTAACAGTCCTTTTTTCTCTGTCAGTCAGTGGGTTAGCCAATTCAATTTAGCCGAGTGGCAACCATGGCTTTGTTGTTAACAACAACAAAGTTGGAGTAAAGCCTCCATTTGGCATAGACTGATGGATTTTGATGATAGACCTGTGAGAACGTATTTGGTGAAATCAGCCCTCTGGAGCCGTGTCGGCGGCGAGATTCGATGAAATCTTGGGCATTCTTAAGGGAAGCGAGCCGTCACCTTTTCCCCTCTGTGGTCATGATGAACAACTTAGGAGGGCAGGTTTGAGGCCGAGGTTGTAGAGCTCGTAAAACTGTGCATGGGCATGGCTGGCAGGGGGAAAAAAATCCCTCTAGCACCTCACCACCACACACACATTACATACTTTCAACTAACATATTTGCCACCACAAAACACGACTGTAGATGCTGCGACTTCCTTTTCAAACTCCACCTCTCAGTATGAAAGTCGGGTCATTAAGATTACATGTTAACATGATATGATACATTTAAAGGAATGCCAGTAGGGTTTGAATATGTCAGTGGTTAACAGAAACATTAACTGCAAACATTTTATCCTGGTAACTGGCTGTTAATAAGGCATCTTTATCCAACTTTTGCATCTGCGCTCCTACTCCTCTCTCACAGTCTGCTGAATTGGGAGATGTTCCTTGTATAGACGGGGCTGGGGAGGGATGGGAGGTTGGTGACAGAAGCGTTTGCCTGCCTTGAGACCTGCTAATAGCAACATTCAACTTCAATAGTCAGGTTTCAACTACAGGGCAGTCAGTATGCTTATGCTTACTGCTTAATATGTACAATTCAAATTAGCTCGATTAGCATTTGCAAGAGATCACCAGAATTGGTAGGTCCGCCATTGGCACTCAGTTCTCTTCACGGATGAGAGCAGGTTCACAATGACCACATTTGACAGGCGTGAAAAAGTCTGGAGAAACCATTGTGGACATTGTGCCTGTAAGATTATCCAGCATGACTGGTTTGGCAGTGGGTCAGTGATGGTCTGGGAGGCATATACTTGGAGGGGCTTACAGACCTCCATGACATAGCCAACGGTACCCTGACAGCTGTTGGGTACCAGGATGAAATCCTCAGAACTATTGTCAGACCTTTACACTGGTGCAGTGGGCCCAGGGTTCTTCCTGGTTTAGGAAAACGCCCGTCCTCATGTGGCCAGAGTGTGTAGGCAGTTCCTGGATGATAAAGGCATTGATGCCATTGACTTGCTCTGTCGTCCTATTGAGCACCTATGACGTTATGTATCAGTGCATCCGACAACTCCAAGTAAGCCCACAAACTGTCAAGGAGCTCACTGATACACTATTTGTAGGACCCCATCTGCAGAGTCATTAGGAGTATGCCCAGACATTGTTTGAAGTGCATACACAGGGCTTAAAATATCCCGGCACCGAGCCGGATTTCCAGGGTGCTGCGTTTGGCTGCAGGGAAATAAAATTCCTATATTAAAAAAAAAGTCTTGATATCACTTGAGAGTTCATGAGTGCGTCTTTCAATGATATGATGGGAACACAACTCTCCCTCTCTCAATTTAACATTATTAGCCAATCAGAAGTAAAATAGGGCAGGTCTTGGAAATATGTGCTTCCTTCGACCAAGTCTCATGCTGAATTGATACCCGTGCAGAGACGTCACGTAGGAGAATAGGATGGAGAGTAAATTCATGAAGCCTGGGAAAGATGCCCTCCTAATTGATAACGGATTAACAAATAAATGGTGCTGGGCGTGGATAAAAGAAATGGGGAAAGACGGTAAGTCTTTTGGTAGCTCGTGCAAGAAGTTAAGAACAGCAACTAGCTAATCTATGCAACTAGCGGTAAAAAAGCGCTACCACGTCACGAATCAGACCCCACTCATAGAGCAGCTGTTTGCACTCTCCAACACACAACACGATTACTTGCTCTGACAAAACTGTCAATGGAGTAAAAACTCAACCCAGGAAAGTGATTATAGAATACTACACCACTGATTTTTCTTTGCTTTAACCCCTGCATACAGGTACGTGGGGGCCATACGCGCCACATTCTGAGTTGCCGTGATAAAATTCACACAAGTTGGATAAACCTGTGATTTCAACTTTTTACTTTGCCAGTCTGATTTTAAATCCAGCCCTCAGTGGGTCGATGATTTTTTTGTTTCCACTGACTGTTGTTACTTCTGTTTGTTTTCATCAAATTATACAATGTATGTCAGTAAAGATTGTCAACTTGAATAATTTGTTCATCAAGATCTGGGCTCGTATTCACAAAGACTTCTATCTTAACGTTAGGAGTACTCCTAAATCGGACTAAAAGTTTTTATGTAGGAGTTGTTTCTTAAGAGTAATTCACAAAGCCGCTGAGACCTACTTTTAGTTATGAAAACAGTGAACTCCTAAACTAGAAGTAACTCTCTGTTGCTATGGATGACGTCATTTTATAAGGACGCACTTAGAAGCGTGACAACGGTGATTGGTTGTTGAGTGACAGGGCAGCCTATTGAAAAGTCATTTAGGCTACGCAAAGCATGAAGTGAAAATAAGGAAGTTGCCTACAAGCCCATGATAAAGCCAAACAAAAACGCTTCAGACAAAGATGACAGATTGATGATGATTGCGATGAAAAATGTGAATTGTCAATAAAAGCGGCATTTGCTTGAAAAGCTGCGTCAAACCACTCTCCATTAAAATTCGGGAATCGTGTGTTGATCTGGGCCATTTCCAAAAAATGTCGTCTGTGATCTTAATCCTGTGCGAATCTGCCATGTCCATAATTTGTAAAGGAAAAATTCCACTGCAAATTACCTACCATATTTCACCAAACACAGAGGTCATGTGATAATATTTGTCCCGTGTGAATCGGCATCTATGTGATTTGGGGTCGTTTTTTGTTTTTCTTAAGGTTTTTTGTGTTTTCCACACCTTTTTTCTGCCTTTTTCCCGGTCGAGAATTATGGAGCAGCGTTGGGAATTTTGAATTAAAGTTTTGACAGCAAATTCTGGAGGCTCATCAGAAGAGCAAAATCTCGAAAGATACTTAGATGGATTACATGCATGGCAGCATGCCGTAAGGAACATTCTTCCATCTTTCAACAGGCTCACCAGTTATTATATTAAAAATATCCATATCTAACCGTTGTGCTGCTCCAGTAAGGGCTCCTGTGCGATCGACCCGGGGGATAATGTCAGTAAATTAGAGTTAAAACACAGACTTTGCTTATCACGTGCGAGTGCGCCACATGAAACACAGACGTGGTGGGGTAATTTCTAAATCACTTGAGGTCCCCAGGTAATAATAGTCCTGTGCGAAGAGCTGCATTTTCGCCGTAGCCAAACATTTTAACTCTGGCGTTATTGGATTGTTTCAGTTGATTAGGAGCGTTATTGCAACCCTCACCAACTCAACCACAACTTCAATCCCTTCACGGTCCATCCGACATCGTTTTAATAATTCCCTGTTATTTAGCGTCTCCAAAATTCGGCTAAAATTTGGCTATGACTAGGTCTTAGCGAGTTAGGAGTCCTCTGGACTACTTCTAAGGTCTCCCAGACTTAGGTGCTACTTTTAGGCCTAAAATGTTTTGTGAATAACTCTTATTTTCAAAACTTAGGAGTCCTAAAGTTACGACTGACACGCCCAATATTTTTAGGAGTTGCTCCTAAATTCACCTGTTAGGAGCTACTTTTAGCCTTAAGATTCTTTGTGAATACGGGCCCTGATGTGTGTTTTAAAGTGTTCCCTTTATTTTTTTGAGCAGTGTACTTTGAACTGAACATCAAGTTATGGTAAGTGGACTGGTTAATGGTTAATACTATTCTCTCGCACAGACCCTGGTCAAGCAGTTGGACACCATCCTCAGCACCTTGAATGACATTTTGAATGAGAGGTAAGAGGAAGCCGTCTGCTATAAGTTAATTAGATTCAGGACATCAGGACTGCCATATCTCAAGAACTCGTGAGGGGATTTCCTCAAATGTCTTTTGTTATTTGTCTCAAAGGTTACTGTGTCCTCACAAAACAGCTTTTCAGCCATCACTAAACAATTCATATGATGATTACGACAGAATTTTACTCAAATGTCTAATAGGATATAATGATATACAAAAGATCAGAGGTCAAACTGTGACATCAGTATATTCAGCAAAAGATGATCTGGCCATTACTCGGCACCATAGCTCAGAATAAGCAACTTGCTTGATATGTGGAGGCATACAACAACAAGGTGGTAACTAGAGATGTTCCAATACCATTTTTTTCTCCTCCTGAAAGCATTTCCAATACCTGGGCTTTGGGCATCAGCGGATAGCATGCGCCAATCTGATACCAGTGCATGTGTTTTTTTTTTTAAATAAAAAATAAAAAATCGTAACCGAATCCAGGAATAAATAACAATTCCTTGTGTAGCGACAACAGCAACATCAATAAATCTAGGAATAAATAATTCGCTTGAAACGTACTCACTGAACTTATTAAAATATTGCAAAATAGCTGAAATTTTGCCAGCTCTGTCTGACTTGCATGAAATCCACTTCTTCTTTGCCACTCTAAAAACAGTAGTTGCCAGGTGCAACATCTTACGTTGGCTTTTAGAGCAGCGAAGAAGAAAATATGTCTGGTGTGTAACGTTAAGTAAAGCAGAGCTGAATTTGAAGTTGCAGGGCCCTGTTTTTTAATTACAGGGCACCAGATTGATGCATATACTTATACTTATACTTGGCGTAATTGGCAAGGGTAATTCTAGTTTTTTAATTAGCAAGCTTAGTCTGAGAAAGTGTGTCTGCCTGAATCATCCATGAAACGCATGCTTAAATCAAAGTAATTTCCTGTTTGTGATTTTTAATTCTGAGGAGAGCATCCATTTACATGTTATATTATCTTTACATTTTAGTGTAATCATCACAGTCTAATCTGATATCAAGAACTCAGTATTAGCCATATGGACAGTATGTATCCAGGTGGCCTAAATTGTCAGAGATGCACCTTTCCAAGACATGACCAAATGGGTTGGAGACAAGGCTCAAGTAGTGTAATCTTGACTATCTGTCTCAGAAGCATAGCACAACTCCCACCTATGATGCATCCCCTGTTATTGCAACCATGATTGCTATTGGCTCGTCCCTCATGCCATGTGTTCTCTTACGTTTGATCTTCTTGCCATTGTTAACGTATGTAGCAGTAAGCTGCTATGGGAGCTGCGTCAGGATGCAGCAGCCTGCCTGGGTCTCCTCTGCACAGTGCTTAGCTATGAGGCTGAGCGCATCTTCAAGTGGCTCTTTCTCAAGTTAACTTCAAGCGGTCGTGACGAAGTGAAGCTGTTGTACCTGGTGGCAGCACAGCGTGCTTTGGAGGCTGCTGGAGAGAGGAAAGCCTTCTCTCACGTCATGCAGGTAACCCCACACAGAGACTTCAGGGATTTCTTTACAGCTCTCGGGTGGTGGTGATAACTGTTACATGCACACAAAATGGGGCCTGAATGCGGTTTATGCCTCTGCCCATTACACAAAGGGTATATAGAATTGACAAATTTGTTCACTGCATGTGTGTAAGTGTGCCAGCTCCTGCTCCTTCTCCTTGTGTGTGCAATTATCTTGTGCTGAGAAGATTCATCAACAATTATTATGCACTCAGGTGGACTGTAATTTATAAAGGTCTCATTGCAGGTGTGCGTTACATACAGCTGTATAAATTTGGATTTTTTAAATTTCTATTTTATTCCCTAAAAGCCACATATACCTCATGCCAGTACAGACGTGAAAATTGTGTACTGGGTGGTGCCATGTAACAGATGTTTTTTTGGACCTTGTTTTGTGGGTTTCAGCTGGTGATGAACAACCTGCAGTCCATCCTGGAGAATGTGGACACACCAGATCTGCTTTGTCAGAGTGTGAAGTGTATCCTTCAGGTGGCACGCTGCTACCCTCATGTCTTCAGCACCAACTTCAGGGTATGCGTTTTAGCAGTGATTGGTCCATTAGCTATCCTATCGATGGGCCTATCCCAGCTGACTTTGGTAAAGGGGTGGGGTACAGTGCTGGCGGTGGGTTCAAACCGACCTGCCAACCGATGTTGCAAATGTTGACTAATGGCAGCTCCATTTCCTTTGATGTTTGTTGCTTCTCCACAGGACACAGTGGACATATTGGTGGGCTGGCACATTGACCATACACAGAAGCAGTCTGTCACTCAGCAAGTTTCTGGTCAGTTTCTTATAAGCACTCAAAGATTTTCAATGTATGACTTGATGTTAAGATTGTAAACATTTCGGTGCTTTCTGCTGGTAATAAAGTTGGGTTAACGTTTTATATTCACCTCATACATTGGGTTAATGTTTTATGTTCACCTCATACATTGTCCCTATCAGGAAATTTGGCAAACCTATTGTATATTTACGTCTGGCGCTGGCTTGATTAATCTGTTAGTTAAAAAAATGGAACGGTTGAATTCTGCAGCCATGTTTTTCTGTTGTCTATTTCATGCACATCTCAATTAGACCGCTGTATTAATACAGCGTTTCCGTGGGTTCTTAAAAATCTTAAAGTCTAAAATCTCAATTTTAGGCCTTAAAAAGTCTTAAATCCATCCATATTTTGCATATAGGTCTCAAATAACATTTAGTTATTACTATTTTTATTTATTTATTTATTTATTTATTTATTTAATTTAGGTGAAATTAAGTGACAAGCAAGGTGACATGAGGGATAAATACATCGCACCATGTGGACTACAAGTACAAGACAGTGGACATACAGTACAGATAACAACAGTAAACAATGTAAAGTAAAAAGTATAAATATGAAAAGAGAACAGGGACCACATTTTTCCTTACTTTTTCGTACTTCGTGTAGGTCTTAAATTTAGCTGAAAATAATCTTAAAAAGGTCTGCTCTGCTGACATGCTGCTTTTGCTACACAAAGTGTAATACCTAATGGCAGCCCAGTGCTATAGAGTGGTGTTTATAGTCTTAAAGTCTGGAAAACTTTTAAAGTGCAGCCAATTTTCTGCTAAATATCTGATATAAGGTCTGTGGTATCACAGACTTCAGGTGCTTGCATGTTTTGCACTACGACATAAATTCATCATTAAATATCCTACATTTTGATTATCAAGTGTTATGTTTTTTAAAAAATTGGTGGCTAACAAGTGTCTAAATGAGACAGGGATGGAATAGTGAGACATCCGCTCACTTTGGCTCATAGTGGTGAGTTTATAGAAAACCTATATAGTCATTGTGTAGTAAGACAATTAGTTGTGACACTTAAGTCATGCAACCCAAATGTAGTCTGTTTATAGCATAACATTAGCTTTTTACTCCTAGTGATTTAATTTACACTTCTAAAATCTCAAATTTGGTGTTCATCTGTGAGGATTCTCTTGATGGATAAAACATGTATCTATCAAAAACTTGTGTCAGTGATGATCCAAAATCCCATCGGCTTTTTGTCGAGAGAACCAGTGCGATGCTAACTTGCTCTCCCTGTCTGGTGTTTAGGCTGGTTACAGAGTCTGGAGCAGTTCTGGGTGGCAGACCTGACCTTCTCCACCACTCTGCTGGGACAGTTCTTGGAGGATATGGAGGCATATGCAGAGGTGAAGTTAGTCTTACAGCATTGCCACACTGAGCTTCCCTACTGCTGTGCCCTAATGCCAGTGTGACTCTTTAAGTATTACAGAGCAGCTTTTACAGGTGTATTACAAATATTATTTTACAGTGTACAAGTGTATTTTTTGAGAGGCTGGAACACAAGTTGTATATTCTGTCAAAATGGTCAATAAAATAGCAATATTTTCAACACTGATTGAATTTAGAAGAGGCAAGGAAATATGCACTTTCCATTACTGCTTGAAGGGGACAAGACCTTGTTTATAATTTAATGCTGTAAATACCTGAAGATCTTAAGGGAACTGTGATGAATAAATGTGATAAATACAGATTCTTAACCACATAGAACTCTTGAATGTTTTTTTTTTTTGAAGACTTGACTGAATCTGTGCTCTATTTAGGATCTGAACCATGTGGTGTCAGGTGAGGTGCTGGATGAAGACATCCCGCCTCCCTCAGTGTCATTGCCAAAACTGGCAGCTCTGCTGAGGGTTTTCAGCACAGTGGTCCGCAGCATTGGAGAGCGATTCAACCCCTTTAGAGGACCACCCATTACCGAAGTCTATGTCACTGATGTAAGAGCCTACCTACACCTAGGAGAACCTGATTGTGGGCTGAGTTGTGTTAATATTGTAAAAGATGTATTGAATGAGTAGAAGCAGTCCACTCTGACAGCAGAAAATGAAGACAGTAGTATGAAATCATGTAATTGTAGAAATGTGCTTGGAAGACATAGTTATTAATGTAGAAGTTGTATTTATTCTTGTCTTGAATACTCACATAAACAGTCCTGATTCCTAAAAGTTTGCACCCTGTGTAAAACAGAATGTTTGCAAACAAACACTAACTAACCCGTTTCCCACCAACAGTTTTACCAAGTATATCCTATATCCTTTAGTGTATACAATCATGTGTTCAGTGTTATACAAAGTGTTGAATCTTGCCCCATCCTTGCTTGTGAACAACTGATTCTTTCAAGCATACCCCAATCATGATACTACCACCTGTTATCTGTGGAATGTTCCACAACTTTCACAATCTTTTCTTGCGTCTGTCCCAACTTATTTAAAACCTGTTGCTGCCTTCAAATTTAGAATAAGCAAATATTTGCAAAAATCAATGAAGTTGATAAAAACGGCACAAAAATTATTATAAAATATAAAAATTATAAAGTTATTTAACATGTTACTAAATTGAGTATTCGTCAACAAGAATCCGCAAATTATACATTCTGTTTTCTTTGTGTCACACAGCCTTCCAACTTGTTTGAATCCAGGGAAGCTAATATGCCATAGACAAATGGAGAGGGGATCTTGCCAAGTTACAGCCTTTTCAGTACCAATTGTTTGCTTTGTGTTATAATACCCCCAGTGCAGTTCAGCCAAGAAACGGGTTTAATGTTTTTATGTCTGTATTTATTTAAGTGTGGAAGATGCAAACACACAGTGGCTGGGGGGATGTTGTCTTTTAGTATCCATTAGACTGTGCAGACACCTCACTTCACTGATAACAGTAGATGATTTTAATTCTACTGAAGTCTCCACCTCATTTTAGTATTTGCTCACAAACCACTCCAATCTGCTCACTTTCCATTTCCTGTTGGTCCTCTTTCCACCTCTGGTCTGTTGCTTGCACCCTCTAACCACCAACCCTCGACTTGTGAAGAGCATAATACTGAGGCTGAGACAGTTGAACATCTCTCTGCCTCTTTCTTCTTCACTTCTCCTCAAGGGGAGATTTTCCACTTGTTAATCGATCATGAATGGCATCATTCTCAGATACATTTTTTTAAAATCAAAGGCTAAAATAGGTCTCCAGACTTTGGGAATCACCTTTCCACACATATAGGTCATGAAAAGTCTGTGTCCTGAAAGAGTGAAATGAAGTACAATACATATTGTACTTTATATCGCACCCTTGGGCAGCCTTACTGAAGACACTTCTTTTCAAAGGAACAGAACGTATAGTCATAACATTTTGTTCCCTTTCAGTCAGTTCACTTGGTACAACAAATATTGTAGGAGACCTTTATTGAGACTGAGGCCATATATGTTGTATGTTTGTGCGCCGTGACTTTCATTTTGTAATGCCTTACATGTGACAGGTAAAACCTTAAACATCCACAGGAACCCCAGAGACCCAAGGTTTCCCAGCACAACACTGCATCAATGTTGTTCACTTGACCTCTCGGTGGTTTAATGTATTGGCTGATCTGTTGTTAACTGCCATACCCATTTTTTACGGTACCAGAATCTTTTTTCTGTTTTTTTCTTAGGTGCTGAACCGGGTTCTGGCCTGTGTGACCACGGCGAAGCAGGTTCAGTTCTCTGAGGCAGTTCTCACAGCAGGGAATGAGTGTGTTGGTGTGTTGCTGGCCAGTGTGGAGCCCTGTGGTCAGCTGATGGACGCTGTCCTGGTCTATGGCCTGGACCAGCTGGACTGCTGCCGGGCCTGCGGCTCAGACTACAGTCTGGCAGTGCTCAGCCTTCTCACTCTGGTATCTTTTTTTTTTTTTTTTAATCACACTTTGCTCACAGCTGCATTTTTTTTCACTTTGATCTGAACCACAGTGTTCATCTTTGTCATTTGGTAGTGGAGCAGACCAACACAATCTGGTTACAGTTACTCACTCTAAGCATGGTGTACTCTACAAAGTATAGGGGGACCATATACTATAATTTTCTAGTTTCATTGACCCCAATATTATTTAAATGAAAGCTCGTGCTGTGGCTGTTTGATTTTGTTTTTATAATTATTCTTCCTCCTACCATCCTTGTTGGATGTTAAGTGAGGCCTAGTTTGTAAAGACAAGTTGATGTAAATGTAAATTAGTCATAGAGGATCGGTGTCGAGCTGGATTGTCCAGACAGAGGGCTTTCAGTCTGAGAAGATCAAAAATGTACCAAGTTATACTGCTCTGTTAGACTTCTTTCTCAAACAATTTCTCAAAAGTAATTTTTGACTCTGCGTTTGCTTTCAGATAGTGGACCAGATCAACACAAAGTTGCCTGTGACTTTTGTTGAGAAATTGTTGGCGCCTGACTCTCAGCTGCTGAAGCTGCGCTTCCATCGAGAGAAAGAGGTGCGTCAGTGTGTGTGTTTCTTTATGTGTGTTTATAACAAGATGACAGCTAGGTTCATGTGCCAGCATTTAAGGCTTGGTTAATGTTTTCTTATTGCAAATACAGAAAACAAGTATGTTGGTACCCAAAAATTCCCACCATATGTCATTAGTGAAGATGTGAATACTGGAGGTTTTAGTTTTCAAATTACTTTTTCTCTGACCTTTTGACTTCAGAGGTCCAATGTCTCAAACTTTAAATATTGGGGTGTTTTGACATAAAATGTTTTATACAGACCAAACTTGATCCTCTTAAAGAGGACCAACGGAAAACTGACTCAGTTTGTTTTGTGTTGACGTTGTCAGTTCATTTGAAAGGGGGCACAGTTCTGCTGCGTAATTGATTATCCCAGCATCTTTGACCTAGCTTGCTAGAGTGTGGGGTGCTAAGCCCTTGGCTGTAAAGCAGACACTATTCACCCTATTACAGACACTGTACCATCAATGTTATTTTGGAGCTGTTATTTAAAGTCCGTGTAAAGCGGCAAAAAAATTGTGTTATGAGTTTGTCACACCAAAGAAACATGTATCATTGACCACTGAGCCAAATTTGAAAGGTTAAAAAAATTGTCAAGTATATAAAATTAGGTCTCAAAATCATGGAAAAACAAGCACTTCTTTCTGCTGTGAAACGCTGGGGGCGTGTCAGTTAGAGGCGCTGGAACCACGCCCATGCGGCGGGGGCTACACGTCATGTTAATGACGTCGGTGTCTCCCCAGGTGTTCCCCAGGTGTTCCCCTTGTCTATCTAAACCCGCGGACAGTTTATAATCATATAGATGCTGTTATAACGTGTAGTGATTGAGATCCTGACCCACTAAACATCCTGGTGACGGAGTGAAGTTTTTCGCGCTAAATTACATAATTATACATAATCACCATCAGTAAACAGGACGCTGTCTGACTCTGTCACTCGCGGGACGGAGGCTGTTTTCTGGGGGACAGTTTCCTGTAGTCTCGGTCAGGAGGGCTGGCGGTCGCGGTGATTTATTTTCGTCAAACACTCGGTGAGTTAAAGTCTTGTGACAAGCGTGACAGACACAGTTTTGTGAGCAGAAATGTGAGGAAGAGTCGGGAGGACAGGGAGGGGACGGACAGGAGGACAGACGCTTCTCCACATACAGCTGTGGTATTTGTTTTCCTCATATGAGTTGCTAAAGACAGTTACAGTTACTACGTTACTTTTGTTCGGTCATGTAACGTTGCTTTGTGGTACATTTCTCTGTATTTAGTTGAGTGAAGGACCTGTGCAGTTATCAGACTGTCAGACCGACACGCCCTCGCTCCGCGCCTCCGGATTATCCGTTCACACTGGGACGGCTCACCAATAATGCGGCCCTGATACTACCGCCACATACCGCCGGTGGGACCCGGCATAATGTGGCCGCCGCCGCCGCCACCACCGCAGCTGCAGCCGACCCACTCCGTCCCGCTGACGGCGGCGGCCACATTATGCCGGTGGGACCCGCCGTCAGCGGGACGGAGTGGGTCGGCTGCAGCTGCGGTGGTGGTGGCGGCGGCGGCCACATTATGCCGGTGGGACCCACCGTCAGCGGGACGGAGAGTGTCAGCGGCGGTCAGCAGCGGCCACATCTCCTTGTCGGCGGGAGGAGAGGATGCAAGCCGGGGACGGAGTTGACCAGCGTCAACGGACTCCCCCGTTTCCTTACGTTGTCATCCGAAGGAAACTTAAATAAGATAACAGCGCAGTCACCCTGCACACTGTGGCATCCAGGAAAGATGCAGAGGATGTGGAGGAGACATGACTGGTTAGCTGACTGGTTGACTGGTTAGCTAGCTGCAAACTATTGTAAGCAATGCTATCCGAGACTGGAGAGCGAGTGGGAGAACCGCTGAAGCCGACTCGCTGAACGTATTTATAGCACTTCCGCAGCAGGGCCGGGTTTATGCAAATCATATAGCCGCGTTACGTAACGCGGCCATGATTTGCATGATTTCTGACCCGCCCATTAAATCCTGAACACAGAAATGTTGAAAAACTGTTTGTGAGCATAGCTCCAAAATTAAATTCTACATGGCCGAATGGCTTTTACATGTTTTAAGTAAACACATTTATGACCTGTTTGATGTGTTTAGAAGAAAATGGCTGATTTTGGTTTACACGGACTTTAAGGTAGAAAAAAGTTATATAATGATGCGTTAAGTTGTGTCTCGTTCACTGACTACCCTAGCCCAGAAGCAGATACGGCGATCTATTGAAATACACCATTACTTTGGGTTTGAACATTACAGAAAACATTTGGGATAATGTCTATATACAACTCGACAACAGCAGTCGCTTTTCTTTTTTTTTTTGCGGACCCACTGCTGCTGTGACTAAATAATTTCCTAGTCTGGGATCAATAAAGTTATTCTATTCTATTCTATTCTATCCTATTCTATTTTAGACATGTTATTGCAAAATTTCTACATATTATATCTAAATGGGGGTTTGGTCAGTGTAATCAGCTGTTATTGTTTATGGTTGAGATAAGGTTACATTAAATGAGAATAAAACAATATGTTGTCAATTTGCTAAACCAAAGTGTGTGTGTGTGTGTGTGTGTGTGTGTGTGTGTGTGTGTGTGTGTGTGTGATTCCACAGGTGATGTCAGCTGTTCAAGGTGTGTACCAGGCACTGCTAAGCCTGAAAAATATTCCAACGCTAGAGGCAGCTTATAAAATGGTCCTGGGTGAGATGGCATGTGCCCTGTCCAGCCTTACGATAACCCTGGCCCCAGCATTCAGCGGTCCCTGCCCAAGCATCCAGCACCCTGCTTTTGCCTCGCTCACTCTACCCTTGGAAAAGGCCCAGTTCACCCTCATCTTTAACCTCACCACCCTCACCACCATCGGCAACACAAAGAACTCCCTCATTGGGGTGAGTGCCATTGTGCTCTTTATACTGTGGATTACTATGTCAACGTCATGGCAATGGTAGCCTTGATAAAATGTTTTCTATTAATTGTAGGGAATTTGATAACCACACAGATTTGAAAAAAAAAACAATTTCAAGATTGTCCTGGGTTCAGTTTATGCTGCACTGCCTTCTTATTGTACATCATCATTATGCAAGAGGTGTGTAACCGCTCAATGGGAAGATGCATAGTCCAGCACATGTTCAGGAGACTTGTGTTCCACAATCTTTTTCTTGAACAACTACAGCTAACATTTAACATCATGGCCAGATTTTGGTTGGGGAGCCTTGAGTGGTAAACACTAGAAAGAAACAGCTGTCATCTGTTGGGCTTTAACCCTATTGTAGACGTGTTGTTCTGCATTTTGTATGCATGCATCCACTGACATGAAGAGTGTAGATGGATCTGAAGAGAGAGAGCCACCCCTTTCTGTCTTTCTTGGATCATGTGAGGGGCATCTCTCCAAACTCTGATCAAGGTGTCTACTGACTGGGCAGTTCTGGTTAACTATACACCAAGAATCTGTTGATACACTGCCTATTTCTCACCGAAAATGCTTTCAGAAACACATTTTATTGATACTGTTGATACAGATATTAAACTGGAAGTGGCTGACATATTGTTTCTGTACTGTAAAAACAGAGGCTTGTCTTACAGAGTCAGACTGTAAGACAAGCTTAACTGTGAACCACAATCCTGTTCATTGCCCATTTCTCTCCTAAAATGTTTTCAGAAACATATTTGTGTTTAGATGTAATGCTGCATTGTTTGTTACCACCTGGCTGCATTACAGTATCCTGTTTCAAAAGGATTCCTAAGCCAAAACCAAGCACTGCCCATCTCGCCGCACATCACCCATCAGTGTTATTGGTCTGCTGCAGCAAACTATATGTTTTCAATCTTTTGAGCTAAAGGGAATTCCATTTTCCCTGGTCATGTAGCGTCAGTTGAAAAAAAAAAAAGAATTTCTACTGCATTGACTGACCAGTTTTATGCAAGGGCCATCTTTCCAGCACTGAAATACTTCTTTAAGGGCTGCATCTCGGCTGTGACCTGCTGGTAAATGCTGAATGTAAGGGGAGGTATGCCCAATAAAAGAAATTCATTAGCTGTGCAACAGTAACCTTCATGCTACATGGTCATGTAGCTGATTTCTTATGGCTACATCCAATATGGTTAGCAGATTAACTTCTACACTTAGACTGTCTCAATGACCTCACACAGTTTATCACAATGTGAGCTAATGACTCCTGGAAACTTGATTTGAAGTTTAATTAAAGAAGCAGTAGGAGCTGCATTCTTAATGATTCAGTTAGTTTGTGGAGCAGAATCAAGATGTTTAAAAGTCTGCACTGATGGACCATTGACTGACACAGATAATGAAGAAGATGATGTTGTGGTTGATCATGTTAAAATGTGTTTTATGTGTTTAGATGTGGGCATTATCTCCTACGGTCTTTGCTCTGCTCAGTCACAATCTGATGCTGGTCCACTCTGAGTTAGCCATCTACTACCCTGCCATCCAGTATGCCGTACTCTACACCCTGTACTCCCACTGCACAAGGTAACATCTGTAATTTTTTTCTTTGTACCCTCTTTGTTTGCTTGTTCACCAATTAGGTGGATAGATTTTCTTGGTAAATGAGTGTGCACAAGAATTAACAAATTGGTGTGAAAAAATAAACTTATACTAATACTTTTGTGTGCCTAAAAAATACCTTAAATCTTAAACTTAGAAGATAGGACCAAAAAAACTTTGGCATTTATATGTTGAGTGTAAGTTCAAGTCATTCAGAATTTTTGCTCGAAACTGTAATATTTACTACCGGAAGTCGTCAGTTTAGGGCTGGGCGATATATCGATATAAAACTTATATCGATATATTTTTGAAATGTGATATGGAATTAGACCATATCGCATACATCGATATAGTTCAAATTAGCGCTGTGGTCCTTGCTCCGGGCAAACCGCTGACCCGGAGCTCTCTGCACTGCTCCCCCCGCCCCTCCTCCTTCATGCACAGAGAGGGGAGGGGCTGGAACAGACACTCCGTCACTCTTCAACAAACACTTCGGTGGCCGCCGTTGCCCCACACTTTGGCCTTGATACCCCGTGAAAAAAATCATCGCACGGCCACCGGACAGCGTAGAGAGCTTGCCTTGAATGACAGCCACCTGAGTGCACAGTAGTCACTCACAGTAACTTCAGTGAGTTCGCGGTTCGCGCAGGTGGAGTCTCATCATCACGATGATCTCACGTGAAAGCCTCTCAAACAGCAGCAGCGTCTCAAAACAGAAGAACGAAACTTACAGCACAGCGAGCGAGCGCAGCCGGTTTGACATGATACGTAACTGACTTATGTGGTAGGATTTAGTTAGGTAAAGTTGGAAATATATTTACAGATTCGAACTTCCCGGATCAATAACTCATAAGTGAAACCTTGTTAAAACACAAACGACGGCTCTTTTCTACCGTAGTACGGTAGACAACGAGCTACAACCGTATGTTAATCAAAACGAGCGTCTGGACATTAACTCTGGTCTGTATGGTCAGCCAGCTGTGAGACGAGGGCGCAGGGACCGTCTACAAAGTGCAACACTGAAAAGAGAAACTACAAAAAATATCCAATAACTTCACTATTATTCAGAGTGTAGTGCCACCAAAATCACTCCACACATCAGTGGTCTCCTGCTGGTTATTCTACAATTTTGTTTGGAAAAAATGTGCTTTGCCATAATTTTGAGGAATTTCTATTTGGGAGAAATATTTAGTAACTGTAATATTCAGTAAGGTGTCACAAAACCCACCTCACCCTAACCCTACTTAAAAAAAACTGTTTTGTAATGTAACATTAACTTGATATTGGTATTTAAAAAATGTTTTAATACATAATCCATGTCTTATTATAAATTAGGATGTTATGGTATCAGTCTGAAAGGTAAATCAACACATTTTACCCAGTGGCCTTTGTGCCCCTGACAAAAAAAAAAAGTGAAGGCCAAATGGACTTGCCCCTAAAATGACGAAATTCCTACCCACATGTCATATTTGGCTTTGACTTTGACTGAACATTTGCTCTCACTTTGCATAAAAATATCGGGATATACATCGTATATCGATATTCAGCCTAAATATATCGGGATATGACTATTAGTCCATATCGCCCAGCCCTACGTCAGTCCCTGTCAAAATTTATTTTATTTTTTCCGTCTAATTTAAATTGATAAGATATATATTTTGGCATCCTCCTGCACAGACAGCTCTTCTTTTTTTTTATTAAGTATTACATTTGCATTATCATTAAAAATGTGATAATGTTCTGAATCTGCTGATTGTGTGTTATCTGAAAAAAGCAATGCAAACGCCCTGCAGTGCAATAATAACTAATATGCCTGATTCCTACACACCAAAACTTTAATTGAACTGTTATAAATAACATTTCTGGCCTCATCTATTTATTAAAATGATAGTTTGGTGTCATCAAATATGTCCATGTCTTGTATTTTCCTTGGGAGGGAGATTCATCTTCTTCTGATTCCTAAGATCTTTCTAATAAGTTTTGTTTTTTTCAATCTTTACCACTTACACACAAAGAAATAAAAATCAGGTAAAAAAAACTATGAAACGAAGCAGTTTTTCTGTAGAAATGTCAAACTGCTGGTAAGAACCTTGTAAGAATGCCATCTCTACAGTTAGATAAAAGTGAGTGCATATTTAAGGGGCCCATGCACTGCACAGACTCAAACCAACGGGCAACTACCTTTATCCGACCACTCCGTTGCCTCTTGGCAGAAAAGTTGCATTGAAACATACCGCCTCGACTACTACCAACTACACAGTAGTGTGTACGTTCTGCATTTGTGCGAGATGCAATAATTCTCCTTAACATCGGGTGGCGCCAGTCTCGTGCCAGTAATCTGAAACATGAAAAAAGGAATTGAGTGCAGCCCATAGATTATTGCAGAAAAACAAAGCGCACACAGTATTGGCTCAGTATTCGTTTGACCTGAGAAGACATTTGTTGAATACAATACTTGGCATTACTTGAAAGATCATTATGGCTGAGCTGATAGTCGCGTTGTCTGCTCTTAGCCTCGTTATTATACGAAGAAGTCACCGGAGGGCAAAAAGGTGGTTTGTTTACCATCGTCACTTCCACCCCTCCCACACACCATGCTGATTCACTAGCACACTGCCAAGCAGAATGGTCATTGAACAGCAAGCAGACAACCAATCAGAGTATCTGATGGCATCCAATCCTCTAACCACCAACACTCTCAGACTTTGCAAGTTGAATCTGACCAGACACCATCCGTGCGGTTCCAAAAGCTTCCAACGGAGCTGAACACACCAATCAGATTTGTTCCCGAACTCGTCTGAATCTCCCCAAACATTTCAGATGTCCAACGTTTGGGCCAGTGTGTTCATGCCTTTAGACGTGAGATAGATGTGAAATTGCAATTAGATTATCGTACAAGTAGAAAATATCTATTTATATGTATACATACGAGTTCATAGAAAGCAGACATTTTATCCTGTATAATATGTCAGATTATATTAAAGTTATAATGGGTCACATTTAAAGTCAATATTTAAGGGGAATGCACTAAATAACAGTGATGAAGCTGTTCTTGCTGCTCTGTCGTTACTCGTCTTAACTGGCCTTGTGTCTTTTTTGTTTCTTTATCCAGACATGATCATTTCATCTCCTCCAGCCTGTCATCATCTTCTCCCTCCTTGTTCGACGGTGCTGTCATCAGCACCGTGACCACAGCGACAAAGAAACATTACAGCACACTGCTAAGCCTTCTGGGAGGTCTGCTAGTGAAGGAGCACCTCTACCCTGAGACCAGGTCCTTTTCTACCTCTCTTTTCTCATTTCATCATTTTTGTTTTTTAATCAGTTACTTACAAAAACAGGAAGCACAAAATGCACTCATTACCCTGGATAGACCATTCCACCAGCCCACCTTCCCATATGTACGGGGTACAAACTACAGTGCCTTGGCTTACAGGTGGCATTGATCAGATTTAATGTTTAACAAGGTTAGATCCTCTGTTTGCTTGTATTTTAGTTTTTAAGTACAGAAAGACATTTAATCTTTTAGAAGTTGTGCCAGGGGAGTTTGGCCCAAGATTTGGGCAAGAGAAAGTTTGACCAGTTGGTTTAGTGGAAAACATATGCTTTTTGCAATATTCACTTTGTAACCTAACAATACTCTGAAGGCCTTAACAGATTCATAATTCCATAAACACAGTCTGCTAGGTCTATACTAACAGATCATCAGCATACAATTATACACTTGGCCGTTTTTCCATGACATCTGCCAGCCTTAGCTCTACTTTTGACTGGGTGTGGCAGCCTGGCACAACCGTGGCTTTGCATCTCATCACAACTGGGCTACCTGCTTGAAGGTGTCTCTTAAATCGCTGACGCGCATGTCGCAATCCCCTGCAGTACTAATGAAGTATCACCGCTAAACAAAGTGGCTCCGCTAATTCAGTTACAAACATGATTAATTTAAAAAGACCTTTTTTCAGAATAAAAGTGTCCTGTTACTTAGTCATTTAAAAGCTTTTAATATGAAGCAGCATTACACGAAACCAGCAGTAACGACACATTCATCTTAGAACATCTGATAGCAAACACGATGACATCGTTAAACACAGCAGAGGTTTAACCCTAACCCTGAAAGTGGAAACAGGAGGACACAAATTCAAGCGATTAAGTAAGAGGCAAGAAAAATAATGAGAGCTTTTTGCTGCAGTAGCGAAGTCACCACAGCCCACTTGGAGGTGGGGTGGCTTGGCTAAACTTGGTGCAGTAAAACTGGAAAAACAAATCGGTGCTACTCGGTTTGACTTGCTTGTGGAAAAACGGCATTTGTTCAACATCCTCTGTGTATGCCTGAGAACATTGTGGACAGAGCAATGGACAGAAACTCTTTACCTAATGTAAAGAGTAGAGGTAAACTGGGGGAGCTCCTGGCACATGCTGTGAGTGAAATGAAAAGGGGGTGTGATTTGAGACTGTTTTAACATTGGCTAATGGAGCAGAATATAATGTCCATATTAGTGGAAACAGCTGTTGTGATACTTTTTTTGTTGGTGAGTCAGGAGGCTGCTGCTAACCTGGGCTCAGGAAATATCTGTGCTGATGAAGAAGTCAGACACATATAGTCCTCTCTTCTCCCTGCCTTCCTTCAACAAGTTCTGCAGGGGCCTGCTTGCTAACGGTGAGCCCAAAATGTCAAGTATTTCCAACAATGTTTTTATCCCCTTGTGTTCTCCACGTGCTTTTCTGATATGGGCTGTGTAATTGTCATTTTCAGATTTATTAATTTATATCCTCTTGTATAGGTCTAAATGAAGATCAGAGTATTTGCCTTCAGACCTGCCACAGCTTACAGGTCCTCTCTTCCTCTCTCTCCACTGAGCTACTACAGAGGTGAGCATCATACTTAAAGCTTAAACTGCTTTCAGAAAATAAAGTATTTGATCTGTACAATAGTCTTGTATTCTTGCTGTTTTGTAATTTTTTGCTAAGATTTGGGGAAAAAATAGGAAGGCAGCTGCCTGTCCTGTTCATTTTAAGCTTCAT
The DNA here is from genome assembly GCF_900880675.1 of Sparus aurata. Taxonomy (NCBI): domain Eukaryota; kingdom Metazoa; phylum Chordata; class Actinopteri; order Spariformes; family Sparidae; genus Sparus; species Sparus aurata. The sequence continues at coordinate 210,645 of NC_044210.1, read as the reverse complement.
GTTTGTGTTTGTATAGGTGTGTGGATGTGTGCAGAGTCCAATTAGTCCACTCAGCAGTGAGGGTGAGGCAGGCCTATGGCAAGCTACTCAGGACAATCCCCCTTGATGTGACTTTGAGGTAAGACCTATTGCACCACTGGGCAGCATCTAGTTAAATAGACCCATTCTCCTTCTGCCAAAGCTGTTGGACAGTTTGTATATATTGTATTCACAATTTATTTTGTATTCGTAAATGTATTGATTTGCTCATTTATAATCTAATCTCTCATAAAGTCAATCTTATAATGCATGGTTAACACGAGGTGGATATTCAGAAATTCTTGCATACAGTTCCATATGTGTCTTGATGGGTAATGATGCATGTGATTTGTTTTCTCAAAGTAACCACAGCCACCCGGAGATGAGGGAGATCTCACTGGCCATCCGCCACCACATGAGCCGGGCACCAAGCAGCACTTTCCACCCCCAGGACTTCAGCGACCTCATCAGCTTCATCTTATATGGAGTCCTACATCGTGGAGGGTACCTTTTGTGATCATATAATGTCTATAATTTTCTACAATGTGGGCTGAATGTTCAGTTGTAAGTTAAAGCCACATCTGAAATGTCACAAGCCCTTTCATGAAAGCAGACTGCGATCACAATAAAATGCAAAGAGAAGATGTCCTTCCCTACTTGTGAAAAATACATCTACACAAAACTTGTAAATGTAAAACTTTATATAATAAATAGCAGGGCTATTACTTTAACTTTTTTTGCACAAGGCACTGTAGCTAGAGTGTTGAAAAGGTGTTAAAATATAAAAGTATCAAGTAAGGCTATTGTAGTTTGAGATAACTAAAATACTGTGTTGGATTACTAATTTTCTATGACCTTTCAAATGATTATAGCATTGAAAAAAATGCAGACATTGTTTTCATTATCTTTGCTTATTATTATTATCATTATTATTATTATCATCATCATTATTAGCAAGATACACAGTACAACTACCAAGTAGAATAGCAATAATAGCTCATCTTGACAACTAAACTAAATTGATAAGAACGTTATCTTAGGCAATGTTCGTTTGTCTCTTTGTGTAAAACTTATGATGAATTGGAGACCTATAATGGTGTAAGGCTGTATCACATCTTTTTAAGATATATTAATATATTTTCAATCGACCAGTCATGCGCACGCTGACACCATTTATCTTATGTGATTTTTTATTTTTATTTTCTGTTAATTTTATCTTATCTTACTTTTATTCTTATCTCTAGTTTATATATTATATACATATAGTTAAGTGTTTATTGTTTACTGTTTATTTATTGTCTACTTTCTATATTTTAGCCAAGACCTTATTGTTTACTGTCTATTGTTTACTTTCTATATGTAGCTTTATACCTCTTTTCCTACCTGTAAGCTGCTGGAAATCCGATTTCCTCGCGGGAATCATCCCAAAAGGATTAATAAAGAGAAGTCTAAGTCTATGGGCAATTTAGATTTATCAGTTAACCTACTTTTTTTCCCGGATTATAAATTGCTCCAAAGTATAAATCGCATCAGTCAAAAAATGCCTCACGAAGAGGAAAAAAATATATTTAAGTCGCACCTGACTATAAGTCGCATTTATTTAGAATTGTATTTCACAAAATCCAAATCCAAAACCAAGAACAAACAATAGGCTAAATTAACATATCAAGCAAGTTACTGGTAAGTTGTCACAAGCCTAGAGCGCCCTCTCGTGGCTGTAGACGGTCATGTTTACTCCTTGGTTCATGTCAGTCAGTATGAAATAACATTTAAAAACATGTTAAATTATATATATTTCGATATATAAGTCGCACCTGACTATAAGTCACAGGACCAGCCGATCTATGAAAAAAGTACGACTGATAGTCCGGAAAGTACGGTAACCTGCATGTCTTTGGACTTTAGGAGGAATCCGAGGTACCCGGATGAAACCACCAATTTGTACCACCATCATGATGACTGTGTGCCAGGCATCACTGCAATAATGAGACTTTCTAAGTTACTCTGTTTTATCTCCACAGCAAGGATCCATGGCTGGAGCGTCTGTACTACAGCTGCCAGCGGCTGGAGAAACGTGATGTCAGAGGAGGCACAGATGGCTTCAGGCCAGGTGTAGTGCCACGGGCGCTGTTAAAAACTGAGGCAGTGCTGTGGCAGTGGGCAGTGTGGGAGGCTGCACAGTTTACAGTACTGTCCAAACTCCGTACACCGCTGGGCCGAGCTCAGGACACCTTCCAGACCATTGAAGGTTAACAGTTCTGATCCATTGCTATGTTCACACTGACTGGTCCTTTATTTGGTTTTCAAGCCATTTTTGCAACTTGAGCTGTTTTGGCATGTTTTGGCGAAGTAAATAATGGATTTGTGGCATAACATATGCATAGTACATTTAGTTTTGTACAGTTGCACCTCAGAATGCATTTGCAGTGGTCAATATGCAATATCCACTTTCTAAAAGAAAAGATAATCTGAAACAAAATGAAATTTTCTAACTAATATTCTGTTTAGTATTTGAAATACGCTTTAATAGATAGTAGAAAGATGACAGAAAACAAATAGTAGGAGTGTACTAGAATAAATCACTTGCAATAGAGGTTTTAAGTAAGACACAAACAAGGGACATTGTCAGTTCATAGTCACCAGCTTCACCTCTAGACCACCAGTGGACCAATGTCTGGTTTGCTTCATTATTGTGCCTAATGGCCCATTTGCTGTCTTTCAGGTATAATCCGCAGCCTGGCTGCCCACAGTCTGAACCCAGAGCAGGATGTTGGAGCTTGGGTTGGTGCTGGATGTGATGGGGATGGTCACCACTCCAATCAGCTCCGCCTAGCTCTGTTGCTTCAGTACCTTGAGAACCTTGAGAAGCTCATGTACAATGCCTATGAAGGCTGTGCTAATGCTCTTACTGCCCCCCCAAAGGTGTGTAAAGAAAAGCTCATGACTCCATTGTTGAGTGAAGATTTAAGCATTTAACATTATGGTAATCCAGAATGAGTACTGAGACCATAAACATAAATTGAATAGTCATTAAAAATGGGTTAAGAATGGCAACCACATATCTTCAGTGCAGGAGTCCTTACCCTTTGAATAAATAATATGGTGTTACCCCTCTGTCTCTGTGTCTCAGGGCATCAGGACATTCTTCTACACTAACCGTCAAACCTGCCAAGACTGGCTGACGAGGATACGCCTTGCACTGATGAGGGTCGGTCTTCTCTCTGGCCAACCAGCTGTAACTATTCGACATGGTTTTGACCTGCTTACAGAGATTAAGAACAGTAGCACCCAGGTCAGTGCAAATGTACTATGTACCCTTTCACACTGTACACATTCACATTGCACACAAAAGTCAGATGCTACTGGGTGTTAATCATGATTTACTCTCAGGGAAATTGACCCTGCTGTAGTCATGGCATTATGATCGGAACAGCTGTGATGTAAACACAAGACTGGTGTGATCGGTCTATCGACACAAGTATAAACTCGGGTCAGCAGGTTTTTTGTCTAGGTAGACTCTGGTTTATCAGGACCTAATGCTCATACCAGCACGAGGACCTTTGAAGCTGGAACAGCAACATTGCCTAGCTCAGGGATCAACATGACCTCTTTGACCTGCTGCTCTAATGTCAGATGACAATGACTATGACAACTATTGACTTGCACATTCGGTCGAGTTAGCAAAACCTCATCCCTCAATTGCAGCACTGGTTGGTTATGATGATTGGTCCTCTCCATATTTGACTTGGGCTTAGTAGGATGTGTGCTGTGCCATGCCATGCCTAACCTCCAAATCCAGTGGCTACGAGGTCTCATTATAATGGGAAAAAGGCTGCCTAAAGATGGGCAAACAACTTCCCAGAATTGATGGAGGAATTTACAAATTTAAAATTCCTGTGGCCAGCAGCTCCATGCTTGACTGCGAGGATATGGAGAAACACTCTCTGTAACATGCCCGTGGTAGCTGCTCATCTCCACCCAAAAATATGACTGTCGTTACAAGGGTCCACTGTTCTATCAAAGGTGGATGGCTTCCAATCCAGCCTGACAAAGGCATACAAGGTGGCTGCACTGGAGGTTCGGGCCCTTACTGCCACTTCTCTTCTGATGGAATATCAGGCCAAGTTGGAGGAGGAATTGACTGCTTCACCTAACCCGGATTTGTGGGTAGAGGTGTCCATCATGACAAGCCTTTGCCTTCATCTGCACAAGATGGTGATCCAGTCAGAAGGAAGAGCCATGGGGTGGATGGATCCTGCAGGAGAGAGCCTGCTTGCTGAATCTCAGTTCCTTGTTGACCTCTTGACACCCCAAATCTTAATCAGCCCCCCAGGCTCCACCCAGGGCATCAGGTCTAAAAAGCCTGTGGCTGAGATCCTTTTAGTTACAAACTGTGGTACACAGACTGATTGTCTGAAGTGGCAAACAATTTCTGTCCCTGAAGGCCTCATGTTTGCTGGGGATTCAGAACTGTGGAGTTCATACTCTGTTCAGAGAAAAACCCATTTAGCAGAATGGAGACTTTATCCAAGTCTGTTTTGGGAATGGTACGGGCAGCTGCTGAAGACCTCTTTGCGATGAGTAACAACACGCCCCCTGTCTTTCTCTCTTTACAACCAGAGTGTGCCTCTCGAGGTCGACACACTGGCTCATCAGTGGCTGTGTGTTCTTGTATATGCGTTCACTCCAATTGCTCTGATCTCCAGGTCCTAGCCAGGTTGCTAGGGTTGGGAACGGCCTGTGGATGATTTTAGTTACTCCCCCTGCCCTTCAAAACACTGGCTGGCAGAGATGACCCAGCTCCTACCAAGAGCCATGGCCTCATCCAATACACAGAAACCTGCTGTCTCAGGCAAAAAGAAATTGTTAGACACGATGCTCAGACTTACAGGAGGTTCTTTTTTAGTGTATGGGTCTGTGATCTCGGATTTCTTACAAGACATGGTGGATGAAGGGAAGACTTTCTCGACCATTTGAGGTGATCTATATGCTTCCCCTTGGGGACGTCATCAGGAGGCACGGCATCAATTTTCACAGCTACGCTGATGATACACAGCTTTAAATCGCCATGTCTCCTGATGACACAGGCCCATTTTTAACCTTTTAAACTGTATTTTAGATATAAAGTCATGGATGGCAGAGAACTTCTTACAGCTCAACCAGGACAAAACAGAGGTTTTAATTATTGGTCTTGAAGGCAAGAGAGAGAAACTTTTACCAAAACTAAATGCTTTTAAACATTCACAGTGCGTAAAAAACCTGGGCGTTCTTTTCGACTCTGAGCTTGATTTTATTCCACACATCACAAATACTACAAAGATTGGTTTTTACCATCTTAAGAATATAACCAGAGTTCGCCTGTTTCTCACTCTGGCCAGCACAGAGGTGCTAATGCATGCTTTTATCCCTAGCCGGTTAGATTACTGTAATGCCCTTCTCTCTGGTCTCCCAAAAAAGAGCATTTCACAGCTTCAACTGCTCCAGAACTCAGCTGCACGTATGCTGACGAAGACCAGGAGGCGGGCTCACATTACACCAGTTTTAGAATCACTGCATTGGCACCCTGTGCGCTTCAGGATCGACTTTAAGGTTCTTTTGTTGTGTCTTAACGGCCTTGGGCCCTCTTATCTGTCTGACCTGCTTTTACCGTATCGGCCCTCGCGGACCCTGAGGTCCTCCGGTACTGGTCTTTTATCTGTTCCCAATGATAGAACCAAAACCTTTGGTGAAGCCTCATTTTATCATTACAGCCCTCGCCTGTGGAACAGCCTGCCGGAGGGCCTCAGGGCCATTGAGTCTGTTGATGCTTTTAAACGCAGGCTCAAGACTCACCTTTTTAATTTAGCTTTTAACTGAGTCCCCTTTTACTCATTTAGTATTACTTATTTATGCTGTCCTGTCATTTTTCTTTGTCCTTTAATTTTCTCCTAAAGGTTTTATTATTCATTTACTATTTATTTATGTATTTATGTTTAATGCTGCTTTTACGGGTTTAGTGCTCAAAAGCTACAGTGGGGCAAAAAAGTATTTAGTCGGCCACCAATTGTGCAAGTTCTCCCACTAAAAAGATGAGAGAGGCCTGTAATTTTCATCATAGATATACCTCAACTATGAGAGACAAAATGAGAATAAAAAATCCAGAAAATCTCTGTCTGATTTTTAAAGAATGTATTTGCAAATTATGGTGGAAAATAAGTATTTGGTCAATAACAAAAGTTCATCTCAATACTTTGTTATATACCCTTTGTTGGCAATGACAGAGATCAAACGTTTTCTGTAAGTCTTCACAAAGTTTTCACACACTGTTGCTGGTATTTTGGCCCATTCCTCCATGCAGATCTCCTCTAGAGCAGTGATGTTTTGGGGCTGTCGCTGGGCAACACGGACTTTCAACTCCCTCCAAAGATTTTCTATGGGGTTGAGATCTGGAGACTGGCTTGGCCACTCCAGGACCCTGAAATGCTTCTTACGAAGCCACTCCTTCGTTGTCCGGGCGTAGTGTTTGGGATCATTGTCATGCTGAAAGACCCAGCCACGTTTCATCTTCAATGCCCTTGCTGATGGAAGGAGGTTTTCACTCAAAATCTCACGATACATGGCCCCATTCATTCTTTCCTTTACACGGATCAGTCGTCCTGGTCCCTTTGCAGAAAAACAGCCCCAAGGCATGATGATTCCACCCCCATGCTTCACAGTAGGTATGGTGTTCTTTGGATGCAACTCAGCATTCTTTCTCCTCCAAACACGGCAAGTTGAGTTTTTACCAAAAAGTTCTATTTTGGTTTCATCTGACCATATGACATTCTCCCTATCCTCCTCTGGATCATCCAAATGCTCTCTAGCAAACTTCAGACGGGCCTGGACATGTACTGGCTTAAGCAGGGGGACACGTCTGGCACTGCAGGATTTGAGTCCCTGGCGGCGTAGTGTGTTACTGATGGTAGCCTTTGTTACTTTGGTCCCAGCTCTCTGCAGGTCATTCACTAGGTCCCCCCGTGTGGTTCTGGGATTTTTGCTCACCGTTCTTGTGATCATTTTGACCCCATGGGGTGAGATCTTGTGTGGAGCCCCAGATCGAGGGAGATTATCAGTGGTCTTGTATGTCTTCCATTTTCTAATAATTGCTCCAACAGTTGATTTCTTCACACCAAGCTGCTTACCTTTTGCAGATTCAGTCTTCCCAGCCTGGTGCAGGTCTACAATTTTGTTTCTGGTGTCCTTTGACAGCTCTTTGGTCATGGCCATAGTGGAGTTTGGAGTGTGACTGTTTGAGGTTGTGGACAGGTGTCTTTTATACTGATAACAAGTTCAAACAGGTGCCATTAATACAGGTAACGAGTGGAGGACAGAGGAGCCTCTTAAAGAAGTTACAGGTCTGTGAGAGCCAGAAATCGTGCTTGTTTGACACAATGTGATTTCCTGGATTCTTTCCCCCATTCTGTCTCTCATAGTTGAAGTGTACCTATGATGAAAATTACAGGCCTCTCTCATCTTTTTAAGTGGGAGAACTTGCACAATTGGTGGCTGACTAAATACTTTTTTGCCCCACTGTATGTTTGCTCTTAGTAATTAGGGTGTCAAGCCCGAGGGGCCGAGGTGCTAGGAACCCTATTGTAATTGTAAAGATTTTTAGGGGGCCAAGCCGCTGGTACTAGGAACCCTATTGTAATCGTGAAGATTTTTATTTTTATTTTTCTCCGGCTAAAAGTGGTGCTGCAGGCTAAACCGTACAAGGGAGGGCGGTGCTATTTGGAGTGTTGGTCCAGACTCCTGCGAATATCTCAGACACAAAAAACTACATATATCCACCTGCAAGGGGCGCTATAACCTAGGCCAACACGTTTTTGCTCGGTCAAAAAATGCGCTAATTATTCACGAAATAATTTCTGTAGCTAGCTATAAACATGTAAACTGTTTGATATCTCGGGCAAACTAAATGCTATTAACCTGAATAGAGCTGGGTTTTCTGACATAGGACACGCCCACTTTTGCTGCACATTACGTTCGCTAAAGCGCCACATATGCAAAACCTACTTTTTCGAACTCCTCCTTGGGATTTTGTCCGATCTGCGTGAAACTTGGCACGTACACTCTTCAGCTGGACCTGATCTGAAGTAATCAAAAGAATTTGCTCGATCAAAAAATGCACAAATTATTAACGAACAAATTTCTGTAGGTAGCTATAAAAATGTAAACGGTTTGATATCTCGGTAAAACTAAATGCTATTAACACCAAATTTGAGTTCCTTGGTTGCCATGACACTGGGAAGGGATGAGCCGAATTTGGCGAATTTTGGCCACTAGGGGGCGCTAAAAATATCGGAAGTTTATATCTCCTGAACGGCTGCACCAATTTTTACGAAGTTTGGTCGGTATGATGTAGGGCCAATCCTGAGGCCATATCTTGAAGGTGGTCATTTCTGGTCAATGTGGGCGTGGCTTAGTACAACAAATCCAAATCGGCACACATTCAGCCTTTTGCACTTCCACTGCACTTTCCATTACAGCGAAAACCACGACTCAGACGTTGGCCTGTGTCCTCACTTTTGCCCCGAGCCCGTCATTCTTTGGGGCCAACTTCCGTGGGCTCTGCGGTGCGGAGGGTCTGAGTCACGCGGGGGGGCTTGGCCCCCGTTCATAACTGCTTGCAGTTCTAGTTATTTTAATTTTTCTCCGGCTAAAAGTGGTACTGCAGGCTAAACCGTGCAAGGGAGGGCGGTGCAATTTGGAGGGTTGGTCCAGACTCCTGCGAATATCTCAGACACAAAAAACTACATATATCCGCCTGCAGGGGGCGCTATAACCTAGGCCAACACGATTTTGCCTATAACTCCCACACCATATGTCGCACATTCAAAAACCTTGTATCCCCAGATTGCCTGAACAGAGCTAAATCACTTTGCGATTTCATTTCTTTTAGTACTTGTTTTATTTATTGTCTCTTGGTTACAAGCTCCAGTGTTCTCCTCATGGGGGCCCTCCACTCCGGGAGCTCTGTCTGGCCTGCCTGCGGGGGTGCCGTCCTGGGGGTTGTCTGGGCATCGACAGCTGGGGAGTCCTGCCCCAGGGCTTTATGGTCTCTGGGGCGGCGTCCCCTGTAGTCGTGGGCTTGGATGGCTCTCGGTGGGGATGGCTCCCATAGGAGGGTGTTTCCTCATTTGGTCAATCAGTGCTCAGCCATACTCCACTTTATCTTGGGGGGGGGGGGGGGGGTGTACATATCGGTGTAGTAGGGTGTGTGTGTGTGTGTTACAGGGTTTGCGGGGAGTGGGGATGTTAAGGGGGTTTATTTAATTTTCTTTTCCTTTTATGTAAAGCACTTTGGGCTTCATTTTTACATGTATGAAAGGTGCTATATAAATAAAAGTTGATTTTATTTGATGATCTTGGCAGCTATTTCTGCCTGCCACATTAGTTTTGGGGGAAAGCTGCAGGGCAGCATCCCTTGGTTTGCCTTTCATGAAGGGCGCATGGCGTCTCTAAACCTTTGGCTACACACTATTTTGGATTCCCTTTTGGCCCCAATTGAATTACTGGAGCAGGTGGAGCTGAAAATGGTGGCTTTAAAGTCTTGTTGCTGTCTCTTGTTAAGGATTATGGTTAACCCTTACCCAGCTAAACAGGTGGGTGGGATTAATGCTCATTTAGTACACCAGACATGTACAGTACAAAGTCCTCTTTGGGAAATACAAGTGTTTCCTTGCCTTTTATGCCTAAGGCTGGGGTAATCTTCCACTCTCCCTTCATGGCTTGAATTTAGCAAACACGGATCACTCTGCACTACACTAACACATTAGCCTCTTAGTGAACTCCCCCATTTTAAGGTTCTTTTTCCAAAATGACATACCGAAATTAAAAGCATGACAGCTCCCACATAGTTTGAGACTCAGGGATGTGCTTGGTACCATTGGAAAGGTAACACCCTCACATTTTTTCTAGAAGTGTAAGTTAGGGTTAAGTTACAGAGGTTGGAACACAGGTTTTGGTTTCCGTCCAATTCAAATAAACTGACTAAGATATAAGGTTCAGGTATGTCTATGGAGGCAGGCACAATTAGGCCATAGCCACAGGTCTCAGGTTGCTACACTCAAAATTTGAAGTCAAAAGACAAAAAAATTGATTTTTCACAATTTTTCTTCTAAAGGCATGTCTGTGCGTTTTGCTTCGGTCCTTTTTTTCCAAGAGCACCTACTGAGATTCAAAAGGCTTATAACTTGAGAACCCCTTTACCTAGAAACATAATCTCGGTCTCAAATGAAAGCTAAGACCATGGAGTTTCTTTTCTTGTTGTAGCTGTGAAATAAAAGGGAACACTCCGAATGGATGTAGACATTCTTGCTTCTTGTGGTAGAGGGCTCTTTCTAATGTTGTGTCATGGTGAGTTTAGAAGGCTATTACATGGTCTGGAAATAACTTTTTTCCTTTGTGTTTGGGCTTAAAATAATCACGACAGTCTCAGCTTTCCAACAGTGAGTATATAATGTAAAGATCTGATGCTTAAAACTATTAGCAAAAAAACGATTCGTTTTTACGAAGGGGGTTCGTTTAGTGAAGGGTGTTCCTATGTTGGAACGAAGTTCCTTAAGGGGTTAACTGATGACCTGGTCTCTATGTACAGTGTTGTTCTTCTGAGTCATCTTATCCAATCAAATTACTCCGTGTCTCCTTCAGTCATTCTACTCTATGGTTTTACACCAGAGCCCTGCAAAATGAAGGCTTCTGGTCAATCACTTTAACATCTCAGCAGGAAACTAGCCTAGCTGTCCATGCTTCAGCTTGTAAAGATCATCTAAAAAAATTATAGGGCAGCCAGTAACATGGAAAAAATTATTACTTCTCTTCAACCAGTCTAATCAGCATCTTGATATGCCACACCTGTGAGGTGGGATGGATTTTCTCGGCAAAGGAGAAGTGCTCACTAACACAGACAGATTTGTGAACAGTATTTGAGAGAAATGGTTCTTTTGTGTATATAGAAAATGTTTTAAAACTTAGAGTTCAGCTCATGAAAAATGGGAGCAAAACAGAAGTGTTGCATTTATATTTTTGTTCAGTGTATTAATCACTTAGTGGTGATCTGTAATGTGGCTTTTTGAAGTTCAATCATGTCTCCATCCAGACAAATGTTAATGCAACTTGTATGATATAGACAGCACCCTCTATTGGAATAAACACCCTTTCCCATGGTGTCCCCTAGGGGTGTGCCAAAATATCGATACTACGATATATCGCGATATTTCGTCTTGAGGTACGTTATCGATACACTGGTGCCAAATATCGATATTTAAAAATGTGTAAAAAAAAAAATATATTTTTTTTTTTTGGCCCACCACCACCACCCCTCTTCGGAGGACAGCTTTAGCTTTATTCAAACATAGGTATACAACCAAATAAAATATAAAAAATTGTTTAAGTAGCTCTGAAACCCACACATATAGATATTTAATGATAGTGGTAGTCAGTGTGTGTGTTAAGAAGAGACACTGTGCAATATACTCTTTGTTTACTTGGCTTTCATTCATGTGAAATTGATTGACAATGTTTTGTAATTCCTGTGAAATGGATTCAGTGCAGTCAATAAATTCTGAATTTCTTCAGTGACACAGATATCGTGATGTATCGTGGATGAAATTTCTTGCAATATATCGATTATCGCAGAATCGCTGTATCGTGATATTATCGTTATCGTGGGCAAAATATCGTGATAGTATCATATCGCGAGGTACCTGGTGATACCCAGCCCTAGTGTCCCCCAGGCTCAGTTCTTGGGCCCTTTACTCTTTATCATTCTGCTTTGAGAAAAGAAAGCCTTCTTCCATCTTAAGAATGTCTACATATGCTGCTCCTCACTCTCTCACCCTGTCTCTGTAACACTAATCCTTGCTTTTATCAGATCCAGACTTGTTCTAAATCCCTTGTTTTTGGCCTGCTTACTCAGGACTCTTGCAGCTGAATTCTGGACATAGCCCTCTGACACACACAGTCTTAGGAGCAGATCACACCAGCACTGGCTCACAGTACAGTTTCACATCAAGATTAAACTTCTCCTACATGTCCACAAGTCCTTTAATGGTTTGGCAGCTTCCTACCTGCCTAGATCTTTCAAATCCTTACTCCGCTTCTCCAGTGCCTATCTAAACTCAGTTCCTCCCTCCTGACTCTGCACCATGGGTGACAGAGCCTTCAATGTGTGCTCTCCCTCTGGGATTTTGCCAGTGCACCTTTGCTGCTTCCTTTAAGGTGCAAATGAAACCTCATTAAGACTAGCATTCTGGGGCGCCGTTTAGCTCGGTTGGTAGGGCAGGCATCCCATGAATAGAGGCTTTGTCCTCGCTGCAGAGGCCCCGGGCTTGAGTCCCGGCCTGGGGCCCTTTGCTGCATGTCACTCCTTCTCTCTCTCATCCTGTTTCTTATCATATCTTCAGCTGTTCTATCAATAAAGCCAAAAAAAGGCCAAAAAAAATACTTACGAGGAAAAAAAAAGGCTAGCGTTCTTTGATGCTCCCATATGTGCATTTTATGAATCATGTGTCTACATGTATTGTATCATGTATTATGTGCTTTGTAAAGTGTCCTTGGGTGACTTGAAAGGGGCTTATAAATGAATAAAAACATTTTTTTAAACTTGTATACACTTTTTTTACATTTTGTTGTATACGTGGTAATCTGTATGGTATCAGGTGAGTAGCATACCGTTCAAGTGACAAATGCTTGGGCCTCTGTAGCATCTGTGTGTCTCATCCTTGTTTTGTAACTTTAGGTGGTGCATAAAGGTAGCATTCCTAATTACTTAAAGTATTACCTGGTTAAATGAATCTCATGTTTTGGTGTGCTTGTCAGGGTCCGGAGTTAGAAGTTCCGCTGACATTGCTGGTGGAAGCTCTGTGCGAACTACGTTGTCCTGAGGCCATCCAGGGACTGGCAACTTGGAGCCTGCTGACCACTGGGAGGAGTCTGGGCTGGCTGTCGTCGGTCGCCCTTCAGGCAGAGGGACGGTAAGCAATGCTGCTATAACCAGACATCCTCACATTAGTGAAATACCCAAATTATCTACCTCCAAGTCCATTTATTTGGTGTCCTCCACTAAATTGTGTGCATGTCTGTGTAGGTTTGAAAAGGCAGCTCTGGAGTATCAAGATCAGCTGTCTGCTGTTACAGGGATGGACTGCAGCATCAAAAGTGCTGACTGTTGTCTTCTTCAATTCTCCAGCAACACAGGCAGCCCCAAACACACCAGCAACGGTAAACCAGCGCACATCTATGTTTAATGTAGTCCGCACCAGTTGAGTGAGGTTAAAGTTATAATAACATTTCTGCATTAGATTTAAGGCTGTGCAAAAAAAAAAGTATTATTTTCAAAGATATTACCATTGGGGTATTATTCACGCAAGACAAAATTATTGATTTTGCATCACAATTTTCAAAACAGATATCTAAATAATAAAATCCCGATTTGACATTTGTTGTCTGTACCAAACATGCTTTCATGCATTTGGAACAGGACCAGGATTTGAATGCAGGGACGTCTCTACAGCACTACAGGACATCATTATAATGCTTTTTTGCCACAAATTTGACCTTTTCATCTTAAAAAAAATGCAGCCTCTGCAAATTGGTATTACACCTGACCATACTGCCATTTTGGTGATATCTTGATTTATCAGAATCAGTATCAGTAGTCCTTTTATTGTCCCCAAAGGGGAAATTTGTGTGCCACAGCAGCCAAGGGACAGAAAATTACAAAAAAACAATAGTAAAAAAAACACTTAACAGTGTGGCAGTGAATGTGAATTATTATTTACAAATACAAATAATAAATATGGGTATTGAAAAAAATGTATCAGATAGTGCAAACCAGAGATGAGCTTTGTATAGTGGTTTTGCACAGTGCAGATTGAGGTCTATTGGGAGCAGTGCTGGTTGTAGAGTCTGACAGCAGCAGGAAGGAAGGACCTGCAATACCTCTCCTTCACACACTTGGGGTGTATCAGTCTGTTGCTGAAGAGGCTGCCCAGTGCTGTGATAGTGACCTGCAGGGGGTGGGACTCCTGCACCATCAGCGATGAAAGCTTGTCCATCATCCTGCTCTCTCCCACCACCTGCATTAGGTCAAGAGGGCATCCCAGGATGGAGCTGGCCTTCTTGATAAGTTTATCCATTCTCCTCCTGCTGCTGAGATGATGCTGCTCCAGCAGACTACCCCATAGAAAATGGCTGATTCCACCACAGAGTCATAGAAAGAAGTCAGGGGTGCCCCCTGCACTCCAAAGGACCTGAGCTTCTTTAGCAGATGAAGTCTGCTCTGCTCTGACCTTTCTTATATGTTGCTGCAGTGTGGTCAGTCCAGTCCAGTTTATTGTTCGTGTGAACTCCCAGGTACTTGTAAGATGTCACCATCTCAATGTCTGTTCCCTGGATTTTCAGCTGTGTGCAGGGTTGTTTGTGCCTGCAGAAATCCACCACCAGCTCTTTGGTCTTCCTGGCGTAGAGCTGGAGGTGGTTCTGCTGGCACCAGTCTACAAAGTCCTTAATGAGCTCTCTGAAGGCTCTGTTGTCCCTGTCCCTGATGATGCTGACAACAGCAGAGTCATCAGAGAACTTTTGTAGATGGTTGTGGGGTGATTGGTGGTAGAATTCTACGATGTACATGGTGAACAGGATTAGGGGCCAGGACTGTTCCCTGTGGGGCCCCTGTACTACTGTCCGACACACAGTCCCGAATCCTAACATACTAAACGTTTTTATACTGGGCAGCAAGCCGCCAATTTGGCCATCTTTTTTGCGGCTAGGTCCGCGGATTTAGACAGAGGGCGGTAAATTGGGGGTCTGTTTTGGTCCGCCAATTTGCCGCCTTGGAGGTTACGCCTCGACTACTATCTAAATCCGAGGCGTCAATGTGCCGGCAATTGCTTGAGATGGGACGATGACCTGCACTGTTGTGCAATCCACAGCCGGGCAGTTTTAAAACCAGGAAACTGCAGCCAACTGTGTCTGACACATTCCCGAATCCTCACACGCTAGCCGTTTTTAGCTACAGAGACCGAGGAGTGCCCCCGCACTCCATTTAAAAAAATTGCTTGCCCGAAAACTAAACTACAGTAAATCTTAAAAGTGCCTCTTTTGTCGTAATTATGCTTTTCAAGCACATCCAAAAAGCACCATGCTAAGGAGCATGCGGAATTCCTGCAGCTCAACAAAACCAAAGGAGCAGTAGACAGTACAGCACAGCAACTAACTTTGGCAGATGAGCTTCAACGACGCAAAAAGTTTCTATTGGAAAGCTTGAAAGCATTGGCAATAACACAGAAAGTTTTAGAATTCATTGTTTTAGATGCTCAAGCAATATCTGTTGTTGAAGATGAGGGCTTCTGTTGCCTACTGGAATACTTAGAGCCAAGGTACTCTCTTCCATTACTTTTTTATCCGAGACCAGTATACAGTTTATTATTAATTCAACAACTGTATCGGATCTGTATCGGTATTGAGACTGAAAAAGTTGGATCGGTGCATCCCTGTCGGAGCTGAAAGTTAGAGGATCATTCATTGCAGCAATTCCCTCTTACAAGAGTTGATCTTTCATGGCAGTTTAAATGGCCTAAACATAATGTATAACTGTAATCATCATAATACGGTATAACATTTTAGCCCCTGGAATGTTCTTGATAATTAGTCTTATACAAGTTTTGCTGTCTTGCCTATGATAAATATTGATTTCCTCTTAAAGGTGAAAGCCGGAAGACGGTGCTGTTAAAGTCCAGTGAGTGCTCCCCTGAGGTGATCAACTTCCTGGCCAACAAAGCGTGTCAGTGTTATGTGGCACTCTGTGATTGGGCATCTGTTAAGGAGTGGCAGGCTACCGTCCATTCCCTCAAACAGAACTCAACAAATTCAGTCAGCATCAACTTAAGGACAGATTTCAACTATATCCAGGCTCTGAGTCGCTTTGAAGATGGAGATCTGGCTGAGTGTGGGGTTCAGCTGGAGCTGTTGCCCGGAGAGGACTGCAGCTCGCTCTCCAGCAGTAAGGACAAGCTGGGTAAGTGCATTATAGGACATGCTCTGGAAATATGTTTTACTGTTTTCAAATTGGTAGTAGATTTTATTTGAATTAAGATGTCATTGTGTCATGTCATTGTGTCAAAAGGCATCAACAAGACAGAGTCGAAACTCACATAATTTAATGCAGTGTCCATCACTGCCTGCACCAACTACTCTCTACAACAACAGCCAAAACTTGTAGGCTTAGATGATTTAGATTATAGATTAGTGTATGTATTATGTATGCATAATAAAGTGGTACTCAATGGAAGAGCCAATTAGGTTATTCTCTAAAGTTCTCTTCGGACTGTCCCATTTAGCTTTTAACATTATTTTATGTATGTGCATGCGTGTGTGTCTGTGTCTGTCAGATCTTAAGCGGCTTCTGCCCTCCATGAGTCCAGATCCAACTGAGCTGCAGAGAGCCATTGAGGTGCAGCTCCTCCGGAGTGCTGTTAGTGCCATGTCAAAAGCCATTCAGCAGCAGGAGCAGAGGACCACCACCAATCCAGAGTAAGTGTAACCTGATTGTGTTTTTAGGTCCTGTTAAGTTCCCTACATATAATGCCAAGGATCAGCTGTCAGCATTGTTAGGGCAGTCAGTGAGTATCTAGGGCTCAAATAAGTGTGGTGTGTACCACACTGTTAGTACTGGACAGCATTTAAAATCAGACTGCATTTTTTCCTTATTTTTCCCCTCCACCTACTGTGGAATTTGCAACTTTTTATCAAATATATTCTCTACTAAGAGCAGCTATATTGGAGAACGTGGAACACAATCAGGAACTGCTTGAGGAAATGTCCTCAAATTTTGCAGAGAAAAAGAAGGGGAGACTGACGATATTTCATACTGGGAGATCTTGGGTGCCCACCTCCAAACTTAAGTTACTGTAAAATTATTAATAATTGTATGTGAAGTATTCACATTTTAAGATTAGTTGCTTCATTATGTTCTGTCAGAATCAGTCCTGTGTTAATATTCAGATAAAGATTCAGGATTGGTCTAAATTATTATGTGGTCTAAAAACTTAATGACCCACTGGTCCATTTGGTTCAAGGTGTGCTTTAAAAAAATAAAAATGTTTTATGAAAAAGCAGCAAATAATCAGAAGCTTTCTGAACTAAAACCAAGATGGCACCATATTTATCTTATTGTTGTATTTTTAGCACTTTTTTATGTCAGAGATGTGCAGTCTCTTGGTAACAAATGTGATGCAATGTTGCAGTACATTGGTGCGCTGCCTAAAACAAACTGGACGAATCTGCTTGGGTCCCCTTCGCCTGTCCACCTTCACGCTGTCTGATGCCCTTCCCACCCCACCCACTCTGCAGCTCCACTGCACTGCCACCCTGGAGAACACACTCACTGGACAAGAAGTATGCACACGCACACTTTCTCTTTGACTATGTAATCTGAATGAAATGCATTTATGCTAGAAATGTTTAAATGGCTTTGATTATTGTTTCTTTTAAGTGTTTGGACACCAAGAAATAAAAATAAATGTTATTCAGGAAAAAGGCAAATTAATGTAGCATGTTGCTTCCTAAGCCCTTTACAGATGTCAACTAAACAGATGCAACAAAGTAAACTTGTTTTATTTTCAGGACTGTGTGATTCCTCTATCCAGTGAGGCTCTGAGCTCTTGTAAGCAACAGGATGTCCAGCCTTTCCTTCATGCCCTCAGATACACCATGTTCCAGAGACAACACCTCCAAAAAATCAAAGGTAAATTATCAATGAGTAGAATAGCCCATGGGCAGCACAGTGGCTTGCACTGTATCTTTCCAGCAAGAAGGTCCAGGGCTCATTACCTGGTGCGGGCATGGCCTTTCCTAGAGGAGTTTGCATGTTCTCCATGTGCTTGCATGGGTTCTCTCAGGGAACTCCAGCTTCCTCCAACCCCTCTCTAAATTGCCCTTTTGTGTGAATGTGAATGGTTGTTTGTCTCTGTATGTCATTCCTGCGCTGTAATGGCAACTTGTCCATGGTGTACCTCGCCTTGCTCAATCTCAGCCCCCCTCCGACCCTGTAAAGGATAAGCGCTTAGAGAAGGCCTAGACTCACACAGGAGTATTGCGTTGATCAGATTGAAGTGTTCCTCATGCCGTTTTCTAATACTCATTGCTACTCTTTACTACAAAGGTTGGAGTAGTGCACCCTTTAAAACTAGTTTGAGGATTCCCCAACAACTGACTGTTTGTTGCATTGCCATGTTTTCACAATATAGTTGTTGTTATTATAATAATAATAATAATATAAGATAATAAGCAATAGGGCTGCCCGATGAATCGAAATTGTCATTGTCATCGCGATATGAACATGTGCGATATACACATCGCAAAAGACTGCCTAACGTGCGATATACACATCGCAAAAGACTGCCTAACATGCGATGAATACGAAAAATCATTTTGTTACATGTGCTATGCATGCACCTTGAGCATAACACCTTTTATCCTATCAGACGGAGCTCTGGATACAAGAGCCAAGCAGATGAAGCCCTAGCTAGCCTTGAGCTACCCTGACAAATTAATCGGCATCAGTTTGGAGGTGATTGCCAGGTTATGATGACTGAGGGAGGAGAGAAAAGCGATGAAAATGTGGTCGAAGAAGACCTTGTGGTGAATAGAAACAGCACTTCTGCTATATGGATTTATTTTGGATTCAGGAGAGACGACATGTTACAAACACAGGTACTGTGTAAAATATGACGAGCAGTTGTTGCAACTTCTGGAGGAAACACAACCAACCTCCATCACCACCTGCAATACAACCATAAAGACCTACGAGAACAATTCAAAACTAATGTTAGCCATCATTAACTGTATAATTAATAATATGCAAACGTCAGTATTTGTTTATTTATCGCTAGTTATATCGTCATCGCAATATTTAACAGTGTTATCGCACATTGCAGATTTTCCTCATATCGTGCAGGCCTAATAAGCAAGTTTTAAAGCTTTTTTTTTAAAACTGCTCTCCTCAAATTATTTAAGACGATTAGGGGACCTGTCTTGTAGGCTGAAAGACGTGCAGGCAATCAGATTTACTACTGACATTTGGACCTCCAATGTGTGCTCCATGTCTTTGCTGAGTCTGCACACTGGGTGGTCACAGTATTGCTGTCAACATTTACCTTACCTTAAGCTTTACGGGAATGATTTATTCCTAGGTTTATTTAAGTTGCTGCTGCGCTACTTTTTAAACTGTTCTATTTAAAAAGTGGCTACACTTTCACAGTTTTTAAAGGAATTGTTATTTACCCAGATTTTATTTGTTCCTCTTTTTGGTTATGACTGACTGTCAAAATAGATGATAAAAGAATGTTGTATGGCAATCATTCAATCCCAGATTTTACCTGAGCCAAATCTTCCACGAAAGTAATCACTGATGTTCCTTCAGCTCCTTCCTTTACCCCAGGTATTCTGATATTGTCATGACGTGAGCGGCCTTTGAAATCTGTAAATTTTGCCTCTGTTTGTATCTGAAGCTTCACCAGCTCAAACAAAACATTCTCCGATGACTGGACTCGGGTCTCTTCTGCGTTGATTCGTTTCTCCGCTTCTTTCACTCTTCGTGGATTCTACCAGCATCCTCTCGTATGCCATTTAGTTGCTAACTGGAGTCCTTCCTGAATTCTTGTAGCTCTTTCAATATTAAGTCCAGGTTAGCATCACGGGTTGGCCCCCAATTATCGCCCGGCTGCATACTGGTCTCTATATTGCTAATGCTACTAGCTTGCGGCAGTTGAATATCTTCTTCGTCGTTGTTTTTTAATTTACGCGTGACTTTTCCTCCCCTTTCTGATGGGCATAGTCAGTCACCTGCTGTAACTAACCCTGTCTTGACATTTGTCCCCCTATGCTGCCATCATGTCGCCGACTAGACCGGAAGTCCAAATACCCATTTTCCAAAGTAATGTTTTTAATACAATATCTTATCTTTCACTCAAGTATGACATAACTGTGCCATGACCGTCTCTGACCAGTCGATTCATGCTCGTTCAAGGCATGTGTTTTTCCACTGCACAGCCAGACGAGGTTAAATCACTTGTTTATGTTGATGATGTTTTGGGTGTGTGTTGGTTTGTACTATTCCTCCTTGCAATATTGAAGACTGAACACCTGACCAAATGGATTCAATTATGTATATATGTTTGCTGTATGCCAACTGCACATTGCCTGCTATGCAAGTTCTTCACAATAAAAGTCGTCTTGGTTCAGCTATAAGGAGATGGCTGCTGATAAGTTGAGAGTAAACAGTAAAATAAGATGTGAATCTAAAAAAGACTGACAAAGGGCTCTTGGAGAAATCTTTTGTCTTCATGAAACTCTGAGATTTCACAATATACATTCTTGTCCAGGTTACTCTTCTACTGTAGACGGCCACCTAGTGGAGCTTTGTCTGACTGCTGTGAAATTTGCCCGGAAAAAAGGCAACATTGCCCTGGCATACCGCCTGCTCAGCCTGTGCAGTGATGACACACCAGAGAAGGAGCAGCAGGATGAGCTGAGCCAGGATTTCAGGTGCCTCACTCTCGAGGGCACTCTTGGGGAGAAATGGGGACCAGAGCTGCAAATAGAAAAAGCCAAAGTCCTGAGAAATGGAGGTGGGTAATGAGACATTCAAAAGTTGTGCTAACCTGATAATCTCCATCATATCTTGCGAGAGCAGCTTTAACATCCAGCCACAATGCTCAGAACAATGTAATGTATGATTATTGTGAGACATTAAATGAAAAGTAAGTCTCAAAGTAACTCACAGAACCTGCATTCTTCAGCACTCATAGTGAATGTTGTGATGCAGAACAGTGAAAAAAAGCATTTCTGAGCTTTTGTACAGGCACAGGGATCACAACATTTTTGCTTACTGATCTCAGCTGAAACATCCTCAGTTTGTTAGAAACTATGAACTACTGTCTTTCAGCAGTGTGTTGTTGCTCAGGGCTTGGTCTTAGGTGTTCCTCTAAGCAGTGTCTCTGTCCAAAGGCCAGTCCATGACAGCAATGGAGATGCTGAGCAGGGCTTCTCTGTCCTACTGCCATGTGGGGAAGAATGAAGGGGCTGCCTGCCGCTCTCTGCTGACACTCTGCAAATGGCTGTTAGCTGACTGGAAGGACATGACACCTCAGCTTAAACAGGCATGCTTACCTATTATTACAGCTGTTCCTTTTACTTTGGTTTGACTTTTAATGTTTTGTAATGGCAGGTAAAACCTGATAACAACAAGGTCTCTATTAGTACAATATGCATTTTGGCATTCTGTTTTTTTGTTAGTAAAGTAAAAAATGCTTAGCTTAGCTTTCTTTACACAGGTCTAAATATATTATATGAAAATTGCTTTGCTTTTAACGACACCACACCAGGTGTGCATTGAGTTGTGGTACAGTTCAGGGGAAAAAACACAATTGTATAAGTATGGGTGATGTTTTGGTGATAGGTGATAAAGAAGTCAGGAGCAGGAAATTCATCCAATGCTGTTGGCAGCATGTCACCTCTGAGCCGGAATATCTCTGCTCTGCTGGAGCTTCCCCTGGAGGAACAGAGCATTCCCCACATCATTGCTGAGACCTCAGGTAATATTAATAGTACATGTTCATCTAGATTAAACACATACATTGATGGTAAAATTTTCATAGTAAACAAAGTTTAAAGCAGGGGTCTCAAACTCGAATTGGCTTGGGGGCACTGCTGGTATTATCATCATGTAGGAGGGCCACTTCATTGTTCCAAGTACTACATGAAAGCACCATTGTTTTATGTGTTAGTTTAATTGCTTATGAAGGTGCAATTTTAGACCCCTGTTTTAAAGTATTCATAAATACCAGTTAGGTGTACCAAAGCTAAAACATTTATGGCTTTTTGTTTTGTTTTTTGTCAGAAAGTATGGTAGACTTGTCAGTTTGATTCTAGCTACTACATTTCCCATTGTAGTGAGTGTGGGCGTTGGGGAACCAGACTTTGTGTTGGGCCAACTTTACCAGCTCTCCACCAGCCTGGCTCCAGAGATGGCAAAGTCTTGGGCAGCCCTTGCCAGCTGGGCTTACCGCTGGGGAAGGAAGGTGGTGGATAATGCAAGGTTAGTGGACCCAGTAAAATATATCAAACTCTTTTTCTTTTATTAAAATCAATGTTAATAAGCACTTCCCCTTTGCCAATATAATCTATACACCTGACAGGTGTGGCATAACAAGATGCTGATTAAACAGTAGGGCTGGGCATTGTGGTAAAAAAAAAATTACCATGATAATTTTTTCCACTTTGATCAGAATAGATATTTATAATTTTTTTTACTAGATAATTCTGCCAGTTTGAAGAGTATCTAAAATGACTGAAGCCTACACATTAACATGAGCCGCTTTTAGACATGTGCAGGCCTCTGTGTGAGGTGGACGGAGGTGTTGATGGCCTGCACTGTAGTGCAACCCACAGCCGGGGAGTTTTAAAACCAAGAAACAGCTGATCACAGCAGTCAGTCCATCATTTCATCCGCGGACATTAAGATGAGCAACTGGACAGCCGCTGAGATCCAGGAGATGCTAGCGTCTCCTCGGTCTCTGAAGCTGTTTGGTTGTGTTAGCTTGTTGTTATTTTGAAGACAAATATGTTGTCATTGTTCACAGCCCAACTTCGAGCTTCACGTCACGTCATATGTTTATGCCTACCTCAGAGGCGGCTTTTGGAAAAGGAGGAATATTACGCCTCCGTTTTAGAAAGACAGGCCGGTGTACCCTGGCCTTCGCCCATACAGTTCACTGGATTTGGCCCCAGTAACCCCCCTACCCCTTGAAAAAGGGGGATAAAAGCGATAACATCCACACGACCCTCACGGAAAAGCAGAAGAAAACGAAACGAAACTAATGTATAACAGCGTACAACCTCCTATAGCTATTACCGGTACAAGGTACACCTGTGCAAGAATCATGCCGTTTGATCAGCCCATAGATGTGCCACACCTGTCAGATGGATGGATGGATGATCTTATCAATAGGGCTGTCAATTCATTCAAGCTGCAGTCTGGAGTTGTGGACTCAGCCAGAAAATTAAAATGAGCACAGCTCCCAGGTCAGTGTTTCTTTCTCTTTGCTGCGCTGCAGCTTCAAAGCCCCTCCCCACAGAGGAGCCTGCCGTGCACTAGCAGGCTTTTAACCACGGTAACAGGGGAAGCCAGATAACCAAGATGGCTTATTCATATTCAAAATAACATCAAGGAAATAAGCCAGGATGTTCTATTTCTGATCAAAACAACTAAATAACGATGACGAGTGCCTTATGACACATTACATGAGTAATAAACAATATTCCTCACATCGCGGTAAACAGAGTTACCAGGTAATCATTACCCGGTGCAACATTTTTGCCATGCTGCCTTCTGAAGCATGAGTAACGTTATTTCTTTAAATCAGTTCAACCACTTCAGAGCGTACTTAATACAAACTAACGTTATAAATGCACGTTCACATGAAAGACACTTTTGCTAACCAGTAGCCAAAAAGACAAAGCTAAACACCATAGTCAGTATACAACTAACAAGCTAGATTTAGCAAGAAGCTACGTAGCTCGACTGCAACATCGTGTGGCGATATGCACTGTTGCGAGTATTACTGTAACCGCCGCCACCTTAGTCTTAAAGTTAAAAAATATAATGAAACGTATATCAAGCAGCGGTCCTTACTTGTCCAGCAGAAAAGTGTCCAACTCTGCATCACTCTTGAGTCCTTCCTGCAGCTCAAATCCCGCAGCTCCCTCCACCTCTGAAATGACTCTCCAATATTTATCCAAATTTTCTCTCTGGTCTTCTAAATGTACCAAAACGGATATTTATCCAGTTTCTAATACTCTTATCAACATGGCAGTGAACAAATATGCTTGTTTTCTGCAAATGTATGTTTATTATTATTGCAACAATCCAAAACAACCAGAATATAAGAATATTCTCCGGATTAACCTCAAAGGTATGACATGCTCAAAAAATATGCTGAAATCATAATATGGCAAATTCAAGCCCAACAAGTAACAATAGATAATATTACTAAGGAATGTTACATTCAGGTCAGTATTGCCAAACACAATGTGGTGTCCAACTTGTATAGGTCTGATTTCAGAGCTAGCATAGTACTGTTACTGCGGTCACCTTAGTTACTAATTATATAAAATCTGCTGTTGATAAAGGGAAATACTGTGTTGCCCTCTTTGTGGATCTAACACAAGCTTTTCATACTGTTGACCATGCTTTGCTTATATGGAGGTTAAGTGATGTTGGCTTTTATTGTAATTCCTGTAATTGGTTCGTGAATGATCTATCTCATAGACAACAATGTGTGACTGTGGGTAATGATCATTACATGTTTTTATCATTGTCTAAAAGGGTTCTGCAAGGTTCAGTACTCGGTCCTGGCTTATTCACAATCTATATTAACAATATGACATCCTCTATAACAAATTGTTACGCTCATCGTTATGCTGACGATACAGTCCTGTACTGCTGTGCTAAAACAGCACATAAAAGTTGGTCAGAAAAATGATAGTACTGCCAAATCTTTTTTCCCACTTGATCCTTATGTAGAAAGGAGAAACAACATTTAGATTCAGACTAGGGCTGCACGATTCTGGAAAAAATGTGAATCACGATTTTTTTGCTTAGAATTGAGATCACGATTCTCTGGCACGATTTTTTCACAAAATGTTTATTGCACTGATGAGTAAAAAAACATTGTAGTATGGCAGAGGCATATGCCTCTGCCAAAGCAATGTTTTTTTTTTTTTTTGTTCAAGTTCTATCATTGGATGAGAAATGATTTTTACAAAAGAAAAAAAAAAAAAATTGTCTCCAAGATGAGAGGGAATCCTTTAATCCCTCATGTTGTACAGTGTTTATTGGGGCCATATCTTTGGCTAGGTGATGTGTGATGGCTGCTTTGATCGGCTTTCTAAAACGGAGGCGTAATATTCATCGAGTAAACATGTGACGTGACATGAAGCCCGAAGTTGGGCTGGGAACAGTTGACAACAAATTTGTCTTCAAAATAAGAGCTTTACATTGCACCCCATTGTAGTTTAGAACTGGGTTCTTAGCGGGGGGCTTTTACTTTGAAAGTAGCGACTGTTTCTAGCTTGCGCTACAACAACAAGCTAACACAACGAAACAGCTAGAGATCCAGGAGACGCTAGTATCTCCCGGATCTCAGCGGCTGTCCAGTTGCTCATCTAGCAGGCGAGGTGGAAATAAGTGTACCCTCTGAGGCGGCAAATCGGCGGACCTAAACAGACTCTCTATTTGCCGCCCTCTGTCTAAAACCGTGGACCTAGCTGCCCAAAAGACGGGCAGATTGGCGGCTTGCTGCCCCATCTAAAAACGGCCTCTCACTCACTCCTTCCAAACACTCAACTGCAGGCGGGCTTCCTCCGCTGAATCCCGTGTTGTAAAGATGCTTTACCACAGGTTGAGGGAGGAGGCAGCGGCAGTCCTGCGTTTGGGGGCGCTTCGAAAAATCCGTGAGGAAAATAGGAGCATTTGTTTGTGATTCATCTCGAGATATAAAATGCTTCAGAATCGCTATGTGTAGAAATAAGATCACGCGTATCTGTGAATCGAGATCACGATTTTTTAACGATTTTTTGTGCAGCCCTAATTCAGACTTTCACATTTTCTTCCTCACTTGATGCTTAGGATTTCTGTAAGTGACTAGAACATTTTAATATTTTGTTGTCAGAGGGGTGTTTTATCTAACTCAGTGGTAATGTATTTCCAGGCCTATCAACTATGAACAGCCTTAATGTAGGAATATTTCTTCTGATATTTTTCTTCTCCAGTCAAGGGGAGGGATTGCCTCTTCTTCCTGGGGAGAAGAAGGAGATAGAGGAGCTGCTGCCAGCAACCACAAGTGAAGAAGACAAGGACACAATTTTCAGCATCCTCGGACAGGCCATGTGTCGACCTACTGGCATCCAGGTCTGCCCTTTGTTACTCATACTTTTCCTTTTTTATTTTTTACTTTATTTTTATAGAGAGAACATAAACAACATACAACATACAAAAGACATAGAACAGTTGGTCACCTACACATTCATTACACGTTCACATTCAGATATCATACTAATGAGATTGCAAGTCAGTTCATAATGGCCCGGTGAGCATCTCTTATGGTCACAAACACAATCCATTTTTCCCAGTAATGCAGATACTTATCCATCCTAAGACTCAGCGAAAAGGTCATCCTTTCCATATTTTCAATATTAGTCACAATATCAATCCAGTCCGTCTCTATTGGAGGTGTGGTCTGCAACCACTTGCTGGTTACAGCATTCTTGCTGGCTGCTAGTAATATTTTTAAAAGATATTTGTCTCGCACCAGTAAATGGGATGCAATATTGCCCAAATAGATTGTAGAAAAAGAGCAGTGTATTTTGTCACCAAAAATGTTTTGTATTACTCTTATAATCGCTTGCCAATATGATTGGATAGCTGGGCAGCTCCAGAATATATGAAAATGGTCTGCTAGCTGTTCTCCACAGTTCCTCCAACATAGACCCCTGACTGTCTCCCCTGTCTGCACACTTTTCAACTTAGGGGTTATGAAATACATAACCAGATTCCGCCAGCAAAAGTCTCTCCAAAGACCAGAGCTAGTGGAAGTTGACTGCACAGAGCATATATTCAGCCACTCTTCTTCTGTAATGACAGTTCCAGATTCCTTCTCCCATTTTAATCTAACCTTATCTGTTGAGTATTTCTTATTAGATCGAATACAGGAGTACAGTTTTGAGACAAGTTTCTTATTGCCCTTATTTTTGTACATGTCAATAAATATGTCAATTAAGTTGGTCTCACATTCCTCTGTTGGTTTTATCTCATCGTTAAAATAAGATCTGATTTGAAGATACCTAAAGAAGTCCAATTTTTCTAACCCATATGTATCGGAAATGTTCTGAAAACTATCAAATTCTCCCTTCGATGAAATTGAGCAGTAAGAAGTGATTCCCCTACTATACCAGTATTTCATACTTTTCCTTTTTAGATACTTCATTTCTATTTGTATTGTTATGTTACATCAACCATACAAATAGATTAGTTCTTACTTACTAAAGCATAAGTAAGGAACATGTTTTTTTTTTTCACAAGTTTAAAATGTACGTGTGGCGATGCATGTGTTCAGTAATCTAGCACTAGTAAAACAAAGGTTTAAAAATAACTAGGAGGTATTTATGCAAAGACCAGTGTTCATAAGTGTGTACACAAAATGAAACTTTTTTTAACAGCAGTCTCTATGTAAACTAGTCAACTATTTTATATGCAGGTGTGATGATACTCCTCCTAAATGTAAGTTTAGTTACAACTCTGGACTAGTGCCAGATGGAAAGCAAAGGATTGATGGTGATTATTGACCATAGCCTACATTGTATACCACTAAAAGCTAATTGCAAAATGTTGTTAGGACTGGACTGATCACCAGGCAGCAGAGCCAATGCTCAGTGTTATATTTTATTACTGTATTTTCTATCTACAATATTATTATTCTATTATTCTACAATCTCTTTTATGTTAATGTTGTTTTTTAAAGTTTGCTCTCGAAGTGCACAGAATTCATAGTTACTTTTTAATGGTGCAAAATCTAGGCCAATTCATTGTCATCCCTAAATGTCAATGATAAATCTCTTTGTAATTATGATTATTAATGGGAATAGTACTCTAGATCATATTTATGTTATCTATTCAATTATTTTTTTAATTTCTTTATATTCTCATCATATTGTTGTTTCTGTTGAATATCATTATTACAGAAATTATTATTAAAAAGCATGACACTGAGTGCCAAATAACTATCATTACTTTCCAAGGGGGCAAAAGGGAGCCATTCATTATATAGTGTTAACCAAATGCAATGGTTTGAAATTTAACATTGAAACTTTAATTGGGCATCACAGATAGCAGCCAATCAGAATTCTTATTAAATATGGTCATATAAAATAAAGGCAGTTAAAATTGAATAGCGTTACGGTATGTTTCTGGGCGCTAGACGCTAAGTTGCTTTCATTGGAATTCCAACAAAGGAATATTTCACTTAATTTGTAACCACAGCAACAACACAGTGTTCACACTGTATCACTGGGAACAAGTCATGCTTTCAAGAAACTCTTAATTTCCTCCAGAGTGAATGCCATGGATAGATAATACTCTATTCCTCTGAAGGTGTTTTGCTTTGTAAGTGTTGCAGACCATATGCTTGCAAATAGTGGCAAGTTTCAACTCACTTCTATGCCCTTTCAAATGTTTTTCTTTCAGTGGCCCCCTACATTCTCTGAACATCCCTAAGGGGGCAGTATCCTGTGGGAAACAGTGCTTAATGTTTACAACCTGTTTACATTTCAGAATGTACTGTATATTACAGTATATTAGACTGCCTGTACACAGCACAGTACATATATTTATTTTTGTTGGACCAGCAACAGTTGTGGTTCTTAGAGAGAGTGAATACATCTTAAGGTTCAGGAGTTGCAGATCTGTATAACTGGGCCTTTGGGTTTCTAACAATCTTTGAAAGAAAAGGCCCAAAACAAAGAGCACACAGACACAACACAAGGTGGACTGTGTGTGGAAACCAAACCTTGAGTCCCCCAGGAGTGAGGCAATCTAATCATCAACTGTGCCATCCTTTTTAGTATTCATTTTTAAAAGGTTACTTTTCAGTGCAAACTTGAATAACACTCCTCAATGGTTATGGTGATTGATTTTTCAAAGGTCTAAAGCATAAGTGTGCACCTCTGTTGTGTTATCTTTCCAAGCATTTTTACAAATAGTTCAGTGCAAAGCAGTCAAGGTTGATCCTACTATTCTGTTTTGTGTCAGGATGAGGACATGGCTTTACAACAGGAGGACGATGAGGATGACATGGTAGATGTGATCTGGAGACAACTGACTGGCTCATGCCCCTGGCTGGGGGATGCAGGTCAGCCTGTTACAGATGGTCTGATCCGGGTTTGGAGACAGGTGGTGGACCGCATCTTCGGCCTATATCGGGTTTCCTGCCAGGCCTATTTCACCTTTCTCAAGCTCAATGCTGGACAGGTGAGACCCTGTGACTGTAAAGGAGTGTGCCGAGGCTGGGAGTGAGGGCAGTTTTCTGTCAATGCTTAATGCTGAGTTTCTGTGTCTTTTAGGTCCCTATAGATGAAGACGACCCCAAAGTCCTGCTATCCTGTCACAACAGCAAACAAAGCAATGACGATGTGATTGTCATGGCAACCCTGCGTCTCCTCCGCCTGCTGGTGAAGCATGCTGGTGAACTGAGGGAAGGACTGGAGCTTGGCCTAGCTTCCACCCCTACAGCACCCTGGAGGGGTATGTCCTCAAAAGAAATAAGCACCCACACAGGTTTTTTACATTGCACCTGAAAGTTTCATTGCTAATGTTTTTCACAGGAACAAGATTTAGAGTTTTAGCTGGGCAAAATATATGATATACCTGTATACCATTATTGTTACTGTTATAAAAGACTGTCTGAGATTTTGGATATTCTTATACCACAGTATGACATGTGTTGTCTATTCCTTTTTATTTAAAGGCTGCTTCTCAGTTAAGTGATGTAATTTAATTTACTTCTTCCTCTTTTGTATTTGTTCACAATCTCACAGTGTTACTATTTTGTGAAAGTACTAATATTAGTCATCCCGACAATAATGTTTACGTATGGATATCGAGGTATTTGGTAAAAAATATGGTAGTATTTGATTTTGTCCATCATTTTAAAACAAGTCCCCTACTACTTTAATTGTTTAGGAGAATGCTAAGACACTGTTTATGTTTTGTGGACTACAAAAATCTGTACTTTCAAATTGCATGAGGAGAGTACTTAATATCTTCAGTTGAACTTACCCTTTTAGAGGCCAGAATACTCCATCAGAGAGAATGTTGAATGATCTGATTTGGAAACTGTCTTCCTCAATGACTCTCTGATGTTGGGACTGTGGGGATGTGTCCATCAATATATGTACCTTTCCAAAACAGAATACAACATTCACATGCAGGGTTTTATATTCAGTCACTCTCAAGATCCTTTATTGTATTTATTTTCAACCATGTCATCAGTGGAGTTGAGTGCTACTATCCCTGTTTTTAACCAATTATGCATCATTCCCCTCTTATTATATAAAAAAAATGTGTTGTCCTCCTCAGGTATCATCCCCCAACTTTTTTCCCGTCTCAACCATCCAGAGGCATACATCCGACAGAGCATATGCAGCTTGCTATGTCGAGTGGCCCAAGACTCCCCATATCTGATCCTCTACCCTGCTATTGTGGGCTCACTCTCCTTGGGAGGGGAGGCTCAGAGTGCAGGTACTGTTAGCTTCTGTTGATCAGGCTGTGTGCAACTTCTTAAAGAGTTCTCAGAGTCTTTTACATGCATCATTTGATTAGAAGTAATTTGCTCTTATTGGCCCTCATTTATCAAACGAACGTACGACAGAAAAACGTGCGTACGACCATTTCCACGCAAACTTCGGCATTTATCAATCTGAACGTGAGCGGGAGCTACGATCAAATCTCACGTCAGGTCTGAGATCGTGTACGCAAATTTGAGTCTGTGGATTTGCGGTGCAGCACAGCAAAATCTGGCTGAGTCTGAAAATGACAAACCTCAGCTGTCATTAAGCATAAGCAGTCACATATTTAGATCAGATCAAAACGGGTTCTTAAAACGAATAAAACAAAAAAATTTTTTTTAAAAGCCCACATTCTTACTGAAAGGCTACCACTTTTTTGTAATATAAAATATGATAGGCTACGTGAAAACTAATTAATGGAATACCTAATAACCCTGCTACAGAGCAGGAACGCAGACACAGTGCGCACACACGCACACGGGTCACAGTGGAGCTGCTTCGGGCTGCTGAAGGGCAGGTGGCTCTGTCTCGGACCAGCAGGGGGAACGCTGCTGTATACCCCGGAGAAAGTGTGCGATATCATTTTGGCCTGTCAAGTTTTGCACAACATTGTATTAGTGAATGGAGTGAGTGCCTTCGATGTGCCGGCACAGCCAGATGAGCCAATGCCCATGGAACCGTGGCCAGCACAGCCTCCACTGGGGGCTATACGGAGGAGACAGGACCTCATTCATCACCTTTAAAACGTAAAGTATACCTTAAACTCTTGCAAATGCTCTGCAGTATTTAATCAGTAATGTGAATTATTGGTGGAATTGGCTAAAGGCATAATAAACACAGAAAATGGACAACATTTAGTCATTTTTAGACTTTATTAAGGCTTTTTTAGAGTTTCATTAATTTCTTTTAATGTGTTATTTGTTGCCTCATGTGCGCCGACAACTGAGGCCAATAAACTGCATATTTTTGTTTGTCTGTCCGCGACCTCTGCCGTGATGATGTTTGGTCTGGGAGCAGCACCGGGGCCAGAGGGCACGCGCTCTGGGGAGGAGACCTGGCTGACATGATGCTGGTGCCTGGCTGTGAAGCATTTAAAAATACAATAAAAATGTATACCCATGTAACATGTGTAAGCCTAATTATGTGTAGGAAATGTGAACAGTCAGAGTTGGATAGATTTTACAATGCAAGCAAAAGGGGGTTGTTAGTTACCATTCTGCTCTGGCTCTGAC
Organism: Sparus aurata; assembly: GCF_900880675.1. Classification (NCBI taxonomy): domain Eukaryota; kingdom Metazoa; phylum Chordata; class Actinopteri; order Spariformes; family Sparidae; genus Sparus; species Sparus aurata. Next base: position 178,975 of record NC_044210.1, on the reverse strand, counting down.
GCGACTGCGTCTGCGTCACCTCAGCCGGAGTCCGTTCCTCTGGCAACGCTGTTGACTGCATCCGTTATTCTCTTCCATACAGCGTTTTTATGACCTCCTTTAGTTCCATTTTTCAGACTGCCAAAACGCAAATCTTTGTTTTGCTCCACCTCGGATGTCAGGATGCCGAGCGCCATCTCGAAAAAGTTTATTTTCTTGCCAGTGTTTCTTCTCTCCATGTTTGACCTCAGTGGGCGAGGCCTCCGAACAGGGAATATTTAAGGGCGTAACATGTTAATGACGATAGAATTCAGCCGCCGCATTTATCAAGACCCGCTCATTCGTACGCTGAGATTGGTCAGATACGAATGTTTTATAAATCACACGTGTGTCCTGTCGTACGACCAATTCTGCGCTCAGATCTGCGCCCGTTTTCACGCAAGATTGATAAATGAGGGCCAATATCTCTACTACAGCTAGACAGTCATAGACTACGGTGTTGGGTTCCACCACTGTTAACTGTGGAACAAACAACCACCACTAGTCATGGCTAGATAAAAAAAAACAGTATTGCATTTCAGTTGAAATATGCATTTAGTGACCTTAGTGACATTAATAAAAAAATAATAAGTGATACCAATAAAATTGTAAATACCATAGATCTGTGAAATGATAATGGAATGTGTTGACAGGGAGTAAATTGCCATCAGCTTTGCCCACCTTTCTGGGCAGTATGCAGGGAGAGAGCCTTGTGGAGGAAGAGGAGCAGCCAGAGAGCAGCGAGCAAGGAGTAGCTCCAGGTGAGCTAGCAACCTTCTGCTCCAGTCAAGACCAAGCCATGATGCAGGACTGTTACAGCAAGATTGTCGATAAACTCTCCATTGCAAACCCAACTATGGTGCTTCAGGTAAGAGCATACACACACTTAACCACTGTTTCACAGACAGTCCATAAAAGCCTCAAGACAGACACCATGTTAGAAGCATTATCTGTTGAAAATGATTTGTAATATCAGATAGAGCAAATGACGGCATAACACTATATATTCATGTCATTTGCTACAATAGCTGTAGCCAAAAAGAGGACCCATATCACAAAATATTCTAAATCTATCTGAAAATGAAGCATCAACTCTCATTTGGGAAAATCAGGGTCCTAAAGTGAAGTCAAACTAATAATGTGTCTATGGGGTATGTGAAATACCCTAAAATGCCTAAACCAACAGAGTCAGGGAGCCATCAATGTAGCACAATGTGTACATACCCACACAGTCCTGAGAAGAGGTCTAATCGAGATCAATGAGCAAACATCTCTGTTGGTGTAAGCCCTGTAAATATGATTCAGCTTCTAACCAGTCCTGTGTGCTGACCAGGTTCAGCAGCTGGTGGGTGAGCTGCGCAGAGTGACCTTACTATGGGATGAACTGTGGCTAGGTGTGTTACAACAGCAACACATGCATGTCCTGCGTCGGATCCAACAGCTGGAGGATGAGGTCAAGAGGGTACAGAACAACAACACACTGCGCAGGTGAGGCTCAATTTTTATACATCCAAGAAGCCTTCCAGGTGATTCTGCATATCACCTTGTAATAAATTATATCATTATTGTTGTTGTTGTTGTTGTTATCATCATCATTATTATCATTATTATTATTATTATTATTATTATTATCATTATTATTATTATCATCATCATCATCATTATTATTATTATTATTATTATTATTATTATTATTATTATTATTATTATTATTATTATTATTATTATTATTATTATTATTATTATTATTATTATTATTATTATTATCATTATTATCATTATCATTACTAGTGCAGTGCCCGTAAGAGAAGTGTATTCCTATAAAAAAGTGGGAGGTTAAGTAGCTTTTTCATGGATGGCCAAATGAGGCTGTGTTTGAAGGTGGGGTGTCAGGGATATTTAGGTTTGTTGTGAAATCCGATGTTCCAGGGTATAATTGGCCGTTTTTGACTATTTTTGATTTTGCCATTATATTTCACCTTAAAAATTATTTACTTGGTGTCATTATTTTCAGCACAACCTCCCATTTTTGTTATTTTGACATACTGTATTAACAAAATGGACCTAAAATCACAAAAAAACCCATAAAATCTGAGTAGAAAAAGTTAGATTTTTTTACTGTGAAAACCACAAATATGTTTAACAAACCTTTTTTTTTTTTTACTTATAATGCAAATATAAATTGTTGTTTGCTAAATTTGTGCATACATTTTAAACACTTACAAAGTTATATGTAACTATTTGCATTTAAATGCAGGCAATGCTCAGGTCTGCCTGTGCTCCTTCCAGCTGAATGAAGAGCTGCACTGCCTGCTCCACATTCAGCTTCTTATCATTGTTCTGACTCATTAAACAAAAAAACGACTCCACTACACACTAAACGCACTACACCAAACACTACATAACACACTAACTACACACTCCAAACACGCTAAATGTCACAAATCTCTCAACTCTCAATATCGCTGTCTATCCACCTTATTCCTGACTTTGTGAGTTTACCCATGGTTCAAAGTGGTATTCGGTTATGCTCTTCCGGTTGAACTGGCTGACCTCGGTGTTTACGCTAACGTAGCTGTCATGCTCGCTCTAAAAAACGGCTTTTAACACAAAGAATGGATAAAAATCGGAGGTGGATACACAGTACAGATGTTTAAATAAGTCGTGAGGACAGTTCTCACAGTGCCTCACCTGTCGGTTCTCATGGAGTGGGCAGATGACATGAAGCATTAGCCCGGCATTAGCCCGACGTTAGCTACATCGACATATGTCGATGTAGCTAATGTCAGGCTAATGCTTATCTTATATTTTCTGAAGGTGTTGACGGCGGAGAATTACGCAGTTACAAAAGCACAGAAGCATACAACTACCTGCACAGTAACAAAATAGGGAAAGTACTGTTGAAGAAACACAGCAAGTTTATATTTCTGAAGGCAGCAGTAGCGTCCAGCCAGAGTGTCAATCAAGATAAACATACAGCGTGGATAATGCTGAAGGAAAGTGAAGTCGTGGAGACAGGCGGCTGCTCGGACATGGGTTAGGGAAGTCATGCAGCAGCAATACTGTGGATGATATTCATAAACCCAAATATTTATTTTAGTGTCAAAGCCGCGAGCCGCGCTAGTCTCTGTTCCTCCTTCCTCAGCATGTCATGTAGGGCGCAGGGCACGAAAAGTTTGTCTAAGTTGTTGATGTACTACACCAGACATTTCTGAAAAAAACTTCAATTTTCATGAATTGTTGTGGCAACCAACAACGGCACATGTTGTACCTGAGCTCATTTTAAAAACAATTTAGCACTTATGACCTAACGCTAGTTGTTTAGGGCTAGCTTAGTGGCAGCGGTGTGTCATGCAGTTGCAAGGCAACCGGAAACAGAAAACCGCTAGCGGAAGTAGTTATCTGTCGTGGCAGCCCCCATAGGCTTCCGAGGAAACGGGTGGATACGCCGACCGTAGTTGCCTGTCAATCATCCGCCTACCTCCCTCCCACAACTTCCTGTTCCTCAACAACCAAACTTGCTGCTTGGACACTTTCGTGACAAAAGCCCATTTTTACCGTTTCTTCCTGCACCAGACACAAAGCAAACGTGACGGCAATGTTCGCGAAAAAGCGTGGCGGACATTATTTACCCTAGGTCCGGTTTTGGATTTGCCGATGCGTCCGGTCCATCGCCTCGGGAGGTGGGCCGTGTAGCTAGCGGCTAGCTGCTAGCTGCTAGCGGCTAGCTACACACGAACACCCACAGATTCCGATTCCACTATGTGGTCCGCGCGTCTCCGGATCTCCTCAGACCCGAACAGACTCGGTCCGGACTCGTTTAATCTCATTAATCCACAGCAGTCAGTTTAGATGCACAGAACAGAATGGGACCGAACCGCCGGCAAAATCCTGTTCCAGCTCGCGCCGCTGCAGGTATAAATCCGCTTGTTTCTTCAGGTATGTCGTGGGCTTGAGCTCTGCAGTGATTGGCTCTGGTGCGCACGTGGCCACGGTGTGCAGTGATTGGCTCTGGTGTGCACGTGACTGTGGTGGCTCCGGTGGACAATGCTCTGCGGAATTTGTAAAACATTTATGAAATAATTTATTCACGGTATCATTGCAGTCCAAGCAAATGCTTAGATGCACACCACTGAACCACGCAGCAGCCATGTTGAAACTCTCAGGTCAGTGTGATCCTGATCCGAAGAGATATTTGACTCACAGAAACACACACACACACAGCAGACAGAGATTCCTTGCTTTTATAGAGAGATTATTATCATAATTTTTTATTAGTATTACTAGTGCACAGGGATGCACCGATATGTTATTTATTTTCCCTCTGTGTACACAAAACAATGACATCCTATTTTAAAATAAATGAATAAAAAGAATAACTGAACCTTATAAAAATGCCATTCAGCCCTTTGTTGTGATTATCTGTAGATGAGAACAAAGTCAATCATACAAATGTATAAAACAACCTTATATACTATTCGTTCCCATGAAAAAACAATTAGAAAATCAATAAAATATAGAAGAAACCTGTAAGTTGCTGTGATGCCCTCCTACTCAGAGGAGATTCTGGAGCAAAATAGACCAGAAAGACCAGCATGTCATGCAGAGTGGATTGTGCCATGTACATTCATGAGTCTATTTGTGTCATACAGAATAGGTGCTTCAATATAGGTGAGCTTACGACATAAAGCTGGAGTACAGCGTACAAGCCTGTGTTAGATTACCTGTTCGAGCCCCATTGAGTGACACTCTTGACTTCTTGTTCACTTTGGGTCACAATGTGTTGGGGTGCTTGGCCCTGTTACACTTGCTTGTAAGTCCAGTTACCCTCTTTTTGTGCTGCAGGGATGAAAAGATTGCCATTATGCGTGAGAAGCACTCTGCTCTGATGCGTCCAGTGGTTTTCGCCCTGGATCACGCCTGCAGCATAACAGAAGCTCCAGCTGAGACGCCACACGAAAACTGGTTCCAGCAGACCTACGGTGATGCCATTGTCTCTGCCCTGGAGCGACTGAGAAACCCAACTAACCCCGCCAACCCTGCCAGCAGCTGGCTCCCCTTCAAGCAGGTTTGTGTGTGGGTGTTTCTCTGCATATGAATCATTATCAATTTCACAGGGATCCATTTGCAGACCTGCCAACATGTACGCCTTTTTTCCGCATTGCTGCTCTCACAGTTAGCCCGTTTCCTTCTCTAGGCAAGTTAAAAAAAACTTAATAAAATTTCTTCAAGGTTGGCAGGTCTGCATTTGCATGTATGTAAGCTTATGAGTATTTACAGATGTATTCTTTCTATACATAATTAATACAGTCAACATGCATTCGACACAATAAAAATGTGCTAGCTTGAACAAGTGGTGTGTGTGTTGGTCAGATCATGATGAGCTTGCAGCAGCGTGCTCAGAAGCGAGCCAGCTATCTTCTTCACTTGGATGAGATCAGTCCTCGCCTGGTGTCTATGACCACAACAGAGATGGCTCTGCCAGGCGAGGTGTCTGCATCAGATGCTGTCACAATAGAGAGTGTAGGTAACACCATCACCATCCTGCCCACCAAGACCAAGCCAAAGAAGATCTTCTTCCTGGGCTCAGATGGACGCAACTATCCTTACCTTTTTAAAGGTAGGAGACCAGTTTACATCAGTTAGTAGGGTTATGAAATAAATACGTAAATACTGTTTCATATTTAGATGGTAAGAAAATGTTCTTTGGGGGGGGGGGGGGGGTTGCGCAAGAATCGGCTGATTTCAATGGTAGTATTAAGTCCTGAGTAGTGATGGTCACCATTTGTACAGTTTCATCACAGTTTTACAGCAAATTCTATTTTTTCCTCAAACTGTATAGATGGGTCTTTGTAAAGGGGTTACACCATACCTACAGCAGCTCGTTTGTAGTCTCTGAGGTTACAATTAAACAGTTGTGTCTTAACTGATGTGTGCTCCCACAAAAATGTATCTACATGGCGATAAAGACAAGGATTAGTAAGCTGCTGCTGCTACAAGTTTCTGATGCCAGTATGCCGAAAGGATACCTCAGTTTCCAGGGTGGTTGTTTTTCAAGAATGATCAGTTGTGAAAGCTGTAAAATATACCGTTAAATAAAAGTCAGATTGTAAAAGAGTTATTATTTAGGTATTAGTACCTGCCAGCTTTGTTTTTTTTGTCTAGGCTTGGACATATTTTGGGAGGTTTTTCTGCCTCCAAATCTATACAATAGAGGTATTCAATGGAATTCACTTTGTGTTGCTTAAAGCATTGACAATTCAATAGCCAGTGTTGGGGAGTAACGAATTACATGTAATGACGTTACGTAATTTTATTACAACATTTATGTAATTGTAATCCATTACATTACTGGGAGAAAATGTGTAATTAAATTACAGTTGCTTTTGGAAATTTGAATGATTACAACTTAAGTTACATTTGAAAAATCGCCGCAAAAGCTCGGATTTATCAAATAGTTTTTCACCCCCCTGGATTCATGTTTGTTTTTAGTTTTTTTTCATATCAACATTCTCTTTCCAAAACTGACGCTTGTAATTGGCTCTCTCTGGTCATGTGCCATTCGACTCAACCGACAAACCGTACGGTCCCGACTAGGTTCTGTTCAGAGTTTAATCATAAAATCGGCTATAAAAGCGCCGCTGTTTCACTATTTAACTCATTTACAGCTGGCGTCACCTTTACTTTGAAAGTCCAGTGGAGCTGGATCAGAACGGAGCATTTGTACGGAGGGAGAGATTGTGCTGATCCACTGCTGTTTACTTTCTCTCTGAGCGTCTCCGCCTACAGATGTTCAGCTGAGGGGATACGCTGCTCAGCTGTTGATCCGACTTGCGTCAGGAGGCCATTTATTAGGCTATAGCCTATTTACTTTTATATACAGTCAGTCACCACTGAAAGAAGTTGTGTGCTCGCAGCAGGACAGATAATTTAACTTAATGTGGCCATGAATAAATTAATTGTTTCGCCTGTTATGTGTTGCCCAAACGCAAATCTTGAGTAGGTCTACTGTTTTCTCACATTTAAAAAGGTCTTTGTACAGTGACAACATGAGATTTGCTTGTAGCTACAGCACCTAAAAAAACCCCACTGTAACCTATTTTCATAGGCACATCCAGCCTCGCTTTCAATAAAACACACACTGGCATTTTATAATTGCGATCAGTGAAATATATGAAAACAATATAAAACACAGTTTAAAACAACAGTTGTTGTTGCTCTAAAGCTTCATATTTAATAGCAGCTCAATGTAGACCTGTCAGAAATTAAAATCGGCCTCCTCTTGTCATATTTGCAGCAACACTGTTGCTTCAGGCTGTGATCAGGCTTTTTTGTATCACTCATACTCTCTCCATTAAAACAACCTGCTCCTCTTGGCTAAAATCAGCCTGTTGTCGCTCCATTTAGTGAGGAAATGAGCCTCCTTCGCAGTACAGGCCTAAGGTCAGACTCATAATATATGGTTAAACCTTTGAACTGAAAGGTTTATCACACTATAGGTCTTAAAATGTGAAAATGGTTAGCAGCTGAGAGATTTCATTCAAAATTAAGAAAAGTAAACATAATGTAGTCAAATGTAATTAGTTGCATTACTTTGAGAAAGTAATTGAAATAGTTACACTACTATTACATTTTCAACAGGGTAACTTGTAATTGTAACCAACTACATTTCCAAAGTAATCTTCCCAACACTGTCAATAGCAAACTGTTCAAAGATGTCTGAAATCTTGTGTCTCAGGTCTGGAGGATTTGCACTTGGATGAGCGCATCATGCAGTTTTTATCAATTGTCAACACCATGTTCACAAAGATCAACCAGCAGGAGCAGCCACACTTCCATGCCCGCCACTACTCTGTCACCCCCCTGGGAACCCGATCTGGCCTCATCCAGTGGGTGGACGGAGCCACCCCTCTATTTGGCCTCTACAAGCGATGGCAGCAGAGGGAAGCTGTGCTGCAGAGTCAGAAGGTAACTGGGAACTGGAAAATGGGAACAAAAAAAAACTTGCAAATTGGAACCCCATGTTTTGTTTGGATTTTTTTTTTTTTCAGAGCTAAACTGATGTGCTCTTTTCTACAATCAGGCCCAAGACTCATTCCAGCAGCAGCCAGTGCCTCCAGTACCCCGCCCTAGTGAGCTCTACTACAGCCGTATCGGGCCAGCGCTAAAAGCAGTTGGGCTTAGTCTCGATGTGACACGACGAGACTGGCCTCTCAGTGTCATGAAGGAGGTGCTGAAAGAGTTAATGGAGGCTACGCCTTCCAACCTGCTGGCCAAGGAGTTGTGGTGTTCCTGCACCACACCCAGTGAGTGGTGGAGGGTCACTCAGGTAACTATGCTTTCAGCAATTGAAAAATGATAAATGGATAGATGATGTTCTCCCCCACTTTTGTTTTTAAGCTTGACATTATCTTTTAATTGCATATATCACTTTTAAAAGAACAGTGGAACTTAGTCAAAGACCAGAACTTGCACAAGCGTCCAACAGAAATTTGCTGTTTGATTGATATTCTTTTTCTTTTCTTTTGTGCTGCAGTCGTATGCCAGATCTACTGCTGTCATGTCGATGGTGGGATACATAATCGGCCTCGGCGACCGTCACCTTGACAATGTGTTGATTGACATGACCACTGGAGAGGTGGTGCACATTGACTACAATGTATGCTTTGAAAAAGGTCAGTTTTAACAGTTTTTACTTGTGTTGTTTTGGTCAGTTTAACCAGAATGACATTGAGGTCCAAGTCCGAACGAGCCACATGGGCCCGCCCTCCAGTAGGCTCACCACCCGCAGGAGGGTTCAGAAGGGGCCGGTGCAGTGTGATTTGGGTAGCAGTCGTGGGCGGGGGCCCCGACTACCCCATCCTCGGGCGGTGACTCTAGCCATCGGGACATGGAATGTCACCTCGCTGGGGGGGAAAGAGGCTGAGCTAGTGCGGGAGGTTGAGCAGTACCGGCTAGAGATAGTCGGGCTCACCTCCATGCACAGTCTGGGCTCTGGAACCCAACTACTTGAGAGGGGCTGGACTCTCTTCTATTCTGGAGTTGCCCGCGGTGAGAGGCGGCAATCTGGTGTGGGCTTGCTTATAGCTCCCCAGCTCAGCCACCATGTGTTGGAGTTCACCCTGGTGAACGAGAGGGTCCGTCCCTGCGCCTTCGGCTCGGGGATAGGTCTCTCACTGTGGTTTCGGCTTATGCGCCGGATGGCAGTGCAGAGTATCCGACCTTCTTGGAGGCCCTGGGAGGGGTACTGGAGAGTGCTCCAACCGGGGACTCCGTCGTTCTACTGGGGGACTTCAACACTCACGTGGGCAGCGACAGTGTTACCAGGAGGGGTGTGATTGGGAGAAACGGCCTCCCTGATCTGAACCGGAGTGGTGGTTTGTTATTGACAAACTGACTAGCACAGAAGTCCAATTAAAAATAACACCATGTTCAAGCATAAGGGTGTCCATATGTGCACTTGACACCAGGATGCCCTAGGACGGAGGTCAATGATCGACTTTGTAGTCATGTTATCTGACCTCTGGCCCTATGTCTTGGACACTCGGGTGTGGGGGGGTTGAGCTGTCAATTGATCACCACCTGGTGGTGAGTTGGATCCGCTGGCAGGGGAGGAAGCTGGACAGACCTGGCAGACCCAAACGTATTGTGAGGGTCTGCTGGGAACGTCTGGCGGAACCCTCTGTCAGGGAGGTCCTTAACTCCCACCTCCGGGAGAGCTTTGACCAGATCCCGAGGGAGGCTGGGGACATTGAGTCCAAATGGACCATGTCCTCCACTTCCATTGTTGACACGGCTGTCCGGAGCTGTGGCCGTATGGTCTCCAGTGCCTGTCGTGGCGGCGATCCCCGAACCCGGTGGTGGACTCTGAAGCAGCTGACGGGTACCGGCAGGCCAAGCCTTCGGCAGCATGGTCGGTCACGGAAGCAAAAACTCGGGTCTGGGAAAAGTTCGGGGAGGCCATGGAGGAGGACTACTGGTCGGCCTCAAAGAAATTCTGGCAAACCATCCGGCGCCTCCGGAGGGGGAGCAGTCCTCCACCAACACTGTTTACAGTGGAGGTGGGGAGCTCTTGACCTCGAATGGGGACATTTTCGGGCGGTGGAAGGAATCCTTCGAGGATCTCCTCAATCCCACTGACACGCCTTCCATAGAGGAAGCAGAGGCTGGGGACTCAGAGGTTGACCCATTCATCACTCAAGCCGAAGTCACTGAGGTAGTCCGGAAGCTCCTCAGTGCCAAGGCACCGGGGATGGATGAGATCCGCCCTGAGTACCTCAAGTCTGTGGATGTTGTGGGGCTGTCTTGTCTAACACGTCAGCATCTTGTGGCAGTCAGGGACAGTGCCTCTGGACTGGCAGACCGGGGGGTTGGTCCCCCTATTCAAAAAAGGGGACTGGAGGGTGTGTTTCAACTATCGGGGGATCACACTCCTCAGCCTCCCTGGGAAAATCTATTCCAGGGTACTGGAGAGGAGTATTCGGACGATAGTCGAACCTTGGATTCAGGAGGAAAAGTGCGGTTTTCGTCCTGGCCGTGGAACACTGGACCAGCTCTATACCCTCCGCAGGGAGCTCGAGGGTTCATGGGAGTTTGCCCAACCAGTCCACGTCTGTTTTGTGGACTTGGAGAAAGCATTCGACCAGCATTTGCAGCTGAATGTGAAGCGGCTGGGATGAGAATCAGCACCTCCAAGTCTGAGGCCATGGCTCTCGACCAGAAAAAGGTGGCTTGCTCCCTCCGGGTTGGGGGAGAGCTAATGCGGTCATTGTATCGGTCTGTCGTGGTGAAGAGAGAGCTGAGCGGAAAGGCAAAACTCTCGATTTACCGGTCAATCTACATTCCTACCCCCGCCATGAACTTTGGGTCATTACCGAAAGAATAAGATCCCGGATACAAGCGGCCGAAATGAGTTTCCTCCGCAGGGTGGCGGGGCGCTCCCTTAGAGATAGGGTGAGGAGCTCTGTCACCCGGGAGTAGCTTGGAGTAGAGCCGCTGCTCCTCCACATCGAGAGGAGCCAGCAGAGGTGGCTCGGGCATCTGTTTTGGATGCCCCCAGGACGCTTCCCTCGGGAGGTGTTCCTGGCATGTCCCGCCGGTAGGAGACCCCGAGGAAGACCCAGGACACGCTGGAGTGACTATGTTGCTCGGTCGGCCTGGGAACGCCTTGGGATCCTTCCGGAAGAGCTGGAGGAAGAGTCCGGGGAGAGGGAAGTCTGGGTGTCCCTGCTCGGGCAGCTGCCCCCACGACCCGGCCTCGGATAACGCGGAAGAAGATGGATGGATGGACATTGAGGTTGCAGCCAGACCAAGTTGACCTTGTGAAGAAGACGCAGGTCCCCCTATTCATTTGAACGAGCTTAGTGGGTTTTAGGGTCTAGCGGTTGAGACCCCAGTGAACAACCCAGTGAATGAATTGCTAGTAGCATAGCAACAGAGCAGCTGCCCCTTTAGGCAAACTGATCAGCAGGGGTTAATGTTCACAACATGGCCCACACAAACGACTGTGCAGTGACACTCCCACAGTTCCACTCAACCCTGCTACTCCTTCTCCAAAATGTAGACTCTGCTTTGTCTTACGAGGTACTGTCTCATTTGTTTCTGCTGATTAAAATAATATGTGCAGCATGTCATCAAAGAGGCTTTGTGCAAAATGCTACCCACAGGAAAAGAAGACGGTATGCTTGATAAATATGTTGTGCTTGGTTTTCCTCATTGAACAGTGTAGTTTCAGTAACAATATGGTTTCCTTGTGTGTCCCTAGGGAAGAGTTTGCGAGTGCCAGAAAAGGTCCCATTCAGGATGACGCACAACATTGAGACAGCTCTGGGAGTCACTGGGGTGGAGGGCATCTTCAGGCTGTCCTGTGAACAGGTTACTGTCATATCACACACTACTCTGCCCCATCACATTCACATACAGTACGTGTACATGCACAGCTTAGTCGGATTACAGCCATAGTTCGACTATGCTACTCAATCGGACAGCTGCAATTGTCCGAGTGTACATGCCTGTGAGAAAATCGAATTCTTGGCCGGAGCATGTCATACCCCGGTACGATGGGTTGCGCTTTACCCATTTCAACTAGTGGTAATAAAGCCACCTCTTTACGTCACCAGCAACAACAAACTCCGCTTAAGCATTCAAGATAGATGGCGTACGAAGAGCGAGACAAAGCAACATCTTTGTACATTACGTATATGGTGTACATGATAATTACACAAACTAGATGCACAATGGGTCTCTTGCTTGCGGTTATTTCGGAGGAAAGACACCGCCGACGTCCTTCTACTTCCGGCTCGCGGTCCCGGGAAAAAAATATCTCGAGCCTGGGCAGAACACAGAAATCCAATCCGATCTGATGGAACGTATAGATGCACGAGTAATGCGACTATCAATCTAATAATCTAGGTGTTTTAATCCAACTATGAGAAATCCGATCCGGTCCAATTTTAGTCAGACTAAAAATCTGATCCTAGTCGGACAAACCCAGTAATTCGGTTTTCTCGAGTGTCATGTAAACACACTGACTGAATTATGCATTTAAGCAACACTAGTGCCTGTTCAATTTCACTGCAGCTTGAGAACCACTCAACAGAGCCACTTCGTACTCCACACTGGTTGCGGAGGGTTATCAAAATGTTAACATTAAAACTGAAATCAGCTCACGCCTCATTAGGTATAACTAGTGCTTATACTTCATGAGAGTGAACATGAGTTACCAGCTTAAAGCCAGGCTATAGTGAAATCTCAGTGTCTTTGCACTCATTTTGGGGCACCACCTTTTGAAGAGGAAAATGTATCAAATCAGTAAGCAAAGTAGCAAGTAATCAGTCAAATATCTAAAGATGTGACTTCTCAGATGGACGCTAGTAACTAATGTTGAATGAAAATGCACAATTTAGGTAGGTAGGTGTTGAATTACTTTCAGTTTGTTAGTACACAAACCTTGCAAAGCCTTCAAGAAAAAACAGGATGGTGTTTAAAAACAAATAAAGTTGTTATAGGATCAGCTGAAGTCTAACTTTACAAAGTTAAACATTTATTTAAGCACCATCTAAATGTCAGTTGACTAATTAAATCCTTTGTCAGAACTACTTTTGTCTGAATATATTACTATTAAGACTTGATTACAAAGTCAGTTCTACACCTGTGCAAGGCACAACTTTAAGGTGTGTGTGCAGGACCCTAGTCTTGATCTCTAACAAAAAATGTTTGCCTGCATATAGTTGCTGCTGAATAAGGACTATTGTGTCTTTTCAGGTCGTTCAGATGATGCGCCGGGGCAGAGAAACACTACTGACCCTGCTGGAGGCCTTTGTCTATGATCCCCTGGTCGACTGGACTGCTGGGGGGGAGGTGGGCTTCGCTGGTGCAGTATATGGAGGAGGAGGTCAACAGGCTGACAACAAGCAGAGCAAGAGGGAGATGGAGAGAGACATCACACGCTCTCTCTTCTCCTCTAGGGTGGCTGAGATTAAGGTAAGTTCATAACATGGGTTGCCTGCTACTTGGTCTTTTGTAAAAAAAAATTTTTTATATGTGTATATATATATATTTATGCAAATCAAACTTTGTGGGCAGCCTGCTTCCTTTCAGGACCACCCAAAGTTGATCAAAAAAACTCAAATCCGGACCACCCAAAGTCTTGGCCAGTCAGATATTTGTAGCAAAAGAAAAATCTTTAAATAAATTTAAATACACATGAAAGATGTAGGATCCCTAATCATTAAAGAGACCATATAATGCTTTTTGAGTTGTATCTCTTTCCTTGACTGTGTTGTACAGATTTTTTGTGCATGTAAAATGTCAGCAAGTAATCAGTCAAAATATTAGCCGCTAGTCTGATTAAGTACTGCCACCTATGTGTTTGGAGTATGAATTTTACAGGAGTGCAGTTCTTATATATTGCAACATTAAGTCAGTCCTAAGTGATAGCAGGGATTGAGAATCTTATACATGCGCAGTTCCCTTAATTCGCGCAAATTATAAAACAAAATGAGATGGGGAGATTTCATTATGGAGTGCAGCTCTGGCTGCATTTTTCTGTCAGAACTCAACCAAGTCAGAGAGTGTAGTAACTGAGCCAAACCTAAACCCAAACTGGAATTCTGTTTTTTACATCCAAAAGCGACTCCAGTTAAAAACTACTTGCAATGCCCAGGTTTGTAACATTCTGAACAATATTTTACACCAATATGACTAGACAAGATGGGGTATCATCTAAATTGCGACTCAGTGTTTTGGTGCGGTGAAGATTACCGTGAAAAGGCATTGTTTTACGCACATATAGAATTAGAATGATGTGTATAGTGTTGTCACGATACCAATATTATGACTTCGGTACAATACCTGCCTAAAATATCTCGGTAACGATACTGAAACAATACCACGGCGGAAAACTAGAACATCATCAAAAGTAATTGAATAAAATATTAGTTGACAGAATGTGAAACTTGAAATGATTTATTTCTTTTTATTAATTAAAACACTTCAAAAGTCAAAATAAAAATATATATTCTGTAAAAGCTGCTGAGCTTTATAGCTTCTGTATCCAAGAAGACAAGTGTCTTCTTGTTTTGTTCATTTGTCTTGTTTGTTCTGAGATTATTAGATAACCTGATTTTCCATTAAAAGCTCAGTGCTTGTAGTAGAAAAAAATTAACAGCACATTAACTACAATTTTATTCAGCATAAAAATAATGAACCTAAATTACATTAACTGCAAGTCTGGCAATTCATAGAATAAGATAATACTTTATTCGTCCCACAAAGGGGAAATTTGCAATTTGCATTTCATGTTGAAAAAGTTCAAACCCGGGATTATTAGACTGCAAACTACATTAGTGCACTAAAGTACAACACAAATGACCCAGACCTGGTGGTGGTCTGTGCTCTAATCAGACCATTTTCTAATGATATAAATTACAATATATATTATAAATTATTGACAAAAATGTACATGCTATGATTATATTACTAGTACTGATTGACTTAAAAAAGATCATTTATACGTGGTGTTGTCAATCAACATACTTGTGAACACCAGCGCATGTTCTGGTAAAGTTCATGTTACCAGTGTGAACAGTGCATTTGCATACAGAGATGTGTGGAACCACATCGGACTGTTAAACAGTTAGCTTTACCCCGACTGCCTCGTGCAACTCTGATGGTGAAAAAAGTTTGCAGAGAGAAGCTGCACACAGACACACTGCCCCGCTGTCGCACAAAGTTCATAAAGTACCGATACTAATAAAACGTGAAAGTATTGTTTTTAACAGCTGGGTACTGCGGTACCTTTCTAGTATCGGTTCACCGTGCAACACTAGATGTATACATATATCCTTTTTTCAATGACATGACCTAACACATCTCAAATCATGTCTAAATATTTGTCCAAACCCAGCCAATGGAGCCTGACAGGTTTGGATTTAATATCCATGCTATATTTTATTACCCAATTCTTCATGAAGAGCTGAATGTACTATCTAACTATTACAGAAATCTTTCAAGCAACTCCCAAAAATGGTTGTGGTTTATATGGATCTTTGGTGCTGGGTAAAAGATGTGTGTGAACCAAATATGTCCTACAAAACAAAATGGTACTTGATCTTCATCATAATAGCTTTATAGTCCCAGAATGTGAATATGTACAAGGAATTCTTGTTTTTTGTCAACGGACCTGCACACTAACAGAAAAGAACGCATTGGTAAAGCACTACATACAAATGTTCCAAAACCCTCACACATGAGGATTTTGGTGTGATTCATATCCTGTCTGGACTTGCAGGTCAACTGGTTTAAGAATCGTGATGAGATGTTGGCAGTCTTGCCACAAGTGGAAGAGGCTGTGGAGGAGTACTTGGTCCTGCAGGAGCTGCTCTGCCAGGGGGAAAAACTACAAGCCAAACTTGAGGAGGAGATGGCCTTTCTGGAAGGGGCAGAGAGTCATCCAGACCATCTCATCCTCACCCTGGAGCAAAGGTTTGAGACACACCGGACCACTTGACCCCAAATCCATGTTAAAATGAATCTTTGGCACCGAGTCGTTTTTTACAAAATTTGTCTGCCTTCACAAATGTATTGATTGAGATTTTTTTGATTAATTGCAGTCACAATAAAATACACATTGAGAGTTTGATTTGACCTAGACACTGTCACCAGACAGGTATAGGGCGCCACAATAGCCAACTTGCTTGAGTGTGTGCTCCAAGTACACGAGTCCTGAGGCCCCACCTTACAATGCACATAATTATTCAAGTTTCCGTTTCATTGATTAAACCAATTATTATTAATATTATTATTATATTCACTAGTGCAGTGCCCGTAAGAAATGTGTATTCCTATAAAAAAGTGGGAGGTTAAGGAGCTTTTTCATGGATGGCCAAATGAGGCTGTGTTTGAAGGTGGGACGTCAGGGATATTTAGGTTTGTTGTGAAATCCGATATTCCAGGGTATAATTGGCTGTTTTTGACTATTTAGGGTCCGGGCAGCTAAGCTGCCAGGACACTATTGTATTCCTAGCAGTTCTTTCTTTCTTTCTTTCTTTCTTCCGAGGAAGTCATACTTCCCAAGGGCGAAAACTCACCAAACTTTACAGAAATGTCCGGCCCCATGCCAGATTGACTTAATTCCAAGGACATGTCAATATTCCTCCTGGGGGGGGGGGGGGGGGGGGGGGGGGGGGGCACAATAAGCGTTTGAATTTAAAAAATTTAAAAATACCTACAAAATCAACAGTACATGCTACAGTTTTGAAACTTTCACCAAACTGTAGCCCCAATACTGCTGAAACTTTAGTCCACTTAAACTCATTACAAATTATGAAGTCAATCACTCAGTTTTTTTTCAAAACCTGTAAAACTTATAAAACCTATCTCCTCCCACAATTTTTGCTCAATTATCACCAAACTTGCTAGAGAGCATCTTCAGACCGCCCTCCACAAAACTTGTTTCTCGGATTTTTGATTTATCAAAGATTAAGCCTAAAGTGCATCAAAATGTTTGACCATAAACAGTACTGTAAACATATACTATCAAATTCTTGCTAAATACATTTTCAATCTTCCTGAAAAAAAATTTAGAATATTTTGGAGTCATGGTTGATGAAGTTTGGCAAATATCGGAATTTTATCTCAAAAACTGAATTTTTGAGAACATTTTGAATTCTGCTCTCATGGGAACAACTGGAGTCAATGTAAGAGTGGCATTTTTAAACATCAGATTTTCTCTTACGAAGCAAAACACTTAGAGTTAAAAACAAATCGCCAACATTTCCATGCTGTCAAGATGCAATTTATGTATTGTCAGATTTTTGTTTAGGTAACAGAATTTCTGACATTTTGACCATTTTTGAAATCTTCCTTGACAACAGCTGCCTGGACAGTGAGTCCCTGAGTCGACAAATGCAGCTACACAGCTGGTCTCACTTCCAGCCAATTAGCTCAGCGAGTTAGGAGCTGGTTCTTGGTGTCAAGGGTTGTGTGTTTGAGACCCAGCAAGGGTGATGATGGTGATGATGAGGATGATGACAGATCAAAATGTCAGATGTCCTCAATATGAAACACAAGACAATTGTCCTGATGGTGGCATCACAGCAAGCCTCTAAATTAAATAAAAACAAATAGCTTGGACTGGACCATGGGTGAAAGCTAACCAAATTTTGCATAAAGGTCCAGGCTCATGCCAGATTACTTCAGCCGTAAACCCAAGCCAATAGTCCTGATGGTTGCGCTACAGCAAGCGTCTAAAGTTAAAACTTTGAAAATTCATAACAAATCAACCTGCTAGAACTTCACACTTTCATCAAACTGTAGCCCCAGTACTAAAGAAACTTGTGTACATTTAAACCTATTAAAAATTATGAAGACCTCCCACAATTTTTGCCTACAGTGCATGAAAATGTTTGACTGTGGACACTACTGTAAACATATAGCCTACCTGCAAATAAATAGATGGATAAATAAATCTTCAATGTTCATGAAAAAACTGAACATTTTTTAGAGTCATGGTAGATGATGTTTGACAAATATCAGAATTTTACCTAAAAAACGGAATTTTTGAGAACAATTTGAATTCTGCTCTCATGTGAATAATTGCAGTCAATGCAAGCAGCATTTTTAAACATTAGTTATTCACTTATGGAGCAAATTAATCATTTTTAAAAACAAATTACCAACATCTCCATGCTGCAATATGTGTATTTTCAGATTTTTGTCTTGATAACTGAATTTTTTACAGTGGTTTCAAATCTGCCTGCACAACAGTGAATGGTTTAATCAATTTGTCAAGCCACTGTTATAATGCCACTTGCCAATTAGCTCAGAGCGATAGATGACAGTCTTTGGTTTCAGAAGTTGTGAGTTCAAGCCTCAAGTCGTCCAAAGTGAACATTGTTGTCAACTGTCTTGTCTTCCTATTCTCCTGTTTGTTGCTCAGAATTGCCTAATTTTGCCAAAAAATAGCCCGGACCAGACCCATCGCTGCGCAGCAGCTATAATTTTGATTTTGCCATTATATTATATCTTAAAAGCTATTTACTTGGTGTCATTATTTTCATCACAACCTCACATGTGTGACTGTACATTTATTTTTTTATTTTGACATACTGTATTAACACAATGGACCTAAAATCACAAAAAAAAAAACATGAAATCCGAGTAGAAAAAGTTAGATTTTTTTTACTGTGAAAACCCCAAATATGTTTAACAAACCATTTTTTATAAAAAAAAAATTTTTTTACTTATAATGCAGATAAATTGTTGTTTATCTAAATTTGTGCATACATTTAAAAAATGTACAAAGTTATATGTAACTATTTACATTTAAATGCAGGCAATGCTCAGGTCTGCCTGTGCTCTTTCCAGCTGAATGAAGAGCTTGACTGCCTGCTCCACATTCAGCTTCTCCTCATTATTCTGACTCATTAAAGTCCGTGTAAACCAAAATCAGCCATTTTCTTCTAAACACATCAAACAGGTCATAAATGTGTTTACTTAAAACATGTAAAAGCCATTCGGCCATGTAGAATTTAATTTTGGAGCTAGGCTCACAAACAGTTTTTCAACATTTCTGTGTTCAGGATTTAATGGGCAGGTCAGAAATCATGCAAATCATGGCCGCGTTACGTAACGCGGCTATATGATTTGCATAAACCCGGCCCTGCTGCGGAAGTGCTATAAATACGTTCAGCGCATCGGCTTCAGCGGTTCTCCCACTCGCTCTCCAGTCTCGGATAGCATTGCTTACAATAGTTTGCAGCTAGCTAACCAGTCAACCAGTCAGCTAACCAGTCATGTCTCCTCCACATCCTCTGCATCTTTCCTGGATGCCACAGTGTGCAGGGTGACGGCGCTGTTATCTTATTTAAGTTTCCTTCGGATGACAACGTAAGGAAACGGGGGAGTCCGTTGACGCTGGTCAGCTCCGTCCCCGGCTTGCATCCTCTCCTCCCGCCGACAAGGAGATGTGGCCGCTGCTGACCGCCGCTGACACTCTCCGTCCCGCTGACGGTGGGTCCCACCGGCATAATGTGGCCGCCGCCGCCGCCACCACCGCAGCTGCAGCCGACCCACTCCGTCCCGCTGACGGCGGCGGCCACATTATGCCAGGGTCCCACCGGCGGTATGTGGCGGTAGTATCAGGGTCGCATTATTGGTGAGCCGTCCCAGTGTGAACGGATAATCCGGAGGCGCGGAGCGAGGGCGTGTCTGTCTGACAGTCTGATAACTGCACAGGTCCTTCACTCAACTAAATACAGAGAAATGTCCCACAAAGCAACGTTACATGACCGAACAAAAGTAACGAAGTAACTGTCACTGTCTTTAGCAACTCATATGAGGAAAACAAATACCACAGCTGTATGTGGAGAAGCGTCTGTCCTCCTGTCCGTCCCCTCCCTGTCCTCCCGACTCTTCCTCACATTTCTGCTCACAAAACAGCGTCTGTCATGCTTGTCACAAGACTTTAACTCACCGAGTGTTTGACGAAAATAAATCACCGCGACCGCCAGCCCTCCTGACCGAGACTACAGGAAACTGTCCCCCAGAAAACAGCCTCCGTCCCCGCGAGTGACAGAGTCAGACAGCGTCCTGTTTACTGATGGTGATTATGTATAATTATGTAATTTAGCGCGAAAAACTTCACTCGTCACTTTCCAGGATGTTTAGTGGGTCAGGATCTCAATCACTACACGTTATAACAGCATCTATATGATTATAAACTGTCCGCGGGTTTAGATAGACAAGGGGAACACCTGGGGAACACCTGGGGAACACCTGGGGAGACACCGACGTTATTAACATGACGTGTAGCCCCCGCCGCATGGGCGTGGTTCCAGCGCCTCTAACTGACACGCCCCCAGCGTTTCACAGCAGAAAAAAGTGCTTGTTTTTCCATGATTTTGAGACCTAATTTTATATACTTAACAATTTTTTTAATCTTTCAAATTTGGCTCAGTGGTCAATGATACATGTTTCTTTGGTGTGACAAACTCATAACACAATTTTTTTGCGGCTTTACACGGACTTTAAACAAAAAAATGACTCCACTACTCACTTAACACACTACACCAAACACTACATAACACACTAACTACACACCCCAAACACGCTAAATGTCACAAATCTCTCAACTCTCACACACCGACCGTCGTTGCATGTCAATCATCCGCCTAGGTCCGTCCCACAACTTCCTGTTCCTCAACAACCAAACTTGCTGCTTGGACACTTTCGTGACAAAAGCCCATTTTTACAGTTTCTTCCTGCACCAGACACAAAGCAAACGTGACGGCGATGTTCGCGAAAAAGTGTGGCGGACATTATTTACCCTAGGTCCGGTTTTGGACGTGCCGATGCTTCCGGTCCGTCGCCTCGGGAGGTGGGCCGTGTAGCTAGCGGCCCACCTACAGCGGTAGCAGCTAGCTACACACGAACATCCACAGATTCCGATTCCACTTTGTTGTCCGCGCGTCTCCGGATCTCCTCAGACCCGAACAGACTCGGTCCGGACTCGTTTAATCTAATTAATCCACAACAGTCAGTTTAGATGCACAGAACAGAACGGGACCGAACCGCCGGCAAAATCCCGGTCCAGCTCGCGCCGCTGCAGGTATAAATCTGCTTGTTTCTTAAGGTGGGGGGTCGCGGTGGGCTCTGCAGTGATTGGCTCTGGTGCGCGCGTGGCCACGGTGTGCAGTGATTGGCTCTGGTGCGCACATGACTGTAGTGGCTCCGGTGGACAATGCTCGAGAAATTTGTAAAGCATTTATGAAATAATTTATTAACGGTATCATTGTAGTCCAAACAAATGCGAAATAGCACACCCTTGAACCACGCAGCAGCCGTGTTGAAACTCTCAGGTCAGTCTGATCCTGATCCGCAGAGATATTTGAGGAACACACATATACACACACAGACAGACAGACAGAGATTCCTTGTATTTATAGATAGATAATAATTATATTTTTTCATGGTTTTATTTATCAATTTTTCTAGGTGTATTGTAACATCTTTATTTTTACGACCTTTTATTTTCACAGCAGTGTCATCTGGAAACAGTCGTGCTGTTCACATTCCGTTGTACTATTTTCAAGTGTTAAAGGGATATTCCGGTGTAAGTTTAATCCATGGTCTAAATCACTGTGAAACTGTGTTAGACTCCCTCTCGAGAGATCAAGTTAGCAGACCGCTAATTTACGGAGTTTTATCAACCTCAGAAACGACCGCACGACAACAATACACTGCAGTAAATGGATCCAAATATAAACCGCCACCAAAAAGCCACAAATAATGCTTAGATCAGCACCAAACTTCAGCAACAGTACAAATAGGGTCTCAGCACATAGTCTGGGGCATCTAACCTCCGCTAGCTTAGCTGGATTTCTATTGTAAAGCTAAAAACAGATTTCAGAAACTGGCAGGTAAGACACCTATGAACTTTGATTGCTTTTCCATGGAGTCATAATCATACATTTTCATCCATGAGCCACGGAACTCTACTGCACTCGGTAATCGAGTCGTCGGGACTTCCCGTCAACAGGAAGCTGCTGCAGTGGTAAATTTTGCCAGCTTTTCAGTAGAAATCCAGCTAAGCTAGTGGAGTTTTAATGCATTATTTGTGGCTTTTTGGTGGCGGTTTATATTTGGATCCATTTACTGCAGTGTATTGTTGTTGTGCAGTTGTTTCTGAGGTTGATAAAACTCTGTAAATTAGGACCGCTGGACCGCCGGACCGCCAGGCCGCTATTAACCATCAATAGGTTTTAACAGACCAGGTGTTTATTTGGGACAAGCGTTCCCTCCTCACAAAAATCCGGGATGAAAATGTCACAAACTTCTCCAGCTTCTCGGTGAGTTCTCTGGCATCCTTCTGGGCAATAGTAGTCTTCTGCGAGTGAAGTTGGTGCGGCGGAGGAAACGATTCAGCCAACCAGCACTCACAGATAACTCCTCATCTCTGCTGTCACTCACGGTGGCACATATTTGTTTCTCCGTCGCCCTGATAATTTTGTGGGACACTCTCTCGTGGCGTGCCCGTTTGCTGATAACTAATTCCCGCATGTTTATCTCAGGCTCCTCTTTAGCCTTCTTCCTCCCTCCAGCAGGCAGCCTGGCCCTGTTGCTGTCCTCCTCGGACAGACGCTGAAGCTCTGTTTTATTTTTTCACCAATCTCTCCCTCTCTTGGGGTCGTCAGAGAATCATCTAGCGGCCCGAGTCTCCTGAGTTTTCCTCTGCGTATTTTAAGACAGAAAGTTTGCTGCACCGGAGCCATGGCGATCATCAGTGTGATGACTGACAGACAGCAGCACGATACGTGAAAAAGGCGAAGAAAAAATCGTGCAGTGTCAGTGGTCACGTCTTCTTTCTTGAAGTTTTTTTATTTATTTTTTGTTTAAATAAATTAGACTCGGCATTAATTTGGAACCGGCGGTTATTTACCAAAATATACACCTCCACCCAGCGTTTAAAGGGGACCACATGATGTGTTTTATTATGTGTTTATGTGTTTACAGCTGCTAATGTATGTAACGCTGTTACTGTGATGACACATGACAGTTAAATATTGAATCTGTCTATAAAAACCACATCCCGACATGTAACTGTGATTTTTGATAATCTAAGTACTAATAATAACAATCATGAAAAAAAATTAACAAAGACTGCAGATCATGATAAGAAGCTGTAACTAGCAGTGAGCTGCTTTCTTTTCTTTTAGCAGTGAAGTGATATCCATGACAGAACATTATAAAATATGATAATGTATATAATAATGTCTAAAAAAAATTACATTTAATGGTAAAAAAAGTACAGTTGCAGTAGACTTCTATTATAAATATGCACCATTTATATAGTTTATTATTATTATTATTATTATTATTATTAGCATTTTTATTACGACTATTTTTCTGCATATTCTTGACTTTGAATGGGAGCTGCTGTAAAGCATTTCTGTTCCTGATTCATATATTTTGCAGTCAGTTGTCCAAATTTTAAGTTAAATTAAATGAACCAAGACAGATGTCACATTTACATTTCAGGGTGTACTTATTATAGCCCCCCCCCCCCCCCGCTACGGGTCATATAATTTCCTGCTTTTTTATCTTTGTCCAATCACATCCCTGTCATATAACTCTCCTTGTGACAGATATTCTGAACACACCCAGCTGCAGTCACGGCAGCGGACAGCGCAGGAGGCCATTCAGAGCAAACTTGCTGACCTGGACCAGTGGATCTCCCAGTATCAGGCAGCATTCGCCAACCTGGAGGCCACTCAGCTGGCTAGTCTGCTGCAGGACATCAGTAGTCCCATAGATCTTGGTTAGTTTGACTGGAATTCATGCAGGCAGGATGAATAGTTGAAAAGAATAAATGTTTTTAAAGTGCATTGTTGTAGCAATTCTGTTTTACATTAAATACTGTTGTCCATTTTAATCACTTGTTATGATCTATTCAATCAGCCAGTGTTATTAGGTTTATTTAGGGTTAAACATTTAGATTGAGAAGAGGTTAGATTTTTTTTGCCTGAGCCACATATGCCCAGTGTACTGCGTTAGTCCCCTGCAATATCAACACATCAGAATGCAGTTTGGTAAAATTTGTAGTTAAAATGCCACACGTAGCATGTCATTCTAGTTTCTAAGCTTTCATCCTCTCCTTGCTTGTACAAATCTTTCAGGTCCTCCTAGCTATGTGCCAGCTACAGCCTTCTTGCAGAATGCAGGCCAGGCCCATCTGATCAGCCAGTGTGAGAGTTTGGAGGCAGAGGTTAGCTCCTTGCTGCAACAGCGCCGTGGGGCCCTTCGCGGCTGCCTAGAGCAGCTTCACAGCTATGCAACAGTGGCTTTGCTGTATCCACGGGCTACCCTGCTACTCCATCGTGCCCACCAGTGGAAGGCCTGGTTGGAGGAACTACTGAGAGACATGACAGTGGAGCACTGCCAGCACATCTGCAGACAGTAAGGAACCACAGCAGACTTTCCTTTATGGTATCAGTGTTTCCAATACAAAGACTTGGGAAGGTGCCCAGTTATATTGACAGCTGCCCAAGTACACTGCTCAAAATGATTAAGGGAACATGTAATTGTCACAGTATGACACCAAGTCAGTTAAACTCAAGGGATATCAATCTGTCCATTTAGGAAGCACAAGAGATTGTGAATCAATTTCACCTGCTTCCAGGGTTCTCCCCGCGTGCGAACGCTCGTCAACATCAGTCCGGGGGGGGGGGGACACGGACGGACAGACGGTCATCAACTCCGTCAGCCGGGGGACGGACGGACGGACGGACGCTCATCGCCGTCAGCCGGGAGCTCCTAGCCGTCAGCCAGGGGACGGACGGACGCTCGTCACCGTCACGCGCGGAGTATAGCGGCGCTGACCTAGCGGTGTAGCGCCGCTGTTCCACCGTCTGGGGAGAACCCTGCTTAGCGGGAGGCAAAAATGCTTGGGCGCCGCGCCTAAGCCGTATAATGGCAGGGAAAACCCTGGCTTCAGCAGGTGCAATGGAGAGGCAGAAGAACGACAACCCCCCAAAAGGGAATGGTTTTGCCATAGGTGGCCACAGACAGTTGCTCTTTCCTTGTCCTTTCTGATTGATTCTTCTCTAGTTTTGTGTTCTGCTAGTGTCCTTGTCACTATTGGTAGCATGAGGCTGTACCTGCAGCCCAATCAGGTTGCACAGGTTGTCCAGCTCCTCCAGGATGGCACATCTATATGGGCTGTTGCCAGAGGGTGTGCTGTGTCTCCCATTATACAACAAGTAGTTCCGACCAAGCAATCTGATTGGTCAACAAGAAATTTAGACCGTGCTCAAATCAGCGTGACAGCAGGCCTGACTCATTACTAAAAATATTACTCCGCCAAGTCTGTGTATCCATCTCCATGGCAACATTGTAACTGTCAGAGCTAGAGTTAGGAAACGGCGGAAAAATAGGCTACAAAATGGATCGATTTGTTGTTAATTTTTATTTATTTGCTTCAGCGTCTGTCTGAGGAGGACAGCAACAGGGCCAGGCTGGGAGGGAGTGAGGAGCCTGAGATAAACATGCTGGAATGAGTTATCAGCAAACGGGCACGCCACGAGAGAGTGTCCCGTAAAATTATCAGGGTGATGGGGAAACAAGTGTACAACACCGTGAGTGACAGCAGAGATGAGGAGTTTGCCGCGAGTGCTTGTCGGCTAAATCGTTTCCTCCGCCGCAACAACTTCACCTGCAGAAGACAACTATTGCCCAGAAGGATGCCAAAAAATTCACAGAGAAGCTGGAGAAGTTTGTGACATTTTCATCCCGGATTTTTGAGAGGAGGAAATTAAACGCCTGTCCCAAATTGCCGCCTGGTCTGTTAAGTGATTGAAACAAATAAACGCCCGGCTATTATTTATTTTCTCTTTGGTGTTAGAGACACTATTGTGACCGCGGTGAAAACGTTTCATAAAAAATATAAAAGAAAAAAAAACAAAATATTTGTCATAACTTGGGCGATAACTAGAAGCATTTTCTGTTCATCTGTGCAGTATTGATTTAGTTCGGGAAATTCCAAGACAGCAATAAAACATTAACGTCAGCTCAGACTTCACTCATCTGGGACTAGAAAATCCTTTCTGTTGCTAAGTCGTTACTAAGGGTTGGATTATTTGCTGTAGTGGTAAACTACGTTCCATTACACATATGAGTCTACTGACGTGACTGATTTTGTTTCAGTTATTAGTCAGACCCCATGTGTTTCCATGGAAATGCGACATGACGTTGTCAAATGCGAAATGACGTGAAAGCACATCCTCTCGGGTAATATTGCTTAAGTGAAGTTTCTAGAGCATTGAGGAGATATCAGGAGACCAGCCATTTCACAGGGTGAGCTTGACAGAGCAATAAAAGGCATCAACCCAGCAGCAGGAGCTGCTCCTTTGTGCAATGAGGAGCACTGCCAGAGCCCTACAAAATAACCTCCAGCAGGTTACCGGTGTGCATGTTTCTGACCAAATAGTCAGAAACCGTTTCCATGAGGGTGGCATGAGGGCCTGAAGTCCTCTAGTGTGACCTGTGCTCACAGCCCAGTACCGTGCAGCTCAATTGGCATTCGCAGAGAACACAAGAATTAGTAGGTCCGCCACTGGGGCCCTGTTCTCATCACAGATGAGAGCAGGTTCACACTGACCATAAATGTGATAGGCATGAAAGAATCTGGAAAAGCTGTGGTGGACAATATCCTGCCTGTAACATCATCCAGCATGATCGGTTTGATGGTGGGTCACTGATGGTCTAGGGAGGCATATCAATGTAGGGTCGCAAAGACCTCCATTTCATAGCCAACAGTACCCTGCTGTACTGCAGTTGTTGGGTACTGGGATTAAATCCTCTGAATGATTGTCAGACCTTACAGTGGTGCAGTGGACCCTGAGTTTCTTCCTGGTGCAGGACATTGCCTAGCCCGGACCTGCCAACTTGTACGTATTTTTTGTACTCGGTACGCTTACCCTTACGCTTGCACGCATTGCTGCTCCCCTGGTGCGCATTTTGTTGCATCTCGCAGTTTGCCCGTTTCAGTTTCTATTAGGGCTGGGTATTTCCTACAACCTCATGATACGATACGTATCCCAATACGGGGGCTACGATACATATCATGATACACATACATTTTGAAAAATGACAACATCATTTACACAATTAACAGTCCTTTATTTGAAATAAATTTAGGACTGCATAGTTGCAGGCCTTACAACTTTCATATAAGTCCTCAGAAAGCTTTAAACTAAAATTAACTTAAAGTGTCCCTCTTTGCTTTGTTTTTTACTTTAAAGTATGTCAGTCTGGCTTATCAGGACTGTATTAAGAAAAATATATCAGTAACATAACCATATAAAGTGCTTAAAACATAGAACCACCCTTTTTTTTTGTAAAAATTTACCAAGACATTGTGCGGAATCAACAATTTCTAACAAAATAGGGCCACAGAGAGTCCTGAACAAGATAAAACTCTATTATATGAAAAGGATCTGTTATTGACAGATGCAAGAAAATAGCTCTTTGAATTTTATCGTAACTCAGCTTTTAACATAAGGGCCAACTTTGTTTTTATTATTTTTTTCTTGCATTGAACAGTCTTGAGTTTTCTGTGGGAATATCCATGAGGTCAAAGTTTGAACAAACTAAAACCCTGCACAGACAGCTAAGACTTAACGCATTTTCATATTTTTGTGCAGAAACAGTAGTTGGTCAACATGCTCAGGTCGTAGAGCACTTCTCTGAGCTGTTACTATGTCTCCCGCAGCCTCTCTGCAGCTACACTCGTACCTGGGATGGCACATGGTACTTCGGGCTAAATTAGAAAGTAAGGGGAAAGCAGCCTGGTTATGGAAGTTAAATCAAGTCATTAATCAAGAGCATAGATTTTCAGTTTGAGAGCATGATTTCATTCCTTTTCAGTGACACAGCTCCTTCGCGTGCTCAGATTTTTTCTCCTCATGCTCACATTTTGTGCTCGCACTTAAATGTCTTCTGCTTTCTTTCAAAATGTCTGCTTGAATTCAAAAATCACATGCCTGTGCTCACATTTGTCCTTCTTGCACACAAAAATTTCGCTCGCATTCAAATGTGCCCTCTGCGCGCTCAGGTCTAAGTGCACACACTCAGAACACACACCTGCTCACAGGTCAAGTTCTGCTCTCGGATCTCTCCTATGCTCACGGATTTTTCTTGTGTATCAACACTATCAACCAATAGAAGGCTTCCGTCCTCCAGGCTGTTAAATGTGGTGGTTCCTTTTATTTATGACGACTTTTGGAATAAAATATCAGTTAATCAATACACGAGCGCCCGTGCTTTTCATTACAGTAGCTACATCAACATAAAGTAGAACAATAGCGACTCTACTTTCGCCATATTAGCCAATGGCCAGCTACCCAGGCAGCGGGATATGTTATATAATATAAATACTGAAAGGTTAGAATGTTTGAGACGATAGTACAGCGGTTAAGAACATCAATTTTTGATGCTTTTTGCATCATGGGACGCTGGTTCGCATCCCGGCCCGGCGTACAGAGTTGGGTGTAAATGTACCGTATATTACCAAATAATAGCCGCGTGTCAATTAACCGCAGGGTCCCCTTTAAACGCCGATGCAGGTGTATATTTTGATAAATATCCGCTGGTTCCAAATAAATGCTGGGTCTAATTCATTTATTCTTTTTTAATCAAGGAAGAAGACGTGACCACTGACACTGCACGTTTTTCTTCTTCGCCTTTTTCACGCGTTGTGCTGCTTTCTGTCAGTCAGTATCACACTGATGATCGCCATGGCTCCGGTGCAGCAACAAAATAAAAAGTATGACTTGAAATTCAAACTTTCTGTCGTAAAGTAAGCAGAGGAAAACTCGGGAAAACCGTGAGTGACAGACAGCAGAGATGAGGAGTTTGCAGCGAGTGCTAGTTGGATGAATCGTTTCCTCCGCCGCAACTTGCAGGAGGATGCCAGAGAATTCACAGAGAAGCTGGCGAAGTTTGTGACATTTTCATTCCGGATTTTGAGAGGAAGGAATTAAACGCCTGTCCCAAATAAACGCCTGGTCTGTTAAGTGATTGAAACAAATAAGTGCCGCAGCTATTATTTGGTATTTTACGGTATGATAGCTCGCTCGGCCGGGGAGAGAGACATGGATCACAGTGCTCAGCTGCAGACACAGCAGAGAGGTGACGAGACGCGACTCATCATGACTGACAGGCATCAAGGCCACTCAGCGTTACCTTACTGACCCGCCCCCAGATATTTCATTCACAAAAACAGGGCCTGTGGCAATTCTGGACAGCTGTTTTTTTTTTCTTCTTTTTTTCTTCTTCTTCCTTCATGGGCCCCCTGACAAACGCTTAACAAGAGATGGTGGGTAAACATACGTGATTAAAAAGGTGTAATGAAAAATACGCTATGATGATAGAGTATTTTTCATTCATTACACGAGCGAGGGTGCCGGCCGGGCCGGGATGCGACCGCGTCCCATGATGCAAAAAGTAATATGAACAGGGGTTCTTAACCGCTGTACTATCATCACAATCATCCTGGCTTCTCACTATTTATACTAAATAACATTTCCCGCTGCCTGGGTAACTGGCTATTGGCTAATATGGCGAAAGTAGAGCCACTATTGTTCTACTTTATGTTGATGTAGCTACTGTAATGAAAAGCACAGGTGCTCGTGTATTGATTAACTGATATTTTATTCCAAAAGTCGTCATAAAATAAAGGGAACCACCACATTTAACAGCCTGGAGGACGGAAGTAGATAAACCCGGTAGAAACAGTGCCCGCCCGTATGCGACGCTCCTTGAAGTACAGCGAAATCATCCGCAAAGAAGTGGGTATAATCTGATTGGTCAACAGTAGCCGGCCTTCTATTGGTTGACAGTGTTGATACACAAGAAAAATCCGTGAGCAGAGGAGAGATCCGAGAGCAGAACTTGACCTGTGAGCAGGTGTGTGTTCTGAGTGTGTGCACTTAGATCTGAGCGCGCAGAGGGCACATTTGAATGCGAGCGACATTTTTGTTTGCAAGAAGGAGAAATGTGAACACAGGCATGTGATTTTTTACTTTAAGCAGACATTTTGAAAGAAAGCAGAAGAAATTTAAATGCAAGCACAAAATGTGAGCATGAGGAGAAAAAATCTGAGCACACGAAGGAGCTGTGTCACTGAAAAGGAATGAAATCATGCTCTCAAACTGAAAATCTATGCTCTTGATTAATGACTTGATTTAACTTCCATACCTGGTGCTCCCTCCACCAACAGAGCGGATTTCCAGTGAGAGCCAGTGGATTTGCCTCTTTGTATTTTCTCATTTCATCCCCTGCCTGATCATTTAGTGACACAAGTGAGTCCTTTTGTTTGTGAAGAGAAAATGTCTCTCCAAACAAATCAGCAAGATCACAGGAAGAGTCATTTTTCCTCTTGCCGGGTGGGGAAGGTGAACCACTCTCAGCCTCTTCCTTCTCTTCTTCTCCAGGGCCCGTATTCACAAAGAATCTTAAGGCTAAAAGTAGCTCCTAACAGGCGAATTTAGGAGCAACTCCTAAAAATAATGGGCGTGTCAGTCGTAACTTTAGGACTCCTAATTTTTGAAAATAAGAGTTATTCACAAAACATTTTAAGCCTAAAAGTAGCACCTAAGTCTGGGAGACCTTAGAAGTAGTCCAGAGGACTCCTAACTCGCTAAGACCTGGTCACAGCCGAATGTTTTGGAGACGCTAAATGACAGGGAATTATTAAAACGATGTTGGATGGACCGTGAAGGGATTGAAGTTGTGGTTGAGTTGGTCAGGGACGTAATAACGTCCCCAACCAACCGAAACAATCCAATAACGCCAGAGTTAAAATGTTTGGCAACACTCCAGTATTTGGCTACGGGGAAAATGCAGCTCTTCACACGGGACTAGTATTACCTGGGGACCTCAAGTGATTTAGAAATTATCCCACCACGTCCGTGTTTCGTGCGGCGCATTCGCACGACATAAGAGAAGTCTGTGTTTTAACTCTAATTTACTGACATTATCCCCGGGTCGATCGCACCGGAGCCCTTGCTGGAGCAGCACAACTGTTAGATATGGATATTTTTAATATAATAACTGGTGAGCCTGTTGAAAGAAAGAAAAATGTTCCTTACCGCATGCTGCCATGCATGTAATCCATCTAATCATCTTTCGAAATTTCGCTCTTCTGATGAGCCTCTTGAATTTGCACCCAAATGCTGTCAAAACCTTCATTTATAGTTCCCAACGCAGCCTCCATAATTCTCGACCGGGAAAAAGGCAGAAAAAAGGTGGAAAACACAAAAAACCTTAAGAAAAACAAAAAACTACCCCAAATCACAGAGATGCCGATTCGCACGGGACTAATATTATCACATGACCTCTGTGTTTGGTGAAATATAATAGGTAATTTGCGGTGGAATTTTTACTTTACAAATTATAGACATGGCAGATTCGCACGGGATTTAGATCACAGACGACCTCCGCAATTATTACAAATTACTGGAGGTCCCCAGGTTATACTAGTCCCGTGTGAATAGGGCTTTTGTCAATTGGAAAAAGTGAGAAGGAGAGTGGAAAAAGTTGCATTCCATCAATACACAAATTGTCTTTGACGCATGTTACAATATACTGGACATTGTTGTGAAATGGCCCGGATCAACACACTTAATTCTCATCATAAATACATTTCTTCATCCAATATCTTTTCATAGGCTTTGTCATGGGCTTGTCGGCAACTTCCTTATTTTCACTTCATGCATTGCGTAGCCTAAATGACTTTTCAATGGGCTGCCCTGTCACTCAACAACCAATCACCGTTGTCACCGCTTCTAAGTGCGTCCTTATAAAATGACGTCATCCATAGCAACAGAGAGTTACTTCTAGTTTAGGAGTTCACTGTTTTCATAACTAAAAGTAGGTCTCAGCGGCTTTGTGAATTACTTTTAAGAAACGACTCCTACATAAAAACTTTTAGTCCGATTTAGGAGTACTCCTAATGTTAAGATAAAAGTCTTTGTGAATACGGGCCCTGGTTCATAGCTATGTCTCATCTGAAATCATGACAGAAAATTCTACTCAATCATTCAATCAAGCACACCTGATATTGATGCCAGAACAAAGTGGCTCTGAGTTGTATACTTTCATTGTGCTATATTGCAAAGCAATGATTAAACAGTAATAATAATAATAATAATAATAATAATAATAATAATAATAATAATAATAGTAGTAACTGTCATTATCATTAGTATAACCACCAGTACTATTACTATTATCACTGGTTGATTTTATCAATAGTAGTAGTTTCATCATTATTATGAATAAAACACCAATTTTAAGTAAAAATGTTTTCTAACTAGGGTCAACTGATCCTCACCTAATAAATCCGGACTGCCTCTGCTGCCATGGAGGTGTAGGTTTCCCGTCTTTCATCCTCTTCCAGGAAGGGTAGAGCCTTGAAGCGTGGATCCAGTGCTGAAGCCATGCACAGAAAGGGCTTGTCACTCACGTATCTCTTCCCAAGATCCATGGCCACAGCATTTTTTATCTCTTTTGTTGCTGCCGAGTCTGTAGCTTGGATCTCTGCACTGTGGCATAGCTGAGCATGCAGCGGTGCAATGATGGATAACGTAGGGGTCTTCTCTTCAGACTACTTTTAGTGGCTTCAAGGCCTTGGCAACATCCTCGGCACAGGACAGGTCGGCGTCATTTAAAGTCCACAAGTCCTTGGCATTCTTCCGCACCTCTGCAGAGCGTAATGCAGCGCAAATCGCTGGCTGCTGCTCTATGAACCACTCCAACATGTCATGAGCGCTGTTCCATCTAGTGGCAACATCTGTCATGAGCTTGTGTTCGGGGAGATTTAGAACATTCCTTTGCTCACCCCTCCCGTTCTAAAGACGTTGGAGACGTTCCGGAAGCTACGGTGGCCCTGACAGACAAGAAACTTGTTTTCAAAATATGGACTCCTTCCCAACAGCGTCGAGTATTTCTACTGATTCAAGTAATGAGGTAAAGATGTAGTTAGTTATTAAGGCTATAAAAATATAGAGTCAATGCGCAGTCAAGCTGGTTCTGAGCAAAAATGCGATTAGCCTTACTATGTAGTACCACGTAGTGCTTTGTGTCCCTCTCGGCAGTCCATAGTTTTTTTTAAACTGGAAAGACATGGCGGCCTCCATAGAGCTTGCCCGTGCTATGTATATTCAGATTAGAGATTCACCGATCGATCAGCAACCGATCGCAATCGGCCGATAATGCCCCTATCGGTTTTGATCGGAGTCCTCAAAATAGATCAAATCAGGCCGATCAGATGACGTTTCAATATAGAGACAGTGCATTGACTGCATGCAGGGTGGGAATTTCACGGCGGCCATGGCCGCTGTTGCCCCGCACTTTGGCCTCGATGCAGCGTGAAAAAAAACTCATCGTGCGGCCACAGTGGCCTCTGTGCCCCTGGCCCAGTCAGCGTAGCGAGCTTGCCTTTAATTACAGCCACCCGAGTGCACAGTAGTCACTCACAGTAACTTCAGTGAGTTTGCGCAGGTGGAGTCTCATCATCACGATGATCTCACGTGAAAGCCTCTCAAACAGCAGCAGCGTCTCAAAACAGAAGAACGAAACTTACAGCACAGCGAGCGAGCGCAGCGAGTTTGACATGATACGTAACTGACTTATGTGGTAGGATTTAGTTAGGTAAAGTTGGAAATATATTCACAGATTCGAACTTCCCGGATCAATAACTCATAAGGGAAACCTTGTTAAAACACAAACGACGGAACTTTCCTACCATAGTGAGGAAGACAACGAGCTACAACCGTATTTTCATCTAAACGAGCGTCTGGACATTAACTCTGGTCTGTATGATCAGCCGTCTGTGAGACAAGGGCGCAGGGACCGTCTACAAAGTGCAGCACTGAAAAGAGAAACTACAAAAAAATTCAATAACTTCACTATTATTCAGAGTGTAGTGTCACCAAAATCACTCCACACATCCATGGTCTTCTGCTGTTATTCTACAATTTTTTTGTTTGGAAAAAATGTGCTTTGCCATAATTTTGGGGAATTTCTATTGGGAGTAATACTCAATAACACTAATATTCAGTGTGGTGTCACAAAAATCACCTCACCCTAACCCTGCTTAACAAAAACTACTTTCTAATATAACTTTAACTGGGTCGTATCAGTCTGAAAAGGTAAATCAACAAATTTTACTCAGTGGCCTTTGTGCCCTGTTATGTGGCCTTGGTGCCCCTGAAAACAAAAGTGAAGGCCAAATGGACTTGCCCCTAAAATGACAAAATTCCCATCCTGACTGCATGCATTCCCACTAGTAATCTACAGTTACTCTATGTAAGCTGAGTCCAAGTTGTCTCTAAGAGAGTCTCTAGAGTGTGAAATATTGCACATTGCCTCAGCCTGCAATAAAACGGTGGTCAATTCATGATACTTTCTCATCTCCTAATTTTTATACTTAATAATACAATGTCAATGTTGTGTAAGAAGAATCATTAAATATATGATAGTTACACAAGACAACAATATAGAAGAATTAATGGATTTGACACTGTGATCGGTGATCGGCAATATCGGGATCGGCAGATACTGCTTTTGGTGATCGGTGATCGGCCCCAAAAATCCTGATCGGTGCATCTCTAATTCAGATAGGTAATTCTTCGCTCAGGAGGATAAGTCAGATTGTTGGCAGAGGAAATTGTACACCAATGAGGACTTATTTATGAACGAAGACATTGATTTGAGTTAATAAATTACTTAAATCGTTACACACTGTCCCTTTAAGGTTGGCAGGTCTGCCTAGCCTAATGTGGCAAGAGTGTGTAGGCAGTTTTATATCAGCAACTGGTTCTCCTTGTTGAAGTTGATTAGGTCATGTCACTCTAATTAAAAAAAATATGTCCTGGCTCCTCACGATAATCCACAGACCTAATAAGTCCTAAATCAGTAATGCATGTTCATAACCATGTTGTTGCACTTCATCAGTCATGTCCACAGTTGAGCATTGTTTTTCTCTCCCTTTACAGATATGAGGTGCTGTTTGCTCCCCAACCTCCTGCAGCCTCCTGCCAATTCCTGTCCAGTGTAGAGTTGACTTTACAGCACCAAGTGGCAGACACTAATGATCGTGTGATGCACCAAGCAGAGCGACTGAAAGCAGAGGGCACAACAGCAGCAGCCTGCGAGGAGCAGCTGCAGGAGATTGAGCACTGCATAACAGTCTTCCATCGGGAGAATGGAGAGCCAGGCTCCCTCAGTTTGGCTGGAATCATCACTTCTGCCCTCTGCACACTCTGCAGGTTTAACACATTCCATGTTTCACTGTGCTGTTTGTCCAATCACATTAATAGAATTTAGCTAGTGGTCATTATCCATAAGTGGCTATATTGCTAAAATAAGCCTTCTGTACAATCGCTGTATTTCTGATCCCTTCAAACACCACTTATTTATTGGCTGGACCATAGCAAAGCATGGGGAAAGCAAAGTTTGCCCATGACTGAGTTACTGAGTGAATAAGTTACACCTTTGCTTTAGTGCTGCAGCTAACGACTATTTTGATAGTCGACTAGTCATCGACTTATGCCACGACTAGTCAACTAGTCAGATTATGAATTACACAATAAAACAATGGCTCTTATTTATTATATTTATTTAAGTGGCAGCAGCAACAAAACAAACTATTTCCTTTAGCAAAAGTGCATTTTGTGCACAACATAAAGTTGGTTAAACACACATTCTCTGGTCTGAACCAACTGGCCAATCACAGTTTATTCATATTAAGGAAAGTTGGCATCTCCAAGTGGACTCGAGTTAGGCTTGCTCTCTTCTGAGAGCAGATCTTTTCGGCTGCAGAGAAGATTCGCTCTGGGGTAGATGTTGCAGGAATGTGCAGAAGAGACATTGCTAGTTTAGACAGAGCAGGAAAAAAGACTCTCATTTTCCTTCCACCATCTGAGAGGGTCTCCTGGATGGCAGTTAGGGCTGCCCAATAAATTGAATTTTCATCGTCATCCACGATATGAACATGTGCGATAAACGCATTGCAAAAGACTGCCTGACAGGGATGAATAAGAAAAATCATTTTGTTTACATGCGCCATGCATGCACCTTGAGCATGCCAACATTTAGCCTATCAGATGGAGCCCTGGATACAAGGGCCAATCAGATGAAGCCCCAGCTAGCTGTTAGCTACCCTGGCAAAATTAATCTGCATCAGTTTGGCGGTGATTGCCAGGTTATAATGGCTGAGGGAGGAGAGAAAAGCGATGAAAATGTGGTCTACGAAGACCATGTGGTGAAAAGAAACAGCACTTCTGCTATATGGATTTATTTTGGATTCAGGAGAAGACTACGAGTTATAAACACAGGTACTGTGTAAAACATGCCAAGCATGCAACTTCTGGAGGAAACACAACCAACCTCCATCACCACCTGCAATACAACCATAAAGACCTACACGAAAAATTCAAAACTAACGTTAGCCATCATTAACTGTATAGTTAATAATATGCAAACTTCAATATTTGTTTATTTATCGCAAGTTATATTGTCATCGAATATTGAACAGTGTTATTGCACATTGCAGATTTTCCTCATATCGTGCAGGCCTACAGTGGCCCTGAAAGCTCACAGCACTGCAACTTAAGAAAACACAAGCAAATTGAGAAAACATTTTCATCAATTTAACAACACATGCACAGCATTTAGAAAACGCGCTGCAAAGACCACAACACAACACATTAGAAAAACGCGCTGCAAAGACCACAACACATTAGAAAAACGCGATGCATAGATCACAACACAACACATTAGAAAAACGCGATGCATAGATCACAACACAACACATTAGAAAAACGCGATGCAAAAGACCACAACACAACGTAAGTGATTCCAGAGGACACTTAAAAGTGATCAAATATGCAATCTCCAGGTATAAATATGGGAATATAAATATGTTGAATTTCTCCACAGTGGTGCAGTAAAAATGCTTGATATCAAGTATACTTGTAGTCTTCTATGTGTAGAGGTCAAATATACCACCCATAGCCAGGAATTATTGAGTAATGTGTTTTTACAGTACGTCAAACATAGGAAAACATGCAATCTGTAGGTATAAATATGGGACTTTTATTTTGGCATTTCTCCACACTGGTGCAGTAAAAAAAAAATGGTAATAAGTGTTATTTATTCATCATGGGCGCATGAAACACTTAAATGTAACATATTTTATCTGAAATGTAGGTTCGATATATAGCTTACTGTTCTTAATACCGTTTATTTTGAAATCCGGAAGCAAAAACGCTGTTTCTCCGCATTTAATGTAATGCTGAGAATACTTGTGCACTCAAAGTTTAAGTGCGGCTGATTTGACCGCGTAGATTGGACTGACGGCTGGCTTGACGGCTCAAAATCCGCATCAACAACAAGCGTGTTCTGACATGTGCATCACTTTTAAGTGTCCTCTGGAAACACTTCCATTGTGTTGTGGTCTATTTGCAGCACGTTTTTCTAATGTGTTGTGTTGCGGTTTTTGCGACGCGTTTTTCTAATGTGTTGTGTTGCGGTCTATTTGCATAGTGCTTTTCGAATGTGTTGTGTTGTGGTCTTTGCAGCACGATTTCTAAATGCTGCGCATGTGTTGTCAAATTGATGAAAATGTTTTCTCAATTTGCTTGTGTTTTGTCTTTTTGCATGTGTTTTCTTAAGTTGCAGTGCTGTGAGCTTTCAGGGCCACCGTATTAACGAGTTGGGAAAAGTGAATTGTCTCGCTGTGAGCCATTTCAATTGGCTACAGTGAAACATTGTTTAGCATGGCATTGCATACCGTGGGATACACACGATGACATCATTAATGACTAGTCGATTAATAAATTAGTTATTGACTAATTTAGTAGTGGACTATTTGTTGACTAGTCGACTAGTCGTTGCACCCCTACTTTGGTTTTTAAGTTTTGCCATTGCTTTTTCAAAATGAGTAGTAGTAAATATTAGTTATGTAAAATAACTCCACATTCTATAAGTACTAGTGCAGTGCCCGTAAGAAAAGTGTATTCCTATAAAAAAGTGGGAGGTTAAGGAGCTTTTTCATGGATGGCCAAATGAGGCTGTGTTTGAAGGTGGGACGTCAGGGATATTTAGGTTTGTTGTGAAATCCGATATTCCAGGGTATAATTGGCCGTTTTTGACTATTTTTAATTTTGCCATTATATTTCATCTTAAAAGCTATTTACTTGGTGTCATTATTTTCATCACAGCCTCACATGTGTGACTGTACAGTTATTTTTTTTATTTTGACATACTGTATTAACACAATGGACCTAAAATCACAAAAAAAAACGCGAAATCCGAGTAGAAAAAGTTAGATTTTTTTACTGTGAAAACCACAAATATGTTTAACAAACCATTTTTTTTTATTTTTTTTTTTACTTATAATGCAAATATAAATTGTTGTTTATCTAAATGTGTGCATACATTCAAAAAATTTACAAAGTTATATGTAACTATTTACATTTAAATGCAGGCAATGCTCAGGTCTGCCTGTGCTCCTTCCAGCTGAATGAAGAGCTGGACTGCCTGCTCCACATTCAGCTTCTCCTCATTATTCTGACTCATTAAACAAAAAAACGACTCCACTACTCACTAAACACACTACACCAAACACTACATAACACACTAACTACACACTCCAAACACGCTAAATGTCACAAATCTCTCAACTCTCACACACACCGACCGTCGTTGCATGTCAATCATCCGCCTAGGTCCCTCCTACAACTTCCTGTTCCTCAACAATCAAACTTGCTGCTTGGACACTTTCGTGACAAAAGCTCGTTTTTACCGTTTCTTCCTGCACCAGACACAAAGCAAACGTGACGGCAATGTTCGCGAAAAAGCGTGGCGGACATTATTTACCCTAGGTCCGGTTTTGGACGTGCCGATGCTTCCGGTCCGTCGCTTCGGGAGGTGGGCCGTGTAGCTAGCGGCTAGCAGCTAGCTGCTAGCTAGCGGCTGGCTACACACGAACATCCACAGATTCCGATTCCACTTTGTTGTCCGCGCGTCTCCGGATCTCCTCAGACCCGAACAGACTCGGTCCGGACTCGTTTAATCTAATTAATCCACAACAGTCAGTTTAGATGCACAGAACAGAACAGAACGGGACCGAACCGCCGGCAAAATCCCGGTCCAGCTCGTGCCGCTGCAGGTATAAATCTGCTTGTTTCTTAAGGTGGGGGGTCGCGGTGGGCTCTGCAGTGATTGGCTCTGGTGCGCGCGTGGCCACGGTGTGCAGTGATTGGCTCTGGTGCGCACGTGACTGTAGTGGCTCCGGTGGACAATGCTCGAGGAATTTGTAAAGCATTTACGAAATAATTTATTAACGGTATCATTGCAGTCCAAACAAATGCGAAATAGCACACCCTTGAACCACGCAGCAGCCATGTTGAAACTCTCAGGTCAGTCTGATCCTGATCCGCAGAGATATTTGAGGAACACACACACACACACACACAGACAGAGGTTATTTGCTTTTATAGAGAGATAGGTGCCCTCTACGGTTAACAGTGATGGATTCACAGCTCGCTAACATGGAATTAGTTGTGTTTTATTTGCTGAGACCAGATGATCAGCTCCCAAAACTGCTTTTAATTCATCTGGTTAAGGGAACTGGTGAGGTCCACGGTTTAGAGGGATGCGCCTGTAATCATAGAATGTGGAGTTATTGTACCGACCTAACATTTACCACTAATCATTTTAAGGGAGCATTGGCAAAACTCCAACACTGACCCAAACAAAGGTTTAACTTTTGCGCAAGTAGGGTAAGGGCGAAACAGGATGTCCTCTCTGTAAGACCCGTTGGATCAACAAAAATGGAGTGCTTCTTGGAAATAAACATTTTTTTGGAAAATGATGGGGAGAAGTTGCAAATGATCAGTGGGACATCACTATGGTTTCATTGTCCAGACGGAATCTGGTGATGGAGGGTGCGGCCGCCAGTGCTGGAGAGCAATTGGTAGATCTGACATCTCGGGATGGGGCGTGGTTCCTTGAGGAGCTCTGCAGTATGACTGGAAATGTCTGTGCCCTGGCAACCCTGCTTCAACGCTGCCCACACTTGCCCCATGACCTGGAGCTGCCTGCACCCTCAGCTACCAACCAGGCTGTGTACCTGGCCAACGCTGTGTACACCTGCTTGCAGGTAGGTGCACCCTCCAAAAATGTGAAATCAACTAGTGAAAACTAGAAGTACCCTAT
Organism: Sparus aurata; assembly: GCF_900880675.1. NCBI lineage: Eukaryota > Metazoa > Chordata > Actinopteri > Spariformes > Sparidae > Sparus > Sparus aurata. Next base: position 138,673 of record NC_044210.1, on the reverse strand, counting down.
TCTCCAGATGAAAATGAGAGGCTTGAATTTTTTGTAATTTGTTTGTTTTAATGGGATTGTGAATGTGGCTGACAACAATGTGTCAACTTGTTCACTGTAGGAACTGAACACCAACTTCCGTCAGATCATCTTTCCAGAGGCTCTGCGCTGTATGGTAAAAGGAGAGCCCACTCTGGAGTCCATGTTGGCAGAGTTGGAGCAGCTGGTGGAGCACAGTTCTGATGGTCTCGGCCTGCAGGGGTTGGTTGACAGTCTACAGGCCACCACAGGCCTGGACCAAGATGAGCACAGCCACTGCCTCCACATCACCAGGTAAGGAGCTGCTTTAGCATTGTACTTGTGAATTTCATCAGCATTGACTTAACTACAAACTTGAATTCCAAACCAATGAAAAACTTCTTCTGTTCTTAGGATGCTGCGAGCGCAGTATTCAGAGCTGATTCAGCCTCGTAGCATAGATGGACCCAGCCAGGACACACCAAAGATGTCTGCTGGTCAAATGTTGTTGGTTGCCTTTGATGGCATGTTCACCCAGCTAGAGACTGCATTTGGCCAGCTCACAGAGAAGGTAGCATCTATGTTTTCTTTAAGGTTTAATGAATGGGATGATATGCTGCAAATTACATAAAGTTTATTTGCCTGTGCAACAGGTTTTTTATTCAAAGTTCCAATGTTTGTGAAAACCATATCCAATTTAAGTACCATAAGTGAGAGGTCTGCTTTAGGCCTTTTGGCCTGCAGGTCCAGGACCCTCAGCATATCAAACACATGTGTCAAATTGCCATTTGACAGCTTTTTGCAACTTATGGCAAATGTCTTTACAAAACTTTGTAGCCGAGGGTTATGAATTGTACCTGGAGATTGAGAGTAATATAACAACATGGAGGCTCTGGTGTCTCAGCCCGGGGCAGCCAACTTTTTATACTGCTTACATGTGACTTGTAGCGAAATTACGGACTGACTAGTCGCATATTTTACCTTCCAAAAAGTGTCCCAGATATACCACTGTAAATGCTTTTCAGGGGAGCTAACATTCACATAGAACAATTCACTAACAGCCAACTCAATAAAATAGCTGACCATGTTAGATAAAGTGGGATATAGTTCAATTAATTTTCAGTTTGACTTTATATTTTAATAATGTTTTTTTGTAAACATACAATTTAATTTTTGAAAGAGAAATTACATAAAACCATTTAGAAATATACCAGAATCAGCAGGTCAGACTTTTAAACAATCTGAATCAGCTATTAAAAAATGTAATCGGTGCACCTCTAGATTTTACATTGATCAGTTTATCTTCGAACCACCAGTCATAATTTCTGCATCAATCCTTCTCCCTCTCACACTCTCATTCCATTTCCCTGTGCACCTCATTATCCTCAGCTAAGCTCTCTGGAGGTGCCATCTGCCTGGAGGAAGGTGGATGTTGTGAGGGAGGCTCGGGCCACACAGCTCCACTTTTTTGACAGCCTAAGTCAGCGGCAATTGATGGAAGAGGTATTCTTCCTCAAGAGACTGCAAACCATCAGGGATTTCTTCAAGCTGTGTGCCTCCTTTGCTCAGACTCTGTCTGGTAAGAGCTTCTTATTGCAACATGAGACCAATTACAAAGTATCTAACAACAGTGACTGGCTGATCACCAGTCACATTTAAAGACCTTTTAGCTGAACTATATACAAGCCCTGTTGAGGACAAGCCTAAAACAATATGTCAATATTTTTTTTCTGTCTTGTCTCGCAACATATTTCTGCTGTTTTTAGACCAAAGGAAACTGCATAGGTGTGTACAGGAGAGTTCCCCGGGCAGAGAAGACTAATCTTGGTTTAATCTGGGCTTGACTGTTCTAACAATTGAAATTTCAGTCTTATTTTTTGTCCATATAACATCAGTGCTGTGAGTTCATTGATCACGAGTGTGTGATAATTTTGTGTTCAGGCACCTGTCCTCCATCTGAGGAGCTGTTACCTACAAATGGACCAGTTGGTTTGGGGAAGCCATTGTACCGGCGGCCAAGTGCAACAGGGTCAGGTGTGACAGTGGTCAGTGAGGAAAAGATGACCCGCCCCATCAAAGCCTTCACAGCCGAGTTTGTTCGACAGATGCTTATGGGTCTGCCCAGCCAGGCTCTCAGCCTGGCCCTCTGCAGCACCCTGTCTGCCCTTGGCCTCGACGTTGTCAACCAGGTGGAGGTGAAAGATTTTGGTGCAGAAAGCAAGGTACATTGCTTAGAAAAATCTAAATTCCAAAGTTACTGAAATATAAGTAGCTAAAACCTGAAAGACTGCGCTGAAAATTGTAAGGAGAAATAACAGAAACATTTGAGTGGTGGCCTACTTTCACAAATATAGGAAGCATCAGAATGTATTCAATGTTAAAAACAATACGTTTTTTTTTTATATATATATATTTTTTATTTATTTTTTTATTTTTTTATTTTTTGTGGCATAGACACCTTTATTAGCAGTAGACAGAGAGGAAACATGGGAGAAGGAGGGGGAGGTGACATGCAGCAAAGGACCTCCGGCCGGAATCGAACCGGGGTCGGCTGCGTTTTATGGCATGCTCTCTAACCACTCGACCACCTGCGCGCCAAAACAATACGTTTTTAAATGAATAAATACAAATTAAATGTGCAGAGACAAGGATGTAGCAACAACTGATGCCACACACTAAAGCATTTATAGCCTACATCCCCATCTTTGTGCAACACATACAGCAGAGAAGAGAATTCACGTGCCACCATGAATTACACCAGAACCATTTGTTTCATTCTCACTCAGTGGTTTCTTCAAGTAGCTACTAATTAAATTTCTCTTCCAAATTTAGGCACAGTTCCAATTCAGAACTGGGTTTTGGGTGAAACATCCCTGGCATTTGCATACTGCACTTTTGGCTTGCACATGCAATCAAAATCCTGGCACTGGATGCCCTCAAAATTGGTCACTGTATTATAACTAGTATACTGTAAATATGATACACTTACTAATATGAATGTTTGTTAGACAAATCTGTCAAGCTGGATGCTACAGATAGATCCTTTATGGTTTGAGTGTCAAAAAGTGAAGTCATTAAATGTACTGTATCTTTGCTTCAAGGTGTCTCTGGATGAGCTTTGTAAGAAGGCAGTAGAGCAGAGCCTGGCATCAGGCCAGGTCTCCCAGCTGCTCCTGAAAAGAGCCACAGTGCTGGCCTCCTCCTATGACACAGCCTGGAAGAAAGTAGACCTGCTGAGGAGGTTGGAAGCCAACCTGGAGACTGCCAAGGCCAGCCTGCAGAGGAGCCAGCTGCACATAGCCATGTTTCAGGTAGAGACTGAACTGTGTGTGGATGCTTTTAATTAGAGCTTTGCCGATATGGGGTTTTTGACAACAATTTAAGAGGGGGAAATTCAATGTTCACCATTATGGCAACAGAGCTGAAGTGAAAATAGACCTTTATTATGTGGATTGTGCACCAATTTTGAAATGTAGTTTTTTTAACTGATCATTTATTGTACTAAGCATATATGAAGTGCAGTAAAAAGTAGAACATTCCCCTCTGAAGTGGAGTGGAAAAAGGAGCAGATGAGGTACATTCCACAACAGCTCTCTACTAAGTCAGTCATTCTCTATTAAGATGAGATACGTACTGCAGTCTTATTCCAGTTCTCAACCATTATTTCAATGAATTTAACTCCAATAAATAAAGTCAACTTTAGCACCATTTTGCTGTTGATGTTCAGTACTCAATCCTGGAAAGTAAATAAACAACATCCCTGTCTTTTATCCAAGCTTATAATACTCCTAACAAATTAAGTAACTTGTGTAGTGTGAGCTGCAGAAAGTTGCTCTGATTTACCTTCTACCTTGCTAACATGGCGAACCAATGCAATGATGATATTTGTCAGAGGAGAGTAAAATGTGAGCACATTAGCCCTCATTTATCAAACGAACGTACAGCAGAGAACCGTGCGTACGACCATTTCCACGCAAACTTCAGCATTTATCAATTTGGACGTGAGCGGAAGCTACAATCAGATCTCACATCAGGTCTGAGCTCATGTAAGCAAATCTGAGTCTGGATTTGCGGTGCAGCACAGCAAAATCTGTCTGAGTCTGAAAATAATTATTAAACAAACCTCAGCTGTCATTAAGCATAAGCAGTCACATATTTAGAACAGATCAAAACGGATTCTTAAAACGAATAAAACAAAATTAAACAATTTTTTTTTTTTTTTTTTTTTTTAAGATTTTTTTCTGGCAAAGACACCTTTATTAAGCAGTAGACAGATAGGAAATACAGGAGAGAGAGGGGGATGTGACATGCAGCAAAGGACCTCCGGCCAGAATCGAACCGGGGTCGGCTGCGTATGTGGCATGCGCTCTAACCACTCGACCACCTGCGCGCCCAAATTAAACAATTTTAATAAAAAAAAAAACCCCACATTTTACTGATACCACTTTTTGGTAAAATAAAATATGACAACTAATTAACGGAATACCTATTAACCCCGCTGGCAAACCCTGCTACAGAGCAGGAACGGAGATTCAATAGTGCGCACACATGCACACGGGTCACAGTGGAGCGCTGCTTCAGGTTGCTGAAGGGCAGGTGGCTCCGTCTCGGACCAGCAGGGGGAACGCTGCTGTATACCCCAGAAAACGTGTGCGATATTATTTTGGCCTGTTCAGTTTTGCACAACATTGCATTAGTGAATGGAGTGCCTTTGATGTGCCGGTGCTGCCAGGATGCCGATCTCCATCTCGAAAAAGTTTATGTTCTTGCCAGTGTTTCTTCTCTCTCTCTTCTTCGAACCAGGAATATGCAGATATGCTCAGATCTGCACCCGTTTTCACGCAAGATTGATAAATGAGGGCCTGTGTGTATACTTTCCAGCATTGCATCTCACCACCTAGCTTTTAATATACTTAAGTAAACACGTAACACTTGTCTCAGACTCAAACCACTGCACCGTTGTCTGCTCAGCTGCGGAAAGATGCTCTGATATGTTACTCACTGAATCGGCTGGCTAGCCAGCTACCACTCTAACATTAGCAAGCAGATGTCTTAAGCATGAGTGATGGTGATTGTCAGAGACGGGGTACCGTTATCTATCTATAAATACAAGGAATCTCTGTCTGTCTGTGTGTGTGTGTGTTTCTGTTAGTCAAATATCTCTGCGGATCAGGATCACACTGACCTGATACTTTCAACATGGCTGCTGCGTGGTTCAGTGGTGTGCATCTAAGCATTTGCTTGGACTGCAATGATACCGTGAATAAATTATTTCATAAATGCTTTACAAATTCCACGAGCATTGTCCACGGAGCCACCACAGTCACGTGTGCACCAGAGCCAATCACTGCACACCGTGGCCACGTGCGCACCAGAGCCAATCACTGCAGAGCTCAAGCCCACGACATACCTGAAGAAACAAGTGGATTTATACCTGCAGTGGAGCGAGCTGGGCCGGGATTTTGCCGGCGGTTCGGTCCCGTTCTGTTCTGTTCTGTGCATCTAAACTGACTGTTGTGGATTAATGAGATTAAACGAGTCCGGACAGAGTCTGTTCGGGTCTGAGGAGATCTGAAGACGCGCGAACAACAAAGTGGAATCGGAATCTGTGGATGTTCTTGTGTAGCTAGCCGCTAGCTGCTAGCGGCTAGCTATACGGCCCACCTCCCGAGGCGACGGACCGGACGCATCGGCAAGTCCAAAACCGGACCTTGGGTAAATAATGTCCACCCCGCTTTTTCGCGAACATTGCCGTCACGTTTGCTTTGTGTCTGGTGCAGAAAGAAACGGTAAAAACGGGCTTTTGTCACGAAAGTGTCCAAGCAGCAAATTTGGTTGTTGAGGAACAGGATGTTGTGGGAGGGACCTAGTCGGATGATTGACAGGCAACGACCGTCGGACAGCGATATCGAGAGTTGAGAGATTTGTTACATTTAGCGTGTTTTGAGTGTGTAGTTAGTCTGTTATGTAGTGTTTGGTGTAGTGTGTTTAGTGTGTAGTGGAGTCGGTTTTTTCGTTTAATGAGTCAGAACAATGAGAAGATGCTGAATGTGGAGCAGGCAGTGCAGCTCTTAAGGAGCACAGGCAGACCTGAGCATTGCCTGCATTTAAATGTAAAAAGTTACATATAACTTTGTAAATTTTTTTAAATGTATGCACAAATTTAGCAAACAACAATTTATATTTGCATTATAAGTAAAAAAAAAAAAAAAATGGTTAAACATATTTGTGGTTTTCACAGTAAAAAAATCTAACTTTTTCTACTCGGATTTTATGTTTTTTTTTTGTGATTTTAGGTCCATTGTGTTAATACAGTATGTCAAAATAAAAAAATAACTGTACAGTCACACATGTGAGGTTGTGCTGAAAATAATGACACCAAGTAAATAGTTTTTAAGGTGAAATATAATGGCAAAATCAAAAATAGTCAAAAACAGCCAATTATACCCTGGAATATAGGATTTCACAACAAACCTAAATATCCCTGACGTCCCACCTTCAAACACAGCCTCATTTGGCCATCCATGAAAAAGCTCCTTAACTTCCCACTTTTTTATAGGAATACATTTTTCTTACGGGGCACTGCACTAGTGTTGAAAAAGGAAACTGACGGGGTCATTGTTTAGTAACGTTTCAGTGTGTTTCACTCACAAACCAGTTAGCAACTTACCGTGAAGACCGTCAACTCACTCTGTCTGCAGTAGCGTCCAGGAGTCTGGGTGACCTCTGCTGGACAAAGTATGTAAAGACACTGTAGTAATTAATTGTTTTGTTGGCATTGTTTTCTACACTATATGGTGTGTCAAAATAAAGTTTTCATATAGGGGCATATTGGAAAACAAAAGTGCGGTTATCGATATGTCTGTAGGCCCATTTATGGGCCATATGAACAAATTGGGAGGGCTCCTGTTCTGATGCGCTGTGTTTATATTCTGTTCAGAGGTTGGGATGACAATAAAAACAATTATCTATTTAATATTATTAACATTAAAAATATGTAGTGCTTAAGCTATGTCGAGTTTGTACCAGGGTGCCCACGGATCCTTAAAAGTCTCAAATTCATTTATCTAGACTAAAGGCCTTGAAAAGTACAGCTGGCTCAAGCCCAGAAGACAGTCCTGGCGTAAGTTGGTGCCTTTCTGCTGCCATTCGTCAAAGCTGGTGGTAGGCCTCCTCGATAAATCGAATTTTCATCGTCATCGCGATATGAACATGTGCTATAAACACATCGCAAAAGACTGTGAAAAAAGAAAAATCATATTATTTACATGCGCCATGCATGCACCTTGAGCATGCCAACATTAATCAGGCTGAGCCCTGGATACAAGGGCCAATCAGATGAAGCCCGTGCTAGCCGTTAGCTACCCTGGCAAAATTAATCGGCATCAGTTTGGTGGCGATTGCCAGGTTATGATGGCTGAGGGAGGAGAGAAACATGATGAAAATGTGGTCGACAAAGACCTGGTGGTGAAAAGAAACAGCACTTTTTTTTTACATTTGTTTATTAAGAATTTTGATAATTTAACAAACAAATAATACAAAACAACACAACAAGGCACATAATACAATATAATAGGAGACCTACAATGAGAAATAATAAGTGTTGAATCTAGTTATGAATGTGAAAGTCCACAGGTTTGTCCTTATTCGTAACACACACAGAAAATGTTCAGTGTATAGTGCGCTACAGTCATTAGAATCAACTTGGCTAATTACATTGTTTAAAGGGAGAAAGCAGAATGAAATTAACCAAGTAATTAATTAATAAATTAAGATAAATAGTAAATGAAAATCAAATAAGTAATAAATAAATAAATAAATAAATGGGGGGGGGGGGGGGGGGGGGGGGGGATTCAATCCATCTCATCATCCATCCAACCATCAACATCTACATTGTTGTTCTCAAGGAAGTTATACAACATGTTCCATATTTTCCAAAACGTGTCAAGCCTGTTCTTTGTTGTGTAGCTTATCCTTTCTAAAGCTAAGTAAAAAGTCATATCCCTCAACCATTGCTATGTGGCACAGGCTGTATCTAATTTCCATGAGCAGGCTATACATCATTTGGCTTCTAGAAAACAAATATTCATTAGAGATATAACTTTTTTAGAGGTAGTGAAGTCCTCTGTATAGAGATACAGTAGGCACAATTTAGGACTAAGAGGAACTTCCTCACCTGTGATTTGGCTAGCAATGTCTAAAACTTTCCTCCAAAAAGAAAGAATCTGTGGACATTCCCACATACAATGAAATAAGGTACCTTTTTGATCTTTGCATTTGAAGCAAATATCAGGTTTGTTAGAATTAAAGTGGTGTAACTTAGCTGGTGTTATGTATAGTCGGCTTAGCCATTTGTATTGCAGCAGTTTGGAGTTTGTGTTTATGGATTGGGTCTGAGCTAGAGAACATGCTTTGGACCATTCCTCCTAAATTCCCCTGCAGGTCTGTTCTCCAAGCTGAAAGTAAGCGTTGTGATAAGTCTTTAGACTTGCTTACAAAAAGCTTATATAATAATGAAACCTGCCCCCTAGAATGTAAAAACTTCAAAGTGTAGTCCTCTAGTTTGGATAGGGGAGGAAGATTCAAATTATTAGTCTGCTTAGAAAGGATGAAGCTTCTAAGTTGTAGAAATGTTGGAGTATTGGAGTTATTAGGAATAACTTTGTCAGTGGTGGAGGCAATATTAACACCCAGGTATGTGAAGCCATTGTGTGAAACCTTAAAAGGAGTAATAAGTGGAGGGTTTAGTCGATCCTTTTCATCCATGAATAATATTACAGATTTGGAGTAATTTATTTTGTATCCTGCAAAGCTGCCAAAATAAATAGTTCGGGCCAGTAAAGCTGGTAGACTCTGTTTCAAATTAGAGCAAAACAAAATTACATCATCAGCATACAGGGCTATACGATGTTCCATATCTCCTATCCTTATGCCACTTAAATTAGTATGATTACGAATTGCCATGGCAAGTACCTCAAACAGGAAGTGCCACTCCACCTTGTCAAAGGCCTTCTCGGCTTCCAATGGCATAATAGCGGTGTCCACACAGCCTGATTTTTGAAACACAATATTAAGCACTCGTCCTATATTATGGAAACCTTGCCGTCCCTGAACGAAGCCATTTTGGTCCTGGTGCACCATTTGTGGAAGAAGTGTATCTAACCGTCTAACTAATGTTTTGCAAAGAATTTTAAGGTCAATATTGAGAAGTGATATTGATCTATATGACGCACAAAGGGTAGACATTTTACCTGGTTTTAACAAAAGTGTAATCACTGCCATATTTAGATGCCCAAGGACTCTTTATACATATCAAGCAAAGGTGGTAGTAAAGCATCTTTGAATATATTATAGATTTTAATGGGGATCCCATCGGGCCCTGGAGTCTTTCCCCCCTCATACTCCTAGTGGCCGCAGACAGTTCCTCAATGGTTATGTCAAGGTTTAGATCAGCTGAAGAAGTGATCTAAGTTTTCTTCAAGAGGTTTGATGTTCAATGAATCTAAAAATTATTTTTGTTTTTGTAAAGCTGAGGGTGAAAGATCTGTGCTGTATAAGTTCTCATAGAAACCTTTAAAAGCTTTGTTGATTTCTTTGAGGTCACTAGTCTCCGAACTATCATCTAGCTGAATTGTATTTATTGTTCTTTCAGTTTCAGACTGTTTAACACGCCAATCTAAGAGTTTACTGGCCTTTTCTCCCTGCTCATAATAGGACTGTTTCAATTTCAACAGGCTTTTAATTGCTTTATTGAAAGATAAAAACATTGTATTTTGCTCTGAATTCATTAAGATCTTTCAATAACTGTTGGGAAGGATTTGCGAAATGTTTTGATTAGAATTCTTTAATCTTTTTTTCTAACTGTTCCATCTCCAACCTCCAAGATGTATGTTTAAAGTTTGTGAAACTTATCATCTGTCCTCTCAGGAATGCTTTAAAAGCTTCCCATCGTATAGTAGCTGATGTTTGAGTTGTATTACTTTTAAAGTAATCATCAATTTGCGCCCTAATAAACTCCTCAAATTCTGGATCCCTCAGCAAAAATGACTGAAGGCACCACCCTGTGGCAGTGATTGTGGCATCTTTAGACTAAGTGACACCAAAGCATGGTCTGAAAATATAATGCTATCATACCAGCTCCTTGAGATTGTAGACCGTAGACCCCAAAGAGGCCAAGACCAAAAAGTAATCAGTTCTAGAGAATGTTTGGCAGGTGGCAGAATGACATGTGAAGGACGACTGAACAGGGTAGTTTTTTCTCCATTAGTCTGTTAAATTGAATTCTTTTATATATTGTAATAGCTCGTTTCTTGTCTGGGCATGGGTGCTATTTATCCCTGTGGATCTATCAAACTCAGGTGGAGATTTTAACTGCACTCTCCATCCAATGATGAAACTACCAGGTAAATCAGCCAAGGACAAAAAGATTTCTGAAAAAAGGATTGTCATCATTAGGTCCGTATAAGTTGACAAGGTTTAACCTAACTGAAAGAATTTCACACTGAATAATAAGGTATCTCCCAAATCTGTCTTCATCAACCTTAATGAGACGAAAAGGTAGCGAGTTATGTATTAGAGTGGCCACCCCACGTGAGTGAGAACTGAATGAAGCCGAAAATACTCGACCTGACCATCTCCTACTCAATTTCACTGTATCCTTAGGTGTTAAATGTGTCTCCTGCAGAAAGACTATCTTAGCTTTTAGTTGTTTAATCCTACTCATTACTTGTTTAAGCTTGACCAGTTTGTTTAAGCCTCTTACGTTCCAAGAGGTAAACTGGGGTTCAGAAGACATGACATGTTACTACAATGGAAATATGGGTTGGAATTGATTATACACCAAATGGGAAACTTAATAAATAAAGATATGAATATGTGCCTCAAAACATGAACATAACAGGGTGCAAGTAAACATAGTGTATATCGCAAATCAGAAATAGCCAGCATAATACTCAGCGCCCGGCGTTGCCTCATAACAGCACTTCTGCTATATGGACTTTGTTTGGATTTAGGAGAGACAACGTGTTACAAACACAGGTACTATGTAAAACATGCCGAGCAGTTGTTGCGACTTGTGAGGAAACACAACCAACCTCCATCACCACCTGCAATACAACCATAAAGACTTACACGAACAATAAAAAAAAAATGTTAGCCATCATTAACTGTACAGTTAATAATATGCAAACTTCAATATTTGTTTATTTATCGCAAATTATATCACCGTCGCAGTATTGAACAGTGTTAGCGTACATCGCAAATTTTCCTCATATTGTGCCGGCCTATCTCACAGACAAAATCAGAAAAACACCAATAAGCTTCTAAAAGTCTCCAGCGAAGTCACACTATCACTTCCCGGTCCAAGTTCATCCAGTTCTGCTCGACCCAAACTCTGCACTGTCCCGCAGTCAAGCGACATTCAAACCATCTTCGGCTCAACTCCGACTTTGAAAGCGGAGGTGCTTTGGATTTTGAACACCGTTGCTAAACATTTTGGCAACAGAGTTGGATGTAAAAACTTGTACACCTCTCTCCTCCAGTTTGAAGTGAGGGGAGGTATGTGACAGCCCCTCCCATCCTGTCCTTTCCTGCAGCCTCTCATCTTCCACTTTTGAATAAACTGAGTGGAACTTCTCACATAAACACACACACACCAGGGTTAATATAGTTAACTGAATTAAATTAAATCCTCAGATAAAAGCTAAGCTAAAACTACGTAATCACTTGTTAAACTAATCTCTCTATAAAAGCAAGAAATCTCTGTCTGTGTGTCACTGTGTGTGTGCCTAGAATATCTCTGCAGATCAGGATCAGACTGACCTGAGATTTTCAACATGTCTGCTGCGTGGATGAAGAGTGTGCAACCTTGGATTTGTTTGGACTACAAAGATACTGTTAATAAATTATTTAATAAATACTAAACGAATTCCGCTATCATTGTCCACCATAGCCATGTGCGCACCAGAGCACACTGCACTGCACACTCACTGCAGAGCCCAACCCCAAGACACAACTTAAGAAACAAGCAGATTTATACCTGCAGCGGCGCGAGCTGGACCAGGATTTTGCCGGCAGTTTCGTACCGTTCTGTGCATGTAAGCTGACTGTTCTGGATTAATGAGACTGTACGAGTCCAGACCGAGTCTGTTCCGATCTGAGGAGATCCGGATAAGCCAGCCAAACAAACTGGAATCGGAATTTGTGGATGTTTGTGTGTAGCTAGCTGCTAGCCCACCCCCATGCCCCACCTCCTGAGTTGACGGACGCGCCAGCGCGTCCAAAACCAGACTTACGATAAATAATGTCCGCCACGCTTTTTCGTGAACATTGCCATCACGTTTGCTTTGTGTCTGGTGCAGGAAGAAACGGTACAAACTGGCTTTTGTCACAAAAGTGTCCGCAAGCAGGAAGTGTTTACAAGCAAAAAAACACGTTCCTATTGGTGGAAAAAGGCACCATACCAACTAATCACAAAATTATATGGCAAAACGCGGAGATTTGGTTGCTGAGGAACAGGGGGAAGTTGTGGGAGGGTCAGCGGCGAAAGAGTGACAGCAGCAGTGACCGTGATGGAGATGGCGACTTTTGAGAGTTGAGGGATTTGTGACATTTAGCGTGTTTGGAGTGTATAGTTAGTGTGTTATGCAGTGTTAGGTGTAGTGTGTTTAGTGTGTAGTGTAGTCATTTTTTTGTGTTGTGAGTCAAAACAACGAGCAGACTGCTGAATGTGGAGCAGGCAGTGCAGCTGGAAGGAGCTGAGGCATTGCATGCATTTAAATGTAAATAGTTACATAACTTTGTACATTTCAAAAACATATGCACAAATTTAGCAAACAACAATTTATATTTGCTTTATAAGTAACTAGTGCAGTGCCCATAAGAAAAATGTATTCCTATAGAAAAGTGGGAGGTTAAGTAGCTTTTTCATGGATGGCCAAATGAGGCTGTGTTTGAAGGTGGGGCGTCAGGGATATTTAGGTTTGTTGTGAAATCCGATATTCCAGGGTATAATTGGCCGTTTTTGACTTTTTGATTTTGCCATTATATTTCACCTTAAAAATTATTTACTTGGTGTCATTATTTTCAGCACAACCTTCCATGTGTGACTGTACAGTTATTTTTCTTAAAGGTCTTAAAATGTCTTAAAATTGGCTTGTTTAAACCTCCAGAAACCCTAGGTTAAAATGGTATCGTAGGGGCGCCGTTTAGCTCAGTTGGGCGTCCCATGTGCAGAGGTTTTGTCCTCGCTGCAGTGGACCCGGGTTTGACCAGCCTGGGTCCCTTTGCTGCGTGTCACTCCCCCTCTTTCTCACCTGGTTTCCTGTCATCTCTTCAACTGTACTACCAATAAATGAAAGGCCAAAAAAATACTTTAAAAAAAAAATTTGTATGGTAGATAACCAACACCCATTTAAAAAAAACTCCTTTATTGCATATCAGTAAGATTTGAAGCCTGAGGACTTTTATTTTTGTTTTTAATGGTTGCTTGTCAGCAGATCATGTTGACATTAATTATAACTCGACATAAATGTGATCTCCACTTTGTATTCAGGTCACGCATCTAATAAAGTTGAAGAAAATAATGAATGCACTTCTGCTGTGTGGTTTTGTTTGTGTCTATTGACAGTGGCAGCATGAGGACATTCTTGGCCCCAGTAATCAGCCTCTGAGTGTCAGCATTCCTCCGCGCTCTGTCATCCTCAGCAACATGAAGAAGAAGCTGTATAAGCTGAGTCAGGACGAGGGAGCCATCGTCTCTATTCAGGTCAGAATGACACCACATTCACATCCTGCATTTGATTAATCCATCATTCAAAGGTCCTCACTAGGGATGTCCCGAGCCGATCTGCAGGATCAGGATCGGGGCCGATATCGGGGCTGTTTTTCCACTGATTGGGACTGGCAATTTTGAACGTAGACCCAAACCTGATTTATTTTTATTTTTTACTTCAGAGCACAATTTGTGGAAGAACGCAGATGTGCGCATAACGTTACTTTGGCAAACCTTTGGATATATGACTTTTATTCATCCCACATCTGGGAAATTCACTTGTCACTGTAGTAGGTAGACAGACATACAATAAGTACAAGACTTAAAACACTAAAAAATACTAAAAAAAGATTTAGATAAGAGAGAAAAGATAAAATATAGAATATGTGCATTATATACAGGAGGCAAAAATGTGCATTATATACATTCAAATAAAGTGTCAGAGTATTGCATTGTTGAAGGTTGGATGCATAAATAAATACAGTGTTTAAATACAGTGTTTGAAGATAAACAGACTCAGTGTATAATTATGAATATGAATACTTGGATAAGTAGGTGCTTATGGTGCTACGTTAAGTGTTATTGGTGTTAAACAGTCTGACAGCAGTTGGAATGAATGACCTGCAGAAGCATTCCTTTTTACACCGTGGGTGAAGCAGTCTATTGCTGAAGGAGCTGCTTAAGGCCCCCACAGTCTCATATAGTGGGTGAGAGGGGTTGTCCATAATTGAAGTCAGCTTGTGCTAACATCCTCCTCTCACCCACCTCCTTAATGGAGTCCAGAGGACAGTCCAAGACTGAGCCAGCCCTTTTCACCAGCTTGTTGAGTCTCTTCCTGTCCCTCTCTGAGCTACCACAGCGTAGAAGATCGCTGATGCTACCACAGAATCATAGAAGGTTTTTAACAGTGTCCTGCACACACCAAAGGACCTCAGTCTCCTCAGCAGATGGAGACGACTTTGGCCCTTCTTGTACGAGACATCTGTGTTGTGTGTCCAGTCCAGTTTTTTGTTTATGTGAACACCCAGGTATTTGTACTCCTCGACGTTTTCAATGTCCAAACCCTGGATGCTCACCGGCCGCAGTTTAAGGGAGCCTTCCTCCTGAAATCGATCACCACCTCCTTGTCTTGCTGGCGTTGATGCACAGGTGGTTCAGTTCGCGCCAGGCAACAAAGTTGCGAGAGAAATTCTGGAGGTGGCAGTTGTCAGTGTTATAACTGAAGTCTGATGTAAAGAGTATATAGAGGAAAGGAGAGAGCACTGTACCCTGTGGAGCTCCTGTGCTGCAGACTACCACATCAGACACACAGTCACGGAGCCTCACATACTGCGGTCTGTTTGTGAGGTAGTCGGTGGTCCATGCAGCCAGGTGGCAGTCGACTCCCGCTCCTTCCAGCTTCCCCCTGAGCAATGATGGATGGATTGTGTTGAAAGCACTGGAGAAGTCAAAAAACATGTCTCTCAAAGTGCTCCCGGTGCTCTCCAGGTGTGAAAGTGACCTGTGCAGCAGGTAGATGACAGCGTCATCCACACCAATGCCAGGTCGATAAGCAAACTGCAGGGTATGCTTATATTTAAAAGTTTTTAGAATTATTAGGGCCTGCTCGACCTGCAAGCTCCCTATTGTTTTTGTAGTGACAACTTTTTTGTCCCAAATGATCGCATTTTTCACTGCCTGAAAATACCCCAAAACTCACTAAACTTTGTGAAAATTTTCATAATCTATTGTCGTTGTGAATTTCCACCACTAGGTGGCGCTATAATCAAGGAAAGTGCATTTTGGCTTATAACTGCCATATACTTTATCGCAGATTCAAAAACCTTATATCCACGCGTTCCCTGAATTGTGCTGAATCTCATGTTGTAGGTCACCAAACTTTGCACACAGCATCTGTGAACCCTTCTGACAAAAAGTTATCAAAAGAATTTTGATATTTCAAACAATACTGAAGTTATTAAATGACAACTTCCTGCAGATTTTGTTCCAAACAGGAAGTGTTGCATATCCCCACATTGGTGTGTCTAAATGACATGAAACTACTTCCCCATGAGCCCCTAAGGCTCTGTACAAAATTTTGGCCGATAACCACTAGGTGGCGCTCTTTAAATTGAAGTATTTTATATCTCCACATCAGTAGGTTGGATTAACACGAAACCTGATACAATTATTGCCAATGCACTCCTGACGATAGCTGACGAAAGGTGTTACCAGGGGACTCTATAGCGCCCCCTGAAATATAAAAAATCCAAGCCCCGCCTCCTGCATGCATATACATAAATGACATTCGGTATGCATTATGTATCATGACCAGACGCACAAAAAACAGGGTACCAAACTGTCACTCCAACAGGAAGTTGGCCATTCTGGTTCAAAGTTCCCATTTTACCCCATTTTGATCCATTTCCATGCCTTGTACTTTAACCAACTCCTCCTACAGATTGAACACCACAGACTTCACATTCACTCAGTATCACCCTGAGACCTTGAACATGAAAAGTTATCAAAAGCTTTTGCTTACGCCTTGCTGCGTGTCACGCCCCTTTCTCTCATCCTGTTTCCTGTCTAGTCTTAAGCTGTACTATCAATAAAGCCTTACAATGGCCAAAAAAATACTTTGTTGCATGAACAAGCCCTGAAAGCAGCGTGCCCCGACTCGCTGCTTGCAGCTTTAATTTTAGATTTATTCCTTAAGTTCATTGTACATGTACAATGACAATAAGGGTATTCTATTCTGTAACAGTAGGGTAAAAGTGTGAGGACCACCTTACCAAATACCTTTATTTTGCATTTGTTTTCAATATGCTTTTTATTTTATTTTTTTAATTTCAAAGGAATAAAATAAGCTTCGCAATTTGAGTGAAAAAATTTAATCAGTGAAAAAAATCCATGACATTGAGAATATGTTGGCACCACTCTTGGTTTAATGACAGCATACGCTGAAGCTGGCATTGACTCCAGAAGTTTGTTTAAAACCTGATGACTCATGTTATCCCAGCATGATTTGACAGTGACCCAGAAAGCTTTTTGTGATGTCACAGAAAGCTTGGCTTTCTCATTCTTTAAATGCCCCCATAAGTGTTCAGCGTGGCTGGTGGAGGTAAGTCCATGACATTTAGGACTTCTTGGTTTCTTTGGTCTCCTAGTAGTTGTTACAGAGCGCTGAGTTGTGTTTGGGCTCATTATCCTGCTGCATTATCAGGGTATACAGAAATTCTTAAGTTGAATTTAATACCTTTTAATACCTTCACAATATTTTTTAAGACCAACACAATATTAATTTGCCTTCCTCAGCGCACTGATTATGATCCTCTTGTCTTCTAAATGCAACTAACAGTGGAGTTGCATTTTCATCGGAGTACAGGTGACGGCATATTTTATCACTTAGACTAGCACTGTGTTTGACCTGTGTTATGTTTTAACTGTGTAGTGCCAGCATGACCTGCAGATTTCGTGTTCCCCACATGCTGGGGGTATCGACTGCAAAATCTGCGGTTCATGGAATTTGTCTCACTGAGACCTTAACCAGTCAAATTTGCGCACTCATTCATCACAAAAACATTATTTTCTGCCCGTTTTCACCACTCTCCTGTCTTCAGACTTGGACTCATCCTCTGAATTACGACTGAATTGACTCTGGCACACTTCTAGGCTTATCGGGGAGAAAATAACCCAGAGATGCCACCAGATTTGTGTCCGGTGCGTTACTGCTTCGATCCAGTTTTGCAGTGTTGCAGTATGTGTTGTAAAAACAACAACACAAAGTGTTCCTGACTGAAAGATTACTAGAAGCGCTTGTGTTTGTCTCTTTTTTGAGATTTGTGTGCTGGTGTTAACATGGAGTGTTTTATTTTGAAAAGTAACCAGATATTATATTGTTGTTTCAGTGAGTGACTTCCTGTCTGCTCAGTGCTATATTCAGCTGATTTGCTGCGTCCTGCTCCGGCATCGGCCAAAATAGACGTCCTGCGTATCTGCACTGCGGACCTGGTGGAAGTGAAGACATTATCTAAAGTGAAAGCTCCAACACGCAGCGGACACGTATCTGGTGGAATCATGGAGTTCCTTTCGACATTGTTTGCTGAAAGTGAAACCTTCTCCTTCTGCGCTCGGAACAACTTTCGGACCCTCCCCCTCCACACATTAGCAACTTGCCAACACACATTGGCCTGCCACCTGTCATTCTAGATTCCAGATTCTTTGATTCGCTTTGGTTCCCTTCCACTACCGGTCGCAAAATGCCACCACTTGGTCGCAGTCTGGAGCCGCAAATAACCACGTCGCACACTGTCTGATGTCAAATCATCAATACCTCTCAGGTCCTACTCGCACATATAATTTATATAAATCAATTCACTCGATTTAGGCCTGCACCTACCACCAATGGAAAAAAAACTCATAGGTGGATAGTGGTTCGAAAATTTAATACATCGTCAGATGACGTTTATTACTTTTTAATACTTTTTAATGGCCTTCATTTTTACTAATTTAATTTACTACCTTTTAGTACCTTTTACAACCCCGCGGACACCCTGAATATGAATGTCTCTGCAAAAATCAAACCAGAAGGGTGTATCATGTCCTCTGATACCACTATAAGACTGTCCTCTTTTGACAAGAATTTTGGTTTGTTTGCTGGTGTCCTCAGGAGAAGCTTTCATCGCTGGAGGCTAGCATTGAGCAGCGACTGAAGTGGGCTGGCGGAGCTAATCCGGCTCTAGCACCCGTCCTGCAAGACTTTGAGATAACCATCAGGGAGAGACGTGCCATGGTGGCCAGAGAAAATCAGCGCACCAGCCAGGTACCACCACTGCCTTGATCAAGAACAAGGGCCTATTTGTAAAACTTTAGTGACTATTTCTTACCAGCTGCAGCACTTGCTAAAGAAAGTTTCAAGTGTCTATGCTGTCTTCATTGCAGGTTACCTTCTTGTGCTCTACCATCCTGAACTTTGAAGGCCTTCGAACCCGATCTCCAGAGGCCATCAACATGGATGCTGCACTGTTTGAGCTGCTTAAGCGCTGCCAGCAAACCTGTTCTTATGCTGCCCAGTTTAGCAGCACTGTTTCACCACTGGAGCTCCAGCTATTGCATAGACTGGTGGGTTTGACCTTTGACCTTGACAGTCTATTCCTCCCAAAAATATGAGGCTTAACTTTTCAACAACATCAGAAGTTTAATATGTTTCTAGATTAATATAGTTTTGGATTTAAGTAGACGATTCATTATTTTATAAATGAAATTGCGTATCTCTGATGTTTAAGTGTTTGTAAAAGTACAAAACAGGATATTTTTTTATATCTTGCTTTCTCTTTACAATTGAAAGCATTAGCATATTACACCAGGTTTGTACCTTAAGTTCTTTATCGATCATGACAGAGTCCAGTGTTAGACCTGCCCATTGGCACTCCTGATTGGCTGAGCTGTGCCCAAAGACAGCTGGAGGAAGAGCTAAGTGTTGAGCGAAGGGCTCAGGAGGCACGGGAGCAGCAGCTGGAGACCTGTGGAGAGACACTGCAGCTCTTGGTCGACTCAATTAAGACTATTCTGTCCAACCACAACCGCCAACTGGCTGACGTCAAGCACCTGCTGAGAGCCATGGCTAAGGTAAACCCGGTGCCCCAGTTACTTCACAAACACACAGGATTTTTAAATACACTTGCAAAAAGATGTGTCATTTGTTTTTCTTTGTTTGTTTTGGGTATTTGTAGAAAAAGTACAAAAAAGTACCTTTAATCAATTTTGAATAATGTTTTTAACACGGTAAAATGAAAGTTCTGAGTACTTTGAGTTAATAGCCCCATTCACACTGCCATTTGCATGAGGGGATCCTGCGCCAATTCTTGCATCCTCTGTGTGAAAGTTTCAGATGCGGCGAGGGGTGAAATTTCGCTCCAGCGCTGGTCCGCCTCTGGAGTTAGTATCAGGGCAGCATTATTGGTGAACCGAACCAGTGTGAACGGATAAGCTGGCAGCGCGGAGCGGGGGCGTGTCGATCAGACGGTCGGTTAACTACACAGGTCCTTCACTCAACTTAATACAGAGAAATTTCCCACGAAGTAGCGTTACATGATCAAACAAAAGTAACGTAGTAACTGTAACTGTCTTTGGCAATTCATATGAGGAAAAAAATACCACAGCTGTACTGCGTCTGTCCTCCCGCCCGTCCTACCAACTCTTCGTCACATTTCTGCCCGAAAAACAGCGTCTGTCACTGGCAAAAATCTTTAACTCACCAAGTGTTTGTGATGAAAATAAATCACCGCGACGGTCAGCCCTCCGGACTGAGACTTCAGACTTCAGAAAACAGCCTCCGTCTCGGGCGGCTGGACAGACAGCTTCCAGTTTACTGATGGCGATTATGTAGCCTAATTATGTAATTTAGCGCAAAAAACGTAACTTCATCACTTTCCAAGATGTTTGGTGGGTCAGGATCTCGATCACATCACATTATAACAGCATCCATATGATTATAAACCATCCACGGGTTTAGATTGACAGCAGGACACCAGGGAAACGCCTTGAAAACACACACATCATCATGACGTCTACCACCACGCCTCTTTAGGAGCCGCAGCGCCGGCTTTCTATGTGAATTACACATGGAAAGGTGGAGATGCTTCGCTTTGTGTGATTCACCATCTGCGGACAATTGATAAACCACCGCTCCAGAGTTAATGCGGTGTCGCTGTGTAAAAGGGGCTAATGTCAAATAGCTGCGTGTTTCAGAATATACATTCTTTCTACAGTAAGCAGTTGAGTGTCATCTTGACCCATGCTTTGGTTTCAGCTGTAACC
This sequence comes from Sparus aurata, assembly GCF_900880675.1. NCBI lineage: Eukaryota > Metazoa > Chordata > Actinopteri > Spariformes > Sparidae > Sparus > Sparus aurata. Next base: position 118,107 of record NC_044210.1, on the reverse strand, counting down.
CAGTAGTCTTCCGTGTTAATTTTATCATACAGGATGAGGAGGCAGCATTGACGGATGGTGAAGAGGTGGCATATGAGGGCAGCGTGCGTCACTTCCTGTTGGAGTACAAAGCTTGGCAGGACAACATCCAGCTGGTCTTATTCACAGTGGTCCAGGCCAGTGGGCAGCCTCGCAGCCAGGAGCAGCTTGAACTGCTGGAGGAGATCCCTGCTACCCTGAAGGAACTGCACTCCCAGAGCCAGAGGTACTCACACTCACAGAAGCATATGCTCTCATACCAACACTTCATTCTCCTGTCTAAATCCTTTGTTATATTCTGTGTGTGCATCACTACAGTGTGTACAATGGCCTGGTGGGCTTTGCCTCCCCGCTGGTGACGGACAGAGACAGTGAATGTACCAGTCCGGTTTCTGCAGCACAAACGAGCTTTGCAGCAGGTACTTAAAGAATATACACATTTTGCCCTTAGCCATATGGTCTTTAAATGTGGCTGTAAGAGTTGTGCAGCTTCCTTCTTAGCTTAGAGCAGTAGATTCCTTTCACTAACAAAGGATCCCAGTGTTGAGCAGTTCTCACAGCAGAACAAAATATCAAAATTTCTGTCAAAACATCTTAATCTGAAGAAATATTTATATACTCCAGGCATGGTGCACTGGAGGGACTTATCTATTCACAATTTAATACCCAGTGAAAACCAGGGGGTCAGGGACTAAATACTTTGCACTTTCAAATGGTGACGGACCTGTAATAGGGCTTTTCCAGAAATCCAAAAGGGGACTCTCAGTTCCGGGTTCAGTTCCTTGGTTAGTTCCTGTGGCTCTATAATTCCTAGAACTTTTTGATTAAAAAACATACTCAATACTGACTGAATTCAGGCTAACCACAGGGAGAAATATACAAACTTTATAGCCACGCTTCAAACATGTAGGACATAGATTTCATGCTTGTTATCTATCTATATTTTATGTATGTAATACCAATTAAAGTGTGTTTGCTGTTTTCTCTTACACCATGTCATATGTGCTTTGACTTCAGCTGTTAGGTGCAGTGGAATAAAGACCCAGTCTGACTCAATGTCCCAGAATGCACGTAAGGCTCTACCACGTAACCTGGGTACCCCCACTGATACTCCGCCCAGCACTCTGCTGATGAACAGCAAAGGCCTCAACCCCAGCCCAAAGAGGGCCATACGTGACCCCAAAACAGGACGAGGTACTGTTTTTCACACTTTATGCTGGTCTTATTGTTTTGCCTGTGCATGTGTATCAACTTCAAGCTATACCCAAGTGTGACTTAAAAACACATTGAGTAAAATGTTGAACAAATACAAAAACAGCGACTAGACTACAGACAGTTTCTGCCAATGAACAGGCAGACACAGGACCTTGGTTAAAAAAAAAAAAAAAGATGAATTAACTTTTCTACTATCAGACAGTTTTGGGTTGTTGCAGCTAGAGGTGGGTGTTTCTAAGTATGTGGGAGTGAAACCATCAATAAGTGTTTCAACTTTGTTATTTTTTTGTTTCCCCTTTGTTTTTTACTTTGTCTATATGGACATTTGATTAACATTAACGCATTCATGTGACATCCCTGAAGCATTCTGACAGGTCAGGTTGTCATGAAAAAAAATTATGATAAAACTTGACTGTGCATGACAGGGTTGATGTTACACAGGCATTATTACACAAAAAGTAGGACAAAAAAACATGCCCCAAATTCAAAATTGGCATGTGATATCTTTTGTTGTGAATTGGCGGGAAATAAATACAACTGTCCCCTAACACTCCTCTTAACTGGCTGCTTGCTACAGCTGTCCAGGAGAGGAACTCTTATGCGGTCAGTGTGTGGAAGAGAGTGAAAGCCAAGCTGGAGGGCAGAGACATCGATCCTAACAGGAGGATGAGCGTCACAGAGCAGGTAACAATCCAGACAGAATCCATGGCAGATCAAGCCTTGTCAGTTTTCATATTTGAATGCAACTTTTTCTTTTGTGTAAACTAGAATAATCCTTATTAGTAAACCTTTTTCTCTTGTTCGTATAATAATAATAATAATAATAATAATAATAATAATAATAATAATAATAATAATAATAATAATAATAATAATAATGATGATGATGATGATGATGATAATGAACAGCAGCCTTGAAGCACACACTGCAGATCAAAGATTCAACTCAAAACAAATGGGCCAAATTTACCACGGAGTGCATCAGCCACACAGAGTAAAAAACGTAGACAAGCTATGCATATAAGTCTTGATACTGTGCAAAATTTAAAAAAAAGTTCCATTTAAATATCAAGGAGATTCTCAGGGTTCCTACCTTTTAGCTATTAGCTATTTCCAATGGACGCATCTCTCCCAGCACACGTTGCGCATGTAGCAAATGTGCTTGCATCTGTGCACCCAGGTGTGTAGGTCTTAAACTGTGGTTGGTTCACATTGTTGCCGCATTGCTATCTTGAGGCAGCTGAAAGTGACTTATCCGATAGAATAGCCTTTATGCACTCCTGATGTGTAGGTGGATGGTGTCCTGGGGATCTCCTCCAAGACCTGGGGGCGTTGGATGCATAGATACATAAAGTCCTACAGGTACTCAGTTGCAAGGGGGTCAGTCAGTGATATTAATGCCATCTAGCCTATGCACTCTGGCCACAAGGCGCCTGCACTAGGGGTACTGTTGGCTATGCCATGGAGTTCTGTGCAACCCTCCAAGGATATGCCTCCCCAGACCATTACCGACCCTCCACCAAACCGATCATGCCGGATGATGTTACAGGCCTCATAACGTTCACCAATTCTGGTGTTATTTTGCGAAAGCCAGTCTAGTTGCACAGTGCTATGCTATGAGCACAGGTCACACTAGAGGACGTCAGGCCCTCATGCCACCCTCATGGAATCTGTGTCTGACGGTTTGGTAAGAAACATGCACACCAGTAGCCTGCCGGAGGTAATTTTGTAGAGCTCTGTTAGTGCTCCTCGTGTCTTCCTCACACGAAGGATCAGATACTGGTCCTGCTGCTGGGTTGATGCCCTTCTACAGCATTGTCAAGCTCTCCCTGTGAAATGGCTGGTCTCCTGATACCTCCTCAATGCTCAAGAGACTGTGCTGGGAAAACACAGCAAACCCTCTTGCAACAGCATACGGATGTGCCATCCAGGAGGAGTTGGACTACCTGTGCAACCTGATTGGGCAGGTTTATACTACTGATAGCATGCCTCATGCAGAACACAAAACTAGAGAAGATTGAGTCAGGAAGGATAAGGAGAGAGCAACTGTCTGTGGCCATCTATGGCAAAACCATTTTGTTTTTGTGGGTTGTCTTGCTTTTGCCTCTGATCCCTGAAGTTTAACTGACTTGGTGTTACGGTGGAATGATCAAGAGTTCCCTTAATTTTTTTGAGCAGTTTGTTTACCTCAATCAGCATCTATTATTTCACCCACCTGCATCTACTATTTACCAGAATTACATTTTTTATGACCTAGCCCACTGAATCATGCATCAGTGTTGCACACACACATACGGATGCACAGCAGTGCATCCCTTTGTGTATTTGCTCATATGCAGCAGATTTGTTGATGGGACAGATAATTAGGAGACAGCTGGGATTCGTTTTCACCTCACCAGAAGCCTCTTGGCACTATAAGAAACTTGTGGTCCAGATAATCTCTTTGATTTTACGAGAGTGTGATATCTATATATTCCCTGAAAAATCCTATCCCATTTTCTTTGTGTCACTTTTTTCAGTTTTGGCTTTGCCGAGATTAGAAATCAGGGCACATCACTAGACACAGTTTAAGAGTCTAAAAGAGCAGTAGCAAGATTTTGGATCTTAGGAAGTTAAATCAAGTCAATTTAAAGTCCAAATCTTATGGCATTTATTTGGAATCATCATGGTACACATAATCAGAAGGTAACATAAAGTTAACAGATGAGTTTAAAACCATTTATTCAGGTAAACGTGTTATTTGTATTCAAATACCTACAGTAACAGAATAACCAAGCTGGAACACTACATGTGGACAGTTGACTGTTGACTGAACACATGGCTTCCGTTCAGTTCAACCACAGACAGATTTCACTCAAAAGATCTTTGGTCAAGCACAGACACCGCCTTGCAGAGAGCACACAAATCAATTCAACAACCAAGTTTAATTTAATGGGATCAGGTTACTTTCCATTAGCTAGAAACGGCTCATATGGTCTTTGTCATTTTAACCAGTGAAAATATGAAATGAGCTGCTAACTGAATATTTTACACTGTTATTTTATGATGATAAATTTGGAGCTTAGGGCATTTCAACAATTTGCCAACCGCTGTGTCAGATCTCTGTGTCGCTCACCACTATTCCCAAACAACTTTTTACATTTGGACCCTTAACTCACATATGCAACAGAGTGCAGCAGTGTAGATGCTGACTGTGGTAAAGGAGAGAAGATGTATTGGACTGATTGTAAACCATGTTTCCATAACTGTTGCTGTTGCAGGTGGACTTTATCATCAAAGAGGCCACCAACATGGACAACCTGGCCCAGCTGTATGAGGGTTGGACTGCCTGGGTGTGAATGCTAGGCTGCTTCATGTCTTTGGTCCAGCGAAGGCTTGGAGATCCACCTGAGTCCAGCGGGTCTGGGGTGTCGGAACAGCAGCACCAGGCCACACTGGGGGGAGGAAGTGGGAAGCGGATGCTTAGTCCGCCGTACCAGACTCCTGGTCACCCAAAAAGGGGAGGTGACCTCGTAGCACCGCTGCAACCACACTCCCCCAACCATCGGCGATCGGGCTAACACAGCGCTTAGTGGGCCCCACCTTCCTTTCCGGGGTTTGACAAGGCAAAGCAGCGCCGAATGGGGGAGGGGGGAAGGAGGGCAAAGGCCTCATCACCCTCAACTTGAAAATACCTTCCCCCCTCACCTGCCTAGTTCACAATCAAGTTTTACCCATAAACATCACTTCATCCTGTTGAGCCAATCAAACTCCATCTGAGGGCAGGATGAAGCAGGAAGTGAGCTGTTTCCCTCTGAAGCACACAGCTGACATGCTGTGGGTGGGACTTCACCGGGGCTAAAGCTCAGATGGATGGGGCATTTACATGGCCACACTTGTTTTTTTCTCTAATCTTTTCCTAAATGGTGTTGTGACTCTGATTGGCCAGTTGGTTACAGGTTTGGGCAGGAATGATAAAATGAAGGCTCAACAGGATTCCTTAAGGCTACATGGACAACCACATGAAACCTGAAATGAAAAGAAATTGAAGTGGAAAACAATATTCAAACAGTACTTTGATTAACAGTAAGGACTTTGACACATCTCTGAAGTGTCAGATATCCCAAAATAAGAAATTTAATAGAGTTGCTTTCTCAGAAAGGTCTTCTGTGCTTTTGTGGGTCCTGTCATGTGGAATAGTTTTGGATGGTTTATTTGTAAGCTTAGATCAGACAGGTAAAGGTGAAATCACTTAGATGAGAGAGAACCTGAGTCTTTTTCTTCAGTGTGCATCTTTAGTCTGTATTGTGCTTTGTAACTATTTTCAGTCATTCTTTAGACCAAAATGTAGAAGTAGCTTTCTGCCTTTTTGACTTGCCTGTTAGAAGCAGTTGCTTGTCTAATATGTATTCACTTCCCACCCCTAATGCTTGCATTTTAGAAATCTCGACGTTCTAGTTTTACATTTTTAGTGGGAGAAATTTTGTTTTTGGTGATGGTGCAAAATGTTAATTCTTAAAGCTTTTAATGGATTTTTTTGTTGGATGCCAAATAAACATGGAACTTGGAGGCAGTGAGTGTTTTATTCAACAATTACTTTCTTGACATAAATCTGATGCACAACAGAAGCAGCCTGATGATATTATTTCATCAATAAAGTTCAAGAAGTTCTTCACTTGTTACTAGTTTTCCTGAATCATGACCGGATGATTGAACATGTCATACATTTCAGTGACTGTTCTGGTGAGGCTGAGGGCTCTAACATTATTAGTTTTCAATCGGGATATTAAAGTGAATGAAGTTTGGTTAATATTGCACTGGTTAAAATGAAGTAACATGTTCTTGTCAGTTTGGATGACAGAATAAGGCCTGAATGTGGTCATAGATTAAACTAGACCAAAGTATTCGACTGACATACATTTACAATAAGCATTAAATAGAATATTATAAATGTACATGTACAACATACACTGATCAGCCATAAAATTATATCCACCTGCTTAATATTGTGTAGGTCCCCCTTTTGCCGCTAAAACAGTTCGACCCATTGAGGCATGGATTCCATGAGCCCTCTGAAGGTGTTCTGTGGTATCTTCCGCCAAGTCATCAATAGGGTATCCTTTAGGTCCTCTAAGTTGCGAGGTAGGGCCTCCATGGATCGGACTTGTTTGTCCAGCACATCCCACAGATGCTTAACTTTGGTGTGTGGCAAGGCGCATTAACCTGTACTAAAGTGTACATGGTATACAACAATGTTAAGGTAGGTGATCGTGACCCATCTGCAGATAGACAGCCCTGTACACAGCAAGCTGTGATGCACTGTGTTCGGTCACATTTCTGTCAGAACCAGCAATAACTTTTTCAGCAAATTGTGCTACAGTAGCTCTTCCATGGGATCGGACAAAAGAGACTACCCTTGGTTTCATCACATACAGTTATTCATAGCCTGCTTAACACCTCTGCACAGTGTTGTGTAACTGTACCAGACCCTGACCCCTATGACCAAATTAGTCTTGAAAGGGATGTGGACTGCAGCCCCTTTATTTGCCTGTTCATTGTTGCTTCAAAGAACAAATGGTTAAACAATGCTGAAAGGATGCCCTGAAAATAAAAATATGTATTTTAACTTGTATTTTGTTTGTATTCATAAAAAAAACAAAAATAAATATGGGGGAACCATTTTACAAAATGTTTTTTTCAATATCTTAAAGGATAATAATTCACTGTCTTTGGGCAGAGATGTTTGACAGGAGTGTGGACTGAAGAACCCGAATGGCTAATGGCAAGTTTTTTCTAGGGCTGGCTTTACAATCCCAAATATAAACCCTGACTGGGTAAGGCTTCCAGAGGGGTGTACTGCGAAGCCAGTTTAGTGGGTTAGCGAGGTATGTTGAGTCTAAAGCCAGGCTTCCCTGTACTACAAAGGTGGCTCTCTTTTAACCCGGCTAGATCACCATGGTAACTTATGCTTAGCTCATAACCTGGTCCCGACCAGGTTATGTTCAGAGTTTCAGCTTAAAATCGGCTGTAAAAGCGCCGCTGTTTCACCGTGTAACTTATTCGGAGATGGCGTCACCATTCATTGAGAACCCGGTGGACCTGGGAGCAAGAATAATTCTGGCAGCACTACGATGTGAGCGGCTTCTTCGAGATCGCGCTGATCCGCTGGCATTTCCTGATGAAATTCTCTGTGAGCGATATAGATTTTCAGCCGAGGGAATACGGTACATTTGCTCACTTATTGAGCCGAGTGTCAGGAATGCCACTGAAGAAGCTGTGCGCTCACTGTCGGGCAAACTGTTTGTGTAGCCCTTCGTTTTTTTGGCACAGGAACCTACTTGCATTCAGTTGGTGATGCAGAAAATCTGAGCAAGAACACTGCGTGTTGCGCCATCCGCAAAGTGGTCCTTGCTCTTACTGAGAAGCTGAATATGTTTGTAGTGTTCCCAAGTCATTTGAGCACAATGCTTGTTAAGGAAGGATTCTATAAAATATCTTGTAATGTAGGATTCATACCCCTCTACATCATCAGTATTACTTGCTTGCATAATGAAATCTTCCCCTTTTCATTCTTCTTCCTGTTGGCTTAAGATAGTGACGATATTACAATAAAATGGGAAACAGTATATTATCCACACACTGACAAAATGATGGGCAGCTTGGCTACATACCACTTTGAATGATGTTTTTGTATTTGGCTCTAACTTGCTGCCATGTCCGACTGCTGCTTCCACATCTTAATAAAATGCAATATGAAATATTAATTAGGCCAACCTAGTATTTATTTGTCACAGATAATGAGTAAAGTTAATTATTTCTTTGATGTGGCCATGAATAAACTGATGAACTGATCAATGTTTCACCCGTTGTAGGGCAGTGTACGCCCAAACACAAATCTTACAGGCTTGAGCGATTTTCACTGTCAAAAAGGTCTTTATTGTCATTGTACAGGGACAGTAGCTACACTTGCTTGTTCATCCCGACACAGTAATAAAAAAAAAAACACTGAACATTTATAGCCTACGCACACTCAGCCTCGCTTTCAATAAAACACACACGCGCATCCTGTAACTGAGTTCAGTAAAATGTGAAAACAATATAGACATCATTCAAAAATGAAAAAAGATAGTTGTTGCTTCAGTTTATTTATTTTTTAAATGGATGAGGGTTAATATGTAAAAGTTGCACAATGTTGAGCTTTCAGAAATTAAAACACCAAGGGCTTAATATAATATTGATCGTAATATTAATCATTGTTAACTTACGCATTTACACGGTCAGCAATTTTCTGCCAGCAGCCCTCCCTCGCTCTATTGGCGGCGACAGTGTTACTTTTTACCGTGATGGTTTCTTTGAATTCTTCATAGCCTTGCATAATAACAATCTGCTCATCTTGAGTAAAATATGTGGCCCGGGATCGATCCATTTTCGCACGGAAGTAGAATAATATGACGTCAAACGCCCCCTTTTATGTGAACGCGCGCAGAGCACAAAGCAGAGAACCGGACTTGACAAATTAAGTTGATAACCACCGTCGCAGTACCGTTTAACTCTGTTTGGGGACTTGGGGCTTTGTTGAGCTGCATCATGAGCATAAAGCCTGGCTATGTTGAGCCCCCTTCGCAGTACAGGCCTCTGGTGGGGAAAGATTGCTCAATGCAAACTTTGTGGAATTTAGGGGTACCCCACAGGGCCTAGTTACAAATGGCATTTATTTGGAATCATAGTATCAACATAATCAGAATGGAACATAAAGTTAACAGTTTGAGTTTTAAAATCATTTATTCAGGTAAACGTAGTTATTTGTACTCATAAACACCTACAGTAAGAGAATAACTAAACTGGAACATTATTATGGACAGTTGACTGAACACATGAGCTATTAAAAGGAGGATTCAAAGTTCACAGACCAGCCAGCGCTATTTCACAACCCAGTAACAGTCAAAACGCACACAGGATATAAAGGTCCAGTTGGTCCATGGGTTGTGGAGAGGGGGGTGGGATGAGATAAGTTCACACTTCTTTCTGAACATGTGATTCAAATTGATTGTTTTCTTCTACTTGTTTGTGTTTTTTTTTTTAAGATCAAAAACAAACCAACAAAAGTGTATACATTCGAGATAAAGATTTCAATCAATCAGTCAATATCCACAATGTTCACAAACCTCTGGGATTGTTCTGGGTTTGTAAAGACATGTTGTATTTATCTTGTGTAAACTGAGCAGAGTTTAACCCATGCTTCAGACGAAGCGGTTGAAGCCTTCCAGCAGGTTAATGATTGCTGCAGCTTTGCTTATTACTGCTGCACTGCAGAGTGACAGACAGAGTGTCATCTCAGTGGCTGGGTGTTTGAGTGGCCAGCAATGTCGAGGCAGCGTGTGTGTGTGTCGGACTTTGAGGATGAAGCCAGAAAAGTTCTTCCTAAAGCTGTGTATGACTACTACCGCTCAGGAGCTGATGAGCAAAACACACTGGCTGACAATGTTGCTGCTTTTAACAGGTACAACACACATATACACACATACAAACATATTGAACCCTGATCAGTGGTCGTAGCTGGCCTGACTTATAAGAAACACTAACAGGCCACACGAGAGTATGACATAGAGGGCAACACTCTGATTGAAGGCGTGTGTATAAGACTGACATAACAATATCATAACCACGACATGAAAACTGTTATAATGAATGATTGACTGTTTAGGCTGCATTTAGTGTCTTTTGGTCTATTATGTCTTAAAGCTAACATTAGCCATGACATCATAGCTTGTCATGACAAAGGCTCATTGACAGCAAGAAAATAAGAGGACCATGATGGTTTCTTGCCGGATTTGGCTCCTGGCACACTGGGCTGATTCAGCTAATTGTAACACTTGATGACATGTCCAAATTAATTGACGTCAAGAAAATGATTTATGACTGTGTTAGAGGATTTGAGTGTAATAACACTTAATGACAAGTACAAATTATTGCTTTTAACACTGGTCTCATAAGAGCTGATGTCAAAACCAATGTAATGTTAACCCATGAAAAAATGTTTTTCGTTTTTTTAAGTTTTGATAATTACATCTTCTATTACGTGTTTATAACATAATTGACTGAATGACACCAACAGTTATAGACATTCATAAAGACTCTGTCTTGTTTGTGTCAGGACAGTTCTAATAAAGGGTTACCCAAAATAAATAATGGTGGCCTCAATTCAGAATAATATATGTATTCCCACAAAAGACTTGTAACACTTTTCATTCAGTTTTTTCATGTACAAAAGTGCAGGTTTGTATGAGGTTTAGTCACTTGAGTTATTCGTATTTTGTTTTTTTAAATGAAAAAAAAAAAACATCGTTTAAATTGAAGTATTGTATATCTCGACACTGGTTGGCCGGATTAACAAAAACTTGGTAAAATTATTGCCAATGCCCTCCTAAGGATAGCTGATGAAGGGGTAACCAATCCACCTCACGCTCTGGAGTCTAAGTAAATATTTGGTACTGTGCCCCCAGTGTAACAGTTATGTCAATGTAATTCCTAGGGGTGGTATAGACTGGTCCCTGTAACTCACACACTAAAAATGACCTGCAGGTGGCGCTATTATCAACAAAAAAGCGTTTTGGGTCAATAACTCTCACATAATATGTTGCACATTTTTAAAACTTATATCTACGTGTTCCCTAAATTGAGCCTAATTGTGTGAGGTAGGCCATGCCCACTTTCGTGTCTTACTATATGGAGACTAAATTACCGTATTCAGCTAGAATCATACTCAGTAGAGCGCATTCCTCCAGTACAGCCCAACAGTCCCCTTAATTCAGTCAAGCTTCATTTTATATGCCAAACTCAATGGTCTTTTATCACTTCAAACCACCCATAACTGCTTAAGCGTAATTTAAGATCACCAGATCTCTGCTCCACATTAAATTGTACATACAGTGGATAGCAGCCATCTAAATAAACCTGAATTTGTTCTTCAACATCCAGGCCTTATTCCCTGAAATATCCCAAAACAGACAGAAACGCTCTATGTGAAAGAAAGTGAGAAAAACCTCCAGGATATATAATTGAACTCACTCACTCATTCTCTATGAAGAGTATGAATAATGATAATAATTAAAGCTGCAAGCAGCGATGAATGGGCCCTTGCAGTCCACGCGTGTCAGGGCTTCTACACGCAACACCTTGCAATGAGGAAGCTGTTCCTTTATAATTTGGTGGCCTGCTCCCGCTGGTATTAAATAATGTACGCTGAAGTCAGAAAAACTGTGTGTACTGCTGCATGATTCCCCGGACAAAGACTGAGTTGATGGTCCGCTTCTGGAGCTGGCTGAAGAAAATGTCCACACGAGGTATAATGCAATGAAATAGTTTCAGGAAGAAGCTGAAAGTATCATCGTCCAGTAGCCTCACAAACCCTCCAGTTTCCTGCAGAGTGGTAGGCTCAAACTCTCCTTATGGTTTCAAAACACTGGATGATGTCACCTTTGTGCTCAAACACAGTGTTCACGGCATTGATATGGAAGTTCCATCTTACTGTGCTTGCTCTTGGGAGTCTGTGTGCCACCATTCTATCAAGTTCACTGGTTATCTTGGGAGATCTTGAAAAAAATCGGGAGAATCCAGCCAGGTTAGAGAAGTACTGATTAATTAATGGAATGTGCTGCATGATGAAAGCTGAAAAGTAAGAGGGCTGAAAGAGCTGAAAAAGGTTTCTCTGGCTGCACATATTCTGGAGCATTAACAGGGCCAAAGCTGAAAATGTTCCCATAAAAATGAATGGGAAAACGCCTCCCAACCTCCTGCAATTTTTGAAAAAAATGTAATGGTTATCGCCAAAATATTTATATATTGAGTAACAGGAGACTCTGTGATGTCATTTTTTATTTCTGTAGAGTGAAAAATGACGGTGGCAGAGTGAGAGACAAAACAAGTACTGTCTGCTCTCCTCCAGAATCTTAGGCTCAAAATTAATATTGCGGCTTATGGGGGAGTTGCTTGAGTGCTTGTCGCTCCAGGGCTCCCACAGCCAAAACTGTGAGTCCTACATCTGAAATAAGACCATCAGCTGAAAGCCAACAAGATTTCCTACATTTCTATGTATATATTGTCTATGTGAAGTAAGGCAAGGCAAGGGAAGGCAAGTTTATTTGTATAGCACAATTCAGACACAAGGCAACTCAAAGTGCTTTACAGGCACACACAAATTACATTAAAAGACATAAACATTTCATTTAAAAGACATTAAAAATTGCATAAAAAAAAAAAATAAATAAATAAATAAATAAAAAATAAAAAATACAAATAGCATTTTAAGACCAGAAAAAACATTAAGAGACAAACATCAAAACAAGTAGGCTAAAATAGAGAAGCTTTAAAAGAAACAAGACTGTAGAGTCAGAGTAATAATGCAGTTCAAAGACTTGAATTGCTTCAGTTAAAAGCAGTGGCAAAAAGAAATGTTTTAAGTCTTGATTTAAAAGAGGTGAGTGTTGGAGTAGACCTGCAATTTTCAGGGAGTTTGTTCCAAATATGTGGCGCATAGTAACTGAAAGCTGCTTCTCCATGTATACTTCTGAGTCTGGGGACTGAAAGCAGACCGGTACCTGACGATCTCAGAGGTCTGGATGGTTCATAGCGCGGCAGCAGATCAGAAATGTATTTTGGCCCGAAACCATTCAATGCTTTATAAACCAACAACAGGACTTTGAAATCTATTCTTTAAAAGACAGGAAGCCAGTGTAAAGATCTAAGAACTGGAGTGATGTGATCTACTTTTTTGGTTCTTGTTAGGACTCGAGCAGCAGCGTTCTGAATCAGCTGCAACTGTCTGATGGAGTTTTTAGGGAGTCCTGTAAGGACACCATTACAGTAGTCGAGTCTGCTGAAGATAAATGCGTGAACAAGTTTCTCCAAATCCTGCCGAGACATAAGCCCTCTTATCCTGGATATATTCTTAAGGTGATAGTAGGCTGACTTTGTAACTGTCTTAATATGGCTGCTGAAATTCATGTCGGAGTCCATAGTCACACCAAGGTTTCTGACTTGGTCTGTAGTTTTCAACATTACAGACTGAAGCTGAGCAGAGACTTTAAGTCGTTCTTCCTTGGATCCAAAAACAATTATTTCAGTCTTATCTTTGTTTAACTGAAGAAAATTCTGACACATCCAATCACTGATTTGTTCAATGCATCTACTCAGGGTATGTATGGGATTATAGTCCCCTGGTGATATGGTTATGTACATTTGTGTGTCATCTGCATAACTATGGTAGCAAATTTCATTGTTTTCCATTATTTGAGCTAGAGGGAGCATGTAAATGTTGAATAGTAGAGGCCCCAGAATGGAGCCCTGGGGTACTCAGCTTGTCATTTTCATCCGTTCAGATGTGTAGCCACCAATAGACACAAAGTAATCTCTCTCATTTAGATAAGATTTAAACCACTTTAGTGTTGTACCAGAGAGTCCAACCCAGTTTTCCAGTCGGTCCAGTAGTATATTATGGTCGACTGTGTCAAACGCAGCACTGAGATCCAGTAATACTAAGACTGAGATTTTTCCGCTGTCTGTGTTTGAATGAATGACGTTGAAGACCTTAATGAGGGCCGTCTCAGTGCTATGATGTGGTCGAAATCCTGATTGGAAAACATCAAAACAGCCATTTATTATTAAGTAATTGTTCAGCTGTTGAAAGACAGCTTTTTCAATTATTTTACTTAAAATTGGGAGGTTTGAAATGGGCCTATAGTTATTCATTACTGATGTGTCTAGAGTTCTCTTCTTCAGGAGTGGTTTAATGACTGCTGTCTTAATGGCTTGGGGGAAGACACCTGAGAGAAGAGACGTGTTGACAATCTGTAGCAGGTCTGGAATCATGCAGTCTGAAACTTTTTTGAAGAACCCTGCTGGTAATTTTACCAGCAGGGTTCTTCCAGGCTGCAGGAGGAAGACTTCAAATGCTGTATAATGTCTTGAAGGTTTTTGTCATTAATTGGATCAAATTGTGTCAGGGTATTATAACTATAATTTTTTTTCAAAACGACAACACACCAACAGTACCTGGTAGAGTGGCACTGACCGCTTATCTAATGTTCTGAATTTTGGCAGTGAAGAATGATGCAAATTCATTACAGGCCCTGGTAGACAGATGTTCAGCTGCTACTAGCACAGGAGGGTTTGTTAGCCTGTCGACAGTAGCAAACAAGGCACAAGCATTATTTATAAGTAAAAGACGTGGGATCCAAATCAAGCTGAAGAGATTTTTTTCTCCAGTTCTTCTAGCTGCTCTCCACTCTAGCGGTGATGTCACGCACTCTAGCTCATGCAATAGACACGCATTATAAAATCAGAAGATGGCTTAAAAATCCTTAAAACTGAAACCGTAAAAGATTTTAAAAAGCTGAATACATGCCCAATAGTTCAATGTCTTCTGACTCTTTAAATGGTGGAATGATGTCTGTAGCTCAAAGTATTAAGCACAAGAAGAGGTTGAAAGTCAATGAGTTTTGAAGAGGATTTGAAGATTTTCCCATTTACTTTCCATTCACACTAATTAGATTGCGACCAGAGCCCAACCTATTGGCCGATTTGCACCAAATTTTACACAAAGCCTCATCAGGCCATACTGCACAATTATGAACATTTATGTGATAATCAGACAGTACTTTGAAAAGATATGCAAGATTGTCTGTTTTCAACACAATATGCAGGAATTTGTTGTTTAATATTTTGGGCGTTTTATGGACTATCAAAATTCTTTTGATAACTTTTGTCAGGAGGGTCCACAGATGCAAAGTTTGGTGCAAATTGGTCAAATTGTCTAGGAGGAGTTTTAAAAAGTAGGTTTTTCATTTGTCGCGATATTTGTGAAAGTTACCGCGAAAGTGGTCGTGGCCTCCTACACCACACAATTCAGCTGAATTAAAGGAACATGTTGATATAAGCTTTAACAGTGTGCAACATATTATGTGGGAGTTATGGGCTAAAAATGCTTTTGCATTGAAAATAGCGCCACGTGCTGGTCATTTTTGGTGTGTAATTCACAGGGGCCATTCTATAGCACCTCTATGAATATCATTTCCATAAGTGTTATGGTGTGGGCACAGTGCCAAATATTATATCAGATGGCCACCAGAGCACCACCTAGTGGCGGATCGGTAAAGTCTTCGTCAGCTGTCCTCAGGAGTGCACTGAGAATAATTGTACTAAGTTTCGTGTTAATCCGATGAATTGTTGTGGAGATATAAAATACTTCAACTTAAAGAGTGCCACCTTGTGGTCATCGCCTAACATTTTGCACAGGGCCTCAAGGGCTCATGGGGAAGTAGAGACCTGAGTTTCATGTCATTCGACCACACCAATGTGGAGATATGCAACACTTCCTGTTTTGAATCAAATCTGCAGGAAGTTGTTATTTAATAACTTTAGTATTGTTTAGCCTATCAAAATTCTTTTAATAACTTTTTGTCAGGGTCCACAGATGCTGTGTAACAAGTTTCGTGCAAATCAGTGAAATCGCCTGGGAGGAGTTCGAAAAATTAGGTTTTCAACATTTCACGAATTTGCGATATTCGCGGTACGGTAGGCGGAAATGGGTGTGGCCTATACCACAAGATTCAGCACAATTCACTGACGCGTGGATATAAGGTTTTTGAATATGCAACAAAGTATATGGGAGTTATGAGCGAAAACACACTTTCCTTAATAACAGTGCCACCTAGTGGTGGAAATTCAGAACGACAATAGACTGTAACATTTTTCGCAAGGTGTGACTTATATTTCAAGTTTGGTGAGTTTTGGGGTATGTTCAGGCAGTGAAAAATGTGATCATTTGGGACAAAGAAAAACAAAGAAAAACAAAAAATAATCATTTGAAAAACAACAACAATAATAATAATAATAATATTAATATTAATAATAATAATGCTTAACAGAGTGGAGCAAACAAAACAAAGAATAGATGAATAAACAAAAATACAAAATCATTGTTGGGGCCGGACCTAGAGCTTAAAGTGAAACTCTCACCAAAATGCAACCAAGGCTTTATTTGTGATTGAATATGAGTCAAACGCATAATTATGACGAAAGAGGAGGCACTTTTTGCCTGTCATGACGGCTGCGCGCCGGAGATGCAGCAGCTAACGTGAGTAGTTTAAAAACCTTCTTTTTCATAAGCTCTGTGTACACAAACAATGTTCTCAATGCTCGTGTTCATGTATAGAGACCCTGGTGATGCTACGAGCAAAGTTTCATGTTGCGTCGAGCCTTCTTAGTGTTCTAAAAATAGCGATTTTGACGCCATCGTATCCCTGCCCCTAGCACTCCAGTTCAAAATTAACGTACCCGAAACCGAAACTACGGTAAATCGGTAAGTGCCTCTTTGGTCATAATTATGCATTTACCCGAAGGTTTGACTCATATTCAATCACAAATAAAGCCTTGGTTGCATTTTGGCGAGAGTGTCACTTTAAATAGGCCTTATGGGTTTTTAAAGTCTTTTTTGAAGGTCTCCAGAGAAGTCTGTTTGCGGTTTTCAGCTGGGAGAGTGTTCCAGAGAGTGGGGGCTGTCACAAAGAAGGCTCTGTCGCCAAGGGTTCGGAGAGGGAGGGCCTGGAGATGTTTTTAAGATTATAAAGAGCTGATTTTGTGAATGGGCAATCTGACCGATAGTCAGGCCGTGTCTTGATGTTATCCATGTCATAGTACTGAGGGGACACACCAGTGACTTTACTTCTTTACTGACTCTGACACTTCGGCCCAAGCTTTTAGACAGACTCAGTGTTTCTATATTGTCATACTCAACAGATACACAAACCTCATATACAACATGAATGAATGAAATAAATAAGAGACTGTTACAACAAGAAGAATTACAGCATGTTGCGTTACCTTACAATGACTGTATGTCACAGAAATTAATCTAAAACTTTGTAATGTTTTTCCATTTGTCTTTGTGTGTATGTGTGTGTTGCAGGTGGTATCTCGTCCCCCGGGTGTTGAGGAATGTGTCCACAGTGGATTTGTCAGTCTCTGTGCTGGGCCGGAAGCTCAGCATGCCTCTCTGTGTTGCAGCCACAGCAATGCAAAGGATGGCTCATTCTGAAGGAGAGACAGCTACAGCAAGGGGTAAAAAGACACACATGCATACAGTGTGTGAACTGATATAGAATGCAATTTGGGACCATAGAATGATTTAGAATTGATCACATTTTCTATTTCAGAGTATCTGTAACATCCAATAATGTAATAATTTCCTGAATATGTAAGAACATGTGAAACTGTAATAAAACCTAATAATCTTATTGCTGTACTGTAGGCAACTAGACATGTTTCAGTTTCTTGAAGACGTTTCACCTCTCATCCAAGAGGATTCTTCAGTTTTAACTAACTGGAGGGGAGTTGCAAGGCTTTTAAACTCTGTGTGGGAGTCAGTGCCGGCCCTGAGTAATATGGTGCCCTTGGCGAGATCTTAGCCGGTGCCCCCTTGCATCGCAGTCAATTTCACAATCAATTTTCATACACTCACACAGAAACTGCATGTATTCAAGATTGTATTTATTTTGAGTCAAATATATCTCACCAAATAAAAACTGAAGAAAGAAACAAGTGATAAAAATACAATATAAATAAGGCATTGTGCAAACATATAATCTCTCAGCCTCAGAGTGCCATCTCTCACTTATCTATTGTCAGCAGCTTTGCAAAACGACCTCCAACTCCTTCCATGTTCCCATGTGGGTATTGTGCTCCTGGCTATCCTCATGAGCCTTCAGCAAGTGGCTTGCATTTTTCCAGTCCTTTAGTCCTTCCTTATTAAGTCTGTATTCTTTTGGAGAAAACATTTAGCAGCAGAAGCAGTGCAAACTATCATTTCTGTTTGAGTACATCAGCCAGCTTCTTTTGATTTTTTCTGCATTGACTAAGACTCTGTTACAAAAGTCATGTTGACACTCTCCCATCTTTGTTTTTGGGAAACTGCTAGGTAACTGCTTTTTTATTTGAAGCCCCCGCAAAGAACCAAGTTCTAAACCCCAATGGGGTGCAATGTAAAGCTCTTATTTTGAAGACAAATTCGTTGTCACCGTTCACAGCCAAACTTCGTGCGTCATGTCACATGTTTACGCCTACCCCAGTGGCGGCTTTTGGAAAAGGAGGAATATTACGCCTTCGTTTTAGAAAGACAGGGCGGCACATTGCTGCCCTCACCTTGGAGCAAATGTGCCGCCTTTTCTATCTAAAAAGGGCTAGTGCAGGTCATCGACACCTCCGCCCATCTTATGCAGGGGCCGGCACATTGACGCCTTGGATTTAGATAGCAGGCGAGGCGGAAATAAGTGTACCCTCCGAGGCGGCAAACCGGTGGACCTGCCCTGTCTAAAAACAGCTATAGATGGATTCTTTTACTCCTCTTTATAACCATCTGTCTTCTCTGGACAAGATGTTCACATTGTTGTGAATATGCGCACATTCTAGTAAATTCTGCAAATGTTCTGCATTAAGGTTATTTATTTTGTTGTGTATGTAACATTGTGTCCGTTTTGTCACAGTGATGTATGTGTTTTGAGTATACAGTATATTCTAATAAATTAGTTCCAAAGGGGTTTTTCCCTCAAGATAGATAGATACTTTATTCATCCGAGGGAACTTTTCAATGACTGAGGTTCTACTCAGAACCATTTGCTTCTGAAGAACTGTTTTTTGAAGAAAGGGTTTCTTTAAGGATTGTTGAAAGTGAAGGTGATAAAAGTTCCTCACCCTCAAAAATTCAAATGTTTACCCATGTTTGACTATCGATGTCAGCGTTCGGTTGGTTTCCAATTCTGCCAGCCAGTGTACAAGCTTAAACTAATTTGATTTATGAACCAACTGAACATGTTTTTGTCATTATTAAACTTCGTAGTAAATTATGAAGAGACAAGAAGCAGCTCTCAACAATGTTACTTTTGAGGCAAGTTTATTTGTATAGCACAATTCAGACACAAGGTTTGATATGGGCCTAGAATTATTCATTAATGATGTGTGTAGATTGTTCTTCTTCAGGAGTGGTTTAATGACTGCAGTCTTCATGGCTTGGGGAAGACACCTAAGAGAAGAGACATGTTGACAATCTGTAGCAGATCTGAAGTCAATCAGTCTGAAACTTTTTTGAAGAACCCTGCTGGTAAAATATCAAGGCAGCAGGAAGAAGATTTCAAATGCTGTATTATCTCTTGGAGGATTTTGTCATTGATTGGATCAAATTGTGTCATGGTATTAGAGTTGGTTTTAAGTAGACACATGGACACACCTCCTGTACCTAGTAAGTGGCACTGACCACTTGTCAAATGTTTTAGATTTTTTGCGGTGAAGAAGGATGCAAATTCATTACAGTCCCTGGTTGATAGATGTTCAGAGGCTACTGGCATAGGAGGTATTGTTAGCCTGTCAACAGTAGGAAACATGACACATGCATTGTTATTGTTTTTGGTGATAGCCTCAGTGAATATGTCTGGTGCTTTCAGTGATGTAGCATTTTGAGACAACCTCAATTTGAACATTTGTGTACGCAGATACACCGATCAGGCATAACATTATGACCACTTACAGATGAAGTGAATTACATTTCTACATTATCTCTTCATCATGGCACCTGTTAGTGGGTGGGATATATTAGGCAGCAAGTGAACATGTTGTGTTGATGTGTTACAAGCAGGAAAAATAGGCAAGGCTGGCCCGTGTGGTCTGATCCAACAGACGAGCTATTGTTGCTCAAATTGCTGAAGAAGTTAATGCTGGTTCTGACAGAAAGGCGTCCAAATACACAGTGCCTCACAGTTTGTTGTGTATGGGGCTGCATAGCCGAAGTGGAAGTGTGGAAGAAGGTGGCCTGGTCTGATGAATTTTGTTTTCTTTTACATCATGTGGATGGCTGGTTGTGTGTGCAAGGCTTACCTGGGCAACACATGGATGCACTATGGGAAGAAGGGAAGTCAGCGGAGGCAGTGTGATGCTTTGGGAAATGTTTTGCTGGGAAACCTTGGGTCCTGCCATCCATGTGGATGTTCCTTTAACATGTACCACCTACCTAAGTGTTGTTGCAGACCATGGACACCCTTTCATGGAAATGGTATTCCCTGATGGCTGTGGCCTCTTTCAGCAGGATAATGCGCTGTGCCACAAAGCAAAAATGGTTTAGGAATGGTTTTAGAAGCACAACGAGTTTGAGGTGTTGACTTGGCCTCCAAATTCCCCAGATCTCAATCCAATCGAGCATCTGTGGGATGTGCAGGACAAACAAGTCCAATCCACGGAGGCCCCATCTCGCAACTTACAGTACTTACAGGATCTGTTGCTAACATCCTGGTGCCAGATACCACAGCACACCTTCAGAGGTGCCTTGACACAGGAAACAAAGATCTGTGTGTTTAACTCAAAAACTCACAAAATTGGATAACTTTGGGCACCCCAGTAGCTCAGTTGGTAGAGTGTGCGACCCATGTCCTGGCTGCAGCAGCCTAAGGCTCAAGTCTGACCTGTGGCTATTTGCTGCATGTCATTTCCCCCTCTCCCTCAACTCATGCCCTGCCATCTCCAAAAGCTGTCCTGTCAATAAAGCCATGAGAGGGCCAAAAAAATACTTCTGGGGACATGGACTTTGCCCAAAGGCAACAAAAAAATGGTGTTTATTAGTTATTGTCATGTTTACATCAGTACAATGTTGTCTTCTTTCATATGTGTGGTGCAAAATAGGTTTTCATAGTTTTATAAATCACTGAAGGCGTTTATGATTTGAAATGGCGCTAGGTAATTCATAATGAGCCCGCTTTCAAACTTCTCTGGAAAACACCCTTAACACCACTAATATTATATGTCAATCCAGCATGCCAGGCAGTGGGAACAGGGATGATGCTGAGCTCCTGGGCCACCTCCACTATAGAGGAGGTGATGTCAGCAATGACTGCCTCGGTGGGCGCTGGGGGTACCCTGTGGCTGCAGCTTTACATCTATAAAGACAGAGAGCTCACACTATCATTGGTCCGCCGGGCAGAGGAGGTGGGCTATAAGGCTATCTTTGTTACTGTGGATACACCATACCTGGGAAAGAGACGGGACGACATGCGCAACCACTTCAAACTGCCCCAACATCTAAGGTAGGAACCAAAAAAAAATGAGCAAGAGCATCACTTTCCAAATTCCACAATGGAGATTATAGAATGCATGGTAAGCGCCCATCCTAACTCCTCACTGTGTATGTGTGTGTGTGTGTGTGTGTCTGTGTGTGTGTGTGTTGCGTCTCCCCAGCATGTCTAACTTCTCAACAGCCTCCCTGGCTTTCTCTGAGGGGAGCTATGGCAATGACAGTGGTTTGGCTGTTTATGTAGCCAAAGCCATCGACCCCACTCTATGTTGGGACGACATCACCTGGTTGAAAAAACACACGCGTCTACCTGTAATTGTGAAAGGAGTACTGAATGGTACACATGCGGATACACACACACACACACACACACACACACACACACAATGGTGTTTTATATGATTCCACAAAAGTAAAATCTTCAATTTTTCCAATTGTATATACATTTAGTTTTTACAGACCAAACCAGATCTGTTATGTTTTTTACAGTAAAATCACAGTAAGTAATGGAGGTCAGTGCCCAGTTTTGTCATATTTTAAGAAAAGCTTCATGGCCAATTATTCACACATATTTGAAAATGGGCCTGTACTGTATGGGGCCTTACCCTCTACTCACATTGTCCCAATCTAGAACCCAAATCAGTGGGAATGACACAGGGCAAAATGGTCATCAAAATAATAGATCCCATTTAGAAAAAACAGCATAAAGTCATTCAGATTTAAATTGGACTAAAATATTAGACACAATATCCCAATCAATCAACAACTTGTTTTAAAAATCGTTCATTTTTTAGAAATCTTTTAACTGTGATATTATGTGGCGTGTGTGCGTGTGTGTGTGTGTGTGTGTGTGTGTGTGTGTGCGTGCGTGCGGGGTCAGGTGAGGATGCTGTCCAGGCTGTGAACTATGGTGTTGATGGCATCATGGTATCCAACCACGGAGCTCGACAACTGGATGGAGTTCCTGCAACGGTATGTGTGTGTTTTCCAACAAAACAAAGTCCAGGAAATAAAACAATGGATTAGATCTTTGGTGAAAGTATATTAATAATTAAATGAAATAAAAAAATGTGTGCATATAGTGCAAGTGACAGCAAAATGAAAAAAATAGAGTGACACACCTCTGAATTGACCATTCAGTTTTTTCACAATTCACTGGATGTGCTGAAAAAATGCCAGGTCTTTAGTATGTTTGTGTGATTTTTTAAAATTATTTTTTGAAGATTTAAATGGGATTTTTCATTAAATTTATATTTTGTTATAAGCCACTCCCACTTTAAATGATAAGCATATTTAAGCTGTCTATTGAGGTGCAACCCTGCATCCTGCACACTGAATGTCATACAAATCCAAGCAGCAAATGAAAAGATATCAACTTCTCTCATTTTTGGCACCCCTCTGCAGCTTTTTTACTGGCCAAAAGTACTTAAGTTGATCATAGCGCCGACTGCTACTAGACATGTATAGGTATGAGGTATGTGCATGGTTATACACCAGCCCTTTCAAGTTTTACTTACATACATTAAATGGTTTAGGCAGCAGTATGAGTTTTATATGTGGAAGAACATTTTTTAATAAAAGTCCTTAAGTGAATAGTAGGGTCTCCTGAACTACTGGTGGGGGCTGCGTTGCTTAGAACCCCAGGCCCCTCATGCATGGGCCCCTGAAAACAGTGATTATGATGATGATAGTAGAGTCAAGCAGGACCACATCAGCAGGGCCAACCACGCTTATTGAGAACCTGGGAAAGGAGAGAGAAAGAAAGAGAGAGAGTGACAAAGAAAATTTTAATTACAATTACAATTTAAAGGACTAAAGCAATTTTTGGAGTCACTTTGTAGAATCAGATAAACACAAAGCTAAGATGATTAATAAACAGAAACTGAAACCCAATCACCAAAAAAAGGAATGCTATAAAGAAAGAGAGGAAAGGAAAAAGATTTTCATCAGCCCAAAGTTTCAATGCAAATAAAACATCTTATAAAGAGACACACCCCACATAAATAAAGACTTGGTTACCATAGACTTTCTATTGAAACTTGTAACTATACTTGAAAATGCATACAAAGAACTTAAAGAATTTGTACCCATCAATAAGTTCTGGTCAGGGTTGCAAAATTAAGGAAATATTCGGGTTGGAAACTTTCCATTGAAAGTCACAACTGCTGTACACCCCAATGTGCACTAAGGTACGAGGTCCCGCTCAGTGCAGCTTTAATTAGATTGTGTGTCTCTAACATGTTTAAGTCCCGGCACAGTAAATGTTTTTGTCTGAGATGAATAGCAAAAAAATTGCTGGTACAATCAGTTTTACCTAGCTCTAGTCCATATCGATAGTTTCCTGTTAATACATCATACTGGTAAAAGTTTGTGCTGTGCTCTAGCCTTGAAGCCATAAGAGGTCACAAAATAATTTAAATGCCTCAATTGCCAGTTACAAGAAACACTTCTGTTTTCCTGAGAACTTCACTCATTTTGGGATGTGATTTGGAATGTGGGATTTGTGGATGATAAGATAAACATAGATTATCATCAGACACATTTTAAATGTATTTTATGTGACAATGTAAATTTAAAGTGTAAGACTTTGTGTTTGTGTGTGTAGCTTGATGTCTTGGAAGAGATAGTAAAGGCAGTACAGGGTCGCTGTGACGTCTACATGGATGGAGGAATAAGGCGAGGGACAGACATCCTGAAGGCCTTAGCTCTGGGAGCAAAGGCTGTCTTCATCGGCCGACCAGTGCTGTGGGGCCTTGCCTGTCAGGTGCCGCACCTCACTCATCTACAGTCTCATTAGCCTTAAAGCTGTAGTCTGTAACTATTTTTTGATTATATTTGCTAAAATTGTCAATATGATCTGACATTTGGTAAATCATCTTTTTCTTTTGTTGCCACAAATCAATGGAACACACTTCCAAATGATCTGATTACATGTGCGGATTTTAAAACATTTTCATGTCACACAAAACGTTAGATGCGGTAACGGCAAATGTGTAGAAATTTGTGAGTGTGTGTGTGTGTTGTAGCATCCCAAGCTGATTAACGGTCAGACTCTCTAACTGATGGTCCAAAGTATTTATTGCAGGAGCCTTGTACACTTGAACACACCTTGGAACACACCGTAAGAGCTACGAAAAAAGGTGTAAAAAAATAGATGTAATTATCTTCCTTCATGACCTTATTGTATCATAAATTCACACAAAATATAATCATGCATTCTTCTTTTAGCTTCTTCAATCACTGTTACATTCACAGAAAAATAATATTTTAATCTGTTTTAACTTAAATGACAACCTCTATTAGAGAGCTGAATGTATTGTTTTTGACTTAAAATAAAACTTTTATCCAGGACATTTGTATCAAATATGAACCTTTAACATATTACAGCCAATACAAACCACACAAAAAGCGTTTCTTTACATTAACAAACATACAAATGAAATGAATGAAATGACCAGCCTCATCTCCGTTCCTCTGTACCGACAGGATAGCTGAGCTAATGCTAATTAGTGTTCCTGCTAGCTTAAACACTATATCAAACTGTACAAAACTGTAAAAGTTACCGCAATCTGAATTAAACATTAAACATGTTATGAAGCGATATGACAACAAACCCTTTATCAGCCCTTTATCAGCCAGGTGCTAAGTAAATCATTTTCATTACGATCAGCAAAAACGTTGCAGGCACACTTCCAACACAGAGACACACACACACACTATTCACCAGAACACTGATGCCTTTGATTCACAGCGAGATGCTTTCAAAATAAAACTCCCGCAGTTAGCATCTAACATAATTAATGAAATAATAACCTTGCTTCAAATAATGGAATTCCACCGTCAATAATGGAACAGTGATTGGTTGGGGTTTGGCACAAGGTTTCTTTCATCATCACCGATTGGTTAGTCGCCACCCGCAAGGTGAGATGGGATAACAATGGCAGCATCAACAACACGAGCAGAACATGCTGCTGCATACGACTTGCCTGAAGCCCCCCCGCTGTGTAAAGCCACTTTCGACGGTTGGAGATACAAACATTACTTTGAATTTGTTGAACGTAAGGAAAACAACTTGACTGTAAGGTGCACACTTTGCCCATGTTGGAAACTTCTCTCCACTGCTGCTAACACTACCGCAAACTTAACAAAGCACCTACAGAGACAGCACATTACTGTCTCTGTAGGTAATGTAACATTACTAGTTACATTACTCGTTACATTCATGTTGCTCCACGGTTCCTTAGCAACAAGCTTGTTGCTAAGGAGCCGTGGAGCAACATGAATGTAACGAGTAATGTAACTAGTAATGTAACTAATTACTTTCTTCAGGGAGTAATCATGTAAGGCATTACTATTTTTGAGAGTAATATGTAATATGTAATATATTACTTTTTTGAGTAACAGGCCCCGACACTGTGTGTGTGGTGTGTGTGCCTTTGATGGGGGGGGGGGGGGGGGGTTAGGGTTATTTTTTAGGTCCCTGTTCAAATAAAACTAATAATAATAATAATAATGATAATAATAATAATAATGATAATAAAAAAGAGGAGTGTCCGAGAAGTGTCAATCATTTTCGTGCATACGATGCTGGCAGCCCCCCTCCCTCACACAGGGCATACTGGGAAGTGCCCTTGCCCCGCACAGGTGCAGTGACTACTCTTACCTGGTCAGATACGTTCAAACTGTAAACAATGGAGGAGAACAGACAACAACAACAGAGCCGAAAAATGCCCCACCATTGCCCACGTCAAGGAGAATAAATAAGAACACTGACGAAGACAAGCAGTGTAAAAAGTGTAGTGTCTGTTTGTGGCTTACACATCCTGAGTTATGATTTAACTGTGACAGGACAGGATGCTTCCCTTTAGGCAAGTGTAAGACTATGGCGATGTTTGGGTTTACATGTCCAGGAGCCCCCAGAGCTATTAATCAGTACTGTGGGTGCATTAAAGGTTAGCTAAGGGGAAGAGGCCCACACAGAGGTATGAACTGAGGTCAGCTCTATCTGATTTAGACCATGGATTAAACTTACACCGGAATATCCCTTTAAACAATGAAAAAACACACAAAAACTACACTCTCTAGCAATAAGACTCTAATGTGACACAAATAAACACATGCGTTGTGTGTGCAGGGGGAGCAGGGGGTTACTGAGCTTCTGGACCTTCTTAAAGAGGAGCTGCGATTGGCAATGGCCCTGTCAGGTAACAAACACATAAACACAAAAACACACATACTGTCACACATCAATCTCTCTCTCAGTGTGTGTGTGTGTGTGTGTGTGTGTGTGTAGGTTGTCGTTCTGTATCAGAGGTGAGCAGGTCCCTGGTCAGGAGATTGGAGTTCACCTCGAGGATGTGAAAGAAGGACCTGCTGGAGGAATCACAAGACAGCTATCGATGGATCATTGGACACATACATTTTTTTCAAAATGATTTTGCTATTTTTGATAGTAAGACGCAGGCACGTGCACACATAAGGCCCAAGGAGTGCTTGAGCCCCTGCCCTATTTGCCTTGTATAATAAAGTGTCTTAAAGGGTCTAAACAAGTCACCTTCCACTTATTCAACATGCTTAAATATGAGTCATATTTAAGAAGAGCACCCATTTGTGCTTGTTAAGCTAACTGCTTGTTAATGAGAGTTAAGAATAATCTGACAGCTGTCCATCATTCCACAACTCTTAAACTTCTTTCAGATATTGAGTTTACTCCGACTTTGCTGTTGTCAACATTGCTGTTCCTACTTACACCCAGCAAAGATTTTGACGACTTTTTCACGTCTAATCAACGTCGGTCAGGCAGGTTGATTCGACATCTACCAGAGGTGCTGAAATTAAAGTTTTTCTGACGTCATTTTCATGACCGACGTCATTTCGACGGCTCTTAGACGGTATGAATTAACGTTGTTTCAACGTTGTTTAGACACAAAATACACATGTAATGTATTGCATTTAAAAATATGTTTACCTAAATTGAGTTTCAACTAGTGCCTACAAAACTGGCATTACCACATCCATAAATTCTATGACAAGCACAGCTCTTGTGCTGTATACATGTGCAATTCTCAATGCTCTAATGTACAACTATTTGAATTAACTTCTCAATTTCAGCAAACAATTCCTCAAACTGCATCGAGGTCAAAAAGTCCAATAGACAACACCAGCAAATTTCACTTTTGCCAACTTAAAATATCACGGGAATGGTGACCCTGGTTGAAACTTTGATAGTAAATAAACTCACCTGTGATAAAGTTAAAAATACCCGAGTGACGTTCACCCATACTGTGAAACACAAGTAGTACATGGACTAATCTTAGGTAAAAAAGACAGCATTCAGGACCAGATATATGTAACGAGTTATCTTTATATTGAATATTTGAATAAAAAATGAACATGTTTAATGTAACAAATGTTTTATTGAATTAAAGTCCAGTGGGGGTCCGTGGCGTCCGTGGCCTTCACGTTCCATCTCGTTCCATCTCTTCACAGCAGCTGGAGAGAGGGCATAAGAAAAAATTTAACATTTTTAAAGAGCGCCTATTCAGATGTTAAATGCACTTTATAGATGGCAGGAACACTTTGTTTTGGGAGTTGCAAGAGTAATGAAAGAACCACTCCTTAGAG
Organism: Sparus aurata; assembly: GCF_900880675.1. Lineage (NCBI taxonomy): Eukaryota > Metazoa > Chordata > Actinopteri > Spariformes > Sparidae > Sparus > Sparus aurata. The sequence goes on along the minus strand of NC_044210.1, from coordinate 90,164 downwards.
CCACACAGTAGCCTGAATCTGATGGTTCCTAATAAAGCCAGTAGGCATTAACAGTCTGTGCTATGGTAGCCCAGCTGAGCCCAGGATAGCCACATGCAAATGAAGCCCATTCAGTAATTTTAGTTATATCAATCTTAGTTTCTTACACTTGATCACATGACACAGATTTGTCGCCTTAAAAGGCATTTTGTCATGTTGTCCCCCTCCATGCATGTTGTATTTTGCCAGGACTCCATTCGTCAGTAGCCTGTAAGACAAAATTCCTGTTAGCGGCATCGGTCCGATGAGTAAAACTGGGCCGATATTAACAACCGATGTGTTCTCCATCTAGTTGCTCTTTGTGTATGTGTCGGGAGGGGGCGGGGGAGGAGGAGGAGGAGGGGGAGGGGGAGGGGGAAGCCATGCGGTATTTGTTTGGGCATGTGTCAGAGACAGGACTGCAGTGTTAAACTGAAGATGAGAAAAAATGTCAGCGGTGTGGTCGTTTTTCACGGTGTCGAAAGAAGATACTCGAAAAGCAGTATGCAACACTTGCAAAGTCGAGGTAATGCGAGGAGGATGCCATGTCAAGTCATTCAACACGACGAATTTGATATGTCACCTAAAAAACCGCAATCCATAAGTTCACAAACAATGGCAGGAAGCTAACACTGCTAACGTTAGCCAACAGGCAAAAAGGAAAACAGCAGCAGCAGCCGCAGTTAGGAGCCCGGTACAGCAAGTACTCGACCAAAGCAAGAAATTTGCCAAGGACAGTGCAAAAGCCAGGTCAATAATGAACAAGGTAATGGAAATGATTGCTCTTGACGACCAGCCATTTTCAATAGTGGAGGACCGAGGATTTCGGCTGTTGATAGAACATATTGAACCCCGCTACAGCCTTCCAAGTCGGCGCTACTTTTCCGACGTTTCCCTCCCTGCTTTGCATGAAGTCGTAGCCACGCATATCCACAAATTGTTCGACAATGTGACGGACATTAGCTTCACTACGGATATATGGAGTTCGGACGTAAGTCAGATGAGTATGTTGAGCCTAACTGCTCAGTGGATTGATCACAACTTTGAAATAAGAGAGCTGTTTTCCATGCACAAGAGTTTGCAGGATCGCATACGGGGGCTGCCATCACTAGCGCATTTGACTGCATGTTTGTCTTTTTTAATTTTCCACTGAGCAATGTGCATGTTGTGCTTCACGACAATGCACGGAATATGCAAAAGGCAAAGGACGAGTGCGGCGTTAAAAGCCTGGGCTGTATGGCGCATACTCTGCAGCTAGCAGTGCATGATGGAGTGTTAAGCCAGCGAAGCATCTCTGACTGTGTGGCTATTGGGAAAAAAATAGTCGGACATTTTCGCCACTCTCAACTCGCCACCTCTCGGCTGAGAGACATACAGCAAGAGTTAGGCATGAAAACCAAGATGCTACAACAAGACGTCACAACCAGGTGGAATAGTACTTTTTATATGATGAGAAGTCTACTGGATCAGAAGCGCGCACTTTGTGTGTATGGCGCAGATCATGAGCTGCCTGCTTGTTTCAGCGCATACCAGTGGGGCCTCGTTGAAAACATGGCCACGCTTCTCACTCCATTTGAACAATTAACGAAGGAGCTCAGCTCACATTATGCTACTACTGCGGACGTAATTCCCTCTGTTGTGGCACTGAAACGTTTGCTGAGCAAGGCAGCTGACACAGACAGTGGGGTCCGCACAGCAAAGAACACTCTACTGGAAGCTGTGAACGAGCGATTTGGAAGCGCTTATTCTGAGCCGCTATACTACCTGGCAACGATCCTTGACCCTAGGTACAAAGACCGTTATTTTGACACTGTCACCAAGCAGGCGGCTGTAGGATAGTATATGGGCCTGACATGGGCAGCACCATAAATATATAATGTAGGAGACACTGCTCACACACTACTTTGATATATATATGATAATTAATCACTGGTAATTAATTTTACACTCGTAAATGGGGCACCACCTCCGTGTTTAGTTATTGGAATAATCCGGAGGACATTATTCCAAACACCTAACTGTACCAGTTGGCTTGGACAGTTAGAGTCCATTCAAAATCAATTTATTCAGTCTCAATATTCTGAAGTAGTGACTTCTTTGCACATATCCATCGGTTCTCCACATTAAATTAAGTTCCAGACAAAGACAAACGATTAAATATGTTTATTGACTAAATAATTTGGGTAAAATAAAAGACATGACAATTTTAGACGAACAACAGATAACAGAAAATGTAAAGACTGTAATTAGGAAAGTAATAAAGTCGTGTGACCGTCGGTAGATGGTAAAGTTAAAGGGTCGGTTTATATATATATTTTAAATATTACGGGAGTAATTTTTAATACTATGAGACCCTAATCTTAATTCTCTTAAGTTCATAAGATAGAAGTTAGAACTTAGACAGAAGTCAGAACTTTGACAGAAGTCAGAACTTTAGACACCACTCATTCTCACGTGTGTGGATCCAGCTGCATCAAGACGTTCAGCCGGTTTTGTCTGGGAGTCAGGAGGCACTGAAATTTGGTGTTCTTGAGAGTTCTGGGTTGGACTACGGCACGCGTCGGTCCAGTAGCCAGAGGGATGGCCGGTACTGTGTTGAGGAACTCTTGGTCCGAAGGCCCAGCTGGGTTTCCGCTTTGGGAGCGCTGGGGGCAGAGTTGGTCTCGGCTGGGAGCACACACAGTCTCTTTGGAGACTCCTTGCAAGTCCTGATGATCACAGTCTTGAAAAATACTTTTCTTGGTTGTTTCAAGTAGTGGTACTTAAGTTCTGATTCTGAAACTAATTCAACTTCCTCTGAATCAGGCGGCGATACTTTAACAGTATAAAATCAAAAAGAAAAAGAATTTGTTCTATTAAAACTTGGATTAAAGTAAAACACTTAAAGTAGGGATTCAATTTGCTTGTCTTAGAGCTTGTTGCAAAAATAAAAGTAAAGATTACTTTAAAAATAAAAATGAAAAGAAAGAGAAGAGAAGTGGGAGAAGTGAAGAGAAGAAGTCAGGAGAAGAAACAGGGAGATAAGAGGAGCTGGGAGAGAAGAGGAGAGAAGGGACAGAGGGGTCTGTTTTATGACCTGCAGCAGGCAGACCGAAAAGGGGGGCCGGCTGATAGTGTCACACCTCCTATGATCTGAGTTGAGGCTCCCAAAAAGTTAATCTAACTATACTATTGTATTTAATGTTTTGAAATCATGTTTTAACCTTCCCAAAACTAACCTGATTAAGACATGAAGCAATAAAGTATACAACATATAACAGTAAAGTATACAATACACAGTAGGACCAAGGACTTATACATATTCCTTGTAGTTCTATCTTAACAAAACATATCAGACATTTAATTGGTAAATAACACAAGTATTACACAAGGAATGATATCTGCAAGTCTCTCCTCCATCGACAAAGGGGAGGGGTGGTTTCTGTTGACCTCACACTCATTAAGTAATAAACTTCATTTGGGCTTGACAATAACATGGGAAAGATCTATTGTATGACCTTCTTACGCTATTTCAGAATCTGCTAAAATTAAGAAATTGATATTGTAATTTATTAGTTATTAAGGACGTATTTGAATTTGGGTGAGTTTACGTGTTTGGGACATTCCTTTGAGTACATTGTGGCTGCTTTAAGTTGGAAAATGTTCAAAGTCTACCATGTCTTTTGAATTACAGATATGTCACAACCATATTTTGATTTAGTATTTTTATAGATGGGACTTGAAATTGACATGCACGGATTTGCACTTGTATAGTGTTTTTTTATGTTTACTTGGTGGAAACATTGTTTCAGTGTTGGGACATTTACTTGAAAATTACAGCGCAAGTTGGAAAATGTGCACTGACAGTCACAAAATGTTTTTGATATTTTTGATATAGCCTTTTTCACAGATTTGAGTTTAAATGGAGTGAACTTGAGCTTAAAACATGTTTTGCAATTTAATAAATGCCTGGTTGCCATGAATACTGGCAAGTTTGGTAAGGTAACTTTGTCAATCATCTGGATTTATGATCCTTTTTGTAATTTACTAATACTGTTGGTCACTTGTGTTTTATGGTAGCCCTGTAACGTTCTTATTTGGAAGTACAACACATTTAGAAAATAAAGGAAGACATTCAAAAATTCAGTTTGCATGATTTTCAGTCCGTACAAAATGTTTTCATCTCGTAGGTAGAGCTATGCGTGCTCTGTGGTGATGTTTTCCACCCGTCAGAAGTTCCTGGTGCTTGTGACTGATGCAGTGCTAAATCAGGAGAGACCAGACAATGGAAGGGGACGTAAAGACACAGAGGGGTGTAGTGCGAAGCCAGGCTTCCCTGTACTACAAAGGTTGCTCTCTTTTAACCCACACAGCAAAATCAGCAGAGGAGTTAATTTTAACACTATTCCTGGTGTCCTATACGTTCCACACCAGAAAGTGTTAATTTAACACTTAGTAAGCAAGTTGGCATTTTAACACCATGTTTGGAGTCAAGTATTGACTATGTGGGGAGTTGGGATTTGACACTGTTTCTCAACACCAATGTGCAGTGTCACTTAATAACTCTCAAGCAGGGGTTAGTCATTGACTCTTGCAGGTGTTGACTCCATAATAACTAGTACAATAAAAATGAAAGCATTTGACTTTAGTCATTTTTATTTTAAAAATGCATTAACAATTTGACCAGTTGGAAGGTGCACCACAACACATTGAAATTTCATTTCATTGGAGGCTTTCAAACAAAATAGGACCAGCGACTCACATAGGCTGTACCACACCACCGTCATGCTAGCACAGTCATCAGGTGTGGTATCATACAATACAGGCAATATTGGCCTCTATAGACAACACTTTGAAGCATATACAAGTATATAAAAAACAGTTTGAAGCATCTACAACTGCATTACATATACAAAATAAAACAATATGGAACAAGGCATCTGTGGTCTCTGTTCTCATTTGAATACTGTCCATCAAATGGTTTGAAGTAGGTAAGCTGCTCCATGTGTAACTCAAGTTCAAGTAGAGTCCATGTTAAAACTTTAAATGTCGACATAAAATATAAATTGTGTTCTGGAACTCCTTACAAACAAAACATAGGTACCCAAACAGCTCGGTGGGAAGTTCGTTTTCTTGCTGCAACTCTGTCAACTTCGTTTTCCCACTGCTGCAGGCGCGTACGAAGTTCCTTCACACGTGTGGTCTTCTTCGTGGTCTCAGCATCGATGTGGTAGACTGTTGTCTAAAGGAACGTGTAAAAGCCGTGGAGCATGTCATCGTAGTTGAGCCCAAAGACATAATGAGCCTTGAATAACTCATCCAAGGCTGCCACAGCGATCTGGCCTTTGTAGGAGATCGCCTTTTGATCCAGGACGATGGAGAACCTGTGACAGAAATAACCATTACTAAAATTGAAGATCTGAAGTCAAGCCATATTTCTCAGGATTTCATGTGTAAAGTACCCTAGCATGTGAACAGAGGGAATCATTCACTTCAAGGTTGGAGGGGGACCCACCACAGGCACTTTGTAAAACAAAATATATTTTCTCTACACACTACACACCTTGGATCTTGTTTTTTTGCTGTCCAAGAGCAAGGAGGAAGGGTTGTCTGGTTTGCGCTCCCAACACATCAGTCCTCCCAAGGAAGGTTGAAAGACTGGCTCCTTCCTGTTGGCAATTGAATGTTATGTTAGTGATTGTTAAAGGTATTCCTTTTTTTTTTTACTGGGCAAGACAAGTTATTTTTGTTTTATCATAAGGCACCACAGGATAAACATACCTGAAGATATCTCAACACGATTGGCCACTTGAGCTGAGCTGATTTTGGAGCCCTTCTTCTGGCCTTGTGAGGTTGGGGGGAGGAGGGGCAGCAGCAACAGAATTGCTGACATATCAGCATCCAATCCTAGAGACAAGATGATATTGCAATGAAAAGTTTTTTAATTTGTTGCAAATTCAGTTCATTGGACATGCACATAATGAAATGTATGACAGCAAGCATTTTTACAATACCATGGATTAAAGCAAAAAAAAAAAAAATCTTTTGACTGAAATGTTTTTTCGAGCTGTAGCCAAGTCATATTCCCAATTTGTAATTTGTGAAACATGTTACAGAGCATTTTGCTTGACACGTTCTAAGATAATAAGATTTATAGCCTCACCCCACATCACGTTCTCTAATGCAGACAGTGTTTTACAGGAGGAGGATGATCTGAACAGCTATTCTTCACACCTAAAATGTTTTTTGTTTTTTCAATCTATGAAATCAAACTGTGCTTTTTTTTTGCCAAGTTTCTCTCAAGTTTTACTCTTTCAAATAATCAACCATCTACAGAACTTTTCACTACGCTATTTTCCAACTCTTCTCATCATCATCATCATTTTATCGTCATTACCAATAATATTGTTAAAAGTGAGCCTCTTATCTTTAAAAACAGAAAAATACATCATACAAACAGCAACATTTGCAGCCTTGTCAGTCTGATGGCGAGTTATCACCTTTCTGTCATCACTAACATACTGTTAATAATCAAAGAAGCTCTGAGGCTTTACATTTGTTCTTTATGTTATTATACAAGATTTCAGCATTGAGCTGTATGTGTTGAGTAAATGATATATCAGTCTCCTGTCATTTTTTTTTTTTAAACAGCCCTTCACCGTCTCTCATAGCCCCTCCACCTGCTGTCTGTGTGTGTGTACGTGCGGCACACACACACACACACACGCACACACTAACAGGGGTGCATGGACAGGTCGTGCTTGGGCTCTAATAAATGGTAAATGCGCTAAATCGCCAACATGGCGCCCCCATAGCGTGGAGAGCTAGGGAGATAACCAGCAGCAATTCAAAACAGACCTACCCGGATAACAAATATTAACAGCACTGTTGAAACACTCAACACCAGCGCCACTTTAACGTTACCTCTGCCTGCCGTGGTATCGGGGAGAACTAAAGTTAACGTCAAGCCAGGGAGGTAACCAGCAGCAATTAAAAACCACAGGACCACGAGAAAAAGCACTGTTAAAACAAACCACCGCCAGCCCGACCTTAACTTAATTCTCCACAGTTCAAAGCAAGCAATTCAAAACTGAAGGAACACACCGACCTGTGCTTGATAGTTAATGGCTCAAAACAGCCTCCTTTCCCAAACTAAACTCCGAGGTGCAACTGCATCAAAATGGCGGTTAATGCCAACAGCTACAAATTGAAATGTGCTAGCTACCTGACATTAATGTTAAAATTCACCAGTCTCGTGCCGAGTTTAGACAGGCGACTGTTTAAAGTTGCAAATTCAATTTTACATTGTGTTCGGTAATATGGTTTAAAGAAATAAACTTCAAAACTACAATAGAAGTTTGCCTTTTGCCAGCTAGCTAGCTCACAAGCAGCCTTGCTGAACACAGCTAAAATGTATCATGAATTCCATTAAAAATATGATTGAGTTGGTGGATTATTTACATTTAGAAGTTACCCTGACGCTTTACAGTTTAACGAGGCACATTAAGATAATAAATTAATACTTACCAAAGGGTCTCGGTGCACACTGGGTGATGCGGCCTCGACCTTCTGTCCTTTTTTGTCTAATGTGGCGCAAGGGGGGAACAATGAAGAAGGGACGCCCCCTTTCTGCACAAGCCTGCCTTGCACGGGTTTACCTGGGCTGAAACGCAAGGGCAGGGATCTATGTCCATGTCGGAAAAAGTCATTTAGTGTCTTATCTGTCTAAACAGATAAGACACTACATGGAGTTAAATTGACTCCAATGAGTAACACTTTATGCTCCCAACACATTGACACCGAGAAATCAACTCTGCCGGTTTTGCTGTGCAGCTACATCACCATGGTAACTAATGCTTAGCTCAGTTGTTCAGATGTTCAGAGTTTCATCCTAAAATCGTGTATAAAAGCGACGCTGTTTGACAATTTAAATCATTTACAGCTGGCGTCACCTTTACGTTGAAATCCCAGTGGAGCTGGATCAAAACCAGCATTTGTATGGAGGGAGGGATCGCCAGATTCACTGGCATTTACTTTCTGAGCGTCTCCGCCTACAGATGTTCAGCTGTTGAGCCAAGCATCAGGTCATTATACATAAGGCTATATATATTTTTTACTTTTATATACAGTCTCTGGAGACCACTGATAGAGGTTGTTCGGTCATAGCAGGACAGATAATCAGATGGATAATCGGTTAAGTTAATATTTCACTTTGATGTGGCCAAGAATAAACTATTTTCAGTGTTTAATATGTCTACGCTATTTTAACAGTTAAATGGTCTTTGTTGTCTATGTACAGAGACATACCTGTTTGTGTACTCTGTAGTGCAATCCCTGAGGTTTTTGCCACCGACTCTGGTTATCAAGGTTATCTGTAATGACAGAACACGAATGCTTTACCTGAGACAATACTAGTGTGGTCCAAAAAACATGACAAAAATCTAATAGAAGAAGCAGAAGTGTGAATCGAAAACAGTGAAGTTTAACCTACTTTTCTGTCTACTTGGTGCTGTCGCTCTGGGGGAAGTTTGTCTTCCACGAGAGGAAAGTTTTCGTAGCGAATGCCTCACCTCACTACCTGCAATACAAAAGGACAGATTGCAGATGTAACAGGCCAAGACCACAACTACACCCACAAAAGCAACATGCCGCTTCAACAGGATATGAAGTGTCCATTTATGCAGTGTTTGATGTATTGTTTTCATTGTTGTTTTATAATGTTTGTATAGTTTAAATTGTTTCTGATTTTGTTAAACGTTAGACCGTCGCTGCTGCTGTTGCCACCGTTGCCGTGGCTTTCGGAAGTCCGTCCGTAGATACAGTGTTGCAGTAGCAGTTTACATCCGATTTCTGAGTAGCCTACCAAGCTGTGTTTCTGTTTTTTTCTTATCAGACTTGTATCATATGTAATGAATCCCCCCTTGACACCTTAAGTGACATCTAATTCAGCGTGTTACACAATAATTAATAGAATTGATTAATCTAATATTACATTTATTGCCAACTACTTTGATAATGGATTTGTCATAACATTCAGACTTTGATCCTTTTACAATTGAGTAAACATGAAATTCGACAAAACTGAACATTGTAGAGTTGAAGGCACAAGATTGTGTCAGTTCTTGAAGTGATGCACCAGTTCGATTCATTTCCGACACATTGGGGGAGGTAATGAATGATACTTTGACAAAAAAGAAAAAAAAGATGTGTTACCCGGCTGAAAGAGACATTTCGAAAACTGAGTTTTTAGAACAACGTGTACGCACACGTTGTTCTAAAAACAAAAAGTTTTCAAAATATCTATGCTGTATTTCTGTGTTTTACTCAGGTTTAGATTGCTGCCATATCAATGTAGGAATTTATATGTAAAATGAAAATTCATCTACTCACTGTCATGCTGATGAGAAATCCGGTGTAAATTTTTTCATCCTCAAAACACTGCTTGAGTACCATGGGGACAGAGCTTTCAGTATTTTAAAAAAAAAACAGAACAAACTCTAATTAAAGTGGAATTATACTAGAAGCTGTCTGCCTGTGATCCTAAAGCAGTGTTTTGAGGATAAAAAAAATACACTGGATTGCTCAACAGCATGATGTTGAGTAGATGACTGAATTTTGTTTAAGCAAAATTGACAGAAGAGTCACAGACCAAATTGTTATCTCCAAAGTGCATTACTGACCGCAAGTAACCATAAATATATATAAGTAAGGTAAGGTAAGGTAACTTTATTTGTACCCGAGGGTAGATTGGGTTGCAGTTAAAAAGAATTGGCTGCTTACACACACACACAGACAGCATTTACAACATCAACAGAGAAAGTGACATAACAGTGAAAACAGTGCTCCGGTCATCGAAACATGGATAAAAGGTATACACAACGGAGATATCAGAATATCAGAAGACAAAAGATGAAAACATTTATCAATTTTGACCGTTTTAATTCAATACTGGTGAAAGAGGTCATAGCCATGTATGTTGCTTATGAGGAAACTAATGCAATGATGCTAAACCGAGTTGCATCGATGCTAGCCTCGGCTTGGCGTCTGTTCCCATACAAGTTACGTGATTACACAGACCCTATCGTAAACGGTTCAGAAGTAATTCAATGTTTTGTAAAACACATTTTAAAGGATTAAGGGGTTGAAAACAGTACGAGGCCTAGTCTGACTTTTTGTTTGTCCTCGCCTCACGTAGCCTGTGAGCTAACTCTCGGCTAGTCCATTTAGCTCGAAGCTATCATCCCTGTCGCAATCAAAGCCTGAAATACTAAAACAAGAAGACCGGGTACAACATATATTCCAAAAGGTCACTGCACAATGCACGGGAAAAGGCTTTTGGACACACGGCTGTTTCACACGGCAGCTATTTCGGCTGCTAGCCGCCGCCGCTCGGTTACAAATAAAAGCAAAAACCAGCTATCTGTAACAATACACGATGCAGCAACAAAATCAAAAGTTTAAAATGCAATTGATAAACGTATAATGGCTCACCAAACACAGTTTAATTTTAAATTAGAGTTCTTTTCGTAACTGACCTTTCACATGTGTCTTTCTCAGTCTCCCCTCCTTGTCAACTGCCACTGCCAAGTTCTTCTTCTTGCGCATGAGTGGGAAACCTACGGAAGAGGATTAAGGCCACATGTGAATTTTTTTTTTTAGTTCTGACTTTAAAGTCAGAATTCTGAGACAAAAGTCAGAATTCTGAGATTAAAGTCAGAATTCTGAGAAAAAAGTCAGAATTCTGACTTTTGTCTCAGAATTCTGACTTTAAAGTCAGAACTAAAAAAAAAAATCACATGTGGCCCTAATCCTCTTCCATAGAAACCGCTAGGTGCTAACTACACGAGATGGATGCTAGAATCATAAACATTTCAACCCACATTGCCAATATACGTGATTCTACATTGTTTTCTTTAATTCACAAACATATTTCCATCATTTCAAATAGTCTTTAACATTCGTGTGCGTTGATAGGTCGTCTAAACCAACCACAGGTGCGCAAACCGAGCTATCTGCGACCCTGGCTTGTGTGAATGGTGCTGTTTCCTCCACATCGCCTGCATCAGCATCTGTGAACAACACTGCAGCTTTCAATGCTGCTAAATCCACGTTCACTAAACAACAAAGGACTACTCATATGGGGTGCCGAATGTAAAAATTCAGTCACACTTTTGTGGCTGATATATTTTGAATATTTAACTCACTTTCCTCACTTTTGCTAATTTTCCTGACATTTGAGGTACAAATTAAATGCTGAATCTAAATGGCAAATCTAAATCTAAATGCCAAATCTAAATCTAAATGTTAAATCTAAATGCTAAATCTAAATCTAAATGTTAAATCTAAATCTAAATGTTAAATCTAAATCTAAATGCTAAATCTAAATCTAAATCTAAATCTAAATGTTAAATCTAAATCTAAATGTTAAATGTGAAATCTAAATGTTAAATCTAAATGTTAAATGTTAAAGGGATAGTTCAACATTTTTGAAAAATGGCCTATTGCCATGATCCCTCTAGTCATAGCAGTAGGTTTGTTACCTTTAATTGTCGGTCCAAGCTGCTTTTAGATCGGAGGAGCCGAGTACTGAGCGGCGCAGCTACGCTACGGAGGCTAATGGAATTTCTTGGTTTCCTTCATCAAACTCAGCAAATACACAACCAAAAAACTCCAAAACACTGTGGTGGACAACTTGTGACCTGCACATTCGCCATGCTATGAGATAATAACGGAACGTTACGAGACAGAGTTGTTTTAGAGGTAAAGTCGGACTTTACACTCCAGACACGGCTGCTCGGTGGAGTGATTTCAAAAGCACACGTTTACTGCAGATACTTCTGTCAACAAAACTTGTGAAGAAGCGAAGTGTGATCATGGCAGACTTTGTGATGGACAATGAGGACGACTTTTTAACCAACCAAGACCCACACCCGTATTTATTTCAAAAGTTTCTAATACGTCCTGCTAGGGCTGCACAAAAAATCATTAAAAAATCGCGATCTCGATTCACACATACACGTGATCTCATATCTACACACAGCGATTCTGAAGCATTTTATATCTCGAGCTGAATCACAAACAAATGCTCCTATTTTCCTCCCAGATTTTTTGAAGCGCCCCCAAACGCAGCACTGCCGCTGCCTCCGCCCTCAACCTGTGGTAAAGCGTCTTTACAACACGTGATTCAGTGGCGGAAGCCCGCCTGCAGTTAAGTGTATGGAAGGAGTGAGTGAGAAGCCGTTTTTAGACGGGGCAGCAAGCCGCCAATCTGCCCGTCCTTTTGGCGGCTAGGTCCCCGGTTTTAGACAGAGGGCGGCAAATTGGGGGTCTGTTTTGGTCCGCCGATTTTCCGCCTCGGAGGGTACACTTATTTCCGCCTCGCCTGCTATCTAAATCCGAGGCGTCAATGTGCCGGCCCCTGCATAAGATGGGCGGAGGTGTCGATGACCTGCACTAGCCCTTTTTAGATAGAAAAGGCGGCACATTTGCTCCAAGGTGAGGGCAGCAATGTGCCGCCCTGTCTTTCTAAAACGAAGGCGTAATATTCCTCCTTTTCCAAAAGCCGCCACTGGGGTAGGCGTAAACATGTGACATGACGTGAAGCACGAAGTTGGGCTGTGAACGGTGACAACGAATTTGTCTTCAAAATAAGAGCTTTACATTGCACCCCATTGGAGTTTAGAACTTGGTTCTTGGTTGGTTGGCAACTGGACAGCCGCTGAGATCAGGAGATGCTAGCGTCTCCTGGATCTCTAGCTGTATGGTTGTGTTAGCTTGTTGTTGTAGCCACAATCTAGGAACGGTCGCTACTTTCAAATTAAAAGCCCCCCGCTAAGAACCCAGCTCTAAACTCCAATGGGGTGTAATGTAAAGCTCTTATTTGGAAGACAAATTCGTTGTCAACTGCTCACAGCCCAACGTCGGGCTTCATGTCACGTCACATGTTTACCTCTACCTCTGAGGCGGCTTTTGGAAAAGGAAGAAAATTATGCCTCCGTTTTAGAAAGCCGATCACAGCAGCTATCACATATCACCTAGCTTAAGATACGGCCCCAATAAACACTGTACAACATGAGGTATAAAAGGATGCCCTCTCATCTTGGGAGACTAATTTTTTATTTTTTTTATTTGTGTAAAAATAATTTCTCATCCAATGATGAACTTGAAATGAACAAAAAAACATTGCTTTGGCAGAGGCATAGTAGATAGTATCTGCCATACTATCATGTTTTTTTTTTTTTTGTTCAAGTTCATCAGTGCAATAAACATTTTGTGAAAAAAATCGTGCCAGAGAATCGTGATCTCAATTCCAAGCAAAAAAATCGTGAGTCACATTTTTTCCAGAATCGTGCAGCCCTACGTCCTGTCGAGCCCAGGTAACTACGGCACTGTCTGAGGTGCGCACACTGTGTCACTCCGACCAGTGGTTTACTGAAGAAAGTAGTTCCGAGTATTTGCTTCACGTCTCGTAACGTTCCGTTATTATCTCATAGCGTGGTGAATGTGCAGGTCACAAGTTGTCCACCACAGCATTTTGGAGTTTTTTGGTTGTGTATTTGCTAAGTTTGATGAGGGAAACCAAGAAATTCCATTAGCCTCCGTAGCGTAGCTGCGCCGCTCGGTACTCGGGTGCGCCATGACATTCCGACACACCTCCATTGCGAAACCCCACCATTCCGAAACACACCCACTCCGACACACCGCTGTTCCGACCCTCCCCTCAAAACACCGCTGTTCCGAAATAGATTTTCAAGTACTTCCTACATCAAACACTGCCGTCCGCTCACCGGCCGCACTCACACAACTCATTGCTTTTTTATTACTAATAGGCCTATGTCACTATCTTCATTTATTATGTAGTATATTTTCGCTTGCAGCAAACACATTTAAACGTTTCTAACGTGTCTAATCTTTTTACACGCGCTATCCGTGGTGCTGAAATCCCCACTTCCAGCCGCACTCGCACAATTCTGAAATAAACTGTGGCCCATGGGTGCAATCTGCTGGGGAATGACCCCTCTGGTCGTTCGTTTTAACATAACTTGTCTTTGTGGAAGGTTAACAATGTATGAGTGGATTGAGCAGTGCTGCTCAGTTTGACTTTGAAAAAAAAAGCAGAGGAGAAGACAATAGGCTACCTATGTATTTTTGATTCAATAAACACTACATGAAGTTGATATCCATCTCTTATAGCCATAGACGGATTATCATGACCAGGGGCCTACACACGCAAACTGTGCGCACGCAAGGCGCTGTAAGGCAAGGGCGCAAAGGCTGTACATAATTACATTGAATGTAATAATGTCCGCAAACGTAATAAACCTCAAACACCTAATAATAATACTGACCGTGCGTGCAAAATCCAGCTGTTGACCCTCCGCTCCGCTGTCACACAACGGATCCCCCGTTCGCGCTCCCTCTCTCTTGCCCGAAAAATAATTTCAATGAAGAAAACATCGCATGACATTTGAATTTAAATTCCCATTGACAGTACAAATCTCAAGAAATCTGGATGTATTGCTCATTTGTAAACACAACACATCAGTCTATAGGCAAGAATCTAAAGGTTTATTAATTCAATTCATTTCAAATTCGCTTTATTGGCATGAATGCCACAACAACAATATTGCTCCAAGCACCAAGAACCACGAAAAGAATACCTACAGTAAATAATAATAATAATAATAACAATAATAACAATAATAATAATAATAATGATAACTTTGAACATTATCACAATTAAGTTATCAATCTGCGATGTAAACAAAATGCAAACATTACAGACTTCTAACCATTTTTCTAAAAGTGTCTGTATTTTAATTGAGAATAGTTTTTATATAAATTACACAAAAGGAAAAGAAAATGTGATTTGTTTTACCTATTTCAGCCATAAGCGGTCATATTGACCGCACATCATTTTGCAGGATTTCATTAATTGTCTCTCTTGTCCCTGACTTTGTTAGCGGTCTCCAGCTGTGCGACTGTAACACAACTTTATATGAAGAAGGACTAACACTAATAGCCTAATTGATTGTTATTTCTTACGCTTACAGAACTGTTTACGACTCGAAACAATGTTATTATATATGACGTTTCTGACCAAATATCGCGGCTTCAAATGCATCAAATTCCCACATCCAGTTACGCAGGCAGCTGTCCAGGGTGCTGAACCAGGTGACAGACAAAGGCAGCACTCTGCGTTCTGGTGTTTGCTGGGCAGATCTGTCCCCCTTGCTTTCTCATCCACTCTGTTGTGGGAGATCTCCCACAGAGCAAAAGAAATACATATTTTTTCACTCCCCGCTCGGCTCGAGCGCGGCTGAACTCTGGCTTGAGCCCACTTCACCCAGGCGCGAGCCTGCAGCCCCCGCTCCTGCTGACAACAGACCGGGGGAGAAAACAGACATTCCTTTGCTCAGAACCCATATCAGGCTGTGTCTGAATATGCACGAAGATCGGTATAACGCATTGGAGCAATTTTCATACAATTTCGGATATTTAGCATGATAAAGTAATTTCAATTCAACATAGCCATTTGTCCAGCTGAAGCATAATGAGCGTTATATCATTAATATGAAGTAGGCTTGTTTTGCAACTTTACATATACATTGAAATGTCTCCTTTAATACAGTGTAAAAAACATTAATAAAATGTTATCTTTTTATGAGAAATTGTATTGTTTTTTTTGTTGACACCACCTGTTTTCTCATGTCCCTCATGGCCTTCAATGAAAGTATACTTAGAATATACCAAATAAAACTATTAAAAAGTAAATAATTTTTTATATAAACCTAAACCTCTATCTGTGCTTATTTGTTAGTGATATTTTTTTTCAAAATTAATTGATAATTATTCATTAAATTCACATTATTTAGTTCTGTACCTGAGTAACCCCTCAACCCTGTTACACATATGATTCTCCCCCCATAAAAACAATGGTATGATCCATATGAGCATGTACACCAGGAAGTGACATCCCTCAAGTCTTTTGGACAACAGGACACCAAAGACAGGCAAGTGGCTCCCTTCTTTTCCTTGATTTTGGTCATTTACCTTGTGATATTGTGGTCGTCAAACTCAGTGACTCAACACCGTCACATGAAAAAAAGAGAGAAAACTATTACTTATGAAAAAAGGTTTTTTTATTTCAAGAATACATGCTAATTCTGAATCTCATGCATGCCATGTGCTCTCTCTGGTATTCACTATGTACAGCGGTGGCCATTTTGTGCAAAAATCACAACCCTGTCACACTCAATCCCGTTACATGTTTGCTTGTAACGGGGTTGTGAGATTGTGACGGGGTCTTTTAACCCATTGAATTTCAACATCACTGTGCTGTCCTCCTGTGATCCCATTCATTGTATTTGTTTTTATAGGTGTTTCTGCAGGCTTTATATAACATTGTGGTTCTAAAAGCAAGCACATCAGTGCAGGTGGTTTCAAAGAGTTAATTCACAGAAACAAGAGTTAAAAGGTCCTTAAATTCATTTAGAAAAAATTATAGTAAATCATTGATGTGAAAAATAAGAAATTTACTCTTACTCTTACTTTTACTTAAAGTAAATTTAAAAGCATGTACTTTTGGATACTTAAGTACCTTTAAAAGCAAGTACTTTTTTACTCTTACTCGAGTAACATGTCGACTGAGCTACTTTTACTTGTAACGGAGTAAATTTTGACCAGTAGTATTTGTACTCTTACTCAAGTACTGGGGTCGAGTACTCTGTCCATCTCTGCAGAAGATAACGTCAGTGGTATGCAAAAAACCGTGCTAACTATGGAGAACCAAGTGAAGCTGCTCAACTCCAGAATAGACGACTTGGAAAACAGAAATAGGCGATGCAACCTACACCTGGTAAACCTCCCTGAAAAGGCGGAGGGGGGAAATGCTGTGAAATTTCTGGAAGAATGGCTACCTGAAGTGTTTAGAGCATCACTATCAAGTCCAGTTATAATTGAACGAGCACATCTGCAAGGTAGATCTGCAACGGAACAGAAATATCCCCGAGTGTTAATCATGAAGTTCTTGAACTTTCAAAATCGACAACGAGTGATGGGGGCCGCGAGAGAAATGAAAACGGTGAAATACCAAGATCACCGAGTCATGTTTTTTCCGGACTTCTCTGTGGAGGTGCGCAAACAACGACAGCAGTTTGACGGGTTGAAGAAGCGTCTACAGTCACTGAACATCGAGTACAGATTTGGATATCCAGCCAAACTGATCATCTCCCGCAACGGGAAAAACACCATCTGTAACTCACCGGAGGAGGTGGAAAGGCTTGTCGGGGCCGGCGGCATGGAGGAACGAAGAGACGTTGAACAGTAGGATATACTGTGAACTGTTTGACTTTTTGTCAGCTGGCGAGCCTATCTTCTTGTTATGCCTACAGGAACTGTAGAGGAACATTACTGGCTAACTAGTCATATGTAGGCTCCTTACTCTCAGGTGAGATTACATTTATTTTTTTATTTTTATTTTTAATTATTTTTTCTCTCTCCTTTTTTGGTTGTTTAATCTATGTTTGGACTATGCTGACCTGGTTAAATCATACAGTTCTCTGGGTACAATGTTTAGACTATCGATGGAGTGTATAATAATATCTTGAAGGGATGTTCTATGGTGGAGTGACGGTGACGTTGGCGAACAGCGCTATCCTATGCTTGTAAAAGACTTGCTCCTTGATGAAGGATCAGTCGAGGCCACTGTTGAATCTTTTACGTTCGGGGGAAGGGAAAAGAGACGCAGGTTCGTTCGGGTTAATAGCGTCCAAGAGCCTCTTTTTGTCAAATGTTTTATTATTGTATTCCTTTTTGTTTTAAATATGTTAATGTCTGCCTTTAAAACAGGTATTGTCTCTCGCTTAAGGAAACATAACGGACAAAGGTTACATGAGGAATGAGTCACATATCAATATAATATCCTGGAATGTGAGGGGATTAGGGAAATTATCTAAAGTAAAGTAGGTCATGCATAGACTGAAACAACTCAAAGCAAATATTGTGCTCCTACAAGAAACGCATTTATTATCTAGCGAAATACAGAAGGTACAAAAGAGATGGGCTGGACAGGTGTATGCAGCATCATATACATCTAATGCAAGAGGACTAGTAACATTAATTCACAAATCTATTCCGTTTCAAGTACTGAATGTCATATCTGACAAGGCAGGCAGGTATCTAATACTTCAAGGGCCACTCACTGACAAGAAGATAAACCTTGTAAATCTATATGGGCCAAATTCAGATAGCCCACATTTTTTTGAAGAATTACTTTTACTTCTAGCACCTATGCCTGGCCAACTTCTTATAGGGGGAGATTTCAATACAACCCTATCAACAGACCTTGATAGACTCAAGAGTATAGATAATACTCATGCGCAAAGTAGGAAAATATTATGGACTTATATGCACGAATTAGATATATGTGATCCATGGAGAAGAAAATATCCAAACAAATCAGAATTCTCATGCTATACCACATCATCAAACTCATATTCTCGTATAGATTATTTCTTGGTTTCAAATCAGTTATTCCCACAAATATATGATACTAAGTATGAGACTATTGTGATTTCCGATCACGGCCCGGTTAAGCTAATATATGACGTGACGAAGATCATTAGAGGTTCTTGTAGATGGAGACTGCATCCAAAATGGTTACATGATACAAACTTCTTATTAATACTTTTTAATACAATTTGTTGGTACCAATATTGATGAATTTTTCAAAATAAATACAAATGAAACAAGTGCTTCTGTGAGATGGGAGGCTTTTAAAGCCTACATTAGAGGACAAATGATTAGCTATACAAGCGCAATTACTAATAAAGTTAATTTAAAATTGAGATCACTTGATGAAGAAATCAAGAAGCTAGAAGAAGACAAGTCGCATACAATGCTGCAGCAGAAGGATTTACTCCTCCTCAGAGCACAATACAACAAACTATCACTATCTAAAGCTGAAAACAGCTTATTTCGCCTGAAGCAAACATTTTATGAGCAGGGAGAAAAATCGGGCAAACTTCTCGCCTGGCAAATTAAAAAGCTGCAGTCAGATAAAGCCATTAATAGCATTATAACCAACTCAGGGACTCTCTCATCTGACCCACAGGAGATTAACAAAGCTTTTACCGAGTTCTTCCAATCAATATACAAAGCAGAATCTCCTGGAGTTAACATCCAACAAACCAACTTTTTAGATGATCTCCAAATACCTAACTTCACAGATGAGGTAAAACAAAGATTGGACTTACCTCTGTCTGCAGAGGAATTACTGAAGGCCATAGATAAAATGAACAATGGGAAAACAGCTGGACCAGATAGCCTACCCATAGATCTATATAAAGCCTTCAAAGATCAGTTAATACGCCCTCTAATGGAAATGTTTGAGGAGTCCTTAGAAGCTGGAATTCTCCCACCATCATTAAGAAAGGCCTCAATTACACTTTTGCCAAAACCAGATAAACCACAACACAATTGTGAATCATATAGACGGATCTCTTTGATTAATACTGACGCTAAAATATTAGCCAAAGCACTAGCTTTGAGACTGGAAGTTCACCTACCAACAATAATTCATATTGACCAAAATGGATTTGTGAAGAACAGGCAGGCCTTCCATAATATACGCCGAGCACTGAATATCATCCACGAAAAGACAGATGCTAGAGACAACTGCATACTCTCGTTGGACGCCGAAAAGGCATTCGACAGAGTCGAATGGCCTTATTTATTTGATATACTCTGTCGATATGGTTGCAGACCTAAACTATGTCAATGGATTAAATTATTGTATTGTGAACAATTAGCTGAAGTTATTACAAATAATTTAGTCTCAGAACCCTTCAAGCTGTCCCGTGGTACCCGGCAGGGTTGCCCTCTGTCCCCTCTACTATTTGTGATGTCTATTGAACCCCTGGCTATAGCCATACGAAATCACCCAGGAATAAAGGGAATTGATATTTCAGGCCAAGAACATCAGATTTCATTATTTGCAGATGATGTATTGTTATACCTTTTCAGATCTAAAAAACACGATGCCTAATCTGATCAATACAATCAACCATTTTGGAGCATTCTCAGGATATAAGGTCAATCAATCCAAATCTTCAATACTCTTCCTCAATGAAAAAGAAAAGAAATAATCCAGTAATTCAGCACCCTTTCACAGTATCTAAAGATGGGTTTAAATATTTGGGGATTATAATTACTCCTCAAATAAAAAACATAATCCCACGTAACTATGACCCCATTGTTTCACATGTAAATGATACCTTGAATAGATAGATGTCTCTCCCTCTCACATTAATAGGCAGAATCAATGCCATTAAGATGAACATTCTTCCAAAATGTCTATATTTGTTTCAGTCTATCCCTCTTTCACCCCCACTAGCCTTTTTTTCTAACATGAGGAAAACATTTGCAAATTTTATTTGGAATAAAAGACGACCAAGACTTCGCTTAACATTACTATATCTACCTTATGATAGGGAGGGTTGCAACTACCTAATCTACTATGGTACTTCAGAGCAGCCCAAGTTAGATCCGCACTCTTTTGGTTTTCTAATCCTTCAAATCTGCCATGGGTTCAGATAGAGGAACTGAATGCGAAAGGATTAACCTTGGACAGGTACCTATATTCTGACTCTTTCAAAAAACTTAAGCAGAATACAATCAATCCATTTGTTAAAACCACAATTACAGTTTGGTATGAATCACAAGAGATGTTTGGAGAACCAAGGGAGATATCATATTTTTCTCCTATCTGGGGTAATGCAAGATTTACACCAGGTACATCAGATCCAGGGTTTAAACTGTGGGCACAGCTTGGTTTACAGAATATTTCAGATCTCTTTAAAGATAACACCCTTATGTCTTTTGAATATCTGAAAGATAATTTTAAGATTCCCAGGAAACATTTGTTTAAATATTTTCAAATACGGAGTTTCATGCATTCTAAGAGCCAATCATATCAACCTCCTGCTTTAAGTGGTATTGAAGAACTGGTAACACCCAACCCCTATGCCAAAGGGACAATCTCCAAAATATACAATAAACTGCTAAGGTCATCAAGTGAGTCCTCAAACTATAAAAGAATCGCCTGGATGGAAGATTTTCAGACAGACATTACAGAACTAGAATGGGAAAAGGCATATTGTCAAGCACAAACCATGACTATTAATAGCAGATTGAGGCTGATTCAATATAATTGGCTCATGAGAACATATATAACTCCTGAAAAACTCCACAAATGTAACCCTAACATCCTGGACACCTGTATAAAATGTACCACAGAGAAAGGAACTTTATTTCATTGTATCTGGACGTGCAAACATGTTCAAAAATTTTGGAAAGACTTAGTTGAGATAATTTCTTGCATCATCCAGAAAAAAATCCCTGTATGCCCAGAAGTGCGTATCCTTGGTCTTATCCCAGAAGCGTTATCCTTTAGAACACATGAAAGCAAATTGGTCAACCTCTGCTTACTACATGCGAAACGTGTTATTGCTAGACAGTGGAAAAGTGTTTGTTGTCCGTCTGTGAACCTATGGGTTCATGAACTATCCTCATGTATAGCGATAGAAAGGCTTACATATGCCATTAAACACAAAAAACATATTTTTCAACAAATATGGGATTCATTCATTGTATTTTTGGAATCAAGACCTGGAAACCTATGTCCTTAAATGACACGATAATAACTGAGACTACACCCTCATACCTGTGTATGTGGTTTTTTTTAAATTTTTTTTTTTACTTTTTATAATTTGTTGTATGGGTAATGTCACTGTCATTTTTATTGTAAACCAGTATTATTACAGTTATTATTAATTTTGTTATTAGTTTGTGTTTTTTTTTTTCATTATTATTGTTGATATTATTTTATTATTGTTAATATTTTTTTTTTTATCAATGACTGGCTCAGAGTTTGTGGGTGGGTATTTGGGAGGTGGGCAATTAGTGCATGTTTTCGACATAACTGAATACATATGTTCAAAGAAATGTACCTTGTTTAAAATCAATAAAAAATAAGGATCCAAAAAAAATACAGAAAAAGGTGCCAACGTTTAAGGAAACAATCTGATTCATAACAGTCAAAGGTAAAGCAACTAACTGCAAATTGCCCTGTTAACCCCAAATCAAAAAGACATTGCTTTACCACCAATCACTAATTCAAGACATCAGTAATAAATACAAACATGCCACCAAGGATAGGGAGAGACAGCTGATTGCGAAAGTTACAACAGGGAGGATTGTAAAAAAATACAGGTTGTAAAAATTTGCCAGTGAATCTCTTGGATTTTCAAATAAGCATTTCAAACATAATGAGAGTCTTTATTTTGAAAGAAATAAGACCAGCAGGTTCACTGATGACTTAAAAAAAAAAGTAAAGGCATTCTATCTAAGAGATGATGTCAGTAGGATCACCACAGGAACCAAACAAACACTCACAGTGAACAAGGTCAAGATGCAGAAGAGGTTCCTGGCGGATACACTGCAAAATATTCATAGAAGATTTTTAGCAGAAAATCCAGAACAAAAAATATCATATTCCCTTTTCTGTCATCTTCGCCCTTTTTGGGTTGTCAATCCAAAAATCTCTGAACGAGACACATGCATGTGTAAATTGCATGAAAATCTGAGCTTTGTGGCTGTGAAGCTCAGTCAGCTGAAACTTACTGAGACTGCCAATCTGGAACAGTTGGTAGAGATGGTGTGCTGCAACTCATCCAACAAAAGCTGCATGTATGGAGAGTGTGTCCACTGCAAGGACAAGAGTGTCCCCATCTCAAGTGCTTATAACAGTACTGCAAATGTGTCTTTTACCCAGTGGGTAACAGAAGAGAAGGAGATGGAGAAAAAGAAAGAGGGAGAAAAGGCAACTGTCAAGGTGACGTTTAAGAAATCTGTGGAGGGCACACAAGAGGACCTCATGGAGCTCTTCCACAGCTACATAAAGCGATTTAAACAGCATCACTTTAACATTAAGCAGCAATATGTGCCGTGAGCTGAAAAAGAACATGTCAGGGAAAGAGGCTTTGATACATGTTGACTTTTCTGAAAATTACAGCTGTAAATACAGCTCCCAAGTTCAGGCGGTCCACTTTGGGGCTTCACATCAGCAGGCCACCCTTCATACTGGTGTGCTCAGGGCTGTAAACTAGCGGTCGCCACTCGCCAAATGCGACTAAAATATTCCCCTGGCGACTTAATTTTGGAGGGATACATGCCACGGGGCGGGTAAATGTTTGTCCCGATGGTCGTGCTCTTGCAATAAATTATGCATGATATAGCAAAACATTGTAGTAGCTGTAAAGTGATAAATTCTGATGGTAGCAAACGTTAGTGCTAAACCGGCTATTTGTTGTGTGTCGCACTGAAGTAGCTCCCCCGACGTCACCGCTGTAGAAAATATTTCCCCTCAGAAGCAACGTAGCGTGCGCGTCACCGCTCTTTAAAAGTTTGGCGCAGTGACTGTGATTCGAGTGCAGCAATGACGACACCTCTAACTCATGAGCTGAGGGAAGTTGTGCTTAAGTTGCGCATAATTTCTAAACGACTTCCTTCAATTAGGTTTCAGTGTGATAATCAAGTGGCTTAATATGAGAACAGTTGTCAAGTTACAAAACGTGTAAAACCATGGGTCTATCAAATTCAGTGTAAATGTTATTATGCTACAGTCGCCACTGACAAGTCTATTACAGAGCCTGATAGTTAATTAATGAGTGTTTCCTTTGTTAAAGTTGTTTTGCCCTGTTCAAGTTTTCAATTTGCAATGTTATGAAATTTAATTAATAATATTAAAATGTATTTCTAAATAATACTTTGGCCTCTTTTTTAAGCATGTATTGTTATATAATACTGTTATCTCCATGAAAAGTATTGAAACAGATGTATATGCAACAAAAAGAGGCAATTTATTATTTGGCCGGTAAAAAATTGATTTGGCCGGTAGATTCTTTCATCTACCGGTCCCCTTGGCAGGTGAGCCAAAAAGTTAGTTTACAGCCCTGGGTGTGCTGTATGTTGGCAGACACCCAGAACCTGTGTGCTTCAGCACCATCTCCCCCAGTAGACACAAAGGCCCTCCAGCAATATGGCAACACCTACATCCTGTGCTGGATTACCTTCAGGCCAAACATCCACAAGTGTCTGTGCTGCACTTTTTAAGTGATGGCCCCTGTACTCAGTACAAACAACAAGGCAACTTCTTCCTTTTCGCCACAGAGCTGGACAGAAGAGGATTCAATGCGAGTCACGGGAAAAGAGCACCAGATGGTGTGTGGGGGGGGGGGGGGGGGGCCTTAAAAAGAGCAGCTAATATGACATCCGTGACATCCCAGATGCAGCAGAGTTGTACAAGGCCTTGACTGAGTCAAACACAACAGTGAAACTGTTCTTTGTGAAAAGTCAAGATGTTGAGGAAGCAATAGAGAAAATGCCAAAGCTGATACCAGCAGTTCCTGGCACCATGAGAATTCACCAGGTCATTACTCTGGCTCCAGGAGAACTGCTATCTCGTGATGTAAGCTGCATGTGCACAACACGGAAGCAGTTTAACTGCAAGTGCTTCAACAACCAGTGTTTCAGTTTTGGCCAGAAGAGAACAACTGCTGTGCCACAGCCAGCCAGTGGAGGGAATCCAGAAAATTATATTCAATGGGAAAGTCCAGAGCTGATTGGGAAATGGTGTATTCTCAGATATGATGATGATTTATATCCAGGCGTCATTCTGAACATACAGGAAACACACGTCCAGGTCAAATGCATGCATCGTGTCGGGTCAAACCAATTCTACTGACCGCATCAGGATGATATCCTCTGGTACCTGTTTGACGATGTCCTTGAAGTCATCCCACCCCCGCAGCCTGTGACAAAGCGCCACATGGAGGTCTTGAAAGAGGTGTGGAACCGACTTACAGGCGGAAGTCCATGAAGCAAGAGGCACAAGCATACACACAGATACAGACACACACACACACAGATACACATATACACACACACACACACACACCAGAGATGGGGACTCGAGTCTGCGACTTGGACTCGAGTCGCACACACAGAGACTTCAAGACTTGACTTGGACTCGTGCTCAAAAGACTTCAGACTCGACTCTGACTCGTGTTTTTGGACTTGTGAACAATCATTATGTTTTCTTTTTTAGGCGTATTAATATTGAGGAAACTCTGAAACGTCCGACGAGCTTAATGTGATTCCTTCCTTTTTTTCATGGTAACCATAGTAACAATATTACGCATCGGGTGCGCGCCTCGAGTCGTGGCTTCACGCACTAGTACCTCGGATGACGACTATGGCGACCGGCTGCATACCTGCAGCTGCTGCTGTACCATTTGTGATTACATTTGTTTATAAAAACTTCAAACAGGACGGCACCAACAAAGGGAGCGTTGACTGCAAAGTCTGCAGTACCCGAATCAAGGATGCTGGATCCACCACATCAGATATTATCAGGCCCCTGAAAACTCACGGAAAACTACCGGATAGGTCAGTCACATTAGCGCATATGGACGGCTAGCTCAGCATCAGCTATGTAACCCTTGCTACTAGCTTTGTAACTGAATATTTGAATAGATGAACTTTGCACTCACCGCACTTGTTTGCATTGAGTGGCGTTGACATGACGTTAAAAAAAAGGTTGTTAATCATCTATGTTCTGCTGCCACCATCTACTGGCTAACGTTAACCGTAGAAAAATACATAGTTATACTGTCGGCTTACAGGCAGGTTACAAGTTAATTGTTGTGACCTGTTGACCACGTAACATTAATGTTACAGGTTTACCAGGTTACCATTACACTGCGTTTGCGTGAGAGGATAGAGGAATGTGTCATTAGAGACCCAGTGTAATTAAACAATACAGTTGCAAAGTGCAAACTTTTAACTTTTTTGTAAACAACATGGCTAGACGAGTGAATGTTGAAATTTTACCAGCCACTCAATAGATTACCATAGTTATTTTGGCTGGTGAGTGCAGTCTACAGTACCAGCCACTTGCATGATTTACCAGTATCTGAATGGTGTTAATTTTGGGTCCAACTATAACTGAGACTAGATTATTAGTTATTATTGCATGACTAATAATGTTAGATTTACAAGATTACTTTATTTGTCACATACAGAAGTCACAGAGTAACATGCAGTGAAATGTCTCCTGGTTACTCTTAAACTGGCCTTATAAATAGAATAAATAATATAAATATGAATGAAATCAAACTAATATGATGTAAATAATGTAATTAAATATAATCTAAATAATTTAATCAAAAATTTAAATATGTGCAAGGCCGTGTGTATGTGTGTGTTGGGTGGCGAGTGGTCAAGTTGAGTTCTGGTTCAGGAGTCTAATGGCCTGAGGAAATAGCAATATTTTCCTGTTACTCTGAGTTAGTCTATGTCTCTTTTTAGCAACCCTCTCTATAATCAGAAATAAAAGATTGATATATAGCCTGCAACATTAGTTTAGATCCATTTCTTCTCTCAGAAACATGTGGTTCCTGATGTGTTTTATTACACATAAAAATATTAGCTATATCATCGAGATCTTGTTACTATAATTCACAGCCTAATTTTTCACTGTTGTTCATCTACATGTTTTCTGAATTCAACAGAGCGAAAAAAGTGGCCAGTGGCAGTGCAGAGGGACAGAGCAGCCTTGACGCTTTCTTAACAAAACCAGGTGTGCAGATACACAGCCAGGGCCATCCCAGGCTGTATATCTATAGCTGTGCAGTATTCTTAGTAGACCAGATAGCAACAGATGACAGAAGGGTCATTACAACCAGAAGAGACATAAGATTTTTATTTTTTAGAGACTTGAGACTTGACTTGGACTTGTGACCAAAGACTTCAGACTTGACCAAGTCTCACCCCTCAAAGACTTGAGACTTGACTTGGACTCGTGACCAAAGACTTCAGACTTGACTTGGACTTGCAAAAAAAGACTTGTGAACATCTCTGACACACACACACACACACTGAAATCATTAACTGTTTGATTAATATTATTATCAGTTCATCAGTTCACAAGTTTAATTGTATGTACAGTAACAGACATAAAGGTGTCTTTTAGTACACCACTCATGAGTTCTTTGATCTCCTCCTCCTCACTGACTGGAAGTAAGTTACTGTTGTGCATGGATCCAGTTGTTGTCTGCAGGACAACATTGGTGGTTTTTAAAGTTTTTTAGTCATCGGACATTTGGATTTTAAGTTTTTAAAGAAAGGCCCGGTGAGCCGCCATGTCAACACTGGACGTTGCCGACTCACCTGGCGAGATGGAACAAACGCTGAACAAGGCATTCAAAAAGATTGCTGACCTTCTCGTGAACATTGAACGGATGTCAAACGAGCTGCAGAAGGATTCCCTGCTGACCACCCTCAGGTCCCGTTTCCTGGCGCTGACCAGCTGGCTGGAGACCTCACAGGCCGGTGAGTTAGCACCACTGAACTCCCTCTGCACTCGGGCACACAGTTCTCTGGGAGCCGTCCTCCTCCGGTCGGCGGCCCGCTTGCTCCACTCCAAATAGGGGGACCCCCTGGACCGAAGTGGTCGTCCGCGGGCGGACGAGGGCTCCGAGCGGGATTCATGGCGGGGCTCCTTCTACCCCGAGCCTACAGCTCTCCAACAAGTACGCGGCTCTGTCCGTGAGTGAGAAGCCGGCGGCTCGGGACCCGCACCAGGAGACACCACCTGTTCCTGTGGCCACAGACACCATGCCCCTGTTGATGGACACCACAGCCTTTCCTCCACTCACGGCTAGCTGCCCTCCAGCAGGTGGATGTCCAACACGGGGCGGTCCACCTCCGCCATTCCGCTCCTTATCCCAGCGCAAGCGGCTCGTCAGGGACACGGTGCGCTGGCAGTCCTCCCGTTCTCCCCACCAGGCGAGGGATCACACCCGGGGCCCTGGTGTGGGTGGCGGGGTGATTGAGCCGGCTTACTCCCATGAAGACCGAGCGGACGCTCCCACAACCCTGGTCATCGGGGACTCAATTGTGAGGCACGTCCGCATGAAGGGGCCGTTCACCATGTCGTTTCCCGGAGCCACCGTTATGGACATAACGGGGAAAATACCGAACATCCTGAGCTCACATCCGCAGACAAAGAGGATTATCATCCACGCAGGTGCAAACGACATCGCCAGGCAACAGTCCGAACTTTTAAAACGAGACTTCTCCCACCTTTTTAACATTGTCTCACAGTCCCAGGTGGCTGTTTTTATCTCTGGCCCCACCCCCACCTGCGGCAGAGGGATAGGCAGCTTCAGCAGGCTGCTCAGCCTCAACACCTGGCTCTCCTCTGCCTGCAACACACACCACGTTGGCTAGTAAATAAAAATAACTTCGATGTGTTCTGGGAGAGGCGACATCTTTTTGGGCCAGACGGGCTTCACCTGAACAGAGCAGGTGCCCGCATGCTGTCAGCCAACCTGATACACGGCATACAGCATGCGAAACTTCCCAAACCCACACCAGCTGCTCTGTACACCACTGATTGATGTTCCCCAGGTCCTTGCTCCTATTCATTCAGTTCCACCTCTGACCACCATATCCACAACACCGGACTTGGACCTCATAGGCTGTGTCCAAATTCAGGGGCACCATCCATTGGAGTGCGTATTTGAAGATTCATTGCGCGCCTAAAGAGAAGAAATAAATAAATAAATAATTGCGACCTCAAGTGGCGCAGATCTCGCATTCAAGTATTGGGTCTATACTCCGTTTTTAGTCATTTGAGCGCCAAACGCCAGATATGTTAAACTTCAAGGGACCTTAAAACCTCAAAAAAATATCAGTTAAAATACGTTGGTAATGCTCAACTTAATGCCTTTTACTTTCAACCATTAGACGTTCAGAGGTTGACTTATATCGTAGATCGTATTGTGACTGCGGAGATGTTATGGACTCGTTTTACTTCATGTACATAAATGGACCAAGATGAACAGATTTAGGTCAGGCTGTGATCCGTGTAAAGTCTAGTTAAACGTTGGAATAAAGAGCTATGTTTATGATTATTATCCTTATGATTATATTATTTTGCTGTATTAGAACTCTTTGGTGTGTTTCACATTTCATCGTGTTTTAGGGAGTAAACAGAGAAGCTTCATCACTGTCCGAAGTCAGAACAACATTTGTTCACAGGGCGAACAAATGGCTGGACGGGAGTATGGCTATAATATATAATAATAAATAATAAATAGCCGATTTGTCAGTCCTGATGTCACTTTTTGTAAATCTTTGCATCCCTGTGTTAATGTGATCTTGAGTTTACCTTTTCTCTTGCTTCGAGGAGGGAGGATGAAGAAGGACATGAGGCTGCAGAGAGACAATCCTTACATTATTCCTGTTATTTAGTTAAATGTATGAGTTATTTTTAAATTATTTGTTCATAATTGTTCATTTTATATAATTCATGAAATAAAATATTGTTTTATTGGTACACAGAGTCTTCTCCATTCGGTATTTAAAGCTTATGTACAATTTATAACAGCAAAGGACATCAAGTGCTACTTTTCAGGGACAACAAGGGATTGAATGTTTTCTTTTATTATTAAGGTCTTAACATTTACGACTATTTACAAAATTACAGCATAAATAACTATTTACAGATTATTATTAACTATTAACAAAAATAATAATTATTAAAAACAATATTAAAACAGTAACAGATGATGGACAGTAACAGGCTGAGC
Source organism: Sparus aurata (assembly GCF_900880675.1). Lineage (NCBI taxonomy): Eukaryota > Metazoa > Chordata > Actinopteri > Spariformes > Sparidae > Sparus > Sparus aurata. The sequence goes on along the minus strand of NC_044210.1, from coordinate 60,450 downwards.
AGGAGTCCTGCTGGGCTGGATGGTGTCAGTGGGACATCATCTTGGTCGGTACTCAGGGTGTTTGGGGGTCCAGTCTCCTCTGTCCACCACATCGTCCATCAACTGGGTCTGCAGTTCTGACTCGATCGATGGCTGTAATGTCATTAAGAATGTTTTAAGAAAGAGGCAAGAATTATAATTTCATACTCTAATTATAATAATAATCATAATAAATTACAACAAACAAAACTATCTACCAAACATTTTAAATACAATGCCTTTAAAATATAAATTAAAACCATATGTGGCGATCAGCAGTTTACATGTCAGCATTAACGTAATGTATTGGTATGTTAATGAGCCCATACTGTTAGCTAGCTAATAATGATAATTATGATAACATTACTGTGGATTCAATAACAGGTTTACCTCTCCACGGTCCTCTCAGCCCGAGATAAACCTGAGCCGCTTCTACTCTTCCTCCACAAGCACGAGGATTAAAAAGGAAATCAGGAATTCCTGGAGCTCAAACAGATCTGACAGTCAAACCTTTCAAACTACTCTTCTTGTCACTTTCGCGGACCTTACCTCACCAGAAATAGTGAGGTGCGGATCGGGGCGGGAACATCTAGTGACGCAACCAGGAAAAGCTGCAAAGGGTAGACCGTCCAATTTCACAACAGGCTGACGCTGCCTGCAGGTCTCTCTGAAGGACCCTGCCTTTGCTGGCGGTGAAGGATGGGTCCTTGAAGGATGCTGCCCCTGAATTTGGACACAGCCATTGTCTCACCAACAGTTCACCCATCCCCGTAATCATTACACTCCATCAGCACATCAGACACCGCCACACTCACTCTGTGAACGTTAATAACCTCAGACCGCTCACAGAACAATCCCCAGTCAACAAGCCACCTGTCACCATCAACATGGCACTTTTTAATGTTCGCTCTCTTTTAAATAGAACTTTTTTAATGAATGATGTGATTTTAGATAATAAGTTAGACTGTCTTCTTTTATGTGAGACATGGCTTGGCACTGACGCACCCGCTGTTCTCACTGAGGCTTCCCCACCAAATTTTAATTTTTTATTTTCTACTAGAGAGGGTAGAAGAGGGGGCGGGACGGCATCCATTACACATAACTCCCTAACCTCAAATGGAGTGTTTTTTAACAGTTACATGTCATTTGAGCACCATGCTTTTACTTTTAGCAGCCCTCCAATTCTCTGCATTAATGTCTATAGACCACCCCATCACTCTACTTCCTTTATCAGTGAATTTTCTGAACTGTTATCAATTATCCACACCTCTTATAGCAGGATTTTAATAACTGGTGATTTTAATCTACACGTTGATGTTACCTCGGACCCGATATCCAGTTTTTAAATCTTTTGAATTGTCTTGATTTTAAGCAGCACGTCATGCAGCCGACTCACAACAGAGGACACACCCTGGACCTGGTCATAAACCATGGCCTGTCCATTGGTGTGTCCTCTGTTGCCGACCTGGCTGTGTCTGACCACTACTGTGTATTTTTTAACATCACCAATTTTAACCAAGGGGAGGCCCCGGTGAGAACAGTGAGGAGGCGCTATCTAACTTCTGAAGTGGCTGCAAATTTCATGGGGATTTTACAGAGCACTCCTGCTGAAATTTTACCTGCACCTTGTAATTTTATTGTTGATAATTTTAACAGTAGACTGTAGTCAACTCTGGACTCAGTAGCTCCACTTTTAACAAAAACAATAAAAAGAAAATCTACACCCGCATGGAGAAAAAACGATGAAATCAATGAACTGAAAAGAAAATGCAGGAGTGATGAGAGAAGATGGAGGAAAAGTAAACTGACAGTTCATTACGAGATTTTATGTCAACAACTCAAAACCTACAATAATGCAGTCAGAAAGGCACGAATTTCCCATTTCTCACAACTCATCACCAACCATAAAAACAACCCCCGACTCCTCTTCTCCACTTTTAATATTTTAACAGGTTCTAACTCTAATAAAGTTTTTAAGACACCCACAGATGATCTTTGCGAGAACTTTGCAGACCACTTCAGAACCAAAATCAAAGACATCAGATCCTGCCTCTTATCCCATCAAGTTTAATCTGTTAACGCATCTGAACTGTTGTCCTTGCCTGAGGAAACACTGGAGAGTTTTGCCCTGGTTGATGCAAGGACACTTGGTCGAGTATTCTCCCAAGTAAACCCAACAACCTGCCTTTTAGACCCAGTTCCCACATCACTCTTAAAATCATTTTATGGATTCTTTGAGGAACAGTTTTTAAACATCATGAACTGCTCTCTTCAGACGGGTGTCTTTCCCACTGCCTTCAAAACGGCAGTGGTGAAGCCCCTTCTTAAGAAGAGCAACTTAGACCCCAACGTTTTGTTCTGTTGGATTGTTGGATTGTTCTGTGTCCAACTTACCGTTTTTAAGTAAAATTTTAGAAAAACTGGTTTTTAACCAAGTTAATGACTTTTTAAACAGAAATAACATCTTAGAGAAACATCAGTCTGGTTTTAGGAGAAACCACAGTATCGAGACAGCACTTTTAAAGATTTTAAATGACATCAGATGGAATTTATGTACTGCTCGAAAACTTTCAACAAACATGTCTGCTTTTTCTTTATTGGAAACGGCTACAATATCTCCTTTCCGTAACACAGGTATTGATCTGCTTTTATATACCCCTGAATTTTACGTACAGCTGACCACAGCTGCCTTACTGGAGTCTCAAGACCTAGCGTACTACAAAACTCCCTCCAACTACATCTCTTCGCCTCTTTAATAACTCTTCTTGCCACTGCCCTTAGTCTTTTATACTCTCTCGCATTAATCATTATTGGGTACTTTTATAATCTTCTATATGCTACATTCCTATTCCTTACAGCTTCATCACACTCTTTATTCCACCATGGAACCAGCATACCAGGGTTAGGTGTCTGCTTCACAGGAATGGAACACCGAGCAGCCTCATGTAACATGAAGCTAATGGCAGCATTCCAATTGTCCACAGAGTCCTCACTATCAACCTCTCCAATTAAGCTTCGAGCACACTCCTGGAATTTATCCCATTTAGCATTAGAAAAATTATATTTAGGAACTTTCTCTTCCACTTCTCTCTTCAAATCCCTACCAAACCTGCAAATAATTGGATAATGATCGCTACCCAGATTGTGTTTGTCCATTACATCCCATTCACCAATTCTAGATAAATTTGAAGAAGCAACTGATAAATCTATATGGCTACATCTATTTCTAAGAATATCATACCTAGTTGGCCTTCCATCATTTATCACTACAAGATCATACTTATCTAAAAAATCTTCTATTATCACATTATACTATTATCCCTGTGATCACTGCCCCATAAAGGATTATGCGCATTAAAATCTCCAACCCATATAACAGGACACCTTATTTTCCCCATTATATCATCAAAATCTGACATTACCAAAGTTTTACAGGGATTATAATAATTTAGCAGTTATAAAGTTATGACTGCTCCACACTTCCACAGCCAGACACTCACTACAAGAATAAACATCAACTTTTCTATATTGCAATCCGTTCTTAACAAAAGTTGCACAACCCCCACCTGACCTATCAGACCTATCTAATCTCAAACATTCATATCCTGGGATTACAAAATCCAGACAGGGCTTTAGCCATGTTTCTTGTATACATATCAAATCTGGCACCTCTTTAAATTTTTTAACAAATCTCTTTAACTCCTGGCCATTCGCAATCAGACTCCGGTCTGCTTTTTGAGCTCCCACCAACACATCAGTAACAAAAGCCAAAAATGATTCCTTATTAAAAATCAACATGTCAGAGGGAAGTTTTGGCACATTTCGCTGGCTCCCCATCACTGCTCCTTCCCTGGCAGTGCAATCTGTGCGTTCTCTAGCCACTCTTTGAACTGCCTCTGCATACGACACCTTGTCATTCTCCCTTACAGCCTGTACTCGCCTAGCCTGGACTGAGTGCATACAGCCACGAAACGCTGCTGCATGATCCCCACCACAATTGGGGCACTTCGGAGCCTCTGCCTCACAGTTTTGGATTACATGATCTCCACCGCATTTTGCACACTTTCTTTTACCCCGACAAGACCCAGCCACAGGTCTAAATTGCTGGCAGTTATAACAGCGCAGCGGTGGTCTGATGTACTCCCTTACCTGATATGCCATACTTCCTAAGAACACTCTCTGCGGCAGCACATTGTCCGTGAAAGTTAATAGGACCGGTGGATCCCCATCAGCTCCCTCCCTGCGCCTAAATCTCAGTACCTCAGTTACCTGGCCGCCCTTTACATTTTCTAGGATTTCCTTCTCCGACAAGCCCGCAAACACGCCATACACAACTCCCCTGAGCCCCTGCTGGCTTCCTTTAGGAACCAAACTCTCCACCTTAACCACCAACTTCCCCACTGCCCGAGCATCATTGTACTGTTTCTTGTTTTTGCAACAAACTCTCAGCATTCCATTATATAATATCTTGGCTTGAAAGTCCCTACCTATCTGGTTCTCTAAAGTGTTAGTTACTTTTAATGGATTAATTGCTTTAAACCCCGGATCTCCCTGATTAGCGCCCTTAACTTTAAACAGCACCACAAACTCTTCATTTGCTCCAGTTCTCCTCACTTTATTTCCTTCATCTCCTGACATTTCAGGTCCCTCACTTGATGCCACTCTCTTATTCTCCCCCTTTTCCCGGCACACTGTCTGCCAATTACCCCCCTGAGCCCCCCCGCTCCCAGAAGCCATAGGCCCCAAAACCCCTTACTTTCCTTAACACTGATCTAAATCTATACTAGTCCTATTATGAAAAGAAAAAGAGATATAAAGCGTGAGAAAACCAAAGAACAAAAAATGAAAGCCCAGCACAATGTGAGAAACGATCTCACACAGCTGCCATCCAATCTCCGAAAATTTCCACTGCACTTGCTGATCTCGAACCGCAGTCTGTTGTCCGGCAGCCATTTCTTCCAAAAACTCCACCGTTGCCATGGTCAGATGATGCCGTCCTCACGTCTTCCGCAGGCAGGAAGAGGTGGGCTGCACCGTGGGCGGCGCACGCAGTAGCTCATTAGCATTTAAAGGGAAAGGCACTGAAACCGGCCACCTGGAGCAGGGCTGTGTAACTGGTGTTTCAAGAACCCTGCTGTGCTCAATCCTTAAGCTTTTTTCGACCAAAGCATGTTACTAACATTCCATTTAGACATCAAGGAACCATGTCAAGAAGCAGAAATGACCATAATATGGGACCTTTATGGACAGTGTTCCGGATGTTGACTGACGTAGCAATATTAAACAAGCAACAATACCTGTTTTTTTTTATAGTTAAGCAGAGGCTTGGTGGGCAACCCCCAGACCCTCAGGAGTCAGTTTGCTCAAACTACTCTGACTGAACAAGCACAGATAAGCACAGCATCAGTCATTACATTGACAAGAGTGAACATGTTTGCAAAATTTTATTGGAAAAACACTGCTCTTTAGAAAAACAAGTTTCAGTTTACATGTATAGTTAAAAACCGATAAGATAACTTAATTAAATGACATCACACAATCTGACCAATAGCCTCAGTACCGCCAGCCAATCAGAATTACTGTGTGGCCTTCATGGCGTGACCTCACAGCGTCTCTGTCGTCTGTAGAGATCGAAGGTTGAGTGGGCGTGGTGCGTTAATGGACGGGGGTCCATGTTTACTGGCTCCTCCTCTGGTGGGAGGGGCTTCTGTCTGAGGAGATCACAGCCCATGAAAAGGAAGAGGGAGGGGCCATCTGCTGCCTTGTTTTCATGGCAGCGGGGGGTTGGAGCCAGCTGAAGCCTGTCCTGCAGCACTTGGCTGATTAGTTGATCCACCTGCACATCTACACTGACCAGTGAACTGAAGAGAAGCTGACAGCGAGACACATTGACTTCTGCAGACACAGACAGAGACAGAGACAGTGGAGACAAACAGATTAGGAACTGGTGCCCTTAAAATGCAGCATCTCTCATCAGCTAATCACCATCACATGTTGGCAGTTGGATATTTTTTTTCATTCTGTTTTTGTAATATACTCTGACAAAGTCTGTCTATGATGGACAGGCTCATCAACTTTCGTACATGAATATAACCATGAGTATAACCATACAAATGCAATTCTAACACATTATTTTGTCAAAAACCACACATTTTATTGGGGAGTCATTCAAATGGCCACATGTGGCTCCCAGGTCTCACTTTATTGAAACCTTGTCAACATCACTGAAATGATGAGTAACTAAAGAACAGACTGGAAGTTACTCTTTTTGTGTACCTTCAAGTAAACTGAAACATAATACTGAGTAGTTAACAATGGACCAGACATGTGACCCCCCCCCCCAAGTATGACAATAACTTGAAATGTAATATAATTGAAATAATAGTCATTGATTTTTATTTAGTGTCATCAAAACAGTGACCCAAGTCAACCTGAGTCCACATCTCAGCAATAGACTGTAATTACCAATTACTTAATCATTAGTTAGTCTTTCTGTGCACCTTCAAGTGAACTGGAACACAATACTGAGATATCAACAAGTAGTCCCACATTACTTCAGGATAGTGACAGTTACCCATTTCATGTATTGATATTCAGTTTTAAATTCAATATATGATAATTGAATGTCTTCTAAACTGTAGAAATAAATTGATTAGTAAATGTGTCTATGCATTTGATAAAGTGGAAATTTAAATCAAAATATATCTCACATTAATTATACTTTCTACCTGATACAAGGGGATTTAAGGCTGATATAAAATGATATTTAATTTGAATGTTTTCACTGGAAGACACTAACTTATTCACTACAATATTGATAAAAGTTGTTTTAAACTTCCTTAACTAACCAGATACAATTACCATTGATTCAATTATTTTTAGCTAAACTGTGAATCAGAACACCAATCAAATCTAAACTTGAGTGAAATTATGTTGAATCTGTTATCCCTTCAGGTATAAAACTGTGGTGATGTAGCATGAGATCAGTCCAGCAGCAAATTACTAACCAATTTTTCATACAGGTGTGTATGGGTCTGATAAAAATAGCTATGTGCAAGGTGCTGCAGGCATCCTCACAGGGTTTCACCTACATGTAATTGACTGTGGCGCACCGCCACACCTTAAAAATGGGTTGTTTTTTGTTTTTTTTTTCACGTGAAAAAAATGTTAAGTAATATATTGTATGAATGGACATATATATGCTATATAGATACATATATAGCTTATTATTTATGCACATATTAAAGGGATAGTTCGTGTTTTTTGAAGTGGGGTCATATAAAGTACATATCTATAGTCGATCTGTTCCCTTCCGAAATCACCGATCAGCATAGCTCAGTTTGGAGAAGTAGAGAGCCGCTCCAGCCCAGACGCTCAACTTTGTACTGCAGTGAACGGGGTCCAGCGAAAAAGTGAAATTAACCCCCTAAAACAAGGCTCACCTAAATCATTTTACATCAGGTCAAGTGTACGTCGTATAGGTAAAATTCATACCGCTTTACATCGCAGTCAGACCGCGCTTTTCTTTTGGCACTACATTTTCTCAACCGCAGAACCCCCGTATTGATTTATTTTGAAAAACGTGCACCGGAAATGCCTGTCTGCCGAGTGATCGACCGTGGAGTTGGCACTTTGCAGGAGAAGACAAAGAGACAAAAGCATCGAGAGAAAGGTAACTTATTTAAAAAGTTAATTAATGCATTTCTTGTTCAAGCCTGTGAATACGACCCTAATGTTGACATTATTACCGACAGTAACATTTAACTTTACGTTTGTGTGTTTGTTCCTCACGTGTTACATTTAAGACTTGACACAACCTAGCTTAATATCAGTTAGTTGTCTTTAATGACTCGTTTCTGGTTGCAATTTCCAGATGAGTATTTTAAATCATTCTAAAAAGAAGAGGAAAGTTCCCAAGGGGGAGGGTCAGGTAACAAAAGAAGGCTCATTGTTTTAGACGTGACGTTATGACCTCACGTTCTGAGGTATTTGACTAGTCCTCACGTTCCGAGGAGTAGAAATAATCGGATGTTTACCGTGGCAAGTGTTGTATTTTAATGTTCATAACATTGTCCACAATTGAATCAGACAAGTTCACAGGCACAAGTTGAGAAGGTGAGTGGAGGAGGAGAGAAAGCTGGAGGCGCAGAGCAGGAAGGTGCAACAACGTCTTCCAGCACTACAGTATATGGTGAGGGAGGAGAAAGCTCCAGGGAAGAAGGTGAGGGAGGAGAGGCTCCCAGTAAGAAAAAAAGCAAACACGGAATCCAGCTGGGATCCAAAATGGACTGAAATGGTAAAGTTCCGCCCCTGGCTGTACCACACAGACCAAGGTAAGTATTAAGCATTACAGTATCATGCAACTATTATTATTTTAGTGTGTGTTTTAGTGTTTACTGTGCACTGTAAGTGAGAGATGAATTGCTTTCTCTTAATTTCCCTGATTTCATTTATTTTTTTTATTTTGTTTTTGTGTAGGTGAAGACAGACCTGAGGAACAGACTCATCTGACAGCATGCCTTCTACTCACCATCAATGGGCCACCTCTGGCTGAGTTCCCATATCAGAGAGCATTAGAACTTTTTCCAAAAAACACGAAAAAAGTACTCTCAGCCAGGCTCCAAACTTTGCCATAAATGTACAGTTTTGCAATGTTGTTCATGTTTATGCTGGTTGTGGAAAAAAAACTGTTAAATAAGTTATTCATAAAAATTCTATTTTGTCTTAATACATTTTTTTAAAATGGCTGCCACAGCCACGCAGTGGCACCACGTCGCTGCAGCGGCAGTCCACCTCCCATGCAGCCCACCTCCACGGCTTCAAAAAATCCCAGGGGAAACCCTGTCCTCCATTGCTCTCCTTGCCATCATAAACATGGCAAGTTTTTCCTCACTCAAAACGAGGGTCTAAGGACAGAGGATGTCATTCAATGTACACATTGTAAAGCCCACAGAGGCAATGTGATTGTGATTTTGGGCTATCTCTCTATAAAAGCAAGGAAACTCTGTCTGTCTGTGTGTGTGTGTGTGTGTGTGTGTGTGTGTGTGCCTCAAATATCTCTGCGGATCAGGATCAGACTGACCTGAGACTTTCAACATGGCTGCTGCTTGGTTCAAGGGTGTGTGACGTCGGATTTGTTTGGACTGCAATGATACCTTTACCTTTTTAAATTATTTCATAAATGCTTTACAAATTCCGCGAGCATTGTCCACCGGAGCCACCACAGTCACGTGCGCACCAGAGCCAATCACTGCAGAGCCCGACTCCACGACATACCTTAAGAAACAAGCGGATTTATACCTGCAGCGGCGCAAGCTGGACCGGGATTTTGCAGGCGGTTCGGTCCTGTTAGGTTCTGTGCATCTAAACTGACTGTTGTGGATTAATGAGACCAAACGAGTCCGGACCGAGTCTGTTTGGGTCTGAGGAGATCCAGAGACGCACGGACAACAAAGTGGAATTGGAATCTGTGGATGTTCGTGTGTAGCTAGCTGCTAGCCCACCCACACGGCCCACCTCACGAGTCGACGGACCGGACACACCGGCACGTCCAAAACTGGACTTAGGGTAAATAATGTCCGCCACGTTTTTTCGCGAACATTGCCGTCATGTTTGCTTCGTGTCTGGTGCAGGAAGAACCGGTAAAAACAGGCTTTTGTCACGAAAATGTCCAAGCAGCAAGTTTGGTTGTTGAGGAACAGGAAGTTGTGGGAGGGACGGAGGCAGATGAATGACAGGCAACGCCGGTCTGTGTAGAGACAGCGATATTGAGAGTTGAGAGATTTGTGACATATAGCGTGTTTGGAGTGTATAGTTAGTGTGTTATGTAGTGTTTGGTGTGGTGTGTTTAGTGTGTAGTGGAGTTGGTTATTTGTTTAATGAGTCAAAACAATGAGGAGAAGCTGAATGTGGAGCAGGCAGTGCAGCTCTTCATTCAGCTGGAAGGAGCTCAGGCAGACCTGAGGATTGCCTGCATTTAAATGTAAATAGTTACATATAACTTTGTACATTTTTAAAATGTATGCACATATTTAGCAAACAACAATTTATATTTGCATTATACGTAATAAAAAATGGTTTGTTAAACATATTTGTGGTTTTCAGAGTAAAAAAATCTAACTTTTTCTACTCTGATTTTATGTTTTTTGGTGATTTTATATGGAAGCAAATTTGTACCATAATTCAAATTAACATGCATTAGCAGAAATGCTTTTTCATTTCAAAGTCAGAGCAGCATTTTTTGACTCATAAATAAAATTAGTAATAAATCATCCAGATTGCATTTTCATTTTCTTCTTCAAAACTGCTTATTTTGTTACACAAAGACAAAGAAAACTGCTTTTTCGTTTTGAAGCCCTCCCCCCGCAAAAAAAGGTCCAAAATTCAATTTTGCGCAGGAGAGTGGCGTCAGCGGCCTCTCTTCTTCTTCATCCTCCAGTCTGACCGACCGTGCTACGCATCTACGTTAGGGGGCGGCGGTGTGCTTATTCGACACTGGAGCAAGAGAAGGGACAAGAGGAGAGTGTGAAGGCTGTGTTGGTAGCATAGACTGTGGTACATGTTTTCAGAAACAGCAGGGAAATCACCACCATGTCCAGTTCTGTACTGCGGTCAAGCCAGCCATGGTTCACGTTTGCTTGGTTAAATCAGCCGCATATTTTTTTTCCAGTGCGAAACAGTCAGTATTCCCGGTAATAAACTGAAGGTATCAGTGCTGGACCGCACGTCGACGTCGCCCCCATATTGGATGTGGCAGCTCAGCCCCGTGAACTAATACAAGTCAATGGAGTGAACTTTATAAAGCTCCTTATACAAAGTGCTATAAGCTAATGTCTCTCTCTCTCCCACACCCACGCACCTGCAGCGGGTCACAAAATCACCGGCCGCTTTATAGCCTGGAGCCCCGCCTTTCCGAAACCCCGCTGTTCCGAACATAGACTTCAATTCATCGTAATGGCGGGGTTTCCCTTTTTTTCCAAAGACCCCGCTATTCCGAAAAGTCCATCCATCCATTTTCTTCCGCTTATCCGGGGCCGGGTCGCGGGGGCAGCTGCCTGAGCAGGGACACCCAGACTTCCCTCTCCCCGGATACTGCCTCCAGCTCTTCCGGGAGGACCCCAAGGCGTTCCCAGGCCAGCTGAGTGACATAGTCACACCAGCGTGTCCTGGGTCTTCCTCGGGGTCTCCTCCCGGAGGGACATGCCAGGAACACCTCCCGAGGGAGGCGTCCCGGGGGCATCCGAAACAGATGCCCGAGCCACCTCAGCTGGCTCCTCTCGATGTGGAGGAGCAGCGGCTCTACTCTGAGCTCCTCCCGGGTGACAGAGCTCTTCACCCTATCTCTAAGGGAGCGCCCTGCCACCCTGCGGAGGAAACTCATTTCGGCCGCTTGTATCCGGGATCTTATTCTTTCGGTCATGACCCAGAGTTCATGGCCATAGGTGAGGGTCGGAACGTAGATTGACTGGTAAATCGAGAGCTTCGCCTTTCGGCTCAGCTCTCTCTTCACCACGACAGACCGATACAAAGACCGCATTACTGCGGCCGCTGCACCGATCCGTCTGTCAATCTCACGCTCCGTCCTTCCCTCACTCGTGAACAAGACCCCAAGATACTTAAACTCCTCCACTTGAGGCAGGAACTCTCCTCCCACCTGGAGGGAGCAGGCCACCTTTTTCCGGTCGAGAAGCATGGCCTCGGATTTGGAGGTGCTGATTCTCATCCCAGCCGCTTCACACTCGGCTGCAAACCGCCCCAGGGCATGCTGGAGGTCCCGGCTCGAAGGAGCCAACAAGACCACGTCATCCGCGAAAAGCAGAGACGAGATCCATTGGCTCCCGAACCAGATCCCCTCCGGCCCGTGGCTGCGCCTAGAAATTCTGTCCATAAAAGTAATGAACAGAACCGGTGACAAAGGGCAGCCCTGCCGGAGTCCAACATGCACTGGGAACAGGTCTGACTTACTGCCGGCAATGCGAACCAGGCTCCTGCTCCGGCAGTACAGGGACCGCACGGCCCTTAACAGAGGGCCCCCGACCCCGTACCCCGGAGCACCCCCCACAGTATGCCACGAGGGACACGGTCGAATGCCTTCTCCAAGTCCACAAAACACATGTGGACTGGTTGGGCAAACTCCCATGAACCCTCGAGCACCCTGCGGAGGGTATAGAGCTGGTCCAGTGTTCCACGGCCAGGACGAAAACCGCATTGTTCCTCCTGGATCCGAGGTTCGACTATCGGCCGAATTCTCCTCTCCAGTACCCTGGAATAGACTTTCCCGGGGAGGCTGAGGAGTGTGATCCCCCCGATAGTTGGAGCACACCCTCCGGTCCCCCTTTTTAAATAGGGGGACCACCACCCCGGTCTGCCAGTCCAGAGGCACTGTCCCCGACTGCCACGCGATGCTGTAGAGACGTGTCAGCCAAGACAGCCCCACAACATCCAGAGACTTGAGGTACTCAGGGCGGATCTCATCCACCCCCGGTGCTTTGCCACTGAGGAGCTTACGGACTACCTCAGTGACTTCGGCTTGGGTGATGGATGGGTCAACCTCTGAGTCCCCAGCCTCTGCTTCCTCAATGGAAGGCGTGTCAGTGGGATTGAGGAGATCCTCGAAGTATTCCTTCCACCGCCCGACGATGTCCCCAGTCGAGGTCAACAGCTCCCCACCTCCACTGTAAACAGTGTTGGTGGAGGACTGTTTCCCCCTCCTGAGGCGCCGGATGGTTTGCCAGAATTTCTTCGAGGCCGACCGGTAGTCCTTCTCCATGGCCTCCCCGAACTCTTCCCAGACCCGAGTTTTTGCTTCCGAGACTGCCCGTGCTGCCGCACGCTTGGCCTGCCGGTACCCGTCAGCTGCCTCAGGAGTCCCCCGGGCCAGCCAGGCCCGGTAGGACTCCTTCTTCAGCTTGACGGCAACCCTTACTTCCGGGGTCCACCACCGGGTTCGGGGATTGCCGCCGCGACAGGCACCGGAGACCTTACGGCCACAGCTCCGGACAGCCGCGTCAACAATGGAGGTGGAGAACATGGTCCATTCGGACTCTATGTCCCCAGCCTCCCTCGGGATTCCGAAAAGTCTATTGGGGAAACCCCTCCATTTCGAAACCGCCCACTCTGAATGGACATAATCAGAAAGGAAGAGGAGGCTGCGCATTTATCCTTTTTTCCTTTGTGGGTTCAAACGGATCATGTGGCTGATTAACCGCAAAACAAGCCTACTTCATATTAATGACGCTCATTATGCTTCAGCTGGACAAATGGCTATGTTGAATTGAAATTATTTTATCTTGCTAAATATCCGAAATTGTATGAAAATTGCTCCAATGCATTATACTGATCTTTGTGCATATTCAGACACAGTCTGATATGGGTTCTGAGCAAAGGAATGTCTGTTTTCTCCCCCGGTCTGTTGTCAGCAGGAGCGGGGGCTGCAGGCTCGCGCCTGGGTGAAGTGGGCTCAAGCCAGAGTTCAGCCGAGAGAGAAAAAATGTGTATTGTAATTTCTTTTGCTCTGTGGGAGATCTCCCACAACAGAGTGGATGAGAAAGCAAGGGGGACAGATCTGCCCAGCAAACATCAGAACGCAGAGTGCAGCCTACTTTGTCTGTGACCTGGTTCAGCACCCTGGACAGCTGCCTGCGTAACTAGATGTGGGAATTTGATGCATTTGAAGCCGCGACATTTGGTTTAGAAACGTCATATATAATAACATTGTTTCGAGTCGTAAACAGTTCTGTAAGTGGAAGAAATAAGAATCAATTAGGCTATTAGTGTTAGTCCTTCTTCATATCAAGTTGTGTTACAGTCGCACAGCTGGAGACCGCTAACAAAGTTAGAGACAAGAGAGACAATGTATGAAATCCCGCGAAATGATGTGCGGTCAATATGACCGCTTATGGCTGAAATAGGTAAACCAAATCACATTTTCTTTTCCTTTTGTGTAATTTATATCAAAACTATTCTCAATTAAAATACAGACACTTTAAAAAAAATGGTTAGAAGTCTGTAATGTTTGCATTTTGTTTACATCGCAGATTGATAACTTAATTGTGATAATGTTCAAAGTTATTATTATTATTATTATTATTATTTCACATAAACACACACACAGCAAGTATAATGGTACTGTGCTAGGTATTCTTTTCGTGGTTCTTGGTGCTTGGAGCAATATTGTTGTTGTGGCATTCATGCCAATAAAGCGAATTTGAAATGAATTGAGTTAATAAACCTTTAGATTCTTGCCTATAGACTGATAAGTGTTGTATTTACAAATGAGCAATACATCCAGATTTCTTGAGATTTGTATTGTCAATGGGAATTTAAATTTAAATGTCAGGCGATGTTTTCTTTATGGAAATTATTTTTCGGGCAAACAATTATAAGAGAGAGAGGGAGCGCGGACGGGGGATCCGTTGTGTGACAGCGGAGCGGAGGGTCAGCAGCTGGATTTTGCACGCACGGTCAGTAGTATTAGTAGGTGTTTGAGGTTTATTACGTTTGCGGACATTATTACATTCAATGTAATAATGTAACAGCCTTTGCGCCTTTGTGTGCGCACAGTTTGCGTGTGTAGGCCCGTGCTCATGATAATCCGTCTATGGCTATAAGAGATGAACAGCGGTGTTTCGGAGTGGGGGTGTTTCGGAATGGTGGGGTTTCGCAATGGTGGTTTGTCGGAATGTCAGGCTGTCCCCCCTGGGGGGTTGTTTTGTTGTTTTGTGTTGTTTATGTTGGTTGTTGTTGTTGTTTTTTGTGGTTTTGTTGTGTTGTTGTGCCTCACGCCGCCCCGTTGCCAGACGATTTCGTGTACTACACGCTGTATTTGGCTAAGTCATAGTTTTGCCAAGACTAAAGCTTTTGTGCATTAACTTCTACCAGTGTTTCCCCCGTAACTCTGCTTTACTCTGCCTCCAATGACCTCCCGTGCCGTGACCCCGCTCCAGCTCCACCCGCCCGGCGCTCCTCCGAGTGCCGACAGGACTGCCAGCTCTCCGGCACCCCGGAGCGTGGCTTCCCCGTGCACACCCCCTCCTACTCTGACTTTGTCCGTGTTACAATAAACACTCCTTGCATCCAGCTACAGCCTCCTGTCTAGGGCTGGGCGATTATGCTAAAAATAATAATCACGATTATTTTGATTGATATTGAAATCACGATTAATAAACACGATTATTCACTGATTAAAAAAAAAAAGTATTTATTGAGCCACCAAAACTCAACTTTAAATATAACTTTTAGAAAAACAACCAGATAGATTAGTAACAAGTAAAAAAGTAAATGATAATAATATTTGTATGTTTGCGTGATGGCAACACCTACCGCTTGTCCATAGTGTTGACCAGTGTCTTGAAGCCTGGGTTGCTAACTGTACTGATAGGGCACATGTCCTTAGCTAGCATGAATGTCACAGCCTCCGTTATCTCTCGCTGTCGCCGGGAGCCGGTGGGATATGGAGCAGCATTGTAAAGAGTGTCGTCAATGAAGGACTGTGTTGCGGTGGCTGTGGCTGAAGTTGGCGCTTTTGCTCCTTCAATACTTTGTCATAGACCACTTTATGGTTAAATAAATTTGTTGTGTTGCCCTGGGGTGCAGACACGACGGTGTGACAGACTTTGCAAACAATCTCCTTCTGCTCCACGTCCGACGATTTGAAGCCAAAATGTCTCCAAATGACCGAAGTTGTCCTACCTTTCTTTTCAACTAAAGACTCAGGCTGCTTTTCTGCCATGTCGTCAATCGCTTGTTCTGCAATTGATCCACACACTCACTGCTGCAGCTGCAGGCGACACAGGTGCGTTCACTGTGCATTTACAACGCAGTAATTTGCATAAACGCGTGGTGGGACGTTAATCGTTTGTCTTCGATTAAATCGAAGAAAAACCATTAACGTCCCACTGCGCGTCGTTTATGCGCGTCGTTATTTCATGATCGTGAGAAGCCAAAATCGAAATCGCGATCAAAATTCGATTAATCGCCCAGCCCTACTCCTGTCCGCTTCTGGGTCTCACCTGTGCTAACATTAACAGATCAAAACAGAGTAAACGGCAGCTATCCGATATCAGATACATGCTCCTGCCCTGCCCCAGCCAGCCCCCACAGACCGGCCTGTCGCCTGCGCAGCCGCGTGGGAGGGGACAGGAGAGACCCCGGCGCTGCTGCAGAGGAGCCGTGGACTGCGATGACTCTGAGCAGCATGTGAATTACAATACAATATATTTCTCGCCTTTCCCCCGATGATCTGAATAAGTCGCAAAATTTGTCGCTAGTCGCTTTTTCGAAATAATGTCGCTTAGAGGGTCTGAAAAGTCGCCAAGTCTAGCGAGACAGTTGCCATGTTGGCAACACTGAAGAAGAGAGGCCGCTGAAGTCACTCTCCTGCGCCGCTTCGTAATTTTTGACCTTTTTTTGCGGGGGGAGGGCTTCAAAACGAAAAAGCAGTTTTCTTTGTCTTTGTGTAACAAAATGAGCAGTCTTGAAGAAGAAAATGAAAATGCAATCTGGATGATTTATTACTAATTTTATTTGAGTCAAAAATACAGCTCTGACTTTGAAATGAAAAAGCATTTCCGCTAATGCATTTTAATTTTCAAATTTGACATTTCAAATTGAATTTTGGTGCCTATTTGCTGGGCCATCTTTTGAAAATTAAATCTTAAATGTCCTTTTCCTTATCATTTGAATTAAGTTACATAATGAGCAGTCTTGAAGAAGAAAATTAAAATGCAATTTGGATGATTTATTACTAATTTTATTTATGAGTCAAAAAATGCAGCTACATTCTGAAAATGAAAAAGCATTTCTGTAAATGCATTTTAATTTGAATTATGGTACAAATTTGCTTCCATAATTTTAGGTCCATTGTGTTAATACAGTATGTCAAAATAAAAAAAATAACTGTACAGTTACACATGTGAGGTTGTGCTGAAAATAAATAGTTTTTAAGGTGAAATATAATGGCAAAATCAAAAATAGTCAAAAACGGCCAATTATACCCTGGAATATCGGATTTCACAACAAACCTAAATATCCCTGACGTCCCACCTTCAAACATAGCCTCATTTGGCCATCCAAAAAAAATAGAGATGGTCCGATCAGGTTTTTTGGGACCGATACCGATCACCTAAAGCCTCACCGATCACCGATCACCAATCAGAACCGATCGATCACATGGAACGATATTATTAATATTTATATTATCTTACTCTTTTTTCCCCATTAATTCATCCACTCATGCAAAGGCCTTTGTCTTTCATTTATGTTAACCTTGTAATTATTTATTTATACTACTAGATTACCTTTATTTATTGCATAACAGTAACTTCAATATTCCTTCATAGCAGCAGTGGCACTGTGGAAAACAATATGCCAAAATAGCCTCTAGAAGGCAGTCAAGAAGAGCTGAAGGTTGAAAGTTCAGTCATTTATTGATATTAGCCATTTAAATGGCTGTATTGTTGCATACATAGTATAAAAAAATAAAATATAAATTGAGCCTATATAAGCTATATAGCCTTCTTGTGATTTCCATGGCCTTCTCACCGCGAGGGTTGTAGGGCTGCGTGCTCTCCAATGTTGTTTGCAGCAGTGCCTGTGGGGTCGGCGTTGTCTTTTTCTTTTCGCTAGTTAGTTGCAGGAAATCGTTATGTTCTGTGCTGTGAAATGACTAAGTGCCAAATTAAATTGGTAGTATTAAAACTACTTGGTTTGTTTCCCCCACGAGGCACTAAACGCTTGCATGCGTTACAGCTGGCGTGTGTGACATCTGTCTCACATATTTCAAAGAACTTCCATATAATTGACATGTTAGCAGTGCATGCAGGCAGTGTGACCACAACACAACACTTCTTCTTTGTTTTGAAGCGGCAGCGGTTTGGCGCACTACCGCCCCCTTTGGATCCAGAATGTAACAAACACAAGCACATGTATAATATATGTATAATGCAATCGGATCGGTGATTTTAACCTTTTATCGGATTTCCCGATCGATCGTTTTTTTTACTATATCGGCCCGATCCGATCAGTTACCGATCGATCGGCACCATCTCTAATAAAAAAGCTACTTAACCTCCCACTTTTCTATAGGAATACATATTTCTTTTTTTTTTAAAGACTTTTTCTGGCATAGACACCTTTATTAAGCAGTAGACAGATAGGAAATATGGGAGAGAGAGGGGGATGTGACATGCAGCAAAGGACCTCCGGCTGGAATCGAACCGGACAAATAAAATTTATTTGATTTGATAAAGGACATCTATGTCCTTTATGATGGCAAGGAGCAAGGAGACATATGATGAGGACCCTTCGTGTCTGTGAGTTACCTTCAGTAGCTCTGGTGTTAATCAGGTATTTGGTCCTTTCCGACCTCTGTAGGATTTCTTGAATGGCCTTCTGGGAGTTAAACTGCGACCCCTGCAGGACAACATACAGGGTTACCAGATAACCAGCAGTTAGCCAGCTGATAATCAGTTCTGTGATGATTATTTTGAAAAACAGTGTAAACCTGCAGTGACTGAAGCTCTGCCTTCATAGCCAGTGCAGTGTTTAGCTCCACCCTCTCCAGACAGTCTGGATCTTGATTGGATGCTGCAGCAGGAAGTTCTACACACTGTCCAGGGGCTTCACCAAGCAGAGGACGGGCAGGAAATAAAATGCCTTTATTAATCATCTTACAGGTTTCTGGTTTCTGGCTCAAAAGAACCTCAAAGAGGACATGGGTGCCATGGCAAAATCCATCAAAAGTGGCATGGTGTGGTTTGAAGGACATAGACCACACGTCATGTGCAAGTATATGTCATAGGCAACTGATTAATAATACAGTTAAATTGAAATAGATGTTGTACTATTTCACTGAAAGCTTCTTTTACAGCCAGTATTGGCAAATGGTCAGGAAACACCACAAGCATGCAGTGATTCAGAAAATAGCAGGAAAAACTTTGCTATACTATTAACTATATTCTGGCTCAGATATTTTGCATCACTAATGATCCCATGACAAAAACAAAGCAGTCCATACAGTAGTGATACTGTAATTGGATAGCTTCATTTTGGTGCATTCAATGTAACTTTATGCTTCAACAAGTTAGTTTAAAGTGAAACTATCGCCAAAATGCAACAAAGGCTTTATTTGTGATTGAATATGAGTCAAACCTTAGGGTAAATGCATAATGGCGAAAGAGGCACTTTTAAGATTTACCGTAGTTTTGTAGTTTCGATGGCATCAAAATCGCTATTTTTAAAACACTAAGAAGGCTCGACACAACATGAAACTTTGCTCGTAGCATCACCAGGGTCTCTACTCATGAACACGAGCATTGAGAACATTGTTTGTGTACACAGAGTTTATGAAAAAGAAGGTATATGAACTACTCATATTAGCTGCTGCATCTCCAGCGCGCGGCCGTCATGACAGGCAAAATGTGTCGATCCACGAGTGCGACCATCAGGAAGGAGATTAATGGTGGGACGCTCCTCAAGCTTAGTTCCATGTGAATGCACGGATAATTCATTGTTTTGTCGTTAGCGAAAAGCAACATTGACGTCCACGTTGAAAAGGGAGCCTCATATTACAAGCAATACTACAATCAGCAGCCGGAAAAGTCACGTGACATCTCGCGTGGATAGTTGTTGCCGGAAGCCAGTATGCTACCGGTAAACCCGTCAAACGACGCAAGTGGATGTTGTGATTAATCGGCGCTTCAGACACAGTTTGGATTCTCCCTGTCTCAGCGACTTGTGGAAGGAGCAATTAGCCGAAATCTACTCAGTGTAAACTGTCAGACTCTGGTTACCATGGTGGCGTCCTCTGCTCCTCCTCTGACTTCTGATTGGTTGCTGAGGCAGGTTGTCTTTACTCAGAGTGATGCCAGGCTCTGGTCGTACTGTGACGACCAACGGGTCTTCAAAACACACCTGCACAAGATCGACACAGAACAATGTCAACAAGCCTGCACAAACATGCACAAACATATACACATGCACACACGCAATGGGAAAAGTAGAGGCCTATTTTTGATGCAAATTCCATTCACTATAATTCTAGCACTGCCTGATGCGGTTGTCTGCCAGACACTCATATTGTGTCTTTATCCCATTTGTTTTCCATATTTATGTACTTTTCTTGATTTCTGGTTAAGTAAAGCAGATCGCCAAGTTATTTCTCAAGCAGAACAATTTTGTGCATCTTTTTTAAATTTTTTTTTTTGCTATTTTAACACTTTTATCATGACGGATGGCCATCCTCACAGAGACAGCAAAAGTGCAGTAGACTACACCAATTGATTGAATTATGAGTGACAAGTTTAAAAAAAGGCAGCCAAACACTTGATCCTACAACATGATAGCTGTTTTAAACCTAAGCTAAAGTCTGCAATCATAAAGAAGTGAGGAAGCACTTTCAACTTTACTCTGATGTGCAAGTGTGTGAAGCAGAGTGATGTATATGATGTGTATGATTCAGGACCTAGACTGGTATTAGAGCTGCTATGTGAAAACAATATTATTGTAGATTACAGCACAAGTGTAATGCACTGTAGAAGGATTGATGTTTGTTTTAAAAGGTGCACTATGGGGCGCCGTTTAGCTCAGTTGGTAGAGCGGGAGTCCCATGTGCAGAGGCTTTGTTCTCGCTGCGGCAGCCCCGGGTTCGAGTCCCGGCCTGGGTCCCTTTGCTCCTCCTCTCTCTCATCCTGTTTCCTGTCTATCTCCAGCTGTTCTATCAATAAAGCTGATAAAAGGCCAACAAAAAAAAAAAGATGCACTATGTTGTTTTGGGGAAGACATTTTAACTGGATTAGAAAGATCTTTAAGCTTCTTCTTCTTCTCCCTCAGTAGTGGCTTTTTGTAGCAATTTGACCATGATGGCCTGATTCACACAGTCCCCTCTGAACAGCTGATGTTGAGGTGTGTCTGCTACTTGAACTCTGTGAGGGATTCACGTGGGCTCTAATCTGAGAGAATGAGAGAGTGTGTCCAAACTTTTGACTGGTACTGTATACCTGCTTGATAAAATATCGATATATCTTAATAGTCGTTATATCACCCAGCCCTAACTTTTCATCAGTATAGATACCGAGTTCCGTTGGTTGCACAACAATTCACAGTGTTTTGCACCGTTTTGAGGAAACATATTATTCAGTTATTTTCAGATTGAATGTGAGCCAATACTTAGGAATGATGTAATTACCTCTTTGTTCTCCCTTCTTTTCGTTTGTCCTCTGGAGCGGGGCTTCTGCTCGGAGTGGTTCCTTTGCTGGCTCCTGTTCAGTGGACAAGGCTCCATGTTCACTTTGCTGGGGCTGAGTGTGACGGACAGATTGAGTTCAGGACAGCAAGTCAGTGAGGAGGAAGAGAAGGAGAGGGGGAGGGGGGCAAGAGGGGGAGGAGAGGGAGGAGAAGAGAGGCGCGAAGAGGACCTCTTCATACTGGCTGGAAACAAGAGTGAGACAAAGAAGAATACTGCTTTAATGGACATCTGGTACTCACAGCTTAATGTAGAATTAATACAAGACAAAACAATACATTATATTGCACCAGACAGCAACACAAAAGAATCATAACACTGAGGTTGAGAAAATTATGTTAATAAATTGTTGAAATTAAATCAAACAAACCAAAATTGGAGTAGAAAAATTGGAAAACAAAGACAGGAAATACAAATTAAATACACACAAAAAAGATTTGGCTCCAACCTCAAATAAAACACTGGAAGAGGAGATATTTAACTGCTATGTCAATTGTGATGGGTCCTGTTTCCAGCTGTCTAATGTAGCACTGCTGTCAAGCCAGCTGTGGTTCACGTTTGCTTGGTCAAATCAGCCGCCCCTTTTTTCCAGTACTAACATTTACAGTAATCGTAATGAACCTGCTCTGAAGAGCTGCTGGTAGTGAATTTGGGGCAGACTGCAGTCTCACAATCAGACCTATGAAATACACGATACTTTAATTTTTCTTTTACAGTAATTATTCCCAGTAACGAACTGCAGATATCACAAAGGTATTCTTCTGGATTTCAAAGTAAAGGTAAACAAAAACACTCACAAAAAACATTGTTTCCATTAGTAGTTCAAGATTCATATACTGCTGAACTAAGTACTCCCTAGACTACTTGCATGAAGAATATGAAGTACTTTTACTGTGTACTTTGAGTAATCCTGTGTCAAATTCCTTACCATAAAAAGAATGAGGATATTTCGCCCAACTTTGATGTGGAATAAAAAACGTATTTTCCATAAGATTCATATACTGCTGAACTTAGTACTTCCTAGACTATTTACATGCATAATATGAAGTACTTTTACTGCGTACTTTCCGAGTAATCCTTTGTCAAAATCCTGACCAGAGAACAAGAATAATTATTTTCAACCAACTTTGACGTGGAATAAAAAACGTATTTTCCATAAGTAGTCCAAGATTCATATACTGCTGAACTTGCCAGCCACTTTTTTTTTTTTTTTTTTTTTTTTTTTTATCTCACGTCGTTCTTCACTTCAGTAGCGCCGAGATCGAAAAGTGGCCGAAGGTATGTCAATTGCTGCTCAGCGGTATACACCGATTCCTAGACTGGTATACTGATACTTGGAGTGGTATGTCGCTGTTAATCTGTTGGTATTCCACCGAC
This sequence comes from Sparus aurata, assembly GCF_900880675.1. NCBI lineage: Eukaryota > Metazoa > Chordata > Actinopteri > Spariformes > Sparidae > Sparus > Sparus aurata. Next base: position 37,814 of record NC_044210.1, on the reverse strand, counting down.
ACATGACGGCATGTGCCGCTTGAGACTGTTATGCCATTGAAAGACTGTTGGATGGGTACCGCCCCCTGATCAGTATAGTAATCTAGCATGTCTGGAGGGAGGAGATGTACGGAGCCCTAGACATGACATGGTCAAAAAAAAATTTTAATTTCGCCACAATATAGCTATAACGTGTGCACGAAATACTAATTCGAGGCCACGAAGTAGGTATAATGTGCGCTCGAAATACTAATTAATAATATTTAATATTTAATATTTAATTAAAACATCATTCCTGGACAGATGGGTAAGCAAATCAAGCCCACCTTCTCTAGAAACTGCAATAACCTACTTGATGTCCTTAAGGTGAGTGTCTTTTCTTTTTCTGTTCTAGTCAGTAATGGATAATCATGGATAATCCTCTCCACCCTCTCCAACTCACACTGGTCAGACAGCGGAGCACCTTCTCCAAAAGGCTGCTCCAGCTTTGCTATCATAACAACAGATACAGGAAATCTTTCCTGCTACAAGCCATCACTTTATATAATAACTCTCACCTCTGCCTGACAGAGAGAACTCTGATCTCTCTACTGTTTTGTCGTATATATTATTATTGTTTATAGTATATTTTGCACTGTGTATATTTTTTGCAGACCCACTGCTGTTGTGACAAAATAATTTCCCAGTCTGGAATCAATAAAGTAATTCTATTCTATTCTAACTTGTTATCCCGCATTTAGGCAGTGCCTTTCACTGACCATCTCCTTTGAAAGTAGCATCATGTCTGTCAGACTCTCAGCTGAGGGAATACAAACATACAGCCTTTAATGACGCCACCGAATGCAGCAGTGCAGTTACAGTAGCGCTCACTGTATATATCGCGTTGCCAAGGGATCCTATAGTCTATCAGTGATCAGAATCTAGTTTGTATTGACATGCAGGTTGTTGTTGCTTTGACTGAACTACTGAGGGTGTCTGTAGTGTTCTCTGGACATTTGTCCTTCAATAAAATCACAGAAGATTAAAAGTTCACTATATTATAGGCCTAATTAAATAACTGCCTAAATGCGGGATAACAAGATATTGACTTGAACAGAATAAGAAAAGACACTCACCTTAACTCGCGCACGTTATAGCTATATTGTGGCCACAATTAAATTTTTTTTTGACCATGTCATGTCTGGGGCTCCGTAGAGATGTTGTCCTCTGACCAGACTTTCACCATTCTCTCCACCTGCTCCAGACGTCTGAAGGCTGACCTGTATACAGACATGAGATACACACTGCTGAAGCACCAAAGGGAGGTAAAGGCTGGGACTAGCGGTTATAGCTATAGTAGTTAGCTGATATGAATGAATGATATGGAAAAGAAAAGTTAAACATAAACACTAAGCTTTTCCCTCCCAAAATGTAAAACTTATCCAAGTAATACACAGCTTTTCGTTGTCACTCTGCCTCTCAAAATGCAAAACTGACTTTAAAGGGATAGTTCGTGTATGTGTAGTGCCAAAAGAAACGCCAGTCTGATGGCGATGTAAAGCAGTGTGAATTTTCTATACAACAAACACTTGAACTATTATAGATTTTTTTTAGGTGAGCCTTGTTTTAGGTGGTTAAATTTCGCTTTTTCTCTGGACTCCATTCACTGCAGTACAAAGCTGAGCATCAGACACATTAAGTACAATGATATTTTTGTCCTAAGCCACATCAGAGATACAAAACAAACTCTGAATAACATAAGAAACTGAAATGGAGAAAAGAGTTAAATATGTCAAGCAAACTTTTTATGAAAATGGCCCTAAATCTAAGAAACTGCTCGCGTGGAGGATACGCAAACAATTGGCAGAGAGATTTATTCATAAAATGAAAGACCCACAGATAGATAAGATGTATCATGAACCAGAAGATATTCAACACTCATTTTAAATGTATTATAAGAACTTATACTTACAGCCCCAGGCAGCTGAAACAGTAGCTGTATCAGATTTTTTATCATCTCTAGATTTACCATTGATAGGAACATCATATCAAGATTGAAAACAGGTCAAATGCCAGGAGCTGATGGCTACCCAGCGACATGGTATAAAACCTTTTGAAAAATCCTTGTACCGGTACTTAAAAAATGCTTTAATAATATCCTTAGGGGCGGGGAAATGCCGCTTTCCTGGAGACAAGCTATAATTTCAGTAATTCCCAAACCAGGAAAAGACAAGACAGAATGTAGCTCGTACAGACCCACATCGGTATTAAACATAGATTAAAGACTATATGCATCGATACTATCAAAAAGGATGGAGGATATTGTCCCTGATCTAATGGACCCAGATCAGACAAGCTTTGTGAAGCACAGGCAAACCCAGGACAACGTGCGACGAGCTCATTAATCAGATGAGCAGTAGCAACAGGGAATCTATAGCTATTAGCCTTAATGTCGAAAAGGATTTTGATTCCGTTCAATGGGAATATTTGTATTTGGTTCTCAAACGTTTCGGTTTCAACAACCAGGTAATTGGATGTCTGAACTCCCTATACAGTTCCCCCACCGCCAGAATAAAAATTAATGGGTCCCTGTCTAATACAGTATTTCTTGAGAGGGGGTGTCGTCAGGGCTGTCCCCTTAGTCCTACACATTTTGCTCTGTTTATTGAGCCACTGGCTCAGGCGATAAGAGAGGATAAGGACATAACTGGTTTATTGATTGGAAATACACAGTATAAAATTTGTTTATATGCGGATGACATCCTTATGACCCTTAGCAACCCCAAAGTAAGTCTACCTAAATTACTGCATTTACTTGAAGAATTCGGCTTTTAATCTGGTTATAAACTTAATCTACGTAAAACCCAAACTCTAACCTTTAATGTGAAACCACATGAAAATATTTATAGAACAAGTACATTTAAACTGACAGACAGTATAATGAAGTACCTTGGAGTACGACTACCGAAAGATTTAACTACCATTTACGACCACAACTATACTTCCATAACAGCTGATATCAAGGCAGACTTAAACCGCTGGTCCCTATTACCGACAAATATGTACAACCGGATAGACATAATTAAGATGAACGTGCTGCCCCGTCTCCTATACCTCTTCCAGTCGTAACTAATTCAGATACCACCAAAGCAATTTCACGAATGGAATAGGATGATATCTACTTTGATATTGGCAAAACAAAGGCCACGGATTAGATATCAGACACTACAGTTGCCCAAGGATAAGGGTGGTAGGGCCCTGCCCTGTTTGAGGGTTATTACAGAGCGGCACAGCTTCGCTTCCTGGTCGTTTGGTGTGATCCGGAGTGTGAAGCAAAATGGAAGGAGTTAGAACTAAATTTTATATGTGAACCTCTCCCATCTGTGTTGGGAGACAAATCCCTCTTAAAAAAGTACCTACTGGGAGATAAACTATGTAACTGGAACGCAACCCCTCTGAATATATGGTACAAAATCCTCAAAGACCTAAGTATGAAAGAAATGCACGACTATTACGCTGGGTAGCATTTGATACGGAATTCACACCAGCCGAGCTGGACAGCAGGTTCGCACAATGGATAAACCTGGGTATTACCTCATATTGCAAAATCTCTACTAATGCTGGTCTAGTTTCCTTTATGTATCTCAGGGAAAAGCACAATTTGGAGAAACAGGATCTCTTCAGATATTTTTAAATTAAGAGATTATTTTAATACAAATATTAAAACTATTGGAGAGGAAGGAATGAACCTGATAGAGATATTTGTCAATACTTACAAAGGAAATTTGAGCAGAAAACTGATTTCAAGGATTTACTCAGCTTTACAGGAGGACAGAGGTCATTCCACAATGTACATTAAATCAAGATGGGAAAAAGAAGCTACCATACAGTTAACTGAAGAAGATTGGCTAAATATCTTTAGGAAATTTTCCACCACCTCCAGCTCAGATTTATGGAGGGAATTTGCCTGGAAAAGCATTGTAAGATTTTTTATAACACCGAAAACCAAAAGTTTACAGACCAATAATCGAGATCAAGGACGATGTTGGAGAGGGTGTGGCAATATGTCAGCTGGCCACTTTCACATATTCTGGGAAAGTCCCATCATTTCATCTTATTGGGAAGATATTACAGCAGCAATCAAATCAATAATCATTTTGCAGTCTGATCTCAGTTTCGGAGTCATATACTTAGGCAACATACCAACTGAAATAAATAAACAAGACAGATATTTACTGCAGCTATTATTGGCAAGGAGTCTGACGATTTCAGACTGGATAGGAATAATTGAAGAAATTCATAACATGGAAAGGTTAACATTTTCCCTGAGACACAATACTGACAAAGGTACACAGAGAAGAGGTGAGCTTATCACTGAATGTATACTCTGTGTGTCACTGTGGACTCTAATGGAGAACTGTGGGTCCCTTAAAGACCCTGGATAAGACCCTTCAGCCTGTTTTCTGCCAGCCCTTTGTTTTTTACAAAACCTGTCAATGTGTTTTGCTGTAGATAACCCCGTCTGATGTACCTGTTCTGTGTGTATATTTATATGTCTGTGTTTTGTTTTGCCCTAAACGGCCATGCATTCATACATTTTATTTCCTCCCGTGATAGCGAGTTAATTTCCTCTGTTTTCCCGAGATAACAATTCATTTTCTCGAGATAACGAAACTTTGTTTTCTCGTGATAACGAGTTAATTTCATTTGTTTTCCCGAGATAATGGGATAATTTTTGTTGAGATCTCGAGATAACGAAACTTTGTTTTCCCGAGATAACGATATAATAAGGTGTGTGTGTGTGTGAATGAGTCCGTCATTTAGTGAAACGACTGTAAATGATTGTGAATGAATTGTTAATAAGAACATCTTGTTTTCATTTAGTTAACTGATATTCTTTGAAGCCAGGTTATTATTTCATTAATTATATTAGACACTAAATGCGGGACTTTTATTTTGAAAGCTTCTCGCTGTGAACCGAGAACATCTGTGTTCCTGTGAATTGTGTGTGTCTGCGTGTTTGAAGTGTGCCTGCATGATTTTTGCTGAACGTGATGAAATGATTTACTGTGCACCTAGCTGTTAAAGGGTACAAGCTCTTACGGTGTGTCCGAAGGTGTGTTATCTCGGGGAAACAAAGTTTCCTTATCAGGAGATCTCGAGAAAATTATTCCGTTATCTCGGGAAAACGGAGGAAATTAAATATATGAATGCATGGCCGTTTAGGGCTTCCGTAGTTTTCCACTGGAAAAAATCAATAAAAACAAAAACTTTAAAAATAATAATAATAAAAATAAAATAAGAGCTTTACATTACACCCCATTGGAGTTTAGAACTGGGTTCGTAGCAGGGGGCTTTTCATTTAAACGTAGCGACTGTTCTTAGCTTGCCGCTGCAACAACAAGCGGACAACAAAGACAGCTACAGATACCGAGGAGACGCTGGCATCTACTGGATCTTCCTGGATTTAAAACTCCCCGCAATAGCGCAGAGATCCAAAAGTGGCTGAAGGTATGTCGATTGCTGCTCAGCGGCATATACCGATTCCCAGACTGGTATAAAGATTCTCGGAGTGGTATATACTGATCCCCAGACTGGTATAAAGATTCTCGGAGTGGTATATACTGATCTCCAGACTGGTATAAAGATTTTCGGAGTGGCATATACCGATCCCCAGACTGGTATAAAGATTCTCGGAGTGGTATATACCGATCTCCAGACTGGTATAAAGATTCTCGGAGTGGTATGCTGCTATTATGCCGCTGTTATTCCACCGACACATGACAGTATGTGCCGCTTGAGATTGTTATGGCACTGAGAGACTGTTGGATGGGTACCGCTCCCTGATGAGTATGCAAATATAATGCCACTGGGCTGGTTTGACGACAAGTACTGCCGTAAATGTATATAAAAAAAAATGTCTTTATTGACAATGCTAACTTAACACATTACCGTAAGAAAAGTCTCCATGGCAACCCGGATGCGAGAGGACGCTGGCGTGAATATCGCCACTTCTCGATCCGTGACAAAAGGGCTTTTTTCTGATAAAAGAAGTAAGCCAAGTTGTCTTTAGAAGCTCTAACTGTGCGTTCAGACCGAAAGCGCACAAAGAGGAAAAAGATCCCGGAAGTCATTCATTGTGTATTGGGAGCCAGGCGGACAAGGAGGGAAAGGTGGAAAAGGTGGAGGCGGGAGGAATAGGCGGATTAGGAGGGTAAAAAAAGTTTAAAATACTCCAACTTTATGTAATGAGCTATGACGCGTCTAGGTGGAAAAGGGGGAAAAGCCATGCGATAACCAATGGGGATGTCTCGTTCTGCTGTCGTCCCTTGGTCAGGTCGGTCCGAGAGAAACACCCGCCTAACTTTGGTTCTCTGGCATCTTTCTGCAAGTGAAGTTGTTGCGGCGGAGGAAACGATTCAGCTAACCAGCACTCGCGGCAAACTCCTCATCTCTGCTGTCACTCACGGTGGCGTACATTTGTGTCGCCATCGCCCTGATCATCATGTGGGACACTCTCTCGTGGCGTGCCCATTTGCTGATCACCCATCCCCGCATGTTTATCTCAAGCTCCTCGCTAGACTTATTCCTCCCTCCACCAGGCAGCCTGGCCCTGTTGCTGTCCTCCTTGGACAGACGCTGAAGCTCAGTTTGATTTTTTCGCCAATCTCTCTCTCTCTTGGGGTCGACAGAGAAACGACAGGGGCAGCAGAAATAAATTAATTAATTAATAAAAATAAAATAAAAAACGGCCGTCCATCAGCCCACCGGGAAAAATCCCGGTACTCCCGATGGCCAGTCCACCCCTGCAATAGCAGTTTCTCCAGTGGCTGTGCGTGTGTCCAAGCGTGTGTGTGTGTGTCATCAAGTAACTTTCCGTGATCAACGATGTCGGTAAATACGATACGATACGATACGATACGATACGATATACTTTATTGTCCCGTTCAGGGAAATTTGTCTTGGACTCAACAGCTGCGCCATAAATGCCTAGACAGCCACAATGACAACAAACAATACATCATCAGCCTTCCCATCACTGACAAATACATAACAGTATTGCACATATCCCATAACATAACACATACATACACTATACATAAGTAATACATGCTAAAAGATCACCATAATAAATCATCAAAACACTCTAAAAATTATTGCACAAGTATCGGCCTCAAGCAGCATTATTTAGGAATTTGATGGAGGTTGGAACAAATGAATTCTTAAAACGGTTGAGTTTACAGTGAGGGACTCTATATCGTCTGCTCGAGGGTAGGAGGTTATATTCTAAATGAAGAATATGGGATGGGTCAGTCACTATCCTCTGGGCTTGCCTAAGAACAGTTTGTTCATAAGTGAACTGCAAGATCTGATAGTCTCTTTTTTCAATCACCTTCATGGCCGTGTGCACCAGACGAGCAAGTTTAGTTTTTAGTTTTGCAGTGATGTTGCCATACCAGGATGACATCCCATATCTGTCTAAGCTCTCTAGTACTGCCTGGTAAAATAAAGACATGATGCTTTTGTCCACCCCATACGCTCTCAGTCTGCGCAGAAAATACAGTCTCTGCTGTAAACGAGAGCACAAACTTTCAACATGCACATTCCAACTAAAAGTGTCATCTAAGTGAACTCCCAGATACTTGTATGAGCTGACCTGCTCAATAGGTGAGTCATGTATGACAACAGGACTATGGTCCCCTACTGATCTCGGGTCTAAGACCATCTCTTTAGTTTTTTTAACATTCAAAATGAGGTGGTGAGCATCACACCATTGCACAAAGTTTTCTATTTCAGAAAAATAGGCTGAGGTGCTAAAATCTTTGTGCAGTAGACTGAGGATGGCAGTATCATCAGAAAATTTAAAAACATGGTTCCCTGGGTGGCTGTTTATACAATCATTAGTATAAAGTGTAAAAAGGATTGGGGACCTGACACAACCCTGTGGGGCACCTGTGCTGATTGATTTGCATTCTGAGAGGGTATAATTGACTCTTACCTGCTGACTTCGATTGATTAAAAAGGAAAAATACCACTTGATTAAAAAAGGGTTGACGCTCATCTGCCTCAGTTTTGAGATGAGCAGATGGGGTTGAAGTGTGTTAAAAGCTGAGCTAAAATCAATAAATAAAACCCGTGCATATGCTTTTGGGCATTCCAAGTGCTTGACAGTGAAGTGGATGATGCTGTTGATGGCATCATGAGTACCTCTCCCCTGCCTATAAGCGAACTGGTATGGATCAAGTGCCAAATTGACCTCTGCCTTAAGCACAGACAACATGTATTTCTCAAAGCTTTTCATGATAATCGAAGTCAGGGCCACAGGTCTAAAGTCATTATTATCAACTGGACACGGTTTTTTAGCTACAGGAACTATGATGGATTTTTTCCACAGGGCAGGAACAGTGTGTGAGTCTACAGACCACTGAAAGATGGGGCACCAAGCTGGAGTGAGCTCTTCTGCACATGCCTTTAAGAGCAGCGCAGAAATACCGTCAGGGCCAGTAGATTTTTTAGTACACACATGTTTAAAGATAGACTGAATCCTGAGTGGGTCAATTACAATCCTACAGCTAACATCAGTTAAAATAGTTTCCATGACATTATTACATTCCTCAGAAAAGTCATGGTTTTCAAACCTGAGAAAAAAGTCATTCAATTCATTTGCCTTCCCCAGATCATCATCAGTACTGAGGCGCTTCTTAGTGGTGTTCATATTTGTGATGGCTTTCATAGAGTCCCACAGCTTTTTTGAATCCATTGACATAAAAGTCTGCTCTATCGTGTCCCTGTGATGCTTTCTGGCTTCCCTCAGCCTCTGGTTGAGTTCTCTTTGCACCATTTTCAGTCCCACTCTATCGTTATTTTTAAAAGCTAGCTTTTTCCTATTAATACAATACTTTACACTCTTGGTTATGTAGGGCTTATTGTTGGGATACACAGTAATGTCCTTTTTTGTGACCACATTGTCTGCACAGAAATGTATGTAGTCTGTTATTACTTCCGTAGCCTCATCAATCTCCAAATTAGAGAATATGTCCCAGTCTGTGCAGAGGAAGGATCCTTTGAGTGTTTCTAAGCTGTCCTTGTCCCACACTGTCACTGTCTTAGTTTGTGGTTTGCTCCTTTTAAAAACAGTCTTATATATTGGGATTAACTGGACAGTATTATGGTCAGAGTTTGACAGTGGGGGCAATGGTTTTGCAGTGTATGCATTTTTTATGTTTCCATAACATTTGTCTAAGACTCTGTTGTGTCGTGTGTTGCATGTCACATATTGTTCAAATCCAGGGAGAGATAATTCCAATTTGCAATGGTTAAAATTCCCGAGGATCACAATCGGGGCTCCGGGTGTACGTTGCAGTTGTTGGTGAACACAGTCTGCTATTCTGATAGCGGCTTTTGCTGCGTTTCCACTGGGGGGAACATACACAGCACAAATTAAAACATTCCTGAACTCCCTCGGTAAGTAGTGAGGTCTCAGAGACAGGCACAGTAGCTCTACGTCAGCTGTGCATACAGTGTCTCTCACAGTGTAATTCCTACACCAACTGTCATTCACAAACAGACAGACCCCGCCCCCTCGGCTCTTCCCTGACAGCTCTGTTCTGTATGCTCGGATGAGAGAGAACCCCTCCAGCTCAAAGTGGGAGTCCGGAATATCTTGATGGAACCAGGTTTCTGTGAATACCATTACGCTTGATTCTCTGTACTCAAAACAAACTTTGCTGTTCACACGGAGTTCCTCCATTTTGCTCATTAGCGATCTAGCGTTGCTGAGTAACAGGCTGGGCAGAGGGGGTCTGTTTCCTCTTCTCCGGAGACGCTGCCGTATTCCGCCTCTTCTGCCTCTCCGCCGTTGTCTGCCTCTAGCCGGTTGTGTTTTCAGATCGTCGGGCAGATCAGCCGGTGGGATCGCTCCCATAGGACGGAGGGACATCAGTGTGTGTTTGGAGTAACACAATGACAGCTTCGTCTCCCCACGTGTATGAGCAGTTTGATATGTCGCCAACAGTTCCAAACAATCAGTGCCAGGAGTAATCCTTGTGCAAAAATTGCCATGGTGATCAGTCTAACATGCACTTGTTGCAGTCACACGACACAGACCAATAAGAATAAGACGATCAGACAATTAAAAACATTTAAAAAAGGCATAAAAAGGCAGCAGCACGAGTCCGGGTCGCCAGCAGGGCAGCGCCACCGGAAATGAATGCTGAGCTGAGCTAAATGGATGGGCTGTGCAGTAGTAGCAGTAGCAGTAGCAGTAGCAGCAGTAGTTGCGTGGTGGTGTTTAAACCCGAGTGGCCCTTTAAATTTAGAAACAAGAACGAACAGGGTGACTAAGCGACTTAAGTGGAGTGGACAAGGCGGATTTTCCTCTTTGTGCGCTTTTGGTCTGAACGCACAGTAAGGCTGTGCTACTACCTTCGAAGCTTGCACACCTGAAGAACTGGCTCCATGGACTCACTTTCTCCGCTGATCAGCTGTTAGCCTCACCACTCAGCTGTTAGCCTCACCGATCAGCTGTTAGTATAACAACGCTAACTTATAAGTAGACATACTCGATGTTCTGTGGGCTGTCCATCGCTGCTCCGCTGGTCCTCCCTCCACCCCAACCTTGGGGTTATTCACCACCTGGCTCCGTTGTTGCTCTCCTCTGCTGCTGTGGTCTCTCCCGGCTCGCGGCGATGTTGGATGGTCGCTGCTCCGCCGTTGCTGGTGGGGTCTGTGGGTGTTCAGCGCGGGAGCTCCTGGACTTCTGCTGTCGCTTCGCCCCGGTCTCCGTAGCTGGGACTGGATCTCTGGGTCTCCTGCATCGCCCCCCGCTGTGTGCACGGAGCCTCCAGACGCAAGTTTACATCTAGACAAAGGATGCTGTTCCCTGCGGTCCAGACGGCGGTATTGACGCTGTGCGGCTGTTCCCTCCGTACTAACTGACAGGCGCTCCATTTTTTCTTTGTTTTGTTTGTTTTCATATGTTTGTTCCAATTTGTTAAGTGTCCCTGGGTACCCTGAAAGGCGCTATATAAATTAAATCTATTATTATCATCATCATCATTATCATTATTATTATTATTATTATTATTATTATTATTATTATTATAGGAACATATGTATGTTGTTGGGATGTAAGCATATAGACAGTAATTACACATGGAACTCTTGCGATATGATAGTAAAGTAATATATGTCTACATTTCTGCCTATAAACTAGAAAGAGCTAGCCTTAGCTAATATGGCTAATGTTAGCCCAGCCACCGTAGCCAGTCTGACTAATCGATAGCAGAAACTTTGAGCCAACCAACAAAACAATACTTACAGGTTTTCATTATTAGAACACAATAATACATTACTTCATATAAAATCTACTTCGCAGGACATAAACCATTGTGGCACCATTGTGTTCACTAGTTAACATGATACATTATGCCATAATTGGTTGGCTCAAAGTTTCTGCTATCGATTAGTCAGACTGGCTATGGTGGCTTGGCTAACATTAGCCATGTTAGCTAAGGCTAACTCTTTCATTAGCTTTATGTAGTTTATAGGCAGAAATTTAGACATAATGTGTTAAGTTAGCATTGTCAATAAAGACAAAAAAAATGTATACATTTACGGCAGTACTTGTCGTCAAACCAGCCCAGTGGCATTATATTTGTATATTCATCAGGGAGCGGTACCCATCCAACAGTCTCTCAGTGCCATAACAATCTCAAGCGGCACATACCGTCATGTGTCGGTGGAATAACAGCGGCATAATAGCAGCATACCACTCCGAAAATCTTTACGCCAGTCTGGGGATCGGATACCACTCCGAGAATCTTTATACCAGTCTGGGAATCGGTATATGCCGCTGAGCAGCAATCGACATACCTTCAGCCACTTTTGGATCTCGGCGTCACTCACTCCCCGGCTGTGGGTCGCACAACTGTGCAGGTCATCGACACCTCCGCCCATCTTATGCAGGGGCCGGCACATTGACGCCTCGGTTTGAGATAGGCAAATCGGCGGACCAAAACAGACCCCCAATTTGCCGGCCTCTGTCTAAATCCGCGGACCTAACCGCCAAAAGGACGGGCAAATTGGCGGCTTGCTGTCCCGTCTAAAAACGGCTACTGTTTCAGTTCAGTCTCTGGAGAATATCGTTACTACACCTCGACACTGGACTGTGTAAATCTCTCTGTGTCTCACCTGCTTCAGTCCTCAGGTCCTCTCCAGAAGGACAACCCGCACAATGTCTCTATCTGTAGATGATGTCTTTATCGAATCCTTTGTTTCTCTTTCAACTTTCCTTCTTTCCTTCCTTCCTTTTTCCTTCTTCTTCTTCTTCTTCTTCTTCTTCGACGTTTTACGGCAGTTGGCATCCAAGCTGTTGCACTACTGCCCCCCTGAGGTTTTATTCCCCCTCCTGTATGCATTTGGTTTGTAGACTACCTGTGAGAATCCTGTGGGACATTCCAAGAACAGGTGAATTATCTGAAGCACACAGAGCTCAGTCAGAAACAGGAAGTGAGCCTGGTATGCTTCACATGATGTCACAGTGTACTGTAAGCAGTGTTGGGAGACTTAAACTACATGTAGTTTAACTGCATTGCTTAACTACAGTTTGCTGTAACTTGCTGGTAGTTAAACAACATTCATATTTTGTGCTGTGTCATGTAGTTCAACTACTTTTTGGGTAGTTTTTTGTAGTTTAACTACTCAATTTACAAACTACAATTTTGGCCAATAACATGAAATATTTTTCTTATATATATATATATATATATATATATATATATATATATATATATATATATATATATATATATATATATATATATATATATATATATATAGATGTTTTTAGTGCCAAACAGAACCAGCTGTCTGATAAAAACTTTGAGAGACTGCCCGTGTGTCATGTCAACAAGCAATTCTGCCCTGGCATCTAGTTCTAGTGCCTAAGTGTTAGTGCCTCTGAAGTTCCTGTGATGTTGACCAAAAAAGTCAGCTTTTGTTCTTTAAAAATAAAACTTTAGTTGAGAGGCATATTTCTGCTGGCATGTGAATTTTTTGTAGGCTATTATATTTTGTTTCATATACACCATATGTTGATTTATTTAACGCTGAGTTAAATGAGTATAATGAGTATAAGTAATTGCTAAAAGTAATTTTTTTAGCAGTAGTTTTACAAACTACATTTCTCCAGGGTTAGAAATGTAGTTTGTTCAAACTACTGTCAGGCTGAACTACATGTAGTTTTACAAGCTACGCTTGCAAAGTAGCTTCCCCACCACTGACTGTAAGGTGGGCTGACACTGGGCCGGACATTATAATGATTATAAGCTGTAAGAGAAAAAAGTTGTTAAGTTCTTGTTTTTCTTTTTTTCTGGTTTTCCTATTCTCACCCATCCTTACTATGACACTTGCTATCTCTCTCTCTTTGCATGAGAACTAGGGGAAGATTTAATGGCTCTGTAAACATGCACTGAGTTTGAACGTAAGCTTTAGTAATAGCTCCCTGGGTTTCTAAGGCTTTTCCTTGATCAGTTTTAAATTAACCAAATATTAAGCTTTCCAATGGTGTGGTCTTTGTAAAGAAAAGCGCAAATGCAGTGTATGAATATGATAACCTCGCTTATTAGAAGTATATTTAATGAATTCATTCATGTAAATAAGTGCAGCGTTAAAAGACAAAAGATACATAAAATATATTTGTTCATATTTAAACAAATTAAGTAAAATTGACTGGACTTCATTCAATTCAACACTTGTATCATGATGCTGCTGCTGCTGCTGACCCACACAATAGGCGCGTTCAAGTTGACCTCCTGCTGCCTGATCACATCAGCGAGATCTGCTGGCGACAGCAGGGGCGGGGATACACACGCTGCTATGAAGTCGGACACTCTCTCTTCCCGTAGACGTGACGTGACCTGGCTGAGCTTGCGGTGTTTGCCTTCTTCGTCGGCGAAGAAGTGGAGGAAATTGAAATTCCATTAATGTTTGATTACAATCAACAACGACTGCGATCAGTTTTCTTACCTGATGCTATGGGAACTTTGCTGGCCTTTTTCTCATATTAATCTCCTTCAGAAATTATTCAATCTGAGATGTTCAAAATATTAGTCAACCAAAACATTTGGGCTGAGGGAATAGAGCAGTGGAACTGCTGCTGTGTTGCATGCAGACGACCGGGGATCAAGACCTGTGTCAAGCCTGTATTTTTGCAGAGGATGTGTTCATCTGATTACTTTTATTTACATATATATATATATACATATATATATTATAATATATATATATATATATATATATATATATATATATAGATATATATATATATATATATATATACATATATATTTATTATAATATATATACATATACATACATATACATATATATACATATACATATATATATACATATATATATATATATATATATACATACATATACACATACATATACACATACACATACATATACACATACATATACACATACATACATACATACATACATACATACATATATATATATATATATAGTTCATATTTAGAGACAACAAAATGTGACAGCTTTGTCACAACAACAACTTCAAATTTGGATACTTTGTAATTACTTCACTTCAAACGGTCACACAGTGGCGCATCAAGAGTAAATGAAGAGCCTAAATGTTGTCTTACTGTAAATGATCATGTTCTGTTTTCCTTGTAATGTCACCATTAAATAAATCTGAACTTTGTCTATCTGCTACATTATAGTAAGTCTTGCACAATAACAATACAATTACAACAGTTTGTGAGAATGACCACAATTACAGCTGGATGATACAGCAAAAAATGATCCACAGGCAAGGTTTGAGGTGGGTCACCAAGGCGGTCTTTTATTCATCGCTCTTGGCAAAAAGTATAGGCACATCAGTATCACTAAACAAAAGAACCCCAGGTTGCCAAAATGGCGCATATTTATAGGGTGTCAACCTATTACCCTGGAAGAATCCATTCCCCGGGATCCCCTGCCTAAAACTTTTTTAACCCACCATTGTTTTTATTTCTGTATCTGCACCACATCATCTGTGACCTATATACATCCTACTCTACATCCACTGACAGAGAAAATACACCAATACACTTCATATTACCTCCACTAAAATACAATGCACACATTTACCATCCCCACACCAATTTACACTTGGCTGCCCCTGGAACTATATAAGCGGCGTCCGTTCCCTGGGGAATCCTTTTGCCTGCACACCCTGAAGACAAAAGACTGGTGAGTACACAACACTCTTGATTTATCCACTGCACACACTCATGGAGAAACACAATACCCATTCTTAGCTTCTTGATTAAGTAACTAACACATTTCATATGCACATTTAACCCCATGTCCCTCTACTCCAGGTTGAGCTGCGCGGCCCACACAGCAAACACCAAGACCCAACAAAGGACAACAAACACGGCGACAAACACTCAACACACATGGTAAACATTTCAATACAAATGTACAAAAACAATGTGTTAAAATGTATTGTGCAAATCTCCAATAAAGTGCTGTTGCTCTTCTTAAAGTGTCTGTGCAATTATTAAAGTGCATCTGTAATCATACTCAGTCTAAAGTGCGTGGTGCCATGTGTGCAAAACTGGGGACGATGTGCTCTTCGTCACACAGTTATTCATTATTATGATGACAACTGTGCTTAGGTGCATCATGATTAAATCACAGCTGAGGGGAATTTGCTGACTACATTTAACAAATAAGCATAACTATAGACACATAAGATGATGCATTTTCTCATAGCAACATTATTCACAATGAATGAAATACATTTCACTGAATGAATGAAATACAATAATCAGAACAAATGACTGAATCAGATGCCTTGCCCGCTGTGCCATCTCATCACACGCAGAATAGCTCAGGATAATTCTTTGTATTGTTAATGTGACGGGAACAGAAAGGGTTAATTAATAAGAGTGGATAGTACAGATAACACTGGACACAGCAGTTAACCACTTCTCCATCATCACCACAAGCTGACAGAACTGAGCAGTTTATTGACGACATCTTTCAGGGTTGTTGCGTTACATGAAGGATTTTATAGGTTTATTCATGGTGACTATCCCACAGGTGCAGCCACACAGCTGCTACTTATCTGAAAGTATTTGATATTTGAGTAGAAAAGAGGCAGAGGCCTTATGGATATGGAAATTCATCGAAACACACGTCATATACGTCAGCGTAGATGAGAGCCAATTAGGGCAAAGTCCTGACGTCATGAAGGTGGGTCTGGGGTCGCGCAGTACCTGGAGAGCAACTGCGCGAATGCTCTGCAGCAGCCTCGCTCCCGCGATAACTTAAGGTCATGTGACATCAGATGCGGAGCAGAAACCACTCCCATCCAGGTCATCGTGGACACATTTTAACCAGCATGCATCACGATTTATGCAGCGCTGCGCAGCACTGCGTGATCTTGAACTCGCCTATTGACCCACTGTGCTGTCAGCTGACAATCACAGACAGACACCTGTTGACGATGGATTCCAAATTATGTACCTGCACAAACACAGATCACTCTTGTATGTACTGTACTGTATAATATTAGGACAACCTCCCTCCCTATGTTACAGATGTTACAGTAAAAAAAGGGAAAAAGGAAACTATTTCAACACAATTTTAAAAAGTTGAATATGCAGTATAGCCTTAGAAGTCAAAACTATTTCTATTTGTGTAGCGGACCCTTGGCGTCAACGAATGAGGCAGAGAGATTCAAACGGGTGCTTAAATTTTATTGTTTGCCGTAGCACAGTGAAAACTATGGAAAGGAAATACAGAAAAAAAATAAAGAGATTAGATTAAATACATGAAACATTTGATTTACAGTCTCCTAATACAATTTCCAAACCCTCAATACAATCACCCCCATTCAATAATAAAATAAGAGATACATTAATTAGAATTTATTAGAATCATTTACAATCATTGTTAAAACTTGATCAACCATATCAAAATAGTGTTGGCGGCATCCGTCAAGATAAAATAAATAGACACCCCAAGGATAAAAGTAATAGCCCAAAATTTGAGTTCCACATACCTAGTTCCACTATACCAAGGGAGCTAATTGTTTATTATGTTGGAGGTGCCGTCTGGAGAGCCATCTGCCTCCTTATAACAGCAAAACAAACTTAAGACAGACTGCAGCAACCTAATCAACATAAAGGTACATTCAGGTATATGATTACAATACATGGTTCAAAGCAAACTTACTTGGACAACCACAAATAATCCAAACAAAGGAGAGACTCGGAAGCACAGACGCAGTGCCAACCTAGCGAAGACAAAGGAGAAGGTGATTGAGATGCGCACAGGTGAGCTTACAGGGCTCATAGTCTCCTCCGTTTTATACTTTGCTACCCTCGCCAAGACTGGCCACTAGATGGCAATCCATGGTCATTTACATGCTCAACTGTCAGAACACAGAAAAAGGCTGAGGTGACAGCCTAAAACAATTTACTGTTCTTCACAATTTGGTTTCAGGAAAAATGCTTCAACAATTGAGGAAACTATTATTATCATTATTATTATCATTATCATTATTATTATTATTATTAGTAGTAGTAGTAATAGTAGTAGTAGTAGTAGTAGTAGTAGTATTTATAGTAGTAGTAGTAGTAGTACTATTATCATTATTATAATGTATCATGTAATGTTTTTTGGAACTTATCTCCTCCCACATTTTTCAACACAGAAGCTTCATTCAAACATCCAGGTCAGTTGAGACATTCCTGATACTTCTCTCATTCATATGGTCAGTGCACAGGCCCTCAAACATTTCCTTGTTTCGAAGAAAGACAGCATTCAATTTACCCAGTAAGACTTTATTTCATAAATATTTATGCAAATAAATAAAATAAATACATTAATACAAAAATGATGACACTTGCCAGCCACTGATCTAAGGGCAGTTCTTAATAATGCTAATGCTTAGCCCTCCAGCTGGGACATCTGATGGAGACACAGGGGTGAAGGCTGTGGGTTTCCGTGTTTCCTCATCTAATCAGGCCTAACTGCTGAGGAGCGCAGTGAGAATACAATACTACATGAGATGGAAACGTAAAATGACATGATTATATCATACTATGTTTTAGTTGAGCCACACACTAAAGAGAATGTGTTGCCCTTATGTAACAGTAAGCTGAGGAGGATTTCACGCTGGGAAGGTGAAAATACTGGCACGGTCTGACTACAAGCTTAATCTGCACTTCACTAAGAAATAGGAAAGACGGAGGGGAGAAAATCCTAAACTGCAGCGTTGGCTGTATGAAGAAATTCAGGTAACAGGTGTTGGTAGGCTACTTTGGTTTTTTGCTTCTCATCTAGGATCTCGCCTCCCACTGGAACAGAGGTTTGAGGAGGGTTGGACGATGAGGTGGATAGAGGAATTGGTTTAGCTAGCCCCTGGACTCCAGAGATCTGCATAGAGAGAGACAGAGGATTGTGCTGAATGCTGGTGAAACTGCTGAGACACAATATTATTCACTAGACTTGATCACAAGTACCAGGCTGGTTAGTGCATCTGTGTGTAGTACTTTCCCGCAGTTGCAATGAGAATTAAATCGATCCATCCATCCATCCATTCAGTAAATTACTGTTCCCTCCCAGCATGAGAGGGCTCTAACACTGGAATACACATCCCCAGCAACTAGAACTTTAGCCTCACTTCACAATTGACAATTTTGATCTTTAAAATCAAAGCCAGGATTTTTTACTTTGTCTCCATTCAGATATGCAGATATTTCATGTCACTGTCAAGAATAAACTTAATATTGTCAAGTGCAATTCCTGAAGGGGAAACTGAAGCTGTTATACTTAATTAATATAGAAGTGCTGATCATAGGCCTACCATTAAACTATAAAAACTATCACTTTAGGATTGTACCAGCATGTAAATAGACACGACTGCTAAGTACCAATATTTTGGCCACGGGACAGTCATAACTGTAAATGTGATTTGTTTTATTAAAATACAAGTAAATAAAAATGTAAGACACATGAATTGTATTTGTATTTCCACAAAATGTCGCAGCGTTTTAACATTTTAAAATTGTAAACTGGACATTTTTTAGGAGAACTTGTGACATATCCAGCCAGGTCTGCAGCCCTATGCTGCATGACATCATTAAACTGAACTTAAAACTGAAAGACATATCGAATTGTGGATTTGGAGAGGCCACATTGTGACCAGAGCGTAGCCAGGTGAAAACACCTGCACCTTCTCCAAAGTAGAACATAGAGAAGAATAGATTTGAAGAAAGATTCCTTGAGGTTAGACAAGTCTGCCAGCTTCACCGTCCTTATTTGCATATTGTGATTTGATCATAATTCAGTTAGAACGGGGATAGCAAGAATGTTTAATTAGAGCAGGTGTAAATGTGCCTGTGATCAGATGTCATAATCCAGAAAATTAATCTTTGAAATAATCACATGAACCACTGGATGTAAGCCTCCAGACTGTAAGACAAAATGCACACAGAGCCAGAAAGACCCCCCAAAAATGATGTTGATTTTCTGTTTATGAACTTCTGAAAGTGCATTTTATGATGATTTGTATGTAGCAGATACTGTATAGATTTCATATGTAGTTTAGATTTGGGGCACACAGTGTGTTCCCGTACATATATTAACAGTGATGACTGGGTGTAGACTAACGAGCAGCCTCACGAGTAGCTAGTGTGCTGCTGTCGTCTCCGGGCACTTCTCATCTTCTCGAAGCGAGCCTCCATCTCCTCCAGGACCTTTGGGGTGTAGCGGACCACCAACTTGACTGAACCCTGGGCGGCCTTCAGCAGCTCCACAGCCTTCTCATGGTGCTCCCCCTCAACACTCTGCATGGGGACCAACACACAATATCTACGATTGTTTGCCATGTTGAGACAATAAACAAAAATGATCTTCAAACCCTTACTTTAGTACTCAATTCAATGTGAGTAACTATACTTATCACATTTTAGTAAATAAAACCAAAATAAACATTTTGAAACCACCAGAAGTGTACTGAACTTCAAAAGTTCACTGCCACTAGATATTACACTAGAACACCAGCAGTGCTCTAACAGTGATTCTATCAGTCTTCTAATCAGTCTTACATAGAATGTTTTTTGAAATGTATTTTAGTGTACTTTTTAGATCTAAAATGAGAAAGTTAATGACAACCTGGCCAATAGTTCGTGTCCTGCTTTGAATGAGGGCTTACATCTTTGAACAAGGCTATAAAATTTGTATCAAATATGAATATTAATCTGAATAGCAATAACCACGGTCCTCTTCTGTTTTAGGGCTAATGTGCGCCGGTCGAAGCTGGTTTTGGCGACCTCTTGTAGTTGAGCTCTGATTTTCTGCAGTGACGCAGAAGAGCAGATTACTGCTGGCTGTGGTTGTTGTCTGACAGACTTGATACGTTCAATCAGAAGAGGATGGTGAACCAGCACGTATTGGCCTGACTTGAAAAAAAAGTGTTAACATAGTTTTGAAAATGCAGACATACAGTAAGTTATCTTGAGGGGACAGTACATTTACACTGTATTACAAGTTGTACACTGACTACTTTACATTGTAGCAAAATGTCATTTCTTCAGTGTTGTCCCATGAAAAGATATAACAAATTATTTATAAAAATGTGACAGGAGTACTCACTTTTGTGAGATACTGTATGTCTGCATTTTAATAACTATGTGAACACTTTTTTTTCGACATTAGATTAAATTTGCCAGAGTGTGTTTCTCCTCTCTGTGGGCCTGAGCTCCTTACCACTCCGTTGACAGACAGCAGCTGGTCTCCTCTCTTTAGCCCTCCTTGGCGATCGGCCACTCCCCCAGGGATCACTCTTGATATATAGATGGGCGAGTTCTGCTCTTTCCCCCCCATGATGTTAAAGCCCAGACCTTCTTCCGTCTTGGGCAGTTCAACCACCCTTGGGTGGGCGTGGCCCTCGCTGGCTGCAAAGGCTGCCACTGTGGCCTGGTCAGAAAGGCATTGCATTTAGTGAGAAAAAGTCTATTCCACATAAAAAAAGGCTATAGAAAGAGGTTAGGTTCTTTCTCTCTTACTTTCTGTCCTCATCTGTTTTTATGCTACTTTCTATACATTTTGAGCAATATGCGTCAAAATAACATATCGGGACCAGATCTTCACTTTTCACAGGATGTGTTGATACGTGCTACTAAGCAGCACAGCAGAGGTAAAAGTTTTGTTACTGTTGAAGGATCCTGATAGTAACACACAGTGAAAGTGAAAGTTCTGCAAGTGAAATCAGTTACCTGAATGTTCAAATACATAACACTGCAACCATGATCTTGCTAATTCCCATTTTTTATTCATGAAAAATATAATTCATCCCCAATATACACCGCCTGGCCCAAAAAAAAGTCCACACCTGGATTTAACTTAGCAAATAGGTAAGATCATTCCATTGGATAATTACTGCAGTGATTAACGTTGTTTGTTTCAGTTAGTTACAAGTTATTTAACCCTAACTGATGCAATGAGGAGCTTCTCATTTCTTAATCAACCATGTCTGAAGACACATCCTGTGGTCTTGGAAAAGATGTTACTCTGTTTTAGAAGGGTCAAATTATTGATCTGCACCAAGCAAAGAAAACAACTCAGGAGATTACTGAAACTACTAAAATTGGGTTCTGAACTGTCCAACGCATTATTCAAACTCAGAAGGATAGCGGTGAACCATCATCTTCCAGGAAGAAATGTGGTCGGAAAAACATCTTATTGATCGTGATCAGAGATCACTTAAATGTTCTGTAAAATCAAATCATAAATAAAGCTGCAAGCGGCAACCCCTTTTGCCCCAAGCCGGCCACCCTGACCCTCATCGCCTGCAGTCGATGACATCGGCCGCCGTGTTCCTCAAAGATCTGTGCAACACATACCCATGATAAGCCCCAGATTTCTCCAAATTGGTTTTTCAGCTACATGCTAATGGCATTTATAGCACCCCCTATAGGTTGAGCTCAACATGCTTTGGTAGGCAGATTCCCAGTCCTGTTGTGAACCTACCCACCAAGTTTTGTGATGATAGGTCAAAGGGTTTAAGAGTTATGGCCAATCATTTCTAAGCCCCGCCCATTGCAAAAATACATTGGTCCGTGGCGGCCACGTTTTTTGACCAATCTGGCTCATTTATAATAGAAATTTGTCGAAGCCAAATACCAAATATACCAAATTTGGTGTTGATAGAGTCAATCTTTCAAAAGTTCTATTCATTTAACTGTTTTTCATATTATGCAAATTAGCAAAACATCTAGTCAGGCGGACCTTCATGGTCCAATTGGCTTTTTTGTAGAGCACATTCAGCTGGACTTGTGTGTCAAATTTCAAGTCAATCAGACTTACGGTGTGAGGGGCGTGGCCTTCCCAAAAACGCATTTTCAAGCCTTAATTACACCGCCACCATGTGGCTGATTGTGCTCACATTTTAATAAAAGTTGACGCACATCATTTCTAACCATTGGGCCAAGTTTCAAGTTTCTGGCCCATTCCAGCTCACGGGAATTTGAGCTCAAGCGGCAGACAACAAATAATAATAATAATAAACCGGCACAATTTCAGAAGGGTTCCACCCCTTCGGGGTTAGAACCCTAAAAAGTTAACAATAGAACTCACAGCTAGTTTTAATAGTGAAAGTAAAATAATTTCCACATGCATAATATGAAGAGAACTCAAGGGATTGGGACTAAACAGTTGTGTAGCCACCTAAGAAAACCACCTATGAGTGAGGCTTATCAGAAAGAAAGGCTTGACTTTGCTAGGGGGCATAAAGATTGGACACTGGAGCGATGGAAAAAGGTTCT